>NC_060186.1:39273671-39873671 GCF_021184085.1 Oncorhynchus gorbuscha
TCCCATCTAGTTTGCGCTTAGTGGGACTACCATTTGTTTTTCAAAAGGAAAATGACCCAAAACACACCTCTAGGCTGTGTAAGGGCTATTTGACCAAGAAGGAGAGTGATGGAGTGCTGCATTAGATGACCTGGTCTCCACAATCACCCGACCTCATCCCAATTGAAATGGTTTGAGATGAGTTGGACTGCAGAGTGAGGGAAAAGCAGCCAAACAAGTGCTCAGCATGTGGGAACTCCTTCAAGACTGTTGGAAAAGCATTCCAGGTGAAGTCCAAGAGTGTGCAAAGCTGTCATCAAGGCAAAGGGTGGCTACTTTGAAGAATCTCAAATATGAAATATATTTGGATTATTATCATTTATTTATTTTTGTAAATACTTTTTTGGATAGTACATGATTCCATGTATTATTTCATAGTTGAGGTCTTCACTATTATTCTACAATGTAGAAAATAGTAGAAATGTCTACATTTTTGACTGGTACTGTATATGAGTTAAGTTCTGTTTGGGCCTCTAAATGTGTGATTCTAATCAACACTACAGTGAAGGTTCATATCTCTTTCTTTTTGTACTGGAAAATAATAAAGATTTTTATTTTATTATAACAAGAGTTTCGGGACCTGTCCCATAAAAAACAAATTAATAAATAAAAACAAATTAATGAACTAATCCCACAAAATAATGTATCATATAGCCTCAGTACACTGAATTCATTAGATAGGACTGGATACAATGAAGGAAATATGCTTTGTGTGGAAAAGGAAACGCCTGTTGAGAACAAGACAAGCCACAATCAAGTGCATTATAGGCGAGCTCTTAGCAAACAATTCAACCGAAGGACTTGGAAGCAATCTATAAATACACGGACATAAAATCTATAACATGCACCAGGGAAGTGCACCACCACAATTTAAGATGTCTTCAAAAACAAAAAAAATTAGGAGCGGGAATACAGTAATTAGTGAAAATTCAGAGAAGCAGCAACAACAACAGACTCGAACTTTGCTACTCTCTTGGCAAATCTGGGATGAAACACATTAAAATGGTGTGAGTCGTGACCTGTTGTCACTAGCAGCGTAATGATTAGGTTCCCCATGGGACCTCACCAGTGTTTTACAGTTGTTGTGGGCTCTGAAGCACTTTAAAAAAGCAGGAAGAATTATAAAAGTCAGAGAAAGGCATCTACGTCGTAAAAGCATTTTAGATTTCCAATGAACGCTGGTGAGTAGGGACAGTTACAGCTGTGTATTCACTAGGGCTGTCCCGACAAAAATAAATATTGGTTGACAGAGTCATCTGTTCTTTCGACCAATCGAAATTTTAAAACATACTTTCCATATATAAACACATCCTATGCGTTTTAATCAAATCTCAACTATATGCACTGAGCTTGTCTGATGCTTTAAGCAAACTGTTTGATGAAATAATTAACCCACAAATGACAAGAGGGAGTCTGACCACAATGTATTTGATTGTGCTGGGCCTGGCTCAGACTTGCTGCTTTGTGTAAAAATAAAACAGCGAGTGACTGTGTGACTAGAACCCATTGTCGCTCTGTCCTCCTGCAGCAACCACCACAGAACATCAGTGTATATTGCGCTGTTGCAACACAACTACAGCCATTTCTGACTAAAAAGCTGTTACCAAAATCCCTCATTTGTTTAGGAAAAACAATCCCTATTCCCTCAACACTTGCTCTCTTTAGGTGACACATGTATGCATGTGACCAATATCATAATCACATCAGTAAATTGGTTATAACAAACTATGAACACCGTAACACGCGAGAGCAAAATGGATGCAGAGGACGTGACAAATAACTCTGAGACGGGGGGATGTTTACTGGTTGCACAGGAGGTAAAAGGGGACATCAGATGTGTGGAACAAATTTGACTAGTGAAAAATTCTGGAGCTCAAGAAAAAGGACAGAAGCAAGTGATGCGAGCATATTATGTGTGCCAAACAGGTGTTGTAAAATTACAACACAATTTCTCTGACCATTTGGAACAATGTGAACACTAAATAAATGCTAAAGCGTAGCAGAGAGTGTCAATTTTTTTTGTAAAGCCTTTATTATAGCAAAGGCCACAAAAACGGTCGCATTTATTCGTGAATGCAATTTCTGAAATAGAACGTTTTAGGCATACTGTTTACGAAAATTATTTAAGGTCGAGTATTACATATCAGAATAAAAATAACAATAAGGAGATCAAGGAAAAAGGAGGGTTATTATTATTATAAATATAATTTCTGACAATTTGGAACAGTGTAAACAAAACTAAATACATTATAAATACCAGAGAGGCTGGTCGAACAACAACAACAAAAAGTATAAAGCCTTTGTTACAGCAGAGCAAAGATTAGAAACAGCCAAATTCAGGAAACCATTTATCTGTGGATGCATGAGGCTTGTTGCTCACGGAATCAGTAGGCTATTAAAACACTCAAACAGGATCGGTCTTATTTCTGTAGATATGATCATTTATGAAGCCAGGCACATTTAACAGTTAGACTATTGATTAGACTAGGGATGCACGATATATCGGTTAACATATCGGAAATCGTCAGATATTTGCTAAAAATGACAACATCGGTATCGGCCGATGTTTAGTTTAACGCCCCGATGTGCAAAACCGTTGTCAAAACTGACTTGCAAACCTATATAATGTAGGTACATGACGCAATGGACGCTACATAAAATGTTGCATTATAAGTGCAACACAGCAGTCCTAAATTAGCCCACACAATGTCTGCTGTGTGGATCAAGTAGTCGAGCAGTCATTTGAAAGATGAAGAAAATTTCGGCGAGACAACCCAAAAAGGTGAAATCCATTAAAGCCAAGATAATGGAATTCATTGCCCTTGACAATCAATTTCTCTCGGTCGTGAGTGATGTTGGCTTTCGCCGACTTGTCGAGCACCGGTACACACCACCAAGTGTGCTATTTTTCAGCCCTACCGGAGTTACACAGTAATAGCGTCACTGCTGTTAGCTTCTTGACATTCATACTATGGAACGCCATTTGGGTCTTTGCTTGTCAGAAAAGATACAGTAGCACCGTCAAAGCTGTACAAAAAAGTCTGCAAACAAGCAAACACCAACCACAAATTATATTTACAATACCGCGTTGGTAATAAAGCATCATTTGTTCGACCGCAACTTCTGGGGTAGCTAACTTTAGCTTGGTCCCTAGCTAGCACCAATACAAACAGCCTGAAAACAATGATCAGTAGAACCTGCAGTCATTTTCATTATTCTTAGCAATTATTTCGGAATCCTTGTGAGTAAGTATTAGCTAGGTTGGCACTTGATGTTCGCCTATTGAAATTTAACTTCAGTTCATGAAAATAAATAGCTAGTCAGCAACTTAACCCTGTTGCGCAAAGCTAATGTTATAAGCAGCCAGCTAACTTCATCTGGCTAGTGAGGCTCAACCGCACCGGATTATGTGTTGTGAAGCTAGCCACAATAAGGATTACCGTAATTTCCGGACTATAAACCGCTACTTTATTCCCACACTTTGAACCTCGCGGTTTATACAATGACGCGGCTAATTTATGGATTTTTCCCGCTTTCACAAGATGGGCGGCAGCGTAGCCTAGTGGTTAGAGCGTTGGAGGTTGCGAGTTCAAACCCCCGAGCTGACACGGTACAAATCTGTCGTTCTGCCCCTGAACAGGCAGTTAACCCACTGTTCCCAGGCCGTCATTGAAAATAAGAATATGTTCTTAACTGACTTGCCTGGTTAAATAAAGGTAAAATAAAAAAATAAAAATAAAATAAATTTGTGCCGCCAAAAAACTGAGCACAGTCACATAATGTGACGTAAATCGAGCGTGCTCAAACTTCCCATCATTCTGATTATGGTAGTAATTTTGTCATCCTCATCATGGCAAAGACACGGAAAAATGCATATGATGCAGCTTTCAAGTTGAAGGCGATCGATCTGGCTGTTGGAAAAGGAAATAGAGCTGCTGCACGGGAGCTTGGCCTTAATGAGTCGATGATAAGACGTTGGAAACAGCAGCGTGAGGAACTGACTCAGTGCAAACAAAAAGACAAACGCTTTCAGAGGGAAGAAAAACAGATGGCCCAAAGTATTTGCAGCCACTCGACATCAGTGTAAATCGTGCATTTAAGGTGGCGCTCCTTGTTCAGTGGGAGGCTTGGATGACAAGTGGGGAGAAATCCTTCACTAAAACGGGCTGCATGCGAAGAGCAACTTATGGTCGAGTCTGCCAGTGGGTCCTGACAGCGTGGAGCATTGTCAAAAAATCCACTATCATCAACGGGTTTCAAAGGCTGGACTGCTGCGTGTTGAAGAGGCAGCATGAGCTCAGCGGGGTATTTGCCTCCGGATGAAAGTGACGAGAGTGACAATGAAAACGATCCAACATCGGATGAAGCAATTCTGAGGCTATTCAACTCAGACACCGAAGGAGATGACTTCAGTGGTTTCAGTGCACAGGAGGAGGAAGATAGTGACCAAGTTCATTTGTTTCAATGTACCTGTAGGCACCTGCGGCTTATAGACATGTGCGGCTTATTTATGTACAAAATACATATTTTTTAATAATTCAGTGGGTGCGGTTTATATTCAGGTGCGCTTAATAGTCCAGCAATTACGGTAGGCACAATAGTGGTATTTGCAGCTATCCTTCAAAATAAAAGTGTCTTTGACAGTAATGCAAATGAATACAAATAGTAGAATTATGCCATACTTTTGTTTTGACAGCTAACCTCAAAGTCCACCATTGTGGCTAATCCTTATTGTGGCTAGCTTCACATAAATGGGTCCGCCCACCATTAATCAAATAAGAACGGTCTTAAAAATGAAGGTTATTTTAGACGACACCTAACTATAGCTACTGATTATGACGTGTTATTTGACATGCATCTTTTTTGACACGCAAACACCCAAACAGCGTTCCATAGAAATCCTGATTGAGAATGAAACGGCTGAACAAATTAACAACAAAACAGCAAAGCATGTAAGTGAAAGAAATAAGTATGTGCGTAAATGCCAACAAAATAACTTTTTGGTCAGTGTGGTGCGTGGGTCACCTTTATTTAACTAGGCAAGTCAGTTAAGAACAAATTCTTATTTACAATGACGGCCCGGACGATGCTGGGCCAATTGTGCACCGCACTATGGGACTCCCAATCACGGCCGGATGTGATACAGCCTGGATTCGAACCAGGGACTCTAGTGATGCCTCTTACACTCAGATGCAGTGCTTTAGACCACTGCGTCCATGTGTGTGTGTTAACTATTTAACTGTAGTAGAATGCTTAGGAGAACGCTAAAATTATAAATATCGGTTATAGGGTTTTTCTTTTGGCAAGGAAAATATTGAATATCGGTATCGGCCAAAAATGTCATATCGGTGCATCACTAGATTAGACCTAATTAAGTTGGGGTTTCCTCTCTCCTCACTTTTCTTAGACAATTAAGGCAACGGCTGTTTTCTAGTCTCCTAACTCCGCTGCTGCCTCCGCCACATTGTTCTCCACACCAATATGCTGGTTAACTTTGCTATTATGTATAAAGCAACGCATCTAAGAAAAGCTGCCAATACAACAGTGCACTGATATGTTTCAGAACTGCGGACAGTGAACACGATCCAACGTGGGAGAAAGCGCCTTTCTTATAAAATAATATTTTTATTTTTGTTGCACCATTGTTCTTATAATATAACCATATACAATTTCAGTAGCAAATGTCAGACTGATGGACTGTGCCATCCCCACTGCCTCCGCAATTGCACAGTCCACTCAGACCAATGTCTTGTAGTATTGACAAACTATGGGGAGACTGCAGTGATCAGTGACATCACAACAAAGACCACACTCCCTGCATTGGAAATCCCCATGGTCAAAACTTAGACCACAGCAGTGTGGCCCTAGGCTGGTGTGCAGCAGAGCAGAGCCAGGCTGGAAGTAAGGCTCTAATGCTCCAAGGTGACTGCAGGGGAGCACACAAACGCACGAACAGACAGACCCAGACACACACCCAGAAGCCTCTGGGTGACAGGAGGTATGGCAAGGCTTAACACGCATGCAGAACAGTTATCTCAGCAGGCACGACACAGCAATAAGGACTACCGGGCTAATATCAACGGTATCACTCAGCGTTCACACGCAGTGTACAATGAGAACATTATTTTTTTCTTCTATCACACCTAATGGCACACCTGACCTCATCTGTGCATAATGTTAATTGCATAAGTCACTTGGCCATAGGCTTTAACTTCAATTTAATGTCTTCCATTAGAAAATCAATTAAGCATAAACAGTGATGCGCTGTCAGGAAATGAAAAATATTATATATGGAGATGAGTCTACTGTGACATTTCGTCTTTATCATGACACAGCTCTTGGATTCCTCCCCAGTTGGTGGCTGACAGTGAGTGGCAGGGTTTAACTCTGGGGTTGACAGACAGGACCTTTCCAGGGAAGAAAAAAAAATAGTACTTAAAACCCCCTGGCAACAACATAAAATAGAAACATTCTTTCCTTGACTCCAGGTGGTGGTTAGGGTCAAGAAATTACATTTTTCAAGAGGCAACCAGTCATACACAATGGATCAGCATTGTGGCATTGTGTAGAATGACTTGACGTTATGAACCGTAATGGAGTAATGAAGCACGAGCTATAAATCAATACATAGAAATACAAAATTGTAAATGTAACCAAATCGATTCAACCCTACTGCACAAATCCTTCAACCAAATCTGTGTAACCTGGATCTATAGCCACCACATAAGGTCAAAGGGAAACATCCATAGAAATAGAATGAATAGAATCACTTGACTTTTTACTTATATTTTCCCCTTTATTTAAATCAGGTTAGATAAGACATTGAGAACACATTCTCTTTTACAACAAAGAGCAATGACTCCGGCAGCAAAGCAGACAAGTGAGTAGCGACTGGTGATTGATTGTAACTCCCTCACAGGGCTGCAGGCAGGCAGGACACTAGGTGGTCCTCTCAGTGTGGAGTCAGGTCTGGGCGGCTTGACTAGGATAATGGAGGAGGCCAATAATGGGCTAGGTACTGGGGATCAATACTGCAGCACTTAGTGACGGCTCCAGGACACACGCAGTGCTGCTAACCTCTGTGCCTGATTCTTGCCGGATAATTAATCTCTAAGCTCGTCTGGTATATGAAGATGAAGATAGGCAATAGGTATCATTAAGGCTTGGCGTTATACTGTATTTTGATTTTTAAAAGTTTACATACACTTAGATTGGAGTCACTAAAACATGTTTTACAACCACTCCACAAATTTCAGGTTAACAAACTATAGTTTTGGCCAGTCGGTTAGGACATCTACTTTGTGCATGACAAGTAATTTTTCCAACAATTGTTTACAGACAGATTATTTCACATATAATTCACTGTATCACAATTCTAGTGGGTCAGAGGTTTACATGCAGTTGACAGTGCCTTTAAACAGCTTGGAAAATTCCAGAAAATGATACATGGCTTTAGAAGCTTCTGATAGGCTAATTGACATCATTTGAGTCAATTGGAGGTGCACCTGTGGATGTATTTCAAGACCTACCTTCAAACTCAGTGCCTCTTTGCTTGATATCATGGGAAAATCAAAAGAAATCAGCCAAGACCTCAGAAAAGAAATGATGGATCTTCCTTGAGAACAAATTCCATATGCCTGAAGGTGCCACGGTCAGCTCTACAAACAATAGTACGCAAGTACAAACACCATGGGACCACGGAGTTGTCATTCTGCACAGGAAGGAGATGCGTTCTGTCTCCTAGAGATGAACGTACTTTGGTGCGAAAAGTGCAAATCAATCCCAGAACAACAGCAAAAGGACCTTGTGAAGATGCTAGAGGAAACAAAAGTACAAAAGTATCTATATCAACAGTAAAACAAGTCCTATATCGACATAACCTGAAAGGCCGCTCGGCAAGGAAGAAGCCACTACTCCAAAACCTCCATAATAAAGCCAGACTAAGGTTTGCAACTGCACATGGGGACGAAGATTGTACCTTTTGGAGAATATTTCTAACTGTATGGCCATAATGACCATCATTATGTTTGGAGGAAAAGGGGGAGGCTTGCAAGCTGAAGAACACCATCCTAACCATGAAGCATGGGGGTGGCAGCATCATGTTGTAGGGGTGCTTTGCTGCAGCAGGGACTGATGCACTTCAAAATAGATGGCATCATGGGGTAGGAAAATTATGTGGATATATTGAATCAACATCTCAAAGTCAACAGTGAAGACGTGACCCCGGGATGCTGGCCTTCAAGGCAGAGTTGCAAAGAAAAAGCCACCTCAGACTGGCCAATAAAAAGAAAAAGATGGGCAAAAGAACAGACGCTGGACAGAGGAACTCTGCCTAGAAGGCCAGCATCCCAGAGTCGTCTCTTCACTGTTGACATTGAGACTGGTGTTTTGCGGGTACTATTTAATGAAGCTGCCAGTTGAGGACTTGTGAGCCTTTTAACATGATAAACTTGGATTAGCTAACACAACGTGCCATTGGAACACAGAGTGATGGTTGCTGATAAATGTAGATATTCCATTAACAATCTGCCGTTTCCAGCTATAATAGTCATTTACAACATTAACAATGTCTACACTATTTCTGATCATTATTTTTTTTTTTATGGGGGATTTTTGTTGTTGTTGCTTTTCTTGCAAAAACAAGGACATTTCTAAGTGACCCCAAACATTTGAACGGTAGTGCGTGTGCGTGTGCGTGTGTGTGTGTGTGTGTGTGTGTGTATATGCAATGTTGCCCAGCCCTAGGCATCAGCACTAGCTATAAGTTCATTAGACATCAGTAGGAACCAGTGGCGGCTGCTGAGTGAAGGACGGCTCACAATAATGCCTGGAACGGAGCAAATGTAATGGCATCAAACACATGGAAACCATGCGATTGATGAATTTGATACCATTCCAACTATTTCGCTCCATCCATTACCACAAGCCCATCCTGCCCAATTAATGTGCCACCAACCTTCTGTTGTAGGAACACTATCTGCCACCACCTTGTTTTACTCGGGCTCTTAAAATAGCATACAGGACATTTCTCATGAGAAAAAAACAGCAGCAATCTCACAGCTCAGTGAAAATGAGTTCTGAGGATGAAGCCAGAGAATACATAATCAAGGTGTGTTCTGAATATTACCCTATATATTGCACTGCCCATAGGACACTGGTCAAAAGTAGTGCACTTTGTAGGGTACAGGATGCCATTTAGGATGAAGTCTTACACTTCTTTACCAAATATTCTCAGAAAATTCATCTGTGGCAATTATCGCCCCCCCCGGAACTAATTAGCGGTAAATTGATAATAATTAGTTTCAGTTTAGAAGAAAATCAAGCTCAATGATCCTTAGCTGGGTGTATTCAGAAGTTGGTGCATACAACGGAACTTGCGAGATAGAAAAACAAATATGTAGTTTGCGGATGCAGTTAAGCATTCAGAAAGTCACAGGCCCGCCAAAACATAAAACAGGCTTGCGGTCAGAGGCCACTCAAACTGCTGTGAGGGAGATATACACACAAAATGGTTTTGCAAACTTGTTTAGCAATTTCAGAATGGCTGCTCAGTCCTCAGACCGTAGCACTTGTGATAGTCTCAGACAGTGTCCTGGAACTTCATGATCAGGATGAGGGTTTACTGAGCTTTGCTGACTGACCAGCGAGCCGAGAGGTCTGGGGGGGGGGGGGGGGGGTCAGTCTGAGCTGCTCTCCTCTCCTGCTCTCCCCCTCTCGGGCAGAACTAATCAGTCTGACATACAGACAGGCTGCTGTCTGCCACCATGAACAGTGGCAGGACTGACAATGGTGATAGCGAAATACTCAACAGACAGTTTTCATCTCAGGGCTTCTCTCTCATGCCCAGCCCTGGTCTGATGATCTATTTATATTCTGTCCTTAACCAGGATCACCAGGGACTGACACTGTGGACTAGAGAGGGGACCAGAGAGAGGTCAAAACAGGGGGCAGAGTGGCTGCTAACTGACTGACCCTGGGCGTACTGACTGCAACCTGATAGGTCTGGCACCTCTTCAGGGATGTAGGGGAATTTCATGGGCAACAAGATCTCTGCTGAACGGGCATGGCACTACTCACGTTGAATTTGATGATGTCATAGATCAGGTAGCGCGGGACGGGCTGGCCGTTTACCTTGTCGATAATCATCTCCTGTGGAAACAAAGAGACAGAGGGAGTGATGAGGACAGACAGAAACCGAGAGGGAGAAAGACACCGAGAGACAGAGGCCGAGAAAGAGAGTTGGGGGGGTATAATGCTAAAACAGTGTACAGGAGACACATTCTAAGAGAAATAATTCTAAATTTGTGGTCCAATCAGACAGGGAGCGAGAGGAGCTGAGCATGCTGGAAAGTGCCCGTCAAACGATGGGGGGGGGGTTTAAACTGAGCGCTCTTAAAAAAGGGGCTGGCTGTGTCTCCTGTGGTGTACATACGGCAGACTGCGGCACACATCAGAGATGAGTACCAGGGAGAGGAATGGGAAACGGCAGCAGAAATAGATTTCCACATTCATCATTCAACATTGTGGAGTTGAGAATCAAGTACTTCAGAGCTGGTGAAAAGCCCAACTGACACATGACTGGGTTTCACAGCCACGTTATGCAACTAGGCGTCTGCCAGTTGAGGACTTTGTGAACCTTTTAAAAATGATAAACTTGGACTAGCTAACACAACATGCCATTGGAACACAGGAGTGATGGTTGCTGATAATGGGCCTCTGTACACCTATGTAGATATTCCATTAAAAAAATAAAATCAGCCATTTCCAGCTAAAATAGTCATTAACATGAACAACATTAACAATGTCTACACTGTATTTCTGTTCAATTTGATGTTATTTTAATGGAAGAAATATACTTTTCTATTAAAAACAAGGACATTTCTAAGTGACCCCAAACTTTTGAACGGTATAGAAGAGAGAGAACCAGAGAGAGCAATATATTTACACATTCATCATTCAACATTGTGGAGTTGAGAATCAGGTACTTCAGAGCTGGTGAGAAGCAAGAAAGAACGATAACGAGCGAGAGAACGAGCGAGAGAGCGCGAGAACGAGCGAGAGAACGAGCGAGAGAGCGCGATAACGAGCGAGAGAACGAGCGAGAGAGCGCGAGAACGAGCGAGAGAGCGCGAGAACGAGCGAGAGAGCGCGAGAACGAGCGAGAGAGCGCGAGAACGAGCGAGAGAGCGCGAGAACGAGCGAGAGAGCGCGAGAACGAGCGAGAGAGCGCGAGAACGAGCGAGAGAGCGCGAGAACGAGCGAGAGAGCGCGAGAACGAGCGAGAGAACGAGCGAGAGCGAGCGAGAGCGAGCGAGAACGAGCGAGAGAGCGAGCGAGAACGAGCGAGAGAGCGAGCGAGAACGAGCGAGAGAGCGAGCGAGAACGAGCGAGAGAGCGCGAGAACGAGCGAGAGAGCGCGAGAACGAGCGAGCGAGAGCGAGCGAGAACGAGCGAGAGAGCGAGCGAGAACGAGCGAGAACGCGAGCGAGAACGAGCGAGAGAGCGAGCGAGAGAGCGAGAGAGCGCGAGAACGAGCGAGAGAGCGCGAGAACGAGCGAGAACGAGCGAGCGAGAACGAGCGAGAGAGCGAGCGAGAACGAGCGAGAGAGCGAGAGAGCGCGAGAACGAGCGAGAGAGCGAGAGAGCGCGAGAACGAGCGAGAGAGCGCGAGAACGAGCGAGAGAGCGAGAGAGCGCGAGAACGAGCGAGAGAGCGCGAGAACGAGCGAGAGAGCGAGAGAACGAGCGAGAACGAGCGAGAGAGCGCGAGAACGAGCGAGAGAGCGCGAGAACGAGCGAGAGAGCGCGAGAACGAGCGAGAGAGCGCGAGAACGAGCGAGAGAGCGAGCGAGAGAGCGAGCGAGAACGAGCGAGAGAGCGAGCGAGAACGAGCGAGAGAGCGAGCGAGAACGAGCGAGAGAGCGAGCGAGAACGAGCGAGAGAGCGCGAGAACGAGCGAGAGAGCGCGAGAACGAGCGAGCGAGAGCGAGCGAGAACGAGCGAGAACGAGCGAGAACGAGCGAGCGAGAACGAGCGAGAGAGCGAGCGAGAACGAGCGAGAGAGCGAGCGAGAGAGCGAGAGAGCGCGAGAACGAGCGAGAACGAGCGAGCGAGAACGAGCGAGAGAGCGAGCGAGAACGAGCGAGAGAGCGAGAGAGCGCGAGAACGAGCGAGAGAGCGAGAGAGCGCGAGAACGAGCGAGAGAGCGCGAGAACGAGCGAGAGAGCGCGAGAACGAGCGAGAACGAGCGAGCGAGAACGAGCGAGAGAGCGAGCGAGCGAGAACGAGCGAGAGAGCGAGAGAGAGAGCGCGAGAACGAGCGAGAGAGCGCGAGAACGAGCGAGAGAGCGCGAGAACGAGCGAGAGAGCGCGAGAACGAGCGAGAGAGCGCGAGAACGAGCGAGAGAGCGCGAGAACGAGCGAGAGAGCGCGAGAACGAGCGAGAGAGCGCGAGAACGAGCGAGAGAGCGCGAGAACGAGCGAGAGAGCGCGAGAACGAGCGAGAGAGCGCGAGAACGAGCGAGAGAGCGCGAGAACGAGCGAGAGAGCGCGAGAACGAGCGAGAGAGAACGAGCGAGAAGCGAGAACGAGCGAGAGCGCGAGAACGAGCGAGAGAGCGCGAGAACGAGCGAGAGAGCGCGAGAACGAGCGAGAGAGCGCGAGAACGAGCGAGAGAGCGCGAGAACGAGCGAGAGAGCGAGAACGAGCGAGAGAGCGCGAGAACGAGCGAGAGAGCGCGAGAACGAGCGAGAGAGCGCGAGAACGAGCGAGAGAGCGCGAGAACGAGCGAGAGAGCGCGAGAACGAGCGATCTCAAGAATAAGCGAACGAGTGATAGTGCGAGAACGAGCGAGAATGAACGAGAGAAAGCGAGAAAGAGCAAGAACAAAATATATTAATAATATCCCAATGAGTATCATATCGTAGGCTAAGCATCATACAGTACACATCACCATTCTGACACATTACCTGTAGGAACATCAAGGGAACTACTGCTTTACAGCTTATATGGTACAATATCACTCCAGTTTTTGTCCTTTGAAGGGATCATACTCAAAATATTTACTCCGTTGTGAGTGTACAAACAGACAAATAAAAGACAAGAGTGAATTGCTCTGGGGGATGAATATAGTTGCATCTCTGTGAGTTGACCTCTGTACATGCAGCAGTGCAGCACACTGAGGCAGTAACTGTTATGTATTGTGTGTGGGGGTGTATGAATAAGATAAAGTGACTAGCAGCAGAGCCACTACCACAGAAGAGCTTGTGATTGAATGTATGCAGCAACAGTTCCACAGGCAATATATCTGCAAACATGAAAATACATTTTAGGTCTCTGGGTAGAGTTCACTGAAAACAATGACATGAATTCCAAACACACAAGAGAAGCCTTGTGGCAGAGGCAGATTTTGTGTAAGTAGTAAGATTCTATGAAGAATCTATGGATGAAACTGAGCATAGCTGAGTCATGGTTCAGCCACAGGTTCTTTCTGGACATGGACTCTGTTAGCACCTGTCATCAAAAACACCACAATAACAAAAAGGACACCTAGAAGCCTTGACAGGCTAGACAGACTGTCACATCTGCAGAGTGGAGCTGCTTCAAAAGCCTGCTAATGTGTTCCCTGCACAAAAGGCCCAAGCAAAGAGACAACCCACCATCTCAATCAGTCACTGAATTACCGAAGATGCTTGAGAATAATATTGCTCAGAGCATGAAAGACACGTCCGTCTTAGAGAAAAGTGAAGATGGCTAAGGAAACTCACCTCTCTAACAAGCCCCCCACATAATTGGGCTGCTGCACAAAAGACCAGGCATTGTACACCGACATGAAGCTTAATGGCATCCAGCCTCTTCTCTCCCCGGTTCTGATTAGGAGGGTGATAATGACTGGTGTCTTGTGCACCTGCTGCTTGGGGAGTGCTGGAAGCTGGCTAAGTCCCAAATGGCACCCTATTCCCTGTATAGTGCACTACCTTTGACCAGGGCCAACAGGGAATATCACTATATTTGGAATGAACACCTTCTCTAGTACAAAAACTCCAGTAGCCCGGATTGGCCTGTTATTACACGGTGAAGACATGACAGCCACTAACAATTAGCCTCCTGGGAGGAAGGCATCTACGCAGTACAGTACAATACAGAGCAGGATAAAGGAGGATGAATCTATGGTATTTCTGGTATGATTTACAAACAGTGTTTCCCCTCCTGTCTTGTAAAAGTGGATGTAGTGGCAGACTGGGTGAAAGGCTCACTGCTCTCACTGTTCTCCTCTAGGCCTAGGTGTTGATAGGAGCCACAGGGTTCTCCTGGTGTGGAAGGAGGCTGACAACAGCTACTTTTTGCTGTCAGTCATGTGTAGGTGGAGCAGCAGGGCGATATGAGTAGGGGTATGGGGTCAGGCAGGGGACAACGGGCGGGAAGAATAAAGACAGTATGAATCACCATTCTGAGACTTTTTTATTTATTTAACTAGGCAAGTCAGTTAAGAACAAATTATTATTTACAATGATGGCCTAGGAACAGTGGGTTAAACTGCCTTGTTCAGGGGCAGAATGACAGATTTTTACCTTGTCAGCTCTGGGATTCGATCTAGCAACCTTTCGGTTATGCTCTAAACACTAAGCTAACCACTAGGCTACCTGGCACCCCATCACCTGGGGGGGGGGGGGGGGGAGAGAGAAGATAAAGGACACACACACACAGACAGAGTGAAGGACTTACCCCGTCAAGTAGTGTGTTGGCTAAGTGAACGCGGAGGTCTTTCCGAAAAGGGAATTCTAGGTTGGCTATGTGGAAGACCGAGTTGTCTCTGTCGATCATGTGCACCTCATTCTTCCCATTTATCAGCATCATATACCTGTGGAAAATAGAGCAAAGAAACCCTCTTTAACAAGTTTACTTAACATTTTTAAGTTAACAACTATTTACTAGTAAGTCCAAACATTCAACAAACAAAGCAGAGGCAGTATACATATTGAATGCTGTAAATTGATGGCAAAGTTTCACTCCAACTGGAATTGGCTTTTTACATGGATTAAAAACCAAGTCAGACAGCCATTTTATAGCAGACAAACAGCTGCATCTGGATTACTCAGAGCTGCAGATTCAACTGCATTTCTTACAGTTAAAAACAAACATTTGTTGGGTTAATGCTGAAATATAAAACATTTTGGCAACCCGACCAAATTCACAAAGAGTATGTGATGAGTCAAAAAAGTTTGTGCAAAAAGGGTCAATGCAGATAGTCCTGGTAGCTATTGGTTAAATATTTAAAGCGGCAATATTCCATTTTTTGGGTGACCCCAGCAAATTCACATAGGTGTTATAGATCTGTCACTCCTTGAAAGCAAGTCTAAGAAGCGGTAGATCAGTTCTATGTGCATATTTCTATGCTTCCAGTTATGTTTAGTTTTTGGGGTCTTTTACTTTCGGTTTTATACACTTCAAACAGCTGAAAATAATATATTTTTAGTTATGGAAAATATATTTCACAGCAGTTTAGATGGTACAATACTTCTCTACACAACAAATGCTTGTTTTGTCAGAAACTCAAATTAAGCGAACTATTATCATTTTTGCAACCAGGAAATGACAGTGCAATTTCTGAAACATTACACCTTTAATAGAGTATCTGGGGAACAACACAGAATCAAACTCCAAACTTACCTCAACCCCTACTTACAAAAACAGCATCATTATATTCTAGTGCACGTAGACACTTCCAAACCAATTCTCTCCTCTATTGACAAAACTGAATGACAAAAAAAAAATCACAGGCTCTGATATATTGTGATGTTATGTCCTAAAGCACCTCTGCTTCAATGCAAATGTGCCAGCCTCCAGTTAGACATGGCTCTATCTTCAAATAGCACAATGTGCTGCTACATTCACAGGCAGTGGCGAGGCGAGTTGTTTCACTGATAGAGGAAGTTTTGGCACTAATCCCAAATTAGTTCCTCGGGAATTTGCAGGTGAGATACAAGACTTAGTTTGCATTAAGAAATACACTGCACTTAGTTTGCATTAAGAAATACACTGCACTATAATTGGCCTCAAGAAGACCACATAAGCTTGCAGTACAAACACAGTCCTTCACCATTTTATCAAGATACTGTGGATGCATATTAATGTTTTTATTCTGAGAAAATTTGAGAAAGCTCTTTGACTGCATCTACACTACAGGACTAGAGGCAAGGACATACACCACTGATCCAGCCATTCAGGAGGAGTGGTGTCCTTATCTCGCTCCTCCTCTTTGGCCTTGAACAGTACTTTTTCAATGCCACAATAGGACACACACACACACACACACACACACACACACACACACACACACACACACACACACACACACACACACACACACACACACACACACACACACACACACACACACACACACACACACACACACACACACACACACACACACACACACACACGTCCTCATTCAAATCACCACAGTGCCACACCAGATAATCCTACTGCTTTGAACTTTGTTTAATTAGAATATCCTCAAGAAAGAGAGGCGTGAAAGACAGGACATTGCAGTGTATCTCTTTAAGAAGCTGCTAAGCAAATATGATAGGACCCAGGCTCTCTTGCTCCAGTCTACATATTTAAATGGGTGATGGTAGAGGAGACTCGCGAGAGAGATGTGGAATATGGTGGTGAAGAGGAAGACCAACTTATGTTGCTAGCAGTCTGTCACACCTCTGTCTGATTACTGTCTGATCCCTCCATCACACCAACCAGATGGAGGGATGAAGTGGAGGATACAAAGCTTTACTTGAATTACATACCTGCAAACATCAGCTTTTACACTCAGATAAACTCTTACTTTTAAAAAGGGTGGACAGTGAGTCACTTACTTACTGTCTCCGACAGGATGTCTGTTTGGTAACAGTGGTGGTGGTGGAGACCAATTAGAAGTTGGTGATGACAAAGGGGACTTGGGATGGATGTACAGTATGTTAAGGATGGGACAACCCCTATGATACCCATGGTATCACCCATAGCAGACACACAGAGGATGGAAGAGTCCACAGACACTAAGGTGGGGATATCTGGGTGAAAGATACAGAGGCAGTGGAGGGGGATAAAGTCTGAGTGCTCATGTTCAGTGTTTCCTAGCTCCCGTCCTCAAGTACCCCCTAACAGCACACATTTTTGTTGCAGCCCCAGACAAAAACATCTGATTTAAATTGTCAAGGGCTTAGTGATTAATTGACAAGTAGAATCAGGTGTGCTTGTCCGGGACCACAACAAAAAGATGTACCGTTGGGGGTACTGGAAGACTGGAGTTGGGAAGACCTGCTCTTGTTGAGTCTAGAGCATGGTCCTCCAACCCTGTTCCTGGAGAGCTAACCTCCTGTGGGTTTTCGCTCCAACCCCAGTTGGAAATAACCTCGTTCAGCTTATCAACCAGCTAATTATTAGATTCAGGTGTGCTAGACTAGGGTTGAAGCGAAAACCTACAGGATGGTGGCTCTCCAGGAACGGAGTTTGGCGAGTCCTGATCTAGAGGTATTGTCAAGATATGGGGCAACACGCTGGTGCGAACACAAAGCTCATCAAAATCTCATTCAGTTAGAGGTTTGAAATAGAAAAATGGCTACATGCACCAACAACCTCAGCAATCACAGATTGGATTCCATTTTATGGCAAAGAACAAAGAGCAAAGCGCAAACAAAAGCTGTCAAGCCAAATGCTCCTGTTTGGGTAATTTAATTGAAAAAATATAGTCAACAGGGAAACTTATGCGTAAAATTAAACGAAATTAAAGTCAACAGCAGAACATGAAAATGCCTGATCTGATTCCAGGGTTATGGAGGTTCCCAATGAGAGCTGAGGGGATGTGATCAAACACGTACACACACATTTCCTCTTACAATAAACACACAAAAAAAATCTGCTCGGCAATGATTACATGACAGAGTTGACGAATCCAGTTACATGCTTCCAGGAGGCCGACTGGCCGCCGCTCTCTCTCTCTCCATCGGCAAATGCCAAG
The DNA here is from genome assembly GCF_021184085.1 of Oncorhynchus gorbuscha. Classification (NCBI taxonomy): domain Eukaryota; kingdom Metazoa; phylum Chordata; class Actinopteri; order Salmoniformes; family Salmonidae; genus Oncorhynchus; species Oncorhynchus gorbuscha. The sequence continues at coordinate 39,291,726 of NC_060186.1, forward strand.
TATTGAGTGAAGCAAGATGTTTTAAATTAGCAACTCCGTATCATTTCCTGTTTTATTCCTAAAAAAGGTTAAGTATCCTAATCAACGCATCCTAAACCAGTGAGAAAATTAGCTCGCCTCCCCATTACACCACTTTATGACATTAGTGCAATCATGCAATGCTAATGGCACCCGGCTTATTATGCAAACTACTAAATTAACACAAAATGTGGGCCTGGCATATTGGGTGGCGATGTGAACCCATTTTAAAATGCAGTGACAGATGAAAAGCTCTCCGGGGGAGAGGAGACTGGTGGTGGTGACAGAGATACAGCTGAAGTCAGAAGTTTACATAAACTTAGGTTGGAGTCATAAAAACTTGTTTTTCAACCACTCCACAAGTTTCTTTTAACAAACTACAGTTTTGGCAAGTCAGTTTGGACATCTACTTTGTGCATGACACAAGTAATTTTTCCAACAATTGTTTACAGACAGTGACATAATCTGTATCACAATTCCAGTGAGTCAGAGGTTTACATACACTAAGTTGACAGTGCCTTTAAACAGTTTGGAAAATTTAGAAGCTTCTGATAGGCTAATTGACATCATTTGAGTCAGTTGGAGGTGTACCTGTGGATGTATTTCAAGGCCTACCTTCAAACTTAGTGCCTCTTTGCTTGACATCATGGGAAAAATCTAAATAAATCAACAGAGACCTCAGAAGAAAAATTGTAGACATCCACAAGTCTGGTTCATCCTTGGGAGCAAATTCCAAATGCCTGAAGGTACCACGTTCATCGCTACAAACATGTATATATACACCATGGGACCACGCAGCTGTCATACCGCTCAGGAAGGAGATGTGTTCTGTCTCCTAGATATGAGCGTACTTTGGTGCGAAAAGTGCAAAATCAATCCCAGAAAAACAGCAAAGGACCGTGTGAAGATGTTGGAGGAAACTAGAGGTCGACCGATTACGATTGTTCAACGCCAATACCGATTGGAGGACCAAAAAAGCCACTACCGATTAATCGGCCTATTATTTATATATATATATATATATATATATATATATATATATATATACACACACACACACACACACACACACACACACACACACACTCACACATACAGTGGGGCAAAAAAGTATTTAGTCAGCCACCAATTGTGCAAGTTCTCCCACTTAAAAACACGAGAGAGGACTGTAATTTTCATCATAGGTACACTTCAACTATGACAGACAAAATGAAAAAAAAATCAGAAAACCACATTGTAGGATTTTTTAATGAATTTATTTGCAAATTATGGTGTAAAATAAGTATTTGGTCAATAACAAAAGTTTCTCAATACTTTGTTATATACCCTTTGTTGGCAATGACAGAGGTCAAATGTTTTCTGTAATTCTTCACAAGGTTTTCACACACTGTTGCTGGTATTTTGGCCCATTCCTCCATGCGGATCTCCTCTAGAGCAGTGATGTTTTGGGGCTGTTGCTGGGCAACACGGACTTTCAACTCCCTCCAAAGAAATGGTGTACGTATGTATGGGTGTGTATAGGTGGGTGCGTGCGTGCGTGTATGTATGCATAGGTGTGTGTATATGCATGGGTATATGTGTATATGCATGGGTATATGTATGTATGTATGTATGTATGTATGTATGTATGTATGTATGTATGTATGTATGTATGTATGTATGTATGTATGTATGTATGTATGTATGTATGTATGTATGTATGTATGTATGTATGTATGTATGTATGTATGTATGTATGTATGTATGTATGTATGTATGTATGTATGTATGTATGTATGTATGTATGTATGTGTATATATATATGCACGTAGACATGGGTAAGTGGGGGCTGTTTTTCTTTTTGTTCTGTGTGCTTTGTCTCTGTATCTCTTAATATGGGTGAAAATTGTGAAATTTCAATAAAAAAATACTGTTACAAAAAAAAAACTCCCTCCAAAGATTTTCTATGGGGTTGAGATCTGGAGACTGGCTAGGCCACTCCAGGACCTTGAAATGCTTCTTGCGAAGCTACTCCTTCGTTGCCCGGGCGGTGTGTTTGGGATCATTGTCATGCTGAAAGACCCAGCCACTATTAAGAAGTATTGTCTTTAGGAATTCAGTGGAGTAAGTTATTCAAGTACAGATACACCACTGAAATGATATTAGCAACTCCAAATGAACACATGTAATTACAGGGGTCAGCTGAATTGCTGATGAAAGGGGCGGCAGCGTAGCCTAGTGGTTAGAGCGTTGGACTAGTAACCGGAAGGTTGTGAGTTTAAACCCCCGAGCTGAGTTTTCACTCAAAATCTCACGATACACAGCCCCATTCATTCTTTCCTTTACACGGATCAGTCGTCCTGGTCCCTTTGCAGAAAAACAGCCCCAAAGCATGAGGTTTCCACCCCCATGCTTCACAGTAGGTATGGAGTTCTTTGGATGAAACTCAGCATTCTTTGTCTTTCAAACACGACGAGTTGAGTTTTTACCAAAAAGTTATATTTTGGTTTCATCTGACCATATGACATTCTCCCAATCTTCTTCTGGATCATCCAAACGCTCTCTAGCAAACTTCAGACGGGCCTGGACATGTACTGGCTTAAGCAGGGGGACACGTCTGGCATTGCAGGATTGTCCCTGGCGGCGTAGTGTTAGTGATGGTATGCTTTGTTACTTTGGTCCCAGCTCTCTACAGGTCATTCACTAGGTCCCCCCGTGTGGTTCTGGAATTTTTGCTCACCGTTCTTGTGATCATTTTGACCCCACGGGGTGAGATCTTGCGTGGAGCCCCAGATCGAGGGAGATTATCAGTGGTCTTGTATGTCTTCCATTTCCTAATAATTGCTCCTACAGTTGATTTCTTCTAACCAAGCTGCTTACCTATTGCAGATTCAGTCTTCCCAGCCTGGTGCAGGTCTACAATTTTGTTTCTGGTGTCCTTTGACAGCTTTTTGGTCTTGGCCATAGTGGAGTTTGGAGTGTGACTGTTTGAGGTTGTGGACAGGTGTCTTTTATACTAATAACAAGTTCAAACAGGTGCCATTAATACAGGTAACGAGTGGAGGACAGAGGAGCCTCTTAAAGAAGAAGTTACAGGTCTGCGAGAGCCAGAAATCTTGCTTGTTTGTAGGTGACCAAATACTTATTTTACACCATAATTTGCAAATCAATTCATTAAAAATCCTACAATGTGATTTTCTGAATATTTTTTTCTCATTTTGTCTGTCATAGTTAAAGTGTACCTATGATGAAAATGACAGGCCTCTCATCTTTTTAAGTGGGAGAACTTGCACAATTGGTGGCTGACTAAATACTTTTTTGCCCCACTGTATATCCACAGTAAAACGAGTCCTATATCGACATAACCTGAAAGGTCCCTCAGCAACGAAGAAGTCACTGCTCACAAACCACCATAAAAAAAACAGATTACGGTTTACAACTGCACATGGGGACAAAGATCTTACTTTTTGGAGAATAGTCCTCTGGTCTGATGAAACAAAAATAGAACTGTTTGGCCATAATAACCATCGTTATGTTTGGAGGAAAAAGGGGGAGGCTTGCAAGCTGAAAATCACCATCCCAGCCGTGAAGCACAGGGGTGGCAGCATCATGTTGTGGGGGTGTTTTGCTGCAGGAAGGACTGGTGCACTTCACAAAATAGATGGCATCATGAGGGAGGAAATTTATGTGGACATATTGAAGCAACATCTCCAGAAATCAGTCAGGAAGTTAAAGCTTGGTCGCAAATGGATCTTCCAAATGGACAACGACCCCAAACATACTTCCAAAGTTGTGACAAAATGGCTTAAGGACAACAAAGTCAAGGTATTGGAGTGGCCATCACAAAGCCCTGACCTCAATCCTATAGAACATTTGTGGGCATAACTGAAAAAGCGTGTGCGAGCAAGGAGGCCTACAAACCTGACTCAGTTACACCAGCTCTGTCAGGAGGAATGGGCCAAAATTCACCCAACTTATTGTGGGAAGCTTGTGGAAGGCTACCCGAAACATTTGACCCAAGTTAAACAATTTAAAAGGCAATGCTCCCAAATACTAATTAAGTGTATGTAAACTTCTGACAAACTGGGAATGTGATGAAAGAAATAAAACCTGAAATAAATCATTCTCTCTACTATTATTCTGACATTTCACATTCTTAAAATAAAGTAGTGATCCTAACTGACCTAAGACAGGGAATTGTTACTAAAATTAAATGTCAGGAATTGTGAAAACTGACTTTAAATGTATTTGGCTAAACTTCCGACTTCAAATGTAGATGGCAGATCACTTGGTAGTTCCAAATGCAAATGCACTACATTTCCACAGCGTGAGCAGCAGTAAGAAGACCTGCAGGTGGGGAAAAAAACAGAATCAGATATGGATTACACCTAATTAATTTGCCATCTATACCAGCTTGTTCAGAGATCTCCGGAAGGCATCCAGGTCCCTGAGAAGTGGGGTACAATGGCTGTCCCCCAAATTGCACTCTATACCTTAGAGTGCATTACTTTAGACCAGCACCCAGGGGTGCATTTGGGACTCAAACAATATGAGGCAGGCCCTGAGAGAGAACTCCTGTTAAAGAACCTCTCAGCCAATGAGAAACTAGCATGCACTCTCATAGCAAATCAAGACCCCTAAAAGTGACTTGTTTCGGGCTTTCACTCTTGACCTGTAACAGGACGTATAAGGTCAACAACGTGCTGCCAGAGTAAAAGGCATCTAATCTTCCAGCTACAATGACAGTGCAGGTCTACAAAGTAGGGCCATAAAAACTGTTGGACCTAATTATTATAATGACAAAGAAGTGTGACAGTGCAGATCTGCTGGAGCTATACTAGTGCATAGAGAGGATGTTGGTTGAGTTCCTCATCCCTGTGAGTGAAGAGTGGTGAGCCACACCTGCATTGCAGTCCTCTGCTCCTGTAGACTCTGTTCTGGAAGAATCAATGCCTGCATCTACTCTGCTGACAAAGTCTCAGGAGTCTGGACAACAGCCTCTTTGGTATCCCATAATACACATTCAGGCAAACTGTCAGACACCGACACACACTTTAAAATATGTTTAGTGTTTAGTGTCGTGGCTTTGTTGGCTTGCATTAAAAAGAAAGTTGAGTTTTCCCCACCAAGACGTACATTATAGAAATCACTAAAGAGTCTGGTTCCTCTCTAGGTTCCAGCCTTTCTAGCCACCGTGTTGATACATCTGCATTGCTTGCCGTTTGGGGTTTTAGGCTGGGTTTCTGTAAGGCACGTTGTGACATCTGCTGATGTAAAGAGGGCTTTATAAATACATTTGCTTGATACTGACATCAGGGCATAAAATGAAAAACGCCTGCCACCCACCAAATGCGGAGGGAAGAAAATGTCTATTTCACCAGCCACGTAAGCGGGTGGTCAATTTGCAGGGCTCTACAGCGCGACCATGACAGTCACATTTGCAAATAAAAATAGTCAAAAGTCAAGTATGAGCACATGTGCGAGTTGTGATTTAAAGGCAGAAAAATGCTGCAGTAGCTATCTTCAAAGGTTCTGCCATTTTGTTCCATAGCTGCTAATCGCACAAAGAAATATTCGTATATCCCAACTCACACAGCAGCACTGCCAGAGTTAACCGCTTATAGATTCATTTTTGGAAGCACTGCACACAGGTGTAAACATTTGTCTAATTTACTCAGTCTACAAAGTGAGACTTTGTCCTCTTGTTTTTGTGGCTATTTACATTGTTTTGTTCACAAGCTTGGTTGTTTTTCAATGTTACTTAAGAACAAATTCTCATTTACAATGACGGCCTACCCCGGCCAAACCCGGACAACGCAGGGCCAATTGTGCAGGGCCCTATGGGACTACCAATTAGGGCCGGTTGTGATACAGCCTGGTTTCGAACCAGGGTGTCTCTAATGATGCTTCTTACATTGAGATTAGAGGTTGACCGATTAATTAGGGCCGATTTCAAGTTTTCATAACAATCGTAAATCAGGATTTTTGGGTGCAGATTTTGCTGATTAAAAAAATAACATTTATACCTTTATTTAACTAGGCAAGTCGGTTAAGAACACATTCTTATTTTCAATGACGGCCTAGGAACGGTGGGTTAACTGCCTTGTTCAGGGGCATAACGACAGATTTTCACCTTGTCAGCTCGGGGGATTCAATCTTGCAACCTTACAGTTAACTAGTCCAACGCTGTAACCACCGGTCTTTCATTGCACTCCACGAGGAGCCAGCCTGTTACACGAATGCAGTAGACGCCAAGGTAAGTTGCTAGCTAGCATTAAACTTAGTTTATAAAAAACAATCAATCATAATCACTAGTTATAACTACACATGGTTGATGATATTACTTGTTTATCTAGCGTGTCCTGCGTTGCATATAATCGATGCAACCCTGGGGGACGATTTAACAAAAGCGCATTTGCGAAAAAAGCACAATCGTTGGAAGACTGTACCTAACCATAAACACCAATGCCTTTCTTAAAATCAATACACAGAAGTATATATTTTTAAACCTGCATATTTAGCTAAAAGAAATCCAGGTTAGCAGGCAATATTAACCAGGTGAAATTGTGTCATTTCTCTTGCGTTCATTGCACACAGAGTCAGGGTATATGCAACAGTTTGGGCAGCCTGGCTCATTGCGAACTAATTTTCCAGAATTTTATGTAATTATGACATAACATTGAAGGTTGTGCAATGTAACAAGAATATTTAGACTTTGGGATCCCACCTGCTAGAAAAAATATGAAAAGTATTTCACTGAAATAAACGTTTTGTTTTCGAAATGATAGTTTCCAGATTTTACCATATTAATAACCAAAGGCTCATATTTCTGTATGGTATTATGTTATAATTAAGTCTATGATTTGATAGAGCAGTTTGACTGAGTGGTGGTAGGCAGCAGCAGGCTCGTAAGCATTCATTCAAACAGCACTTTCTTGCATTTTGCCACCAGCTCTTCGCAAGCACAGCGCTGTTTATGACTTCGAGCCTATCAGCCTAATGGCTGGTGTAACTGATGTGAAATGGCTAGCTAGTTAGCTAGGTGTGCGCTAATAGCGTTTCAAACATTAGCCGCTCTGAGACTTGGAGTAGTTATTCCCCTTTCTCTGCAAGCTTTTGTGGAGCGATGGGTAACGCTGCTTCGAGTGTGGCTGTTGTCAATGTGTTCCTGGTTCAAGCCCAGGTAGGGGCGAGGAGAGGGACGGAAGCTATACTGTTACACTGGCAATATCCAATAGTAAAAGGTATATGAAATACAAATGGTATAGAGAGAATTAGTCCTATAAATACTATATTAACTACAACCTAAAACATCTTACCTTGGAATATTGAATTCTAGTGTTAAAAGGAACCACCAACTTTCATATGTTCTCAATGTTCTGAGCAAGGAACTCAAACGTTAGCTTTTTTTTTTACATGGCACATATTGCACTTTCACTTCTCCAACACTTTGCTTTTGCATTATTTAAACCAAATTGAACATGTTTCATTATTTATTTAAAGCTAAATCGATTTTTATTGATATATTAAGTTAAAATAAGTGTTCATTCAGTATTGTTGTAATTGTCATTATTACAAGTAAAAATGTAAAAAAATTAAAGTCTGCTTAATCGGTATCGGCTTTTTTGATCTTCCAATAATCTGTATGGCCGTTGAAAAATCATGTTCGGTCGACCTCTAATTGAGATGCAGTGCCTTAGACCGCTGCGCAACTCGGGAGCTGACGAGACGGCGTCTACTTGGTTTCCACTAAAGAGCACAGCCAAAGTCAAAATTGTCTATATCGTAAAAAAAAAAAATCATGAAGTCTTAAGGTTAGGGTTAAGCATAATGTTAGCAGTGTGGATAAGGTTAGGTATAAAATAACATTTTAAGATGATACATTTTAGAAATAGACTGGGTTAATTTTTTTAAACCTTTATTTAACTAGGCAAGTCGGTTTAGAACAAATTCTTATTTTCAGTGACGGCCTAGGAATAGTGGGTTAACTGCCTTGTTCATAGGGCAGAACGACAGAATCTTGCAACCTTTCAGTTACTAGTTCAACGCTCTGACCACTAGGCTACTTGACTTTGTGGCTGTGGTAACTAGTGATGACTGTCTACTAGTAAGAAGTCAGATCCAAAATCTCACACACACACACACCTCCCGCCTTTAGAGGGGCAGCTTTTTACTCAGGTCACAAAATGAAATGGAGCAATAATTCACATTACTTCTTACTAATACCTTTCTTGTTTTAGAAACAATACTAGGGTAGCCTAGTGGTTAGAGCGTTGGACTAGTAACTGGAGGGTTGCAAGTCCAAACCCCCGAGCTGACAAGGTACAAATCTGTCGTTCTGCCCCTGAACAAGGCAGTTAACCCACTGTTCCTAGGCAGTCATTGAAAATAAGAATTTGTTCTTAACTGACTTGCCTGGTTAAATAAAGGTAAAATAAATAAATATAAATAAAGCACGGTCATCCATTTGTTTGGGGTGGATTTTGACTGATAGAATCAGAGTGTCTGGTCTATTTTTTTTATTTTTATAAATCTACGAAAACCTGCCACAGTGGTTGGTGAACCAAAAAGTTAATTTTAGGCCCGGGCGCACATGATTACCTTCAGCCTTGGTTGGGATATAGGCTATAGACCTTCTCTTTCACACATAATTTACAAATGCGAACAACCCGTCTAGATAAACGGACTGCTTTTAGAACACTGTCGGGGCCAGACGTATAATCTCATTCTAATCATTACATTGAAATGGTTCCAGGTGTGCCCTGGAAAGTGGAGCTGTAATAGTCATCCACATCTCTACTCCACTGGAGGGGATCAATACTGGGCAGTGAGAATGACCCAGGTCTCTAGGGCTGTATCCTAAATGGCCTTACTTCCTAAATAGTGCACTACTTTTGGGGAAAATTATGCCATTTCAAATCAAATTTTATTTGTCACAGACATATTTAGCTGATGTTATTGCGGGTGTAGCGAAATGTTTGTGTTCCTAGCTCCAACAGTACAGTAGTATCTAACAAGTATCTCCATCGTTTTGTTGAGGGAGAGGTTATTTTCCTGGTACCACTCCGCCAGGGCCTTCACCTCCTCCCTGTAGGTGCTCATCATTGTTGGTAATCAGGAATACGACTGTTGTGTCATCTGCAAACTTGACTGAGTTGGAGCCGTGGGTATATCCACAGTCGTGGTTATATCCACAGTAAAATGAGTCCGATATCGACATAACCTGAAAGGTCGCTCAGCAAGGAAGAAGTTACTGCTCAAAACCGTCATATAAAAAAACGTCATAAAAAAAGCCAGACTACGGTTTGCAACTGCACATGGGGACAATGTCCTCTGGTCTGATGGAACAAAAATAGAACTGTTTGGCCATAATGACCATCGTTATGTTTGGAGGAAAAAGGGGGAGGCTTGCAAGCCAAAGAACACCATCCCAACCGTGAGGCTGGGGGTGGCAGCATCATGTTGTGGGGGTGCTTTGCGGCAGGAGGGACTGGTGAACTTCACAAAATAGATGGCTTCATGAGGGAGGAAAATTAAGTGGATATTTTGAAGAAACATCAAGACATCAGTCAGGAAGTTAAAGCTTGGTCACAAATAGGTCTTCCAAATGGACAATGACGCCAAGCATACTTCCAAAGTTATTGCAAAATGGCTGAAGGACAATAAAGTCAAGGTATTTGTGGGTGGAACTGAAAAAGCATGTGCGAGCAAAGAGGCCTACAAACCTGACACTGTTACACCAGCTCTGTCAGGAGGAATGGGCCAAAATTCACCCAACTTATTGTGGGAAGCTTGCGGAAGGCTACCTGAAAGATTTTACCCAAGTTAAACAATTTAAAGGCAATGCTACCAAATACTAATTGAGTGTATTTAAACCTCTGACCCACTGGGAATGTGATGAAAGAAATAAAAGCTTAAATCACTCTACTATTATTCTGACATTTCACATTCTTAAAATAAAAGTAATGATTCTAACTGACCTAAGACAGGGAATTTTTAGGATTAAATGTCAGGAATTGTGAAAATCTGACTTTAAATGTATTTGGCTAAGGTGTATGTAAACTTCCGTCTTCAACTGTATTACTGTTGTCCAGATGGGATAGGGCAGTGTGTACAGGTGCATCCTCAATCTACACACAATACCCCATAATAACAAAGCGAACAGGTTACACATTTTTGCAAATGTATTCAAAATACCTTATTTACATAAGTATTCAGACCCTTTGCTATGAGACTCGAAATTGAGCTCAGGTGCCTCCTGTTCCCATTGATCATCTCTGAGATGTATCTACAACTTGGAGTCCAGCTGTGGTAAATTCAATTGATTGGACATGATTTGGAAAGGCACACACCTGTCTATATAAGGTCCCACAGTTGACAGTGCGTGTCAGAGCAAAAACAAAGCCATGAGGTCAAAGGAATTGTCCGTAGAGCTCTGAGACAGGATTGTGTTAAGGAAAAGATCTGGGGAAGGGTACCATACCATTTCTGCAGCATTGACGGTCCCCAAGAACACAGTGGCTTAGATTATTCTTGAATGGAAAAGTTTGGAACCACCAACACTCTTCCTAGAGCTGGCTGCCCGGCCAAACTGAGCAATTGGGGGAGTAGGGCCTTGGTCAGGGACATGACAAAGAATCCTATGGTGAACTGAAAATGACTGATTTTAATGCAGGTCTGCCTGGCCTTGCATACAATGGCTTCAGAAAACATGAAGTTTGAGGAGTCGAGACAATCTCTCCTACACAAGTACAACCCACAGAGGGAAAAATATGTTTTTATTGCAGGGCCAAAGTGGTCCACCTGCCATCTAATTGGCCAGTTAGCCATATCTCTGCTGTCACTTTCTGAAGGGCCCTTCCTCATCAGTCAAGGATAAGCCACCCCCCACCACCACGCTCTCGCACTCCCTCCCTCTTTCAGGCCATCATAATGACACTGTATACCCAGTGCCAAACTATCATGGATCCCCAAAATGTAGGCCCTACTACAATTCAAAATGACCTATTATCCATACTGGCAGAAATCCCTCTCCACCTGCAGCCCCAGTCCTCCAGTGAGGTTATAAAAGGCAGTTTTTCTCCCTTGTCTATTTCTCCAGCGCTTTGATCCTAATGATGCACAAACAGCCATTGTTTCGGCTGAGGCCTTTATGGTAGTGGCCACTCCTCATCAAAAAGGCACATGACAGCTCACCTGGAGTTTGCCAAAAAGGCACCGAAAGGACTCTTCGGACCATAAGAAACAAGATTCTCTGGTCTGATGAAACCAATATTGAATTATTTGGCCTGAATGCTAAGGTCACGTCTGGAGGAAACCTGGTACCATCCCTACGGTGAAGCATGGTGGTGGCAGCATCATGCTGTGGGGATGTTTTTCAACAGCCGGGACTGGAGCAAAGGTTCACCTTCCAACAGGACAACAACCCAAAGCCCAGTCAAGACTACGCAGGAGTGGCTTCGGGACAAGTCTCTCAATGTCCCTGAGTGGCCCAGCCAGGGCCCGGACTTGAACAAGATCAAACATCTCTGAAGAGACCTAAAAAAAACCTGTGCAGTGATGCTCCCCATCCAACCTGACATAGCTTGAGGGGATCTGCAGAGAAGAATGGGAGAAACTCCCCAAATACCACTGTGTCAAGCTTGTAGCGTCATACCCAAGAAGACTTGAGGCTGTAATCGCTGCCAAAGGGTCTGAATACTGATGTAAATGTCAAAGTTTAGCATTTTTAATACATTTGCAAAACATTCCAATGACCTGTTTTTACTTTGTGTGTAGATTGATGAGGGTAGAAAAAAAAAGAAAAAAAAAAACTTAGATTTTAGAATACGGATGTAAATGCGGAACACGTCAAGGGGTCTGCATACTTTCCGAATGTACTGTACACTATATATGATGCTACTGTATCAATCAACAATTGATTTGTTCATGTCATCACAGCATAGGAGTCATTCATGTCAATAAAATGACAAAGCGACCATTACATTTTTTTAACGTAAACAATAGGCCTAAACTGTTCCATTTCAGAAATTGTATTCACGAATGAAAGTGAACGCTTTGAGTCTTTGCTGTAATACTGGCTTTACAAAAAAAAGCTTTACAACACTCTCTGATACGCTTTATCATTTATTTAGTGTTGTTCAAATTGTTCCAAAGGGTCAGGAAAATGATATTGTAATCTAACAGGAACAGTGCTTGCTCCTTACCTTCCTTTTCTTGATCTCCGGTATTTCCCACAACTAGTCAAATGTATCCCACACATCTGACTTCCCCTTCACTTCCTGTGCAACCAAGTAATTTGTCACATCCTCTGCATCCATTTTGTTGTCACAAGTGTTCACGGTGTTCAGAGTTTGTTATAACCAATTTATTGATGCGATTATGATGTGCCATAGGTCAGGCCCTATTCGTCACGTGCATGCGATGCATACATGTGTCACGTAAAGAGGGCGAGGGTTGAGGGAATGTTTTTCCTAAACAAATGAAGGATTTCGGTAACAATTTTTTAGTCCGAAATGTATATGTTGCAGCTTCAGCAACACAGACAGCGCAATAAACACTGTTGATGTTCTGTGCAGCAGGGAAGAGGGAGTGAACTGGTGCTGGTCACACAGTCACTCGCCGTAATTATTATTTGATTTTTTTACACAGCCAGCCCCGGCACAATCAAATCAATTGCGGTCGGACTCTCTCTAGTTGCTTGTGTGTGTGTGTGTCTTAATTATTTAAATCAAACGGTTCTCTTAAAAGCATCAGACAAGCTCAGTGAATATAGTTGATTTGATTAAAACACATGGGATGTGTCTATATATGGAAAAATACACATTTAAAAGATGACTCTTGGTCGAACCAACATTTCTTTTTGTTGGGGACAGGCTTTTTACCAAAACTGGGAGGTGGGGTGACCGCTTCATTATTGTTTCTATTAAAGATTCTGGCTTCACATTTCAAATGAAGATCCTACATCTGAATATTGAAAATCTAGCAGATCAACACAATAAAAAGTTAGTGAGAGGCGTAGCATAATAACTGCCAACATTAGATAAACAACCAGTGTCGAAGTCTCCTTCAATAGCAAGCCTAGAGACACAATCTAATCCAATGCCTTACACCATCAGTTTTATTTTTTATTAAACACCATCAGTCCCATTGATTGCTCATTTTGAGAAAATGACTGTGGCTAGGGTAGAGAAGGGGGTGTGAGGAAGGAGAAAAGAGGAGTTAAGCTCTTGGCCACTGTTGGGCTGAGATAATGGAGACCCAGTGACCACATAGATTAGTGTCACTCTCCCTCTTCTCCAACCCTTGGAACAGGACAAGGTTCAAACCATTGCTGACAGCCAGGAGAGCCCCCCCCCCTCCACCAAGACCACTATGTCCCAAACTACTCAGACCCCCCTCAGCGGTCCATCACTCCTGCTGACCAATCTTGCAGGACCAGCTTGAGTCCAGAGACGCATTTCCAATACAGCAGTTAAAATGTGCCCTGCTAGGCGGCATATGTAATGACTGAGATAAGAGTCAGGAATTCATTGCATAATCCGTGAGGGGCCTGGGGAAGATAAATTAAGATCAAACTGCACCTTGGCAATCAATCAGTAAATCTCCTTCCTGAAGAAATATGCGTGAGCATCCTTGAAATTCCAATTAAATAGTATCGCCAACATGTGGCAATAATTTCCGAGCTCTAACTGCTTCTGGCATTGAGGGCTCATATTTCAGTAATGTGAACACTTATTAATTATTACGAAACCATTCTGGTGATTAATTACGGCCGAAGGTGGTGGAGATTAAAAACTAATCTCATCATCATAGCACGGAAGCATATGCAGCTCAGAGAACGCCTCCAACACCGCCACACAAGCAATTGACCCAGGGTGCGTCCATCTGTCCCAAATGACACCCTTTTCCCTTTATCGTGCACCATTTTGACCAGGGCCCATTGGGCTCTGGTCAAAAGAAGTGCACTATATTGAGAATAGGACGTCATGTGGGAAGCATCCTGAGAGAGGAGGCGATCAGAGAGGTGCTGCTTTTCAGGCTTTAAGTAGCTAAACATCACCATCGTTAATTCGAGAGGACGTTTAACCAGGCCCAGGGAGGTGTATCAATATCATCAATGCTCTTTATTCAGCACCTGCGTGTTTATCGCACCTGACAGACACACAATTCACATATTGAACTTGTTATTTGCTAAACAGGCAAACACATCAAACTGGTGGTCCTGTGGCTCAGTTAATGGAGGTTGGGACTTCAAACAAGGTTATGGGGTCACCAATGTGAAAATGTAAGCATTACCATAAGTAGTTTTGGATAAAAGTTTCTAATAAATAGCATATATTATATTAAACTGTGTGAGGTGAAAGAAGAATTGCAAACAAAAACACAGGAAAACCAGGAAAGCATGTCTCTGAAATAAATATTCCCCTTATCTGACAACAACCTCTCACATAAAAAAAAAAAAAAGACATTGCTACAAATGGTGCCTTTACAACTTCTTGCTATATGAATGGCCCTGAAAATGTTGTGAAATTGCCCATGATCACTTAGTGGGCTTCCAAATGGGCCCCATTTTTCATCCCCAAACAATAGAAGATATCCGGACACGATCTGTCGGAACAAAAATGTCCCGATTGACAAAATAGGCGCAATTTCATTTCATCATCGTGAGACCTTAAAATGTCAACCATCCTCCAGTGACAAGAGCAGCGGTACTCATTACCTGAGCTCTACCGCCGCCAAAGAATAGACAGCTAATCATGCAAATATCCACACCAAAAAAACTACATTATATAAATAATTGCTGAATAATCCCATATGCTCTGCACGCATCCCAAACCAATGTCCAACATTCAACTCAGTGTGAACCTTCCACACTACCTGGATAGAAATAGAATAATTAGATGTAGGCCTAAAGGAACAATAACTAAGGCATTACTGTTGTCAGCTTAGCACACTGGATGAAAATAGGAAGAAAAAAAAGTGAGAAAAACCCACTAAACCATTAAAATGTCAGTTTAGCTGAGGCAGCGGAGCATAATCTAACTGATGTATTCTCGTCTCTAAAAGCTGTCAAAACGAAAAGGAGGAAGGCCGGTGGCTGCTAGAGGGAACGTAAACTTAAGAAGACGCTGAGTCAGACGTCACCAGGTGAGTTTTTCTGTGAGGAAGTTGAGCTTTTTTGCAGCAGGGTTCTACTTTTGATATTGGCCAAGCAGCTTGCGGTGAGACTCTTCCGAGTTGCTAATGATGAGCTCCTATTGGGTTACTGGGGTGTTTACCCCTGTGCCATTCCCTCCAAAACTGCACAGGTAGAGTTTAGCTCCTTTGAATGCCCCATAAAATGATTCACTCCTCCTTTCAATTTGGGATTATTTAAGCTCTCTATTACACAGAGCCGTATATTTCAGAAGACTTCAGGGCATATTATAAGCATGAAATGGTATGCAGTGCACACAGTTATTACTTATGCCATGTGGCAGACCGTGTCGGTGGAACTTTTAAGAACGGGTTTGGCTGTCTTTTTTTTTTTTTGTAAGTCTTTGTCTACTGTGAAGAACATTTTTTTTAAATGCATTTGTGAAAAATATCTGGAGACCTGCCCCCGCAAAAACAGTAATCGCAACAAAAGATACATCAAAACTAGTGGTGTAAAGTAACTAAGTAAAAATATTTAAGTAGTATCTATACTTTACTATTTATATTTGACAACTTTACTCCACTACATGTAATTTTCACTCCCATACATTTTCACCTTACACCCAAAAGCACTTCAAATGCATTTCAAATGCTCAGGCAGGACAGCAATATGGTCCAATTCACGCACCTATCAATTTCACGCCTAGTCATCCCTAAATGCCTCTGATCTGGCAGACTCACTAAACACAACAAATACTGTGTTTGCAAATAATGTGTGCACCTAACAGCTAAGCTAGCTAACGAACTGGTGCTTCCTTGATCAGTCAACAACAGCTAACTAGGTTTCCTGGTGATATCCAACTTTTAGCTACAAACCATAAGATTAAAAATAGAAGGAAAGGAGAGACTGTTGTTGTATGGAGGATCTTTATTCTTGTTGGCTAGCCACGATAGGTAACATTAACATGCCAACTAACGTTAGCTTGAGAACTGCTTCTAAAACAGCCAGCAGTCTCCTACAAACCACATCATTTGAAATGGAAGTGACTTGCGAGATAGCAAAACGGACAAAAGCCTATACAACTAACATCGGCTGTAGATTTCTAACCAGCTTGTGCAGTGTGCAATCCTGAGCCCTTCCTAGTCTCCTTCTCCCCACCAGAGAATTTGGGGGAGAAAAAGCAAAAAGCTACTGGATGACACAATGTTTAAAGCAAAAGTTCTGTTTCCAAATCAAGTTTGAGGTGGGGTTTTACTGAGTGTTTTCTTAGAATGAATGCTTTTTCTACACCCCCCCCCCACACACACAGAAACAAAAGTTGACCTATTTATTCAAGGCTTCTTTATTTTTTATATTTTCAACATTGTAGAATAGAGAAAACATCAAAACTATGAAATAACACATATGGAATCATGTAGTAACCAAAAGAAAGTGTTAAACAAATCTAAATATATTTTAGATTTGAGACTCTTCAAATAGCCACACTTTACCATGCTGACAGCTTTGCACACTCTTGGCATTCTCTCAACCAGCTTCACCTGGAATGCATTTCCAACAGTCGAAGGAGTTCCCACGTATGCTGAGCACTTGTTGGCTGCTTTTCCTTCACTCGGCGGTACGACTCATCCCAAAACATCTCAATAGGTCATGTGATGCAGCACTCCATCACTCTCCTTCTTGGTCAAATAACCCTTACACAGCCTGAAGGTGTGTTGGGTCATTTTCCTGTTGAAAAACTAAGGGCAAACTAGATGGAATGCTGTGGAATCCATGCTGGTTAAGTGTGCCTTGAATTCTAAATAAAAATCACTGACAGCGTCACCAGCAAAGCACACCTCCTCTTCCATGCTTCAAGGTGGGAACCACACATGCAGAGTTCATCCGTTCACCTACTCTGCGTCTCACAAAGACACAGCAGTACGAACCAAAAATCTCAAATTTGGGTACATCAGATCAAAAGGACAGATTTCCACCGGTCTACACATTGCTTGTGTTTCTTGGCCCAAGCAAGTCTCTTCTTATTGGTGTCCTTTAGTTGTGATTTCTTTGCAGCAATTTGACCATGAAGGTCTCAGTCACGCAGTCTCCTCTGAACAGTTGACGTCGAGGTGTCTATTATTTTAACTCTGTGAAGCATTTATTCGGGCTGTCATTTCTGAGGCTGGTAACTCTAATGAACTTATCCTCTGCAGCAGAGGTAACTTTGGGTCTTCCTTTCCTGTGGCGGTCCTCATGAGAGCCAGTTTCATCATTGCACTTGTTGGTTTTTGAGAATGCACTTGAATAAACTTTCAAAGTTCTTGACATTTTCCAGATTGACTGACCTTCATGTCTTAAAGTAATGATGGACTGTCGTTTCTCTTTGCTTATTTCTGGTCTTGCCATAATATGGATTTGGTCTTTTACCAAATAGGGATATCTTCTGTATACCCCCCTACCTTGTCACAAGAACTGATTGGCTCAAACGCATTAAGAAGTAAAGAAATTCCACACCTTTTTGGTGACTACATGATTCCATGTGTGTTATTTCATAGTTTAGATGTCTTCACTATTATATAAAAAAGAAAAAAGAAAAGTACAAATAAAGAAAAATCCTTGAATGAGTACGTGTCCAAACTTTTGACTGGTACTGTATCCATATCTTCACTGGACAGTTACTGTTAGACAGGGGAGGCTAAACTGGTCTTGGAGTGCCACAGGTACTACAGGAATATGTTCCAACGTGGGCACCACACCTGGTCAATAGATCAGTTAAGTGAGTGCCTTAATTCATAACACCTGGTCTTCCAGGTCGGTTAATTAAAAAATATGAAGTGCCTGCGGTACTCCAGGACCAGGGTTGCCCACACCTTCTGTAAGAGATGTCAAGGGGTGTATCAAAGGGTGTATCAAACAGATTGTTTTTGCAACAAAGACAAGAGTTTATTGGAAAAAAATTCAGGTAGGTCCCTCCCAGTTTCATTCCATTTACTTCCTACAGCAAACAGTAAACGTTTTAGCAACAGATTTCCAACTAATGAATACACCTAAGGTAAGAGGTCTCTTGCTGAGTGATGAGAAGCTCTGAGGGATGGAGAGAATGGAGTCTCAGAGTGCTTGTAGCATTGAGCTGTAACCTGGATAGATACCAGACAGCATGTTAAAAGGTTAAGTAAAAGGTAGACAGCTGCATCAGCCAGAAAGCAATCCCCGAAGGCAAATCTCAGGAAGTATCATTGCTTCGATATCTCTAAGCCCTGTTATTGGTGTACTGATGGAGCAGTACTGTGCATTGTGTGATAAGACATCTTTATCTGGTGTGAAGGGCTCAATTTGCTCCAGCAAAGGACAGATCAACGTCAATTTCTGACAGACTTGCATTTATTCAATGACTTCCCACTACTTTCACTTCCATTATCTTTGCTTCCCTTCCAACTGGGCATTTAAACAACGACTGGGACCTGTTCATGATGACGCTACTCAGTCATGCATGAATGAACTGGCACGACTCAATCCCAATTGATATTACAACAACAAAAACTACAGAGCAACAATTTGAACATTTACCATGGCTTCCAACCCACAAGGGCTCATTCATAATGTACTTTGGAATGCAGGCCAGGGGAAACAAATAAGCAAAAGCCATAGCGTGATCTTGTTTCATCTCCTGTACAATAAGCGATTGGAGATGCATTAAAGTGGCAATAAGATGAAGGAACATTGTAAGAAGTGGTTGGAGGAAAGCTGAAAGGCAAGCAGGCAGTGGGCGGGAAGGCAGTGGGCGGGAAGGCAGTGAGGCAGTGGGCGGGAAGGCAGTGGGCGGGAAGGCAGTGGTTCCACCACAGGCGAGCCATTGCAAATTGAATAAAAAGGCCTGGCTGGGCTCTCAGGAGAAAACAAGTAACTCTCATTTATCTGAACAGCACATGGGGCCTGCGTCCCAAATGGCACCCTATATAATTCACTAGCCCTATGGGCCCTGGTCAAAAGTAGCACACTATGTAGGGAATAGTGTGCCATTTGGGACATAGCCAGGAGTTTTAGATGGGAAACCCATCTCGGCTCTGGAAAACCTAAATCTGCTCTAAGCACGGCCTGCCATCAGCCTATGGACCGACCGCCTTTGTACCGACGAAGGGAATTGCCCCTAAATGATTGAGGTAGGCCTGATTCTTCTCACTTATATAAGTACGAGCGTCTGGGGCCTTTTTTCAAAAAGACCCAGAGCGCCAAGGACCCCCATCAGTGACATTGACCAAGGGTTGGTAGCTGAAGAGAGCTGGTTGGACATGGTAGTTCCTTCTTGGATGGGTGCCAGGTCTCCACTGACCACTCACCTCACTCCCTCAGGAAATGAAAGCACTGATATGTCAAATTTCTCAAATTGACTGCATTGCTTCATGAAATATTCACCAGCGTATCAAGAGAGGAAGTGTTTCAGCACAGGCCGCCAGAATACTAAAAACAAGTACAGCACCTGGACAGGATGCTGGCCTCCAGGGTATGGGAAGGCAAAACAATTCACACTGAAAAGTGATTGGAAAGATGATCTGTGTTAGTCTGTTGGGAGTCTTATTCCAGTGGGAAGGAGATTTGTGGGAGACAGCCACAGCCCCTGGGTACTCCTGTGGCTTCCTCTGTCCAGCCAATCTGCAATTAAAGCCAACCTCCACACAAACCGAGTAGCGCTGCGACTCAAGTGCGCCGGGCTAATCGAAGACGATTAAAATCCATGTTTGCAGTGTACGGGAACAATGTTAGTATTCAGCTCACAGCCCTGACTAAAAGGCCAGGAAAATGAATGATAAATGAAGCCAGGGGATCAGTGCCGAGTGCCCAGTCAGATACTGCCATATAAAAAGGCATGTGCTGCACACTATAATATTCCTGCATATTGTCAGTGAGGACTAGAAGCTAAATACCAGGGAGAGGAGAGAAAACAGCTAAATAGCCAAATCCACTGCACAAATTGATTCATATTCAAGTCCTCCAGTGAAGCACAGTTGGATAGGAATTTTACAAGTGTATTAACCCACCTGTTGTGAGCCCTTTGTGGTCATATAGGAGAGAGAGGACACCGAAAGACGAGGGACTCACCGTGTGCCGTCGGCCTTCCAGCTGACCTTGTAGGGATTCTGTTCCAGAAAGCGAAGGTTCCGCCTGTCCATGGACACGGGCTGAGCACCTGGAAACCCGGACCTAGAACACACACAGAATACCCTTTTTATCAACAATGTCCTGGTGAGAACATCAGCGATTGGAAATTCAGACGGCTTTATAAAACTCTTACATGAAACTCCTCTCTTATATGAGACATGATGCTGTAGAGCTGAAACACCACAATTCCTCCATATCGCTAGTAAAGAAAAAAAGACACCTACGGCAGAACAGTCATTTCCTACCCTTGTACCGCTTAAGGCGTCTGCATACTAGGTTCGGTTTGCTCCTAGCAGAATTCAGCTTGGCGAAGTGAATGTCTGTGCCTCACATACTCCCTTAAGACCTTATCTTGAAAAACGAGACAAAAAGGGGCAATAGTAGTCTCGCCCTCAAGACACCGTAGCCAGTGTACACTTCATCCAACAAGTCCAAATTCATCTAAGATTATAAAAAATACTTGATTTCTTGAGTTATTTTGTTCCGCGGACTTAGCCGCACAATTTTACTTCCAGCTAAGATGTTTGGTTCAGTAATTCTCAATTGAATGAAAACAAGTCTCTCATTGAATGACAAACACTTAATTGAAGAATCCTTACTGTTGACCAATCACCAACGAAGGGCCATAGACTTCGGCTACCACCCTTCGGCATACCACAAGAAAAAATGGTGAGTGCACGAACAGCCGAAAAAACCCTTGCTGAAGACAAAAACGTCATAAAATTGGTTTGTGTCCAGGGTCTGTCGCAGCCGACCAGGAGACATGGGGCGGCGCACAATTGGCCCAGCATCGTCCGGTTTAGGAGAGGGTTTGGCCGGCCAGGATATCCTTGTCCCATCGCACTCTAGCGACTCCTGTGGCGGCCCGGAAGCAGTGCAAGCTGACACGGTCGCCAGGTGTACAGTGTTTCCTCTGACACATTGGGGGCGGCTGCCTTCCGGGTTAAGTGAGCATTGGGTCAACAAGCACTGCAGCTTGGTTGGGCTGTGTTTCGGTGGACGCACCGGTTCTCTACCGTTGCCTCTCCCGAGTCCGTACAGGAGTTGCAGCAATAGGACAAGACTAACTACCAATTGGATACCACAAAATTGGGGAGAAAAAGGGGTAAGAAAATATATATATACTAAAAATACACCCAAAACAATATGCACAAACTGTTTTGGATGGGAAGCATGCAGACGCCTATAACAGTACAAAGCCTATAAAAATCTCCAGTAAGAGTGAGTCACACACACACACCGTGCTACTAGAAGGGAATATATGACAAAGAGAGAGAGATGGAGAAAGAGATCAGTAGAGAGAAAGAATCCTCACTTTTCCCATTCCGCAAACTCCTGACACTTCCGTTGGATCTCGGCCAATTTAGGCTGTGTGGTGACCTGTGTGACGCCTTTCACTGTGACCCCCTCCACGAATATAGCACCCTGAGAAAGAGAGAGCACACAACAGGTTGGGACTTGGACATTTGGGAGAAGACATTTAAAAAAATACATTGACGTCCTATTCAAAACACACAATCCTAACAGCTCGGGGAAACAGCCAAGAAATTACATTAGGGGAAGAATTTCTGTTATCTAATGCCATCATTCCAAGGTGTGGTGCACTCATTGGGTATGTGACAGACTATGTCCCAAATGGCATCCTATTCCCTATAATAGTGCACTACTTCTGACCAGAGCTCTATGTGCCTTAGTCCAAAGTAGTTCACTAAATAGGAGTGCCATTTGGGATGCAGATTGAAAAATAGATGAGGGCCCCGTATCTTTTTTTATATCTTTCTGGGGATTTAAGCAAATTTGCCCTCGTTTGTATCACTTCAGAGGAGTCTCCTCTTGTACCGAGTTAAGAGGCATATGATGTACATTTTGAGAGCACCAATATCAGAGGGTCCCACGCGGCTCTCAGTCACACCACATGAGCTATGTGTCATCTGGAGCAGAACCAATGGATATCCTCTCTCAGCTCCTAAGCTACAGCCCATTTCCCCAGTCACTCTCAGACTGCATCCCAAATGGCAATGCATTTCCTATATAGGGGTTAGTTTACCATTAGGGACACAGCCTCTCTACTTGGAAACAGCCCATTTCCCCAGTGCCCTCTCTTTTCTCAGTCAGTCGGAGTCTCACAAATTTTAGTCTCTCCTTCCTCCGTTTCCCCGGCGCCGACTCAGAGGAGGAGGGGCCTGACTGAGACTCTTGGCCAATCACGTTGCCATCGTCGTCCTGGTCGCCGTCGTCGTCGTCGAAGCACCACTCTGGCAGCGCGGGGGCGGCGGGGGCATCTTCGACGTCTCCATAGCGACGGAAGAGCTCCTTGAGGTAGTCGCCTTTGTAGATCCCAGGGGCACGGGCCTGGGCGAAAGCAGCCACTGCCGCCTCGACACTGACCCACATCAAGAGACAAACAGAGGAACACAACAGAGCATCAGTCAGGCCCTGGATTGTCATGAGATTTGAAAAGTGTAACCTATTCAGTCTGACATGATTGAGAAAACTGTGCCCCTTGAACCAATTCCTCTTCTACTTAATGATGATTCAGGTACAGGGCTCTACGCTGATCTTTAAAAAATATATATTACAAGGAGCACGTGGGCACCTAAGTAAAAAATGAAGGCGCACACAAAGAAATTCAGGAGCACAATTAAAAATATTTGGGGGTATTAAAGTTAGAATGCTTCATTTTTCTAGGCGCACTAATGCTCCTAAATTAATATTTCAGGTCGCACAGCAAAACATTTAGACGCATATGCAAGTAAAATGGTCGCACGGTAGGGCCCTGCGGTACGCAGCTGAACGAGAAACAATGCAAGGTTTGGCTGGCTGCGCTGACAGCTGCCAAAAAAAAACGTATTGTTCAGCGCTGGTTGCCACCACATCACCTTGATCCAATAAAAACAATTGTTTACCCCCCCAAAAAAACATCAGTCAGGCGCTCTAGCCTCACAGCAGACCTCCTTAGAGACAGGACGTCAATGAGCCATCAGTGTACTAGATGTCTCAGCTCAACAGTCCTATCTGACCAATGGCCAAACCTGTCAAAAATCCTTCAACAAACGTATCTGATCAGATCGCTGCTAAGTAGCAGAGTAGTTATTGTATGTCTGCTGACTGATTCTGTGGCTGACAGTGTGAGAAAGGAAATATCAACCACATGTGATATTGTCATCCAGAACCAGAACTGATGCACATCTCAGACTCTCTCCGTCTGTGTGTACTGTGGGACTATTTAACCAGAGGAAATGGGAGAGGGGGGGGTGAGGTTGTTCATCCTCATCCTGCCTATACCTCCAACGCTGAGCCCAAGGGAATTTACAGATTCCGCTAACCTTTCCTAGACCCATTTACAAATACACATTCTCTTCCTGCCTAAAGACACAATCATCCCCTGCCTTTCTTTTCCACTGCAGTAAATGATTCAGCACCTCTGGTGTCAGGTGTGGAGTTGACTCTTCACCACCAGCCTGGGAGCCTCTGTCTTTCCCCAAGCGCGACTTTATTGACACTGACAGCATCCCTCCTTGTGACATTACATTTGGGACACAGTCAAGCTGTCATCAAGGCAAGAGATGGCTACTTTGTGGAATCTAAAATATATTTTCATTTGTTTAACACTTTCTTGGTTACTACATGATTCCATGTGTTATTTCATAGTTTTGATGTATTCACTATTATTCTACAATGTAGACATTTTTAAAAAAGAAAGAAAAACCTTGAATGAGTCAGCGTGTCCTAACTTTTGACTGGTACTGTATATAGAACCCAGAGACTTCTATTGCAGAGCTGTTTCAATGAAGTGGCCAGTTTTGTATTGGCGCTTATCATATGGTTTATGCAGGTAGAAATAGTTGTAATAGAAGTCTCTGATAGAACCCAACCCGGTCAACCACAAGGCTTAAGTCTGCATCCACAGCAGCATGGCTCCACCCCTAAGAGGACTGCAGGGGTCCATCCTGAACACACAGAAGTGATGCAAGCCATACCACTCTGGGAATTGTGTTGGTTGTGTGTTCAATGTTGGAATACGTGAACGTGTGATTTGGCAGTGAGATTCACACATGACTTCTGTGTGTGTGTGTGTGTTAAACACAGTTCTGTGGGGTGTTGATTGATTGGGATAGCTAGGCCTTACCTCCAGTCCAACTTCTCCACCAGGTAAGCACAGATCAGAAAGCCTGTCCGGTTGAAGCCGTGCGTGCAGTGGACACCTGTGGGAGAAGAGAGAAAGACACTGCACATGTCAATAAAGCAAAGTGCCCATCTGTCACTACAATTGGTGTGCGCGCGCACACACACACTTGTATTCAACAAAACGCAAATGAGGCAGTTCAATAACCTTGTCACTTTCTAACCATCTTATTACATGCATGACATGAATCCTATATGTCAAGACAGGAGGTGGTGGAACTGGTGGCCTGGCTACGCATAATATACGATGGTCATACCATGGATCATTAAAAAAAAAAAAACTTTATTGATTCAATTGATAAAATATTCAATTTGGCCTTTAGTACCAAATCCCATTGAAACGCATTGAATAACATTCATAAAATGGAAAAACAAAAGGTCATAAAAAAAAGTGTCTAATTTCTAGGAGATATATTTGTTGTTTTATTTACATATTTAACACCTTTCTTGGGGTAGGCACAAAACTCTCTATACTAGCATAGATTTGATTAAATCGTGATAAGATCGATTTTCGGGATGTCTCACAGACTGACAAACACTGCTCTAGCTCTGCCACCTTTCACTAAAGATGCTGAAGTGAGACATCAGCAGATCTCTGTAGCTTAAACTTATGGATATTGGAGATTTTGTATCATGTGCGTCAATCGACTCTAAGGGGTTTTAAATTAACTGCCCATTGAAAATCTCACTTAATAAGGTCATATTTTGTTAACTAACATCCAAATAATGTTGACTAGTCCTATAGACCTCGTTCCAGTACACAACACACTGACGTCACGCAGAGATGCGTGCGACTCCTGGCTGCAGTAACAAAGCCATCATCATCTGCGCCCATTCAACACACCCTAGATTTACGTTTGCATTACTTCTAAACACAATACCTTTTTGGGGTTCTGATACGCGTACACAGTTTTGATTCTTTCTTGAACAGTCGCTAAGATTAAATTTGGTTGTGATCTTTTCACAAATAAAAATGTGGGATGCAGTAGTTGTTAGCTAGAATGCTAATTGAAAATAGGCTGTAAAAAAAAACTAGCCAAAGAGCCATTGAAGTGGGTTTTTTTTTAAGTATAAAGCAGTTGATTTTCAATGACCAAACATTATATTAAGCAGGACATTCATACGAGCCTTAAAATCAAATTATAATACAAAAGTAGTGTGAAATGCACTCATTCTTTTTATGCTGGTATCCTATAAGATCCCCTTCCGTGTTCTGCCACCAACTTGCGAGCATTGCCCTTGTGCGGCAACGTTTGCAAACACAGAAAGGGGTCAAAACACATTTATGGCCAAAGCATAAATTGCAGGGGGAAAAAACAACTTACAAATAACCCCACATCAAACAGAACATGATGTCATCTTCTTGAGGAGGACCAGCTTGCAAATAAGAGCTCTAGAGAAAGATGAGCTGGCCAATCAGCGGTCTACTTGCATAAATATTTTGAATGACCGGTATATACCCAGACCATTCTGTTGTTGGGGTACGCCCACACCATTCCAACACAGAAAAACAGCTTTTTAACATACTCAATTACCAACAATTTCACTCATATTGTAAGTAAATAAAGATCATATTTCATTGAAATTTGAAAACACTGAACAGTTACTGTAAAACCAGTTCACCAACCACTATCTGACACTATGTCTGGAGTTTATGCTACATACACAAAGGGCCCGTATTCATAAAGCATTTCAGAGTAGAAGTGCTGATCTAGGATCCGTTTAAGCTTTTTTTAGATAATGACCGGACAGGGAGAACCTGATCCTCGATCAGCATTCTTACACGGAGTCGCTTTGCGAATACGAACGGCAGGCCCGATCTAACGTTAGGGGAGGGGTGGAAGAAGGACAGAGAAACAGCCAGGGCACACAGGGAATCGGTTAATTTATTTTTCAAAGCAGGGAAGTATAATAGGGGCAAACAAAATCTTCACTCTTTAAAACTTATGTCAGTGGCGGAGCATCTATCAGCATTCATATGTGATTTGAGGAGGGGGGGGGGGGGGGGGAACAGGTTGGATTTTAGACTCTAGGCCTCAGTCTGTGAAGCATCTCCCTCGGCCATTGTTATTCAGCGGTTTATATCAACTTTAAAGGGGAAGATGGAAATGGAGATGAAGTCTCCGGTAATGATGAGGATTTTTATTTGAGGAGGAATGATGCAAGGAAATGTTATTTGATGACAAATTTGTCTGCTAATTTCATAGCTGATCTACCCCCCCCCCCCAAAAGAATACAGAGTTACATTCACCAGTCCTGCTGTCTAATTTCGACGTCTGCATTAATACCAGAGAGAACAGATAAATATCAATGGGTGGCCGACAGACAACATTTTTATAATGACATTCATATATTCAACCCTGGGGTTCCAACAATTTCATTTACAACACGGCACTGAGGGGCGAGCAGCCGGAACCCAGGTTGCTGTGGAACTGCACTACCAGAGGTCACAACAGAGTGCCACAGAGCCCCCTGCTGGTCATAGCTTGGAAGTACACCTCGGTGCTCCATTAGCCTTGGACGGAGCTTTGCCAAAAGTCGCCATGTCTGAATACCCGTACTTGCATTCTAAATAGTACGCATTTTGGGTATCCAAAAAACATAGACTTATAATATGTGAAATATTTTAAATGTAGTATGCTTTAAATGCCAGGATGTCATACACCTTTCGGCTTTTCATCTATTAGAATTCGTTGCACACTACTGAGGAAGGGAATCGTCTTTAGAGACCCACATGTGTCTGACAACAGCTTATAATCAGTGGAGGAGACGCACTGTACCAAAATGAACGAGTGGCAGGAATTAACTTAATGGCACACTAGATTACTCATTCTCAGTAGGATTATCCTAGTATGCTGATATTTGTTGCTTACTGTATTCGTTTTTTACTACACTACATTTAGATTTGTCATTTAAGTGCCTTGCTCAAGGGCTAGTCAGAGCTTTCACCTAGTTACCACGAGTATTCAAACCAGCAACCTTTCGGTTACTGGCCCAACGCTCTTAATCACTAAACAGTACGATCTAAATAGTATGTAGTACAATTGGTACACATTTTGCAGTGTAAATAAGTAGTAAGAGACAGATTTCAGACACAGCCATAGTGTCCATGGGAACAGTGCAGTGCAACAATTTAGACATCAGGAGAATCATTTAAAGCATCCTGGTCGTCTGTTTGTGATAGTTGAAACATGCAAAACATGCACTTCTTAACAACCGCCTGCTTAACCCGGAAGCCAGCCGCACCAATGTGTCAGAGGAAACAGTCCAACTAACGCCAGAAGTCTGGCTGCTGGGGCCCGGCCCACCACAAGGAGTCGCTAGAGCGCGATGAGTCAAGTAAAGACCCCCCAACCAAACCCTCACCTAATCGGGCGACGCTTGGCTAATGACACACAGCCTGGGATGTGACACAGCCTGGGACCGAACCCAGGTCTGTAGTGAAGCTTCAAGCACTACAATGCAGTGTCTTAGACCACAGCGCCAACTCGGGAGGACCTAGATCGGATTAATTTTATAACATTTTGCGAACCTGTTTTATAGTATTTACAAACACAAAATGCATCATATCATAAAGACCTGAAAGAATATTGGGAAGAGAAGGTGACTGATAAGATGAGAAATTGTTGGTAGTTATTTCCTGGCTCCCCCTAGTGTACAAACTTGGACCTACTCTTACTTTGAAATTCTGTTTTCAAATCAAATCAAATTTTATTTGTCACATACACATGGTTAGCAGATGTTAAATGAGAGTGTAGCGAAATGCTTGTGCTTCTAGTTCCGACAATGCAGTGATAACCAACAAGTAATCTAACTAACAATTCCAAAACTACTGTCTTATACACAGTGTAAGGGGATAAGGAACATGTACATAAGGATATATGAATGAGTGATGGTACAGAGCAGCATACAGTAGATGGTATCGAGTACAGTATATACATATGAGATGAGTGTGTAGACAAAGTAAACAAAGTGGCATAGTTAAAGTGGCTAGTGATACATGTGTTACATAAGGATGCAGTCGATGATGTAGAGTACAGTATATACATATGCATATGAGATGAATAATGTAGGGTAAGTAACATTATATAAGGTAGCATTGTTTAAAGTGGCTAGTGATATATTTACATCATTTCCCATCAATTCCCATTATTAAAATGGCTGGAGTTGGGTCAGTGTCAATGACAGTGTGTTGGCAGCAGCCACTCAATGTTCGTGGTGGCTGTTTAACAGTCTGATGGCCTTGAGATAGAAGCTGTTTTTCAGTCTCTCGGTCCCAGCTTTGATGCACCTGTACTGACCTCGCCTTCTGGATGATAGCGGGGTGAACAGGCAGTGGTTCGGGTGGTTGATGTCCTTGATGATCTTTATGGCCTTCCTGTAACAACGGGTGGTGTAGGTGTCCTGGAGGGCAGGTAGTTTGCCCCCGGTGATGCGTTGTGCAGTCCTTACTACCCTCTGGAGAGCCTTACGGTTGAGGGCGGAGCAGTTGCCGTACCAGGCGGTGATACAGCCCGCCAGGATGCTCTCGATTGTGCATCTGTAGAAGTTTGTGAGTGCTTTTGGTGACAAGCCGAATTTCTTCAGCCTCCTGAGGTTGAATAGGCGCTGCTGCGCCTTCTTCACGACGCGGTCAGTGTGAGTGGACCAATTCAGTTTGTCTGTGATGTGTATGCCGAGGAACTTAAAACTAGCTACCCTCTCCACTACTGTTCCATCGATGTGGATAGGGGGGTGTTCCCTCTGCTGTTTCCTGAAGTCCACAATCATCTCCTTAGTTTTGTTGACGTTGAGTGCGAGGTTATTTTCCTGACACCACACTCCGAGGGCCCTCACCTCCTCCCTGTAGGCCGTCTCGTCGTTGTTGGTAATCAAGCCTACCACTGTTGTGTCGTCCGCAAACTTGATGATTGAGTTGGAGGCGTGCGTGGCCACGCAGTCGTGGGTGAACAGGGAGTACAGGAGAGGGCTCAGAACGCACCCTTGTGGGGCCCCCCGTGTTGAGGATCAGCGGGGAGGAGATGTTGTTGCCTACCCTCACCACCTGGGGGCGGCCCGTCAGGAAGTCCAGTACCCAGTTGCACAGGGCGGGGTCGAGACCCAGGGTCTCGAGCTTGATGACGAGCTTGGAGGGTACTATGGTGTTGAATGCCGAGCTGTAGTCGATGAACAGCATTCTCACATAGGTATTCCTCTTGTCCAGGTGGGTTAGGGCAGTGTGCAGTGTGGTTGAGATTGCATCGTCTGTGGACCTATTTGGGCGGTAAGCAAATTGGAGTGGGTCTAGGGTGTCAGGTAGGGTGGAGGTGATATGGTCCTTGACTAGTCTCTCAAAGCACTTCATGATGACGGAAATGAGTGCTACGGGCGGTAGTCGTTTAGCTCAGTTACCTTAGCTTTCTTGGGAACA
This sequence comes from Oncorhynchus gorbuscha, assembly GCF_021184085.1. Lineage (NCBI taxonomy): Eukaryota > Metazoa > Chordata > Actinopteri > Salmoniformes > Salmonidae > Oncorhynchus > Oncorhynchus gorbuscha. The sequence goes on from NC_060186.1 coordinate 39,321,593, forward strand.
GGAACAATGGTGGCCCTCTTGAAGCATGTGGGAACAGCAGACTGGTATAGGGATTGATTGAATATGTCCGTAAACACACCGGCCAGCTGGTCTGCGCATGCTCTGAGGGCGCGGCTGGGGATGCCGTCTGGGCCTGCAGCCTTGCGAGGGTTAACACGTTTAAATGTCTTACTCACCTCGGCTGCAGTGAAGGAGAGACCGCATGTTTCCGTTGCAGGCCGTGTCAGTGGCACTGTATTGTCCTCAAAGCGGGCAAAAAAGTTATTTAGTCTGCCTGGGAGCAAGACATCCTGGTCCGTGACTGGGCTGGATTTCATCTTGTAGTCCGTGATTGACTGTAGACCCTGCCACATGCCTCTTGTGTCTGAGCCATTGAATTGAGATTCCACTTTGTCTCTGTACTGACGCTTAGCTTGTTTAATAGCCTTGCGGAGGGAATAGCTGCACTGTTTGTATTCAGTCATGTTGCCAGACACCTTGCCCTGATTACAAAAGCAGTGGTTCGCGCTTTCAGTTTCACGCGAATGCTGCCATCAATCCACGGTTTCTGGTTAGGGAATGTTTTTATCGTTGCTATGGGAATGACATCTTCGACGCACGTTCTAATGAACTCGCACACCGAATCAGCGTATTCGTCAATATTCCCATCTGACGCAATACGAAACATGTCCCAGTCCACGTGATGGAAGCAGTCTTGGAGTGTAGAGTCAGCTTGGTCTGACCAGCGTTGGACAGACCTCAGCGTGGGAGCCTCTTGTTTTAATTTCTGCATGTAGGCAGGGATCAGCAAAATGGAGTCGTGATCAGCTTTTCCGAAAGGGGGGCGGGGCAGGGCCTTATATGCGTCGCGGAAGTTAGAGTAACAATGATCCAAGGTTTTTACCACCCCTGGTTGTGCAATCGATATGCTGATAAAATTTAGGGAGTCTTGTTTTCAGATTGGCTTTGTTAAAATCCCCAGCTACAATGAATGCAGCCTCCGGATAAATGTTTTCCAGTTTGCAAAGAGTTAAATAAAGTTCGTTCAGAGCCATCGATGTGTCTGCTTGGGGGGGGGATATATACGGCTGTGATTATAATCGAAGAGAATTCTCTTGGAAGATAATGCGGTCTACATTTGATTGTGAGGAATTCTAAATCAGGTGAACAGAAGGATTTGAGTTCCTGTATGTTTTGTAGTGATATGAAGGCATATGCTATAATACAACGCCCCCAAAGAGGAGACTTCTGTTCTTTGGGATATTGTTGCACCAGGTTAACACGTAAATGAATTACACCTCACGACTCTTACTAAAAAAATTCAAAAATAACATGTTTTTCCACATGAAGAACACGCCAGACCCTGGGACATTGTCTGACAACGAAGAAGAAATGTACAGGTCAAGTACAAACATTCCTTACCTATTAACTCAGTTGGAGTCTTCTCCATGAAGTTCTCACATAGTCTGATGAACATCGCAGTGGTCTCTGCTGAAGGAGACTCTCCATGGCTAAACAAGGAAGGAACTCATCACAACATTTCAATCAAGAAATGATGCCATTATTTTGAGTTGGTGGCATTTGTATGTGTAAACATAGACAATTAATATTTAGTTTTAAAAACAGGTCACTCATACATACCCTTTGCACTGAAGCTTCACATATTTAACACCCTCTTTTTCGATCTCGTTGCGGTCATAGAAGCGAGTAGTGTTTGTTAGATCAACAAGCAAACCCATTTTAACCTAGAGAAGACACAAAACATATGTTGACATTAGACTACAGTGATGAATTGAGCACAAATGTATTGTAATGAAGTAGGCAGGGAGCAGGTCTCGAACCCTCAACCTTCAAGCCGAAAGTCCAGCGCGCCATCGACTGTGCCTCAAAAGCAGGCTCAAGCAGCAGAGTCGATATCTGCGCTTATAAACCCAGGGTCGTAACACAACTCCCTCTTTTCAAAGAGCACGTCCTCGCACTAGTTTGCGTCTCAATGTCTGATAGGAATGCACTCACTGGCCATGCACACGCACGTTCATGGATGGAAAGTCCGATCACTTCTAACACCAATGTAATGAAACAGGCAGGGAGCAGGTCTCGAACTTTCAACCTTCCAGCCCCAAGTTCAGCACACTGTGCCCCAAAAGCATGCTCAAGCGGCAGACTCGATATCCGCTCTTATAAACCCAGGGTCGTTACAGTATAATTTCCCAAACCGAGACAAATTACTAATAAACACATTTCAACATCAGGAAAGACATACCTTTAGACTCTTTAAATACTGGGAAAGCATGCTTGGATGAAACCGGTTCTCTTCTGGCACTTTGTCATCATACTTGGGGCCCAACATAGTTTTCATTGGCAGGAATTTACCTGGTGAGACAGTGAAAGTAAGAGGGGTCGCAGACAGGTCACAACATATGCAGACACCATGAAAACAGTACCACACATGTATCTACACTCACTGCCCTGTGTTTTCCATACGTCGTTAATGGCCAATTTGCATTAAATAAAACGTAAAAAGGAGCGCCCCTAGTAAGCATGATATATTTTATTTTTTATAATACACAAATCTACTTACATTGCTACATCAAACATGTCTAACAAAACACAGGTATTAACAAGAAAATACATACAATTTTTTATTTTTTATTATGCAATTGCATTCACTCTGAAAAAATCTTATCTTACTAAGGAAAATGTTATTCTTGTTGTTATTCACTAGGGTTAATATTTTAATTAGATAGTTGAATTCAATCAGAAAAAATTGTAATTTTGGAATAGAATTTGGGAATTTTTGTTTGTGTATGAAGTATTTGGCAACAAGAATAAAAAATAAAAAATGTACAATAATTTCAGTGGTCTTGTTGTCATTGCAATAGTAAGATATTATATCTTTCATGTCAAAAACATAGGCATTGTTCATAATGGTAAATAAGTATTTTGCAAGGTTATCCCAAAATTCTGGCACAAATTTACATTCAAAGAACAACTGAGACAGATTCTCACCTTTTTCACAGAAAATGCAGATATCATCTATAGCCACAAATGTGGATATCATAGAATTACATGGATATATCTTATGTAAAATGTTGAAGTGCACTTCCATAACTGTTTGGTATACAGTATTTGTAAGGCCTTAACCATGCATTTTTCCAGCCAATGTCAGGAATAAGCGTGTTCCAGAAAAACTTTCCTCTCGGTGTAAGTTGGTTTTGTGAATGAAGAATGTGTCTTATATATATTTATTACAACAAGCTCTCTCAAGTAAGCCCACGCCTTCCAATCCGAGTTCTGGATAAACTTTGTGATCATTACCAAAGCTAAGATGAGTTTTCATTAGTGTAGTTAGACCACTGGGAACGGCTTTGATCACAGAAATAAAAACTCTGAAAGGTATTGGAAACTCTTTCAATGTTATAAATTGTTCATATGTGAGAATATTACCATCCTTGTAGAAAATATCAAGAACAAAGTCAATATTCCTCATGCAAGCTGGGGTAGAACAATGACTTATTCCTTATAGTTATGTCTGAATTATTCCACAAAAGAGCTTTATGTGGGGAAAAATTGGCAAATTTGGCAGGTAAACTTCCAGGACTATAATTAAATTTCAGTAACAATTGAAGACCTCCCAATTTATTAAACACATTATTTGGAATGAAATACCATATTGAATCAGTATTGATCAAACATTTTTCTAACCAGTTTATCTTGAAAGTGTTATTTATGTCAACAAAATCCAACACTTCTAGACCGCCTTCAGCGCTTTTGTTAGAAAGGACTAATTTTTTAGTTTGTGAGACTTATTTTTCCAGATGAAGTCAAGAAAGGTCCTATTGATCTCTTTAAAGTAGCAGGATTTACACATAACGATAGTGAGGTGTACACAAAACAAGACAGTCCCTCTGCCTTGGACAGAAGTACTCTCCCAAGTATAGAAAGATCTCTTTGTAGCCAATTATTAAATATATTTTTAGTTCTCTTAATTTTAGGAGAGAAATGTAAATGTTGTCTGACTAAATGGTTTTTTGACAGATGTATTCCTAAATATTTAACACAGTCCTTTACAGGAATATTTGATATTTCTTTATCATCAGAGTCAAATATAAGATTTTACATTTAGAAACATATTAATCCTGAATGATGCAATAGAAAATGCAGCTATAGCATTAAGGGCATAGGCGACCTGGTCTTTGTCTCTTAAGAAAAGAGTAGTATCATCAGCCAGTTGGGACATTTTGATTTCTTTGTTAAAAATGGTTAAGCTACACAAATTTGCATTATTCAGAATATCTAGAGATAGAAGTTCCACAACCAAAATGAATAAAAATGGGGAAATTGGGCATCCCTGTCATACACTTCTGTTGATACTGAATCTTTTGGAAATATTAAGGTTTAGTAGCACAGAACTATTTATATCTTTGTAAGACATGCAAATTACCTTAATAACATTTTATCCACCAAATCCAAAAAGTTTAAGAGACCTAGAGAGAAATTAATGTTCAATTGTGTCAAAGGCTTTACAGAAGTCCAAAAATAGGACAACTGAGTCAATTGCATCTGAATAATCTATAAGGTCCAAGACTAAACGAATGTTAGAGCTTGTGACGGCCCTTCATAAATCCTGTTTGAGTCTAATTTATAATGGTATCTATTCCTTTCTGTAATATTTTGTCATAAAGCAGAGCAATCAATTTGTAATCAACATTTAATAAAGTAATTGGTCTCCAATTGTCAATGAGAGAAGGGTCTTTATTGGGCATCGGAATCAATGAAATAAGGCCCCGTTTCATAGTGGAGACCATTTCCCCATTTTTAATGCAATCTTGAAACATATTGAAAATCAGGTATTCTAGTAACTCCCAAAACTGTGTATAGAATTCAACTGACAGGCCATCAGGGCCAGGTGATTTCCCTTTTTTCATTGAATTCAGAGCCTCTCTAATTTCTTCAATTGACACAGGTGAATCACAAACTGAGTGGAAATCATCCTCAATTGCAGGGACATAATTCTGTATGGGGCATATGTAGCTTTCACAACAATCTTCCTGAAACTGAGAGCTGTAAAGGTTTTCATAAAAGGAATTGACAAATTATGATATTGTAATAGGATCTTTTCATAAAACATTGTTAATTTTGAGTGCAGTAAAATATTTTCTCTTGTAGTTTCTCTTCTCAAAAAAGTAACTAGTGTTTCTTTCCCCCTTTTCAATCCATTTTGCTCTTGTCTTTACAAAGGCACCCTTTGCCAGATCCTTGTAAAGCTGTTCAGATTCTAGTTGTAAAGACTTGAATACAGACTCCTCTTTTTCAGATAGATTATCTTTCTTTAGAAAACTGTCAAACTTGCTCATCATCTCCTTTTCTCTAAGGTTCTTTAAGTGCATCAGCTCTTTGGTGTGTTTAATGGCTACCACTCTGACTTTATATTTGAAAAATTCCCATCTACTTCCATGACCCAAGTATTTTCTTGCAAAAATATCTTTAGCTAATGATGATGTTTTCAATGAGATGAGAGTAGTATCTTTAAGAAGTGTGTTGTTTCATTTCCAATATCCGAGTACCTTTTGATTTTTTAGTAGCTTGTAAATTCAGGAAAATCAAGTGATGATCAGAAATGGGAGCCAACTGGTGATCTACATCTATAACAAACTGTAACATAAAAGAGGAAATTAGGAATAAATCTATTCTAGATTTACGTGACAGTTTTGTTGGTCCAGGTAAAACCCTTAGCATCAGGGTTGAAATAACGCCAGGCATCCTCAACACAGAGATCCTTGCATAATGTAATGATAATGTTACTATTTTGAGGGTTTTGACTCGTTCTAGGAGGAAAACGATCAGCAGATTCATCAGGTGTTTCATTAAAATCCCCTAAAATAATTAGAAAAGCCTCTGAGTATTTGTTGCTTAAATCCTGTACTTTCCCTGGTAAATTGGGTAAAAGGGTCTTATTAGGAGCATGTGAGTTATGTCCGTATACATTACAGATGATGAAAATAGCATTGTCAAGTTTAAGTTACTATGACCCATCTCCCGTCTTGTGAAGATGTGGTTTCTAGAAGCATGATTCATTTTGATGATTCTAAACGAATGGCATGTGACGTTTCATGTAGCCTAATCTGGCTGGCTAATCCTAAATACAAAAACACACACCCTTTTTTGCTGGGGTAGCTATAGAAACACCGACCATTAGTGTTTACTTTAGCTTCATGTTTAGTCAGTTTTTCTTGTTGGGCAAATCATTTTAACATGAATACATGCGTATGCTGGTTTGTTGTGACACGTGATGTAATTTACTAGCCTACAAGGGCTAACAAAACGTTAGCTAACAGTGTTAGCATAGGGATTGTCTCTAGTCTAAGGTAACGCGTGGTTCTCGTCCAGTACATACTTAGTAGATCAAACGAAAGGCTTTGAAAAGGTCTGAATCATTGACTTGTGTAAATACAACGTGAGACAGTTAATGTTAACTAGGTAGCTTGTGCGCCACAACACCAGTATTGTGGCTACTAACGTTAGCCAACGTTGTAGCAACACAACAAGCTTTCGCAACTCACCTGCTACAGGCTGTCCTCTTCTAGGACAATTCCGCCATCGAGGGGGAGGCCCAGTGTGTGACATTTTGCCCAAGAGTGGCTACGGTAATTTCACAAATTGAGGATGTAGCTAACGTTAGCCACAGCAAGTCCGTCAGCTGAACATCGGTGTAACGTTTCCTGGGTGATCACCCTTCACCGCGAGCTCTCGGGCGCCAATGCTCTGCGGATTTGGGGCCTTGAAAATGAGGTTGATTTTGTTAGATGTAGGGCCTAACCCAGTCCTTATGGTCTAATACAGGAATACGAACATTTATCCACGTGTAGTTTTTTACTCACGGTTGCTCAATGTCCAAATGTCGAGGTAATTCTCCGTTTTCTCAAGAACCCAAATAAATGTCCATGAACGAACTAAAATCTAATTCTCAATTTCTCCCAGTGTGCACCGCGCTGTTTTGCCATTAGATGGCAGTTACTTAAAATAACCATTAGGTGGTAGACTAACCCCAAAACTCCTCGTTGTTTAATGTGTGGAAGAATATTTTGTAAATTATGAAATTGTACAACCGCAATAAAATATGACACAAAAACAGTGGTGTAAAGTACTTAAGTAAAAATAGTTTAAAGTACTACTTAAGTAGTTTTTTCTAAGACACAATATAGTTGTATTATGAAGGTTGAAATGTGTCTCTTCATTGCTCTTTCTTTCCACTCAATCTGAAACAATGTCAACCCAGGATCCAGTTGCGGTGGGAGGTGCTTAGTCCCAGGGTCCTTAGCTTAGTAATGAGCTTCATGGGCACTATGGTGTTGAACACTGAGCTGTAGTCAATGTTCCTTTTGTCCAGGTGGGAAAGGGCAGTGTGGAGTATGATTCAGATTGCATCATCTGTGGATCTATTGAGGCAGTATGCAAATTAGAGTGGGTCTAGGGTATCTGGGAGGATGCTGTTGTGAGCCATAACCAGCCTTTCAAAGCACTTCAAGAATACTGACGTGAGTGCTACGAGGTGGTAATCATTTAGGCAGGTTACCTTCACTTCCTTGGGCATAGGGACTATGGTGGTCTGCTTGAAACATGTAGGTATTACAGACTCAGTCAGGGAGAGGTTGAAAATGTCACATGCTCATGAAGCAGAGGAGTAGAGCACAAATATGCCCGTGATAGGATTAATTTGAATTCCCTTCATTTAGGGGAAATGTGACCAGGACAGCTGTCTACTATACTATGAGTGTACATCAGACCACCAAATCTTAACACTCATTGTATAATATCTGTGTGTGTACGTGTGAAAATAAAATTTGATGGAAAAAAATGTTGATCAGGATGACCAATCACAGAGGGTCTGCTCATGTGATGAGACATTCCCCCCCAGCTAGAAGCTGTTGCCTAGCTGATTTGATGCTGCTGGATCCAACCAGGAAAGCAGATGTACAAGAGCTCAGCAACAGCTTGTATGTCCTCCCTCGGTGGGATCTGAATACTAAAACAGTGCTGGTTGCCTGGCTCAGAGGACAGACACATGAAGAAAACAATTATGTGTGTCTGGAAAACATCTCTATGTGTAATGAAAATGATTATATTGCTGTGTTACATTGACAGACAGAGAGGCAGGCGGCCAGTCAGATAGATATCCCCAGGCTCGGAAAATACCCATCATGAGAATGAATGACAACATACATTAAATAATTTCCAAGTGGGAGGTCTGCAATTTAGTGCTTCTCCTGCATTATCCAGTTAAAATGGTGGCGGCTACCTACATCCGGGGTTTTGCGAGTAGCGTGTAGTTAGGAAGTTGTCATGCGCGATGTCCATCGCTTCTTCGCCATCTCGAGTCTTCTAAAACCTCGCGTAGAATTGGGAAACTAGCTACGCCATCAACATCGTTGAACTCGTCTTCAATGTATTATCAAAAACACACTGCAGAGAGGTTTTTGGACAGACTTCAGTTCCGCCAGCGACGAGCTAGAGACTAACTTTAGCTACTGTTAGCTGTTGATAACGAAGTGGTAAGGTAAATAACTTAACGCTGCCGGACTATTTTTCAAAAGTTCTCTAATTTCGTCGATGTGTCCTCCCTCGCCACCTTCACGGGACTTTGAAGTCATGTTGGGCGAATCACTAAGTCACCCTATTAAAAACAATAAGCCATCCGTTTTGACATCCCACCATGTCGGGGCCAGCCTAAGCAAACCAAAGCAAGCAATGTTGAAGAAAGATGGGAGAAAATTGCGTTCGACAACGTTGGGGTTACAGCGGACACACCAGCAAAAACCGACGAGGATCAACCCCATGCACCTGACAGACAACAATGTCGCAGTTTCGAAATCCCCAGTGCAGAGTGCCGAGTTCGCGAACAACCGGACCCAGGCGACTGCGTTGACCCTTCACAATCTTAAACAGGGAACAAAGAAAGAGGTATACAATTGAGTTAATTTGAGAACGAGATTGTTTTCGCACTTATTCTGTGCATGTACATTTGTATGTCGTTTTATTTGTTTATTCTTAATGAAATAGTATGCCGCTTTGTATCCATTAACCACCATTCATAGTGTAAACATTACACAAATTCGCTTGAAGCAGTGGGATGGAGTCCTTCCCCTACTTTATTTCTGACGGCTAAAAAACAACGTTTGCATATTTACACTGATATTCAACCAACGACCCCGTTCTAAAGTAGTGCACTCACAAGGTTAACGTACCAGAGTGATTCTGAACGACAACTAGGCAGAGTCAAATGAGACTGCCTGCCAACTTTGAATGGAAAAAATGACGTACGTTAACTACTTCTAACGGCGTGTACATGTTTGGAATCGGGCACTGGTAATATTACCAATGGACCTATAGGAATAAGGTTCACATTGTACACTGTTTAAAAAAATAAATAAAAAAGACTAGAATAGACGTGTTAGAGGTATTTAGGTTACTTGTTTTGAAGGATTTCAATATGCTGGCGATGTGCCAGTTCCTGAGATGTTAACAAAAGGCTGGCAATTGTTTGTTTCCTCAAGTGTTCTTCTTAGCAATCAATTTGCATAACAGTGTTAGAATGGTTTTGACCCTTGTGAGAATGTAATTTAGTTTTTCTTTCCTCCCAGCTACTAAAGTCAAAAAGTGGGAGAGTGGAGAGAGCCACAGGACCAGCAGGCCAGTCTGTCCACAACCTCAATAGACACAATCAAGATGCCCAGAATCTGAACACCCGGAGCCATAGGAGTAGGCATTCTAATGCACCTGGCAATGCTCTCTCAGTAATGAAAAACCACAGCAGTTGCCACCAGAAGCCACCCTCTGCTACCTTCCAGCTCCTCTGTCGAGAGGAGAAGTCCTTCAACTCAGCTGAAAGTGCCAAGATCGTGAATGTAACCCCAGCTGAGCTTGTACCCGAGGAGGAGCTCAAAGACGGAGAGAAGATCTATGCTGGAGCTAAATTCAGCGAGCCCCCGTCTCCAAGTGTCCTGCCCAAACCACCCAGTCACTGGGTTGGTGAAACTGTGCCCCAACATTCCGACCACAGCCGTGAGAAAATGACTTTTCATTTGAAGTCTTTGCTGAAGGTTGAAGATAAACCATGATCACAATGGATGGAAACCTGGAACGATCCTTCTATACCCGATCAATGACAACACATTTGGCACTGAAAAACTGGACCGATAACTTAACAGCAATCGAATGTAATGAGTTTTTGATCTGTAATACAATTTCACATAGTTTTGAGCAAGCAGGCTTGTTTTTATTTGATTTTTAATGAACTTCTGTAAACATGTAAAATTACTATTTTTCATGTTATTTTAACAGAAAGTATAGTTTTGTTACTGAAGCCCAAAATAATGTTCACCATGAATTGGTGCACTTTTTTACTGTAAATTATGGGATGCATTGCCCATTTTAAGGGGCATTGAACGTAAGAAAACATTTTACAAATTTGCACAAAACTGTCTGAAAAACAAAACATGGGTCCCCATAGCGGCGAGCATAGAGTTGTGACGGTTTGGGGTTCTGTGAACCTCACCCCACCTGTTGTGGCTGCTATTGCCCTCAAAGCACTGTAGAGGATAGAATTCTCTCGAAGGAAGATTGTTTCACAACTCCTGTAATACAGTACACATTTTCGTCCTGTAGTACAAAAATAATCTTGCCAGCTCAACGGCCGATTGAGCTGGCTGGGTGGGCGAGATTAAGAAGATGGAGTGGCGATGTGAAAGTCTCAGAATCAGTGATTACCTTTGAAGAGGACAACTGCTGCTGCAGAAAACAGACATTCAGCACTGAGTACTTATTCTTTTAAATCTCTAGCACTGACTCATTTCTGTTTTGTTTTTTTAAATGCTTTGTGTTTTTATTTCAGGTTTTTCATTTTCCCATCTAAAGCACAGAATTATATTTACCCGAAGTGATCTTGATTATTATGTAACACCTTTGACCCTAGCTAACAGATTGTAACGGACTAATGTGATAAGATCCTGATGCTTCATTAGCTGTTACAGATTAGGTACTGTTTGGCGTAACACAAAGAATTTTTGACGAACCTTAACGTGGCGACACTTCCTCAATTCCTGACAACCAGTGTCTTCTAAACATCCATGTCTAGTTGCAGGGGGTTTGTTTGAATTTAGAAAGTGCGCCGTTATTAAATTTAAATCAATGTGTATGCCACCATCTTGTCTATTTCAAATCTTCTCTCATTGACCAAGATAGGTGATTTGACCTCTGGAGCCAGGCAGCTGCTAGTTCGTGTTCCTTGACTCTTAGTGATGTCACAATGATGAAATTGTATTACTGTACCTAAGATCGACTCATGATGTTGCAATTGTTAAAAGAAAAGTGATTTTAGTCCAGTCACTAAATTTGTATTCATGTTTTTTTTAAACATCCCCCCACATGGTAATTAGGGGAAGAAAAAAAAAAAAATTTTGGGGTGCATTTAATATCTAAATTGACATTAAAATATTGTCTACCCCCAATATGTTCTATGTCTGTTCCCTACCAGCTCTCACCAGAAAAAATGTCTCGGTTGAAAAGGCTGATGGCACAAACTTCTTAATGCCAGTCAGTCTTTCATAAATGTATGGGTTTATTACACTACATCTAATATGTGTTATATTAATCTAATATATATTACATATGTAGGCTCTTAATCAGATCACCCTGTTGCAGGATAACTTTCCTCCAAGGCAGGACATTTTAAAATGTGTGGGTTTTGTTTAGGCTTAAAAATGCTTCTGAAGTTTAATTTCCACTTTGCAATTTCAGACTTGATTCTTCCTTATGAAAATGTATCAACCCTTACAAAATGTCCATTAATTATAGTTCACATTTCCTGTTGCTGCAGCATTATTTTCCTGCTGTTGCAAACCTGCACAAATGAAGATCCTACATCTGTATACAACATCAGAGAACGAGTAGTACTCTAGTTTCAGTATTAATGGTAGTGGTTGAGGATAAGTTACACAACAGTGAAAAATAAACTAGCGACAATGTAATGCAGTGTGCCCATTTTGAACAGTGCAACTAACCTTGTTTAATTCAACCAGGCTGAATGTATCTGAATTGCTGTTCTAGACTGAAGTAAATGGATGAGAGTGCCCCCTCTGACCATATATCATTATGCAACATGTTTACTCAGCCTGAAGAACATTTGATCTGGCACATAGCCGTGGCCAAAAGTTTTGAGAATGACACAAATATACATTTTCACAAAGTCTGAGTTTGTATGATGGCAATTTACATGTACTCCAGAATGTTTTGAAGAGTTATCGGATTAATTGCAATTAATTGCAGGTCCCTCTTTGCCATGCAAATGAACTGAATCCCCCTTCCCCCCAAAAAAAAGTTCACTGCATTTGTGGACCAGCTGACATGTTAGTGATTCCCTCGTTAACACAGGTGTGAGTGTTGACAAGGACAAGGCTGGAGATCACTCTGTCATGCTGATTGAGTTTGAATAACAGACTGGAAGCTTCAAATGGAGGGTGGTGCTTGGAATCATTGTTCTTCCTCTGTCAACCATGGTTACCTGCAAGGAAACACGTGCCGTCATTGCTTTGCACAAAAAGGGCTTCACAGGCAAGGATATTGCTGCCAGTAAGATTGCACCTAAATCAACCATTTATCAGATCATCAAGAACTTCAAGGAGAGGGGTTAAATTGTTGTGAAGAAAGCTTCAGGGCGCCCAAGAAAGTCCAACAAGCGCCAGAACCGTCTCCTAAAGTTGATTCAGCTGCGGGATCAGGGCACCACCAGTACAGAGCTTGCTCAGGAATGGCAACAGGCAGGTGTGAGTGCATCTGCACGCACAGTGAGGCGAAGACTTTTGGAGGATGGCCTGGTGTCAAGAAGGGCAGCAAAGATGCCACTTCTCTCCAGGAAAAACATCAGGGACAGACTGATATTTTGCAAAAGGTACAGGGATTAGACTGCTGAGGACTGGGTAAAGTCATTTTCTCTGATGAATCCCCTTTCCGATTGTTTGGGGCATCTGGAAAAAAGCTTGTCCGGAGAAGACAAGGTGTGCTCTACCATCAGTCCTGTGTCCTGCCAACAGTAAAGCATCCTGAGACCATTCATGTGTGGGGTTGCTTCTCAGCCAAGGGAGTGGGCTCACTCACAATTTTGCCTAAGAACACAGCCATGAATAAAGAACGGTACCAACACATCCTCAGAGAGCAACTTCTCCCAACCATCCAGGAACAGTTTGGTGATGAACAATGCATTTTCCAGCATGATTGAGCACCTTGCGATAAGGCAAAGTGATAACTAAATGGCTCGGGGAACAAATTATTGATATTTTGGGTCCATGGCCAGGAAACCCCCCAGACCTTAATCCCATTGAGAACTTGTGGTCAATCCTCAAGAGGCAGGTGGACAAACAAAACCCCACAAATTCTGACAAACTCCAAGCATTGATTATGCAAGAATGGGCTGCCATCAATCAGGATGTGGCCCAGAAGTTAATTGACAGCATGCCAAGGAGGATTGCAGAGGCCTTGAAAAAAGAAGGGTCAATGCTGCAAATATTGACTCTTTGCATCAACTTCATGTAATTGTCAATAAAAGCCTTTGACACTTATGAAGTGCTTGTAATTATACTTCAGTATTCCATCTGACAAAAATATCTAAAGTCACTGAAGCAGCAAACTCTGTGAAAATTAATATTGGTGGCATTCTCAAAACTTTTGGCCACAACTATAGAGCTATTCTTCATGTAGGATATTATTTTTTATGTTTTTTTTTGGGGGGGGGGGGCAGATATATGATAGCAAAAGGTGTAGACTAGCAGGAAATTAACTTTAAAACTGCCACATTTTCTCCCAGCCTCATGGCAAAATGTGAACAAAAGCATGAGATGCGCTATAAAATAGCAACATGGCAAAAACTGTATAATTGCAGAAAATGTGCTTTAAAACGGCAGCATTTTCACTTAGCCTCATTACAAAATGTATAGAATAGTATAGAATAGAATAGTATTATAAAACAGCACATTGTTTTCAATGCACCATGGCAAAATGTGTTGAAATGCAGTCGTCCGGTGTTTAGTGCTGACTCAGTCGACTCGTTATAAATGGCTCAGCACGCTACAGATAAGCTCCTGGAGCTAAAACAAAAAGTTGGCAGTTGTATCGACGAAGCCAAAGACAGGCTTCATCGTCTTAGTAAAGACATATGGAGTTGCCCAGAACTCGCATATGAAGAAAGAAAGTCCCACGACAGGTTAGTTACATTTTTCTCAGAGGAGAAGGGGTGGACTGTGGACAGTCATTTTAAACTCGAGACAGCATTCCGTGCCATATGGGGACCTGTCGGTGGCAAGGAGAACAATAATGTCATAAATGTTGGTTTCTTGAGTGAATACGACGCACTGCCAGGCATTGGACATGCATGTGGCCATAACCTCATTGCGGAAATAGGAGCTGCTGCAGCAATTGGATTAAAAGCTTTGGTAGAACACACACCCGATTTCCCCGTCCCTGTACAGGTAAAATGTTTGAAGATATATTTTACGTGCATGCTCACAGTTTCATGAAAATGTTGATCCGATATGACATGCTGTATGGGGCTCCCGAGTGGCGCAGCAGTCTACGGCACTGCATCTTAGTGCAAGAGGCGTCACTACAGACCTTTGTTCGAATCCAAGCTGAATCCTATCCGGCCTGATTGGGCAACGCACAATTGGCCCAGAGTCGTCCGGGTTAGGCCGTCATTGTAAATAAGAATGTGTTCTTAACTGGCTTGCCTAGTTAAATTGAAAAAATATGTGATGGAAATGTGGTGATTTTTCAGTCTGATCAACTGTAGTCTACTGTGATCAACTGTAGGCTACTGATTACAACCGCAGCTGCATAATGCTACAGGCCTTGTCCCGCCTGGCAAGGATGAAGACATTGTAATGTTGTGTATTTATAGTCAATTTATTTGTGTTCGGATAAAAAAAATTATCCTAACGCAAACACAAATACATCAATTCATTTTCTGAAAATGTGAATGTGATCGAATTTGGTTTATATTTCAACTTGGGCTGGCTAGGCTACCTTGACCTTTTCAATCCACAATTATTAGCCTACCTGAATGTAAAAAAACAACAACACAACAGTGATGGCATAGACTGTGAGTTGCTTTTTTAATTGCAGTTGCATAGGCCTACACGACGTAAACCTGCATAATGCAAGCTCAGCCCTGTGAGTTCTATTGTCCGGTTGTTCTCTGCGTAAAGGAACCCCCCCTAGTCTAGTTTTGAAATATAATTCATATAAACAAGTTCAATGTTGCTGCAGTTTGACAGGGTTTTCATCCTCCCTAGGGTCAGGAGTTTTTTTTAAACCATGTGCTCTGATTAGAAAAACTCTGGTCCTATCATAGCCCACACAAAACCTTTTATACCCGATAGGGTCTGGATGTATACCAGATCAGGAAAAACTCTGGTCCTATCATAGCCCACACAGAACCATTTATACCCGATAGGGTCTGGATGTATACCAGATCAGGAAAAACTCTGGGCCACGTTTTTTTTTGCCCCACCACCCTGGGACCTGTGGTGCCACCTCTGCCTGAGGGTGCATGTTCTCCTCCTGGGAGTCTGCAGTTAGTCATTTAACATATT
Organism: Oncorhynchus gorbuscha; assembly: GCF_021184085.1. Classification (NCBI taxonomy): domain Eukaryota; kingdom Metazoa; phylum Chordata; class Actinopteri; order Salmoniformes; family Salmonidae; genus Oncorhynchus; species Oncorhynchus gorbuscha. The sequence goes on from NC_060186.1 coordinate 39,337,213, forward strand.
TATTGTAAAGAAACGGTACTGAGTGTGTTATATAATGTACACTCAAGTGGCCAGTTTATTAGCTACTCAAATGTTCACGAAAATGGTTTGTTCCGACAGACATTGAGTCAAGTGGCCGTGACTTGCTAAAGCAGGCAGACAAGACAGACATCGAGCCATTCAGTTACTGTTTGGTTGAACATTAGAATGGGCACAACAAGTGACCAAAGCGACTTTGAGCATGGTATGATCGTCTGTGCCAGGCGCGCCAGCTCCAGGATCTCAGAAACTGGCGGGCTTCCTGGGTTTGTCAAGCACAACTGTGTCTAGGGTTTACAGAGAATGGTGCGTCAAACACAAAATATCCAATCAGCTGTAGTCCTGGGGGTCAAAAACAGCTCTTTGATGAGAGAGGTCGAAGGAGGATTGAACGAATCGTGCAAGCTAACAGGTGTGCCATAAGCAGCATGAGTTCATGGCCCCATCCAGCCTGGTGTCAACGGTACAGGCTGGTGGTGGTGGGTGTAATGGTGTTTGGAGTGTTGACTTACAGTTCATATAAGGAAATCAGTCAATTGAAATAAATTAATTATCTATGAATTTCACATGACCGGGCAGGGCGTAGCCATGGGTGGGTCTGGGAGGGCATAGGCCCACCCACTGGGGAGCCAGGCCCAGCCAATCAGAATAAGTTATTCCCTACAAAATGGCTTTATTACAGACAAATGCTCCTCAGTTTCATCAGCTGTCCCCCAGGTGTGGTTACACGTGGTTTGCGGCTGTGTAATGATCATGCTGTTTAAGCGGCATCTTTATATGCCACACATGTCATGTGGGAGGATTATCTTGGCTAAATGCTCACTAACAGGGATGTAAACAAATGTGTGCACACAATTGGAGAAGTAAGCTCTTTGTGCATATGGAACATTTCTGGGATCTTTTGACACTTTACATGTTGCATTTATATTTTTGTTCAGTATAGATGGGTGTATCTAATAAACTGGCCACCGAGTGTATATTAAAGTGAGTCAAAATAGGCTGCCATGATGTTTATTATTATGTACTAACCATGCTGTCACTGGTGTAGTGGAGGATATATGCAGTTATACACTGTATACCCACTTATTTTTCAGTGGGCGTTGTGTAAACTCACTTCTTAATCTCCACTGATACGCATCAATGTAGTGTAGTGGAGGTATATGCTGTATCAATTAATAGGGCTGATAGAACAGATTGGAATGTTTAGCTTAAAATGTTGATAAACTATTTTTTATTCACATTTTAGGCGCAACAATGTACACACGGCAGTAGGCCTAAACGTAAATGTTCAAAAATGCCATTTGCGGGAAAACACGTTCTAAAATGCGCACCGCACATGCGAGCGGTTTCATCGACAGATATGGAAATATCCGTTAGAAAGAGGGGGGATTTGAAGATACAACAACTATCATGGGTTGCAAATATGAGTAGGATAATGCCTTTGGCTGCTTGACAATGAAAGAACGTGGAAAGAAAACCAATAGAACAGGAGAACGCATATGAGGAAGTATTTATAAAAAATAATTGCCTATAAATATAGCTGGCTATTATCTCCACATGCAAATAAAAGCCTCATGCTGGGAAAGAAAATCATCTCTGCATTGTTGCCACCTCACTGAAACCCCCAACTCTAGGGTAACCTCCCTTACACATATAACACACCAATAACCTGAAGCATCATTCTTGAGTGCATTGTAAAATAGGATTTGCATGACCCTAATGCTCTGGACACATTGACCAGCCAACTCTTCCTCCACAGGTGACAGTGTTGGGAACCCCAGCAGAAGAGGATGGAGGGGGTAAAATCGACCTGATAAGGGAGAGAGCGTTTGATGGCATGGACGTGGTATTCATGGCTCATCCCTCACAGGAGGATGCTTCCTGGCTGCCAGATGTGGCTGAACACGAGTAAGATTATTTCAAGGGCTCACACACAACAGTCTAATTGTATTTTTGTGGCACCCGATGGCACCACATTCCTTCTATAGCGCACTACTAAAAGGGTACATTTGGGAAACGTACGCAATCTTTCATAATCCCACTTGTCATAGTTAATGGCTGCTAGAACGGAAAACATATTAGGTAGAGATCCATGTTGTAGAGTGCAATCCATTGTTAGCAGAGAACCCCTTGTAAAATATGCATGAACTCTGTACTGGGGCCCCTGGCTGCATTGCAGTGCTATTTCAGGCTGCAGTCAGACCAGCTGCAACATGTGAGATACCGCTGATGAATCTCAGAATAAACCAGACCAACGTCATGACTCTGAGGCCTAGCTCTGGTTTCTTGTTTCATTACCAGTGAAAGGCATAAGTTGATACACACTAAAAAATGTTGTAAGTGGTACTGACTAATAGAATAGTAAACTTGTGTAAAAAAATATATATATATTCAGATAGTCACACACTCTAAATATGCTCCCAATATTTTATGGGTAAAGACCAACGTTTTGGCACAATTTTTCTATTTCCAGTGTCATAGTGAGATACCATGGCAAGGCATCTCATGCTGCAGCCTATCCCTGGGAAGGGGTCAACGCGCTGGACGCTGCTGTCCTTGCCTACAATAACCTTTCAGTGCTCAGACAGCAACTCAAGCCAGACTGGAGAATCCACGGTGAGGGACAGCTCAGTTAACATAAACACGTACTGTATGTTCCTCCTGATCTTGTCCTCAAGAGTAATATTTATTTCCACAATAACAACTTCAGGGCCATTTTAAATTCTACGCAGAAGGAATGGGAGGCCTGCAAACCCTATGCAGCAAACATTTACCAAATATAGTTCTACATTGCTTCCTTGTGTGGTCCTGTGCAGGTATCATCAAGCATGGAGGGGTGAAACCCAACATCATCCCTGCCTACACAGAGCTGGAGTACTATCTCCGAACTCCCTTACGTAAAGACTTGCCCACCATCAAGGCTAAGGCTGAGATGTGTTTTAGAGCCGCTGCCATGGCAACTGGCTGTGAAGTAAGCACAATGACAAAATCACCACAAAGAAGAAAAATAATAATTTAAGAGAAATATGTGAACAACTTATCTTTTTGCGTGTCACACAAATTATTGTTTTATTTAACGAACAAATTTACTCAACATAATTTTCCAGAGTAGGAAAATTAATTCAATTCTGAATTGAGTTATGAATTAGTCTATAATTAAAATTAAATTCTTGAATTTGAATTACATTCTAATTGGCCTCACTCCACAGGAAGCAGCATTTTTTTATTGAATTTGATTGAAAGGAAGTAGAATTTAATTCATTGATAATTTATTGCGTACATCATTAGGCACATGTTTATTTTGACATCATGTATGGTTACCAATACCATGTTTAACATGTTCGTGAAACATTTCATATTTAAAACTCATCCTAAAGTCTATTTAAATAATTACAGTCCGATGGGAAAATTCTAAGAACATTTTGTAGGTTGTCTGTAATAATTCATAATTCACATTATATTCTTTGCAGTAATAAGTGGCAGATGCTTTTGGCAAAATGTTTGAGACTCATGTTTCATGTCTCCATTGATTTCTTTGAATTGGTTTGAATTAAATTCTACTTCCTTCAATTCAAATTCAATATGCTAAGCAAGTGATGCATCATTTCCTAGTCTTTTAACTGGTGTAGGCTTTTTGAATGATATCCACAAACACAAATATAATTGTGCCTTCAGAAAGTATTTATATTCCTTAACCTATTCCACATTTTGTTGTGTTAAAGCCTGAATTCAAAATTGGTTAAATATTTTTGTTTTCTCACCCATTTACAGACAATACCCCATAATCACAAAGTGAAAACATGTTTTTAGAAATTCTATCAAATTTATTGAAAATAGAAATACAGAAATATATAATTTACAGAAGTATTCACACCCCTGAGTCAATACTTTGTTGTAGATGCACCTTTGGCGGCGATTACAGCTGTGAGTCTTTTTAGGTAAATACGAGCTTTGCACAGCTGGGTTGTACAATATTTGTCCATTATTCTTTTTTTTAAATCAAGCTATGTCAAGTTATTTTGAATATCATTGCTAAACAGCCATTTTCAAGTTTTGATTTTCAAGCCGATTTATGTTAACTGTAACTATGTCACTTAGGAACATTCTATATCGTCTTTGTAAGCAACTCCAGTGTAGATTTCTTTTAGGTTATTGTCCTTCTGAAAGATTAATTTGTCTCCCAGTCTCTGTTGGAAAGCAGACCGAACCAGGTTTTCCTCTAGGATTTTGCCTGAATTCAGTTCCTTTTTATCCCAAAAAAACTCCCTAGCCCTTGCCGATGACAAACATACCCATAACATGATGCAGCCACGACCATGCTTGAAAATATGAAGAGTGGTACTCAGTGATGTGTTGTGTTGGATTTGCCCCAATCATACCGCTTTCTATTCATTTCGTTGCCACATTTTTTTGCAGTATTACTTAAGTGCCTTGTTGCAAACAGGATGCATGTTTTGGAATATTTTTATTCTGTAGAGCAGGTGTACCCAACCTTCTTTGATGTGAGATCTACTTTTTCATTTGTCAGTCTGATGAGATCTACCAGTCTCTAAATCTAAACGAACCAACAACATGTATGAAACGCAACACACCACTGAGTATGGACCTGCTGCTATTTGATACCCAAATATAATGTGGACCAATAACATGTTTTCCACAAATAAGTGCAACTAATTTAATTTCCTACCTTAGTGTTACTTTTGGCATTGCGTGGATACTAGTAGTTTTTCATTGTCAAGGCTGTAGCAACTTGTTGCAAGTCTCATGCAGGCAACAAAGTGGTCATCAGTCATAGTAGATCTGTACTTAATGTGATAAAATGCAGACTCACAGAGGTAGGTTGATCCAAAAGGGGCTGTTATGTTGAGAGCACATCTTCTTATGTTGGGATACTTCTCTAGCAGTAGCTCCCAGAACTCTTCCTTCATCTCAGTGGTTGCCCTGGAGTTCAGCTGAATGTCATTTTGAAGGATGAGAATTTCAGTTTCTGCTATAGTTGTGTCCAACTGAACATGTGATCCCATTTTGGAGGCAATGACTTCCACATTTATGTCTGTGCCAAACGGAAAGCACATATAAGTGGCAATAGGCTCAAGTGATGCAAAGTCAGTGAAACGACTGTCAAACTCAGATAAGACGCTCTGGACTTATTGAACACGGAATGAGACCATGCAACTCATTATGCGATATGTTTAGCGCATTTTTACTCCTGAATTTATTTAAGCTGGCCATAACAAAGAGTTTGAATACTTATTGACACAAGATTATTAAGTTACATTTTTTAAAATTAATTTCTCTACAAACCAAATTCCACTTTGACATTATGGGGTATTGTGTGTAGACCAGAGGCACAATCTCAATAAAATCCATTTAAAAATGCAGGCTGTAACACAACAAAATGTAGAAAAAAGTAAGGAATTGTGAATACTTTCCGAAGGCACTGTATATCAATGACTGCGTTTTTCACAAATGTGCTAATATAATCATCAAGCCCATTCAAAAGATTAGGGGACATGATACGGCAGTAAAGAGGCAGTTACTTTTACAGGATATTCAAATTCTGATTCCTGTTGGGTGTGGCCAATGAGTTGAATATAATTAAATTCAGAAATTCCAAATTGACCTTAACCCTGATCCAAAGCGATTCACCAAAAATATATATTTTTTTAAAGGTTGAACTGGAGTTCGCAAGGAATGCCTTTCACAATGTCCTGCGGAATCCCACCCTGCATGGGTTGTATGAGGTAAACGGCAAGGCTTTGGGGATGGAATTCACTACAGATGAAGATGTCCTCAAAAACACCTCTGGTAAGACAGCATCTCAATGGTGCATCCCTCACTGTGCTTTCCACAGGCCGTATTGTGGTCATTGGAAGAACTAGGAGGAAATGTTCTTCTTATGCAATGAAACTGTAATGCTGTAATGTAGAATGAAAGACCTTTGATTGTTTGTAATCTCCACAGGCTCCACAGACTTTGGCAATGTGTCTTTTATTGTTCCCGGAATCCACCCTTACTTTTACATTGGCTCAGATGCTCTAAACCACACAAAGGAATACACCGTAGCTGCTGGTATGTCTTTGTCATACACCTGAAATCAATTAGAAACACAGTAGACACGGTGCATTCGGAAAGTATTCAGACCCCTTGACTTTTTCCACATTTTGTTATGTTACAGCCTTGTTCTAAAATTGAATAAATTGTTTTTTCCCCTCATCAATCTATACACAATACCCCATAATGAAAAAGGCAAAACAGGTTTTCTGAAATTGTAGCAAATGTATTAAAATTAAAACACTGAAATATAACATTTACATAAGTATTCAGACTCTTTACTCAGTACTTTGTTGAAGCACCTTTGGCAGCGATTACAGCCTTGAGTCTTCTTGGGTATGACACTACAAGCTTGGCAGACCTGTATTTTGAGAGTTTCTTCCATTCTTCTCTGCAAATTCTCTCAAGCTCAGTCCGGGTGGATTGGGGCCACTCAAGGACATTCAGAGACTTGTCCCGAAACGCAGGAGTGGCTGTCTTGGCTGTGTGCCAAACTTCTTTAATTTAAGAATGATGGAGGCCACTTCTTGAGGACCTTCAATGTTGCCATTCCCCAGATCTGTGCCGCGACACAATCCTGTCTCGGAGCTCTACGGACGATTCCTTTGACCTCATGTCTTGGTTTTTGCTCTGACATGCAATGTCAACTGTGGGACCTTATATACACAGGTGTGCCTTTTCAAATCATGTCCAATCAATGGAATTTACCATGGGTGGACTCCAAGTTGTAGAAACATCTTAATGATGATCAATGGAAACCGGATGCACCTGAGCTCAATTTCGAGTCTGATGTCAAAGTGTCTGAATACTTATGTAATTTTTTTTTTTAAATATATATATAAATCTGCAAACATTTCTAAAAAACTGTTTTTGCTTTGTCATTATGGGGTATTGTGTGTAGATTGATGAGGGAAACAAATCATTGAATCCATTTTAGAGTCTGTAACGTATCAAAATGTGGAAAAGGGGAAGGGGTCTGAATACTTTCTGAATGAGCTGTAGTCTACTCCATTAGATGGAGAAAAAAAATGCTTTTATCTCAGTTCAGTTCAGTAAGTCTTTATTGTCCCAGAAGGGCAAATATGAGTGCAGCATAAAAATAAAAAATATGTATGAAATACAAACAGGTTTGCCAACCCCTGTTTTACAGTAGCTGTCCAGTGAAAATATAGGTACAGTACCAGTCAAAAGTTTGGACACCAATGGTTTTTCTTTATTTGTACTTTTTTCTACATTTTAGAATAATAGTGAAAAAAAGAAAACTATGAAATTACACATGGAATCATGTAGTAACCAAAAAAGTGTGTAACACTCTTGATGCCAAGAGTGTGCAAAGAGTGTCTGTTACTTGAATTTGTGAAGCATTTATTTGGGCTGCAATTTCTGAGGCTTGTAACTCTAATGAATTTATCCTCTGCAGCAAAGATAACTCTGGGTCTTCTTTTCCTGTGGCGGTCCTCATGAGAGCTGTTCATCGTAGTGCTTGATGGTTTTTGCGACTGCACTTGAAGAAACTTTCAAAGTTCTTTCAATTTTCCAGATTGACTGATCTTCATGCCTTGAAGTAATGATCAATTGTCATTTATCTTTGCTTTTTTAAGCTGTTCTTGCCATAAAATGGACTTGGTATTTTACCAAATAGGGCTATATCCTATATATATACCCCCCACCCCCCACCTTGTCACAACACAACTGATTGGCTCAAATGCATTAAGGAAAGAAATTCCACAAATGAACTTTTAACAAGCACACCTGTTATTTGAAATGCATTCCAGGTGGCTACCTCATGAAGCTGGTTGAGAGAATGCCAAGAGTGTGTAAAGCTGTCATCAATGCAAAGGGTGGCTACTTTGAAGGATCTCAAATATAACGTATATTTTGATTTGTTTAACACTTTTATGGTTACTACATGATTCCATATGTGTTATTTCATAGTTTTGATGTCTTCACTATTATCCTACAATGTAGAAAATAGTACACATAAAGAAAAACCCTGCAATGAGTAGGTGTGTCCAAACTTTTGACTGGTACTATATATTATGTAATATAGTATTCAACCATTTTTCACATAGGCTTACTTGTGTGTGTCTCTGAATACATTGTCTAGGTGATGATAAAGCTCAGTTCTACACCCTGCGGGCGGCCAAGGCCCTAGCCATGACAGCACTGGATGTGCTGCTGTGCCCAGAGCTGCTGCAGAGAGCCAGAGAGGAGTTAAAGGAGGCTAACCTAAAGGAAGAGCGGGCCCTGAGAGGGGCCTCAGAGGCCAAACATTGTGGAGGGGCAGCCCAGCACTGAACCACATACTGTATACTAACAGTAGGCTCTGGCAGATAGCCTACCATGTCATCTCCTGCCCACCTGATTCAACCAATCAACTTCATGATCTCATTGAAATGAATTACATAACTTAGTGTGGGGCTAGAACAAAACCCTGTGATCTGTAGCTCTCTATTGACCAACGTTTGTGTTCACTGATCTTTCTGGTCAAAGGTAACCATAATGGAGTGAAATACTACTGATCCGCTGGTCAGTTTTGATATTCCAACAGCTGATGATGGGCTATTGATAGGAGGAAAATCTTAATCAACTTGATTTTCAGCCATTCATGGGGCCCTAAAAACACTATTTGGTGCTTCTACCAAAGATATGAGTCTCTGTTATGTGTGAGCACTTGAATTGTTATTATCATTACATTATAAAAACACACTCATTACATTTTGTAAAGCCTTTTTTTTGTAGGATATACCTTTCCAGGTTTTGGTTGAAATTAGGCTTAACTCCAAACAGATATCATATCAATGTGGCATTGGATAAGCCTAAATGCATTGGAAAAGCAGGTTTAATTTCAAATACTTGGCTCGCCTGATCACTGGGCTCAAAGAACCAATCACACAATGTCTGTTGGAGACAGACAGGTCTCCTTATAAGGCGCCACTCGCCCGCCCACTGGTCATCCTCGCCTCTCTTCCTTGCGGAAGAGACTATGCTCACTATGCTCACTAAAGTCTTCCTACTAAACTGTTCTCAAGCGAACAGTAAGGTTAACACTGCAAAACTTGGGGCCTCAGCTCCTGTCGATGGTGTTGAGTACTGATCAAAGGGAAAGTTTTGCTTTGAGTATACAGTTAGCTATCGAGACTTAGTTAGCCCACACCGCAAGGCTCGCTGGAAAGTTAGTTAAAGTTAGTTAAACACACCAGCATTACTACCTCTCTTGTCTAGCTATCTCGAAAGCTAGCTAAAAACACTACAACGAGCTAGCTCTCGCCGGAAGACTTAGCTAAGCTGGGTAACATGCTAAGTCAGCACTCGCTTTCCCGTGCACCCTGTGCACGGTATGGACTTTCCCAAGACCGCCCTCAAGTGAAGGCTGTGAAGAGCAGTCCTTTTGTGGGCCCTATCACCCTCACAGCCTGCAGGCGAGGAGGCTACCACGCAACCTCAACCCACATGGGTGGAGGTAGCAGAGAGTTACCCAGAGGACCTCAAACCACTGTTTGATGAGCTTGCAGCAGGGGAAGGGGAAGGGGACCTTGTCATTGACAAGTTTGATGACGAGGAAATGACTGGCATCTTCCCAGAGGAAGAAGAGGGGGAAGAGGAAGCCCCAGGCTTGAGGCCCTCTTCCTACCTCAGCGGAGCTAGGATACCCAAAGACAGATTCGGACTTATCGATGTCTGCAGACGGACAGTGGTCAGACTCAAGATCGTGGAGGAGGACAAGGGCTTTGACAAGCCGCCGGTGGTCGAGCCGTCACTGGCTAACCAACTCAACCCCAGTGCCTCGTCAATGACCAGCACTGCTCTCCCTGAAGCATTTCACCGCCTCCATATTCCATAAGGTCTACATATTCTGTATGTGAATTGAACGTAATGTCCCTACTGTTGGCTTACCAGGCCAATTTGTTGCTAGGCAATATCTTAGGCAAAGGCACAGTCATCTAGTACCTATGGGACGAGATCTGTCATTGCAGATCTTAACCTCCGGGCCCCCTAGTGTCATCATACAATGTTGTGGGCGCGCCATGAGCCTTGCGGTGGTGGAGCCTTGTGGCTCAACATGTCCAGCCTCTCGGACAAGGAAAAGGCAGATTTCCTCCATAGTCCTATCACACCGAAGGAACTGTTTAGGCCTGTCGCCATCATAACTGATACACAAGATCTTTGCAAGGTAGGCGAAGCCTTTAACTTCTCCTTGTCCCCAAGATCTGGGTAACCCGCTCTCCCCTTCCATGAGCCAAGGCCTTGCGGTAGGGAGAGGGCAACACGCTGGCACCAGGATTGTGTGCAACGCAAAACCCTCAGCAACGCACCAGGCTGCGAACCCTTAGTTCGACTCTCCTAACAGAGGCCGGCGGGGAAGCGTTCCTTCGCTCCTGCCTCATCGAGATCCCGCCCACTTAATTCCCTCGGGGAAAGAAGGGACGTCCTACCTAGGGGTACGTCTCCAGCGGCAGTGAGGGGCATCCAACAGTTCACTTCGTGTCCCGACCTGCACTTCTTTTTAAAGAGATTAATTTGTTCAAAACCGTTGTCTTTCTCTCTCTTTGAGTCTACTACTCACCACATTTTAGGCACTGCAGTGCTAGCTAGCTGTAGCTTATACTTTTAGTACTAGATTCATTCTCTGATATTTTGATTGGGTGGATAACATGTCAGTTCATGCTGCAAAAGCTCTGATGGATTGGAGGATGTCCTCCATAAGTTGTTATAATTACCGTGTAAGTCTATGGAAAAGGGTGAAGTGCTACCCTACAGAGTGCTACCCTACAGAGTGCTGCTGAGGCTACTGTAGACCTTCATTGCAAACACAGTGTGTTTGAATCAATTATTTGTGAATATATTTTGTATCATTTTATCTAAAAAGGCTAACCTTTTAAATGTTACACAAAATAAATAAATAAGATTCACTGAGGAGGATGGTCCTCCCCTTCCTCCTCTGAGGAGCTTCCACTGTCACAGACTGTCTCTCAGCGCTCCGTAACTGGAAGAGCCCCTCGATCTTCTTCTCACGCACTCCCCTAGGGGTACTGTCGTCGTGAACAGGGTGGGGTGAAGTGCACGAGGATCCCCACAGCTCTGCCACACTATAAATGACCTCGAACTGCTGACAGTGTTTTATTCAAACTGATCAACTTTTTGCTCTTCCTTCGATGTTATCATATCCTTGTTCTGGACAGACAATACGACTGTAGTGGCATACATCAACACACCAGGGTGTCACTAGCTCTGCAAGGACACAGACTAGCTGTCAAGACTGTGGAGCAGGGCACACTTCCTCTCATAACGCACGACTCCTCTCATTACTTGTTGTCCAGAGGGAACCTGTTACGGGTAGACTCCATCCCCAGGTGGTGAACCAGATCTGGGAGTGATACGGTCTAGCTGCCGTATATCTCTTCACAGCACAAAGACGTGTTGTCTATTGTTCTTGGCGATAGCAGGATATACACCACTGGGATTGGACGCGCTGGCACACACTTGGCAAAGGGGTAATTATCTACGCTTTTCCTCCTCTATGCTTGATACTCCCCACTCTAAACAGAGTGAGGGAACAAGTATTATCCCTCATCTTGTTAGCCCCTCGATGGCCAGGTTGGCTCTGGTTAGCGGTTCTGGTTAGGCTCTGAAGCCTTGACAACTACCGTTACGCAGGGATCTTTCGACCCAGGTGGGCAGAGAGATTTTACACTCTCACCAAGAAACCATGGCCATCTGGACCTGGCCTGTGAGAGGATACGTTTGGTGGTGTGCCCGGAAAACAGTTCACTGTTAAGGTCTATTTAGCCGCTATCTCTGCCTGTCATATAGGCTTCGAGGACAACACTGTACGGAAACATCCTCTGTTACGAAGGGAGAGCATCGTTTACGCCCAGTCTCCAAGCCTTTAGCCCCATCTTGGGATCTTTCTTTTGTGCGTGGGCCGATTTCATAGCAAACTTTTGAGCCGCTGGAAATATCTCTCATTCAAGACATCTTTGCTGATTGCACTTACATCCGCACAGTGAGTGAGTGAGCTGCACGCAGTCCACCATTCATGCCTACAGTTTGCCCCAGAGTTATCAAGGGTAACATTCGTACCCAAACCCGCCTTTATGCCTAAGGACAGTGGCAATTAAAATGGTCTCGCTTAAAATTGAGTTAATGCCTTTCCACCCGCCGCCCTACACTTCTACGGAAGAATAGCGTCTCCACTGTTTATGTCCAGTATGCAATTTGCGCATTTGCTTGGATGAAGTGAGAGTATTGCGCTACAACGACAATGACCTCTGTGACTTTTGGGTGCCTCCCTGCAAGGGCTATCCCCCCTTTGGATAGTGAAGGCTATTTTATTGGAGAATAAAATGTTTTTATTTGTATATTATGTTGTATCTGCGATATTAAAGCTGATCAACCCCCTAAAAAATATATATATATGCTAGGGTTACCGCCCTAGCAATCTTTAGAGGAATGCACTAACTGTAAGTCTCTCTGGATAAGAGCGTCTGCTAAATGACTCAAATGGGCTTATTCCACCAGAGGTATGGCTACCTCTTGGGCACTGTTGTAAGGCATTTCCTTAAGAGAGATTTATGCAGTTGCCATATCAAGTTGTGTTGCAGCCAGTCAAGTTGCTCTCAACGGCGCAGCTGTGGAACCTTTTCGTGATCTGAGTGCCCATGCCAAACCTTTTCAACCTCCTGAGGGGGAGAGGGGCTCACCTCATTCGCCACTTGACCCGTCTGTCTCCAACAGATGTTGCGCGATTGGTTTTTCGAGCCCATAGAGCCGTGAATCCCGTCTCACTCATATTAGCATAGAACCGGGGTTACCGGGGTTACGCATGTAACCCTAACTTTTTTATATCTCCATTCAGGAAATGTAATAATTAATCTGACAAAAGTCTACTGATAATAATATTTAGGGTTTTCTTCAATCTGTTAGTCCAGTAGATTTCATTGCACGTCATCATCATATAAGAAATATGTAGCCTATGAACTAAATGTAAGAATAATGTACAGAATTCACAAACAGCCATTAGAAGAAAACATTTAAATCAATGACAAAATAAAAATGTCAATAACCTGTCCCACATGTTGAATCAAACACTAAATAAATGAGAAGGGTGCGCAGAAATGGAAAGAAATGCATGGAATCATTTTTAACCAGTTAACAGATTCATGCTAAAACACTACAAGTACTGTTATTCAATACATATTCAAGCATATCCAGAAAAGGGGGAACACAAATCAAATGGGTGTAATGGTCCATTTTGAAACCAAAATACACAAAATGATACCCTGAAATTATATAGCACGGTTTGAAACCATTTGGACACTGTTTTCATAGACATTGCATTAACGTTTTACAAAGTTGCCAAGACATGCAATTCTGGATGCTACTCTCATTTAAACTGCACAATAATGTACTTATTGTTACAGAAATGATTTGGTATAGCTTTGTTCCCTCACTTAAAGGAAAATACCGCTCAAAAACTACATTTTGGTATTTGCGTTAGTCCACTGTTGATACAGTCCCAAAATGCTTTGCATGTCAGCAATCACATTTTCAAAATATAGAACTTTCAAAACATAGAAAGTGTCACAGTATAAAGGGTGTTGCAACATACTGTGACACTTTCTGTGTTTTGAAAGTTCTATATCTGGGAAAACTACCTCCGTTCCATTCTGTGCATCTTTAGAGGTAGCAGGACCAGTAGATGATGTTAAACAGAGTATACGACCCAGGAAAAATGACCCGGGAGTACTTGTCTATGGCGTGGGTGTCGACCCACATGCTGCTGTAGGCACTGGAGCCCACATGTCCTGTGATTTGGTTGTTCTCCTCAATGTCCAGATGGACCATCATCCTCTGCTGCTTCATGGCGCCGTTCTCCTCGAGCATACAGCCATAGTTCCCCGTGTTGTTGACGTCCTCCTCGCTGTAGCTGCCCATCATGCCCGGGTGGGTCATGCCACAGGTGCAGGGCAGCTGCAGACAGACACAGAGATTGGGTTTGATCCCGAGCTACAGTACCCACATTTTCCATCCGACAAGCGCATACTGTACACATCTAGCCTACACTTTTTCCAGAGGAATTTTAAATGGTCAACTCTTCCCAGGGGCATATTTTACAGACTGAGAAACTGACACTTTGGATCCACGCGATCGTTAAAATGGCACTTACCCTTTCTCGTAGCTTTTTTTCCTTCCGTTCTTGCACCGTAGACAGGTAGTTCACTGCAGCGTACTCTATCACCGATAGGAACACAAACACAAAGCTGACCCAGAGGTAAATGTCCACAGCTTTGATGTAGGAAACCCTGGGCATGGAGGCGTTGACTCCAGTGATGATGGTGGACATGGTGAGCACCGTGGTGATACCTGGAGCACAGCACAACACACAACGTCTGTTCAGAAAGATTGAAACTTAGGGACACAGCAGGATATGCTACCGAAAGCAGAATATCAGTGGTGTTTAGGCTTTGTAATAACGAAACATCAACACTGTAGAAGACAGAATCATAATAAGCTTCGAACAAGCGTTGGCTAAAATCTTGGACTACTACGGGCCAACTCACCCAGAGGAACCCTGGCCGGTACGGCTCGGCGGTCGATCCAGAAGGACACCCAGGACAACATGACCATCAGAGTCGCAGGGAAGTAGGTCTGGAGCAGGAAGAAGAAGATGTGGCGTCGCAGGGTGAAGGTGATATACAGACGGTTGTACCAGCCTGGAGGGAAGAGGATAAGATTATTACATATGTTATATACAATGCATTGTATTAGCATAACAGAAACCCAACCTTGATAAATCACAGTGAACAGCATGTGCTGTTTCAGCCTTCAGTGTTGTACCTGTGCTGCTGTAGAAGGCTAGTTTTGAGGTGGTTTGGAACTCCTGGATGAGGAACTGGGAGAGGGAGATATTTTCATCAGTGCTCAGGGAATTGTTCCCTTTCTTCCAGTAGAGCATCAGATCGTCGTCCGTGTACGCGTCTGAAAAAGAAAGGGCGATGTTGTTCAGTGTCCACCACTTGAAACAAGAGTCTATGAACAGGTGCATTTTATTATATAATTGAATGTGACAGCAGAGAGAGAGAGAGAGAGAGTCAAAATGGAAGTGAAGTCATCCGAGCAGAGACTCACAGCTCTCGATCTCCAGGGAGCAGGTCTGTGTGTCCAGAGGGAAGCGACTCAAGTCCATGCTGCACATTGATGTCACTGTCACCCTGCGTGAGAACACAACACAGACAGCTGAGTACAGCCTGGTCCCAGATCTGTTTGTGCGTTTGCCAGCGCTCTTGCTGTCATTGCCAAGGCCAATGTTTACCATTACAATGAGTGACAAGGAGTTGACATTTTAGCACAAACAGACTGGCACTCGGGCTAAGATCAGTAGTTCTCTGGGGTTTTCACAGGAAAAAACATATATATTTTGCAGACAAAAATGCTTGATTTTGCAGCAGCAGTGCTGACATTTTGCATGGCAAAATGAAATGATTTTGTCCAATTTGTCATGAAAATGCACTGACAAAGGAAAAAGTGTGTTGATGTGTGGCTTGATTGAACCATATTATGGGGTAAATGTGCGGCGATTGGTAGAAATTGCGATCCCTCTTTTTGTACTGCAGTGATGGTTCAGTTGCTTGCGCTAATATTGCGATGATTTGACTGTTTTATGCAGAACTAGTGGAGTGATTGGTCAAATGAACAAGCCCACACATAATATGCGCGAATTGTTCAAATTATTATAATAATACTGTTCAGATCGCAGAATCCTGGAAGGACTGTCCAATAGGTCAAGAAATACACTGAGTAATGTAGATACAGTAATACAACGTGAAATAGGTTGGGGCTGGGGGATGTGGGTGAATATGTGTTGCTGTATATCATATTTCAGACACATACAGTACACACAGAGTCCGTTGTTTGAGGAGATTTGGAGCCCCCAAGGCAGGGATGAATACATGAAAATAGCAGAGATAATCCAGATCAGTATAGAAGAGACCCGCTGCTACACGGGATCCTCTGGGAGGGAGGTCCACGTATAGTAAACAGGTATTTAATCCCCTTCCCAATCTGTTTCTGTCTGTCAAATCTCTGGTTCCAACCCCAGGAGAGATTAACCCTAATGATGAGCCTGCATTGTATCTAAAGTAGAACACACACCACCCTGTCCCTCCACAAATCCTATACATCCGTAATGACAGAGAAATCCTATAATCCACCGCAAGATTGGGATTACAGACGGCCTGTGTGTCTACCAGGGCAGACTTCACAGTCCCAAAACCAGAGTTTTGGGAGCAGGATCGCTGACTCCACCAGTGATGGAAGTGTTAATGACTAACCGTGTCCACAGGTGTCAAGAAGACTGTATGCAGTGTGTTTTGACTGCCAGCAGAGGGCGGTAGGGACACACTTGATACTGGCTCTTGTTGACTAAACTCTCAAATGGACCAACTGGATTACAAATTCAATGTCTCTCTTGGGTCCAGCATTCTGATTACTCACTAACATGACAAACTCACTTTCTACCTGCAGCTTGCCTATACTTTACTGACAAGCAGTTTATCACCACATTCATTAAATGGTGTTGTGATGATACAAACTGCATGTCTATTTATTGGTCAAGTTAAATATATAGACACACTTGGCCAGGATATAGATCCCACAATAACAGCATGACAGCACTTTACCATTTGCAAATTGCTCATGGGTGAAAAAAGAAGAAGAATGGAAGGTTTAAATTTAGCCTGCCTCATCTGGCAGCTATGTGATTTGCATAATGAAATCACTTTGGGGGTAAATTGCCAGTTGGCAAAGACTAGTGTTTACAACACCACACACTTCTCTTCAGTTGATTCCATTGCAAATAGTGATCAGACCTAGCAAACTAGATTTCACCCATCATTTGTCGGCTTTTTCTGGATTAATTTTACGTAACAAGCTACTGTACTCACTACAGTTCACAAAGGTATCTGCTTAGCTAAAACCTTGGTGGTGGAAGAGGTCAGGGCTGGTTCCTGGCATAAGCGACATAAACAGTTGCCACTACGGGGCCTGACCAAAAACATTACAATTTTTTAGGAACTCAGTGGGGTCTCAACTTACTATTGGGAGTAAGAATAGTAGAATACACAAGGTGCAATTTCAAAATGTGTGCATAATTACTTTTTCTCTTATTATGTCTGTCACTGACAGTCAATCAGGCCATGTCATCTAACAATTGTTAGATCGGTATTTAGTCTAGCCAACTATCATGACCAAATACCAAACAGGCACGCAGGGCACATGCCCAGGGGCCCTGATCTCCAGGGAGCCCCCATTGATTTCGTTAGTCATTCTCACTCAGATCATGTTAGCATGGCATAAGTAATTACAGGAAATTGCAAGAAATTAGCAATAAAACTGCAAAATGTTCTCTCTACCCAATGGCAAAATGTGTAGAACTTTAAATGTAAACTATTTCTCTCCACTATCAAGAGGGGGCCCAGTAAAATGTATTTTTGGCAAATTGGAAAACTATTAATTTCACTACTGTTGACCAGAGCCCTATGGGCGGCATGTAGGCTAGCGGTTAAGAGTGTTGGGCCTCTAACTGAAATGTTGCTGGTTTGAGTCCCTGAGTCCACTAGGTGAATAATCTGTCTATTTGCCCTTGATTGAGTCACTTAACCCTACTGTAAATGCTCCTGTATGTAAAATGTAGGTGGGGGTCCCTTAACCAAATCTTGCTTAGGGCCCCCAAAAGGCTAGAGCCGCCCCTGGGTGAGGTGATTTTCTCCCATGTTATGTAAAGCACTTTGAGTACCTCAGTAGGTAGAAAGAAGCTATATAAATCCGATCTATTATTATCAAGTCTTCCAGTCTCAAGCAATGTTACTCATCATCACAGAAGTATGTTTCACTAAACCTCTTCCATTACACCAGTATGCTTTAAACTGAGAACAAAACTATAGTTTGACTCTGACCAGGTGAATTACCTTTGGCTGTAGAGCACCTTGCCATCGGGGTAGACTCTCAGCATGACATTATCTGTGGTGGTGTCGTGTGTGAAAGACTTCTTGGAGTGGACAAAGAACATGTCTGGCACCCAGATCTTCTTGACCAGGCGCCCGTCAAAGGTCATGCTCTTATTGGTGGTGCTGTGGAAAGAGAGGCGCTCGTCTTTCCAGTAGTGTCTAATATACAGGGTCATGGTGAAGTCCTGAAACACAGAGCATGACAATGCTAGGTATTTCAACAGAGCCATCACATATTGTCTCGCCGTCTTCTTTCCAAATCCTCAAATCATGGATGATCTATGCATCTTGGATGCTTTATTTTGGTTTACATCACAGCTCACAGAATGTATTGAACCACTTGCCATGTCAACTTCTGAGATCGTGTCCAGACTTTCCACCTGAACATCAACTCCAACTGGAACAGCAGGTCCTGCAAAGATACACAACTCAAATCTGATCTTAATTCAAAGGACAACACGTAACACATAAGAAAACCAATTCCATTGGGCTGTCACTAATCAGTTAACTTGAGGTCCATTTTGAAAAATGTCCGGCACTCATTTAAAAAACAGTGTTCAAAATTAACTGAAAACATCCCAAATCCATACATCTATACAGCTAAAAACAACAATGCGACGTCAAAAGAAGTTAAGATTGAGGTTAAAGAAAGTGTGCTTTATCAATTTACTGGGTTTAGCTTACTTACTTTGAGCAAAATCAAGATGTCAATATTCTTTATGTTTCTAAAAAAAATCTTAAATTAGAGTTCAATTTTAGCACACTTTTGAAATCACAATTAATCACAGAAATCGCGATTAATCACAGCAAATCCTGCGACTAACTTGATAAAAAATATGTATTATTTGACAGCACTATAACAAAACCAATCAGATATGTTAACATTTATGTAACTCGTTTCCTTAAATAGCTTCTATAATTTAATTATCGGAGTAGGGGTAATCTTGACAGTACATAAACAACAGGTCAATGGCTATCTAAAACTATACTTCCAAAATGCTGTAATACTAAACTGTCTGGATTATGAAGCTGTATTTAAGGGTCATGTTTATCCTGACAATTCTATTAAAAACCATGAGCTTTTTCTCCTCTAGTCCCTTTCATCCAGAGCCCTGCAAAAAACACAAGCTGTCATCAAGGCAACGTGTGGCAACTTTGAAGAATCTAAAATCTAAAATATATTTTGATTTGTTTAACACTTTTTTTTGGTTACTACATGATTCCATATGTGTTATTTCATAGTTTTGATGTCTTCACTACTATTCTACAATGTAGAAAATACATTTTTTTTTACATTAAAAAAAATTAAACCCTTGATGAGTATGAGTAGGTATGTCCAAACTTTTGACTGGTACTGTATGTACGTATAACCACAATGTAAAACAGTCAAAGATAGGACTCAGTTATAAGAGCCTACATTGCCTCTTTAGTACAAAATTATGTGGCAATGTTGTTGCATGCTCAAGTGGAGATTCACACAAGATGATATATCAGACATATTGCATCTATATTGTTAATAAAATGGTTGAGTCAGTATGCTGTAAAATATGTCATATCACATGGAGCAATCACACATCAACTATTCACTGGCTTTAAACACCACCGCGGAATTATAACCCTGCATTTTCTGTTTACGTCTGTTACAACTCACTGTCTGTATAGATTATTCTGGAATCTTAATCATTTTTGGACTTAAATTTACATCTCAATGTGTCCCCTTTTATTGGTGTTTTGGGATGAATCCATCAGTAAGCAGTAGCTGGATTCGGGTCCCAAGAAGGCTTCAGATTAGAGAAGTCAGAGAAGTGTTATCGAAACCCTGAGCTCCAGACTGGTGCTACTACTGTGTAATTAATCACAGCAGACATAATCCCAGTTGGTTATCTCATCAATTCAAGGCACACTGCAGCACGAGACATAGTGTATATCCACTTATGACAACTGATAAAGGCCTATATCTTCACTTGAGTAAAACAAAACAGCTGTAACTTTTCAGAAAATCTGTCATCGACATCAATGCATGACTTAACAACGACTTAATGATAAATCATGATTAAGTAAGAATTGAAAGTATGTCAGAAAATATCGGTGAACTGTACAGTAGGATGATGACGATAATGATAGATTTGTAAGGCTCGCAATAAAGCACTTAAAAAAGCCTCACCTCCAAAGCCAGGCCTCATTGTGAAGTCGTGATCATTTATGCTTAAGAGCTGTTCTGAATTACTCATGGTGTTTTTGGTGATATCTGGAATCCTTCTCAGTATAGGGCTGTGAGGAGGGGACAAAAACATGACTAATGAAACAAACGGTTTCAAATTACACTTATTTTCATTGTCTCTGAACCTCTAGCATACTGTCAAGACTATTCTGTCCTGGATCAATTTGTGCTCTTGCCAACTCCACTCCACAAACATGTTTGGTATGACAATGAGTGACAAGTTGTCATGATAGCACAAACAGACTGGCACTCAGGCTATATGAAAACCAACCATCCTATCAAATGGTACCCTACATACAACATGTATTTGTCCTATAACAATAATAATAATAATAACAATCAGAAGGCAAAAGGGTTTACAAAATATAAACTTATCAGAATATCCATAGAATTATGTTTATATTCATGAGGATTAATTAATTATGGCAGTGTTTTTCATATCAAGTTGGAACTATGCATCACAGGGCATATGAACTTACCTTGACCCTGCCCATGCTAAGGATAACATGCTGACCACACCGACGCGAGCGTTGCAAAATAATGTACACATACACGTTATTCAATCATTGCACTGTGTATATGCTCCTAAAAACCAATGAGGAGACGGGAGAGGCGGGTACTTGCAGTGCGTCAAGCATCACAAATACAACCAAGTTCTATTTTAGTGCTACGCAGAGGCGACGCTCGTTGACATGCGCAAGCAGTGTGGGTGCAATGATTGAATAACATGTATGTGTACATTTATTCTTTAACGCTCGCGCACGTGACTTAAGAGGTGTGGTCAGCATGTCAGGCTAGATTACACAGGGCTTGGTAAAAGGCTTCAAAGCCGACTATTTTATACTCTTGAGTATAATTTAAAGTGGAACTGACAGCGTTTTAACAACTTTGCAGAAATTAAACAAACGATCAATGTCAGTAAAAAATATTAAATTCCTAGTAATATGCAACAAAACAACAACTTTATAAGAGGTTTAAAAATAGGTTACATTTGACTCAAAATTCCATGACGTACAGTAAGGCGCTGTTTGCAGAATAGATGGATGCAGTTCAATGCATGATTAATACACTGCTCAAAAAAATAAAGGGAACACTAAAATAACACATCCTAGATCTGAATGAATGAAATATTCTTATTAAATACTTTTTTCTTTACATAGTTGAATGTGCTGACAACAAAATCACACAAAAATTGTCAATGGAAATCAAATTTATCAACCCATGGAGGTCTGGATTTGGAGTCACACTCAAAATTAAAGTGGAAAACCACACTACAGGCTGATCCAACTTTGATGTAATGTTCTTCAAACAAGTGAAAAGGAGGCTCAGTAGTGTGTGTGGCCTCCACGTGCCTGTATGACCTCCCTACAACGCCTGGGCATGCTCCTGATGAGATGACGGATGGTCTCCTGAGGGATCTCCTTCCAGACCTGGACTAAAGCATCCGCCAACTCCTGGACAGTCTGTGGTGCAACGTGGCGTTGGTGGATGGAGCGAGACATGATGTCCCAGATGTGCTCAATTGGATTCAGGTCTGGGGAACGGGCGGGCCAGTCCATAGCATCAATGCCTTCCTCTTGCAGGAATTGCTGACACACTCCAGCCACATGAGGTCTAGCATTGTCTTGCATTAGGAGGAATCCAGGGCCAACCGCACCAGCATATGGTCTCACAAGGGGTCTGAGGATCTCATCTCGGTACCTAATGGCAGTCAGGCTACCTCTGGCGAGCACATGGAGGGCTGTGCGGCCCCCCAAAGAAATGCCACCCCACACCATGACTGACCCACCGCCAAACCGGTCATGCTGGAGGATGTTACAGGCAGCAGAACGTTCTCCACGGCATCTCCAGGCTGTCACGTCTGTCACATGTGCTCAGTGTGAACCTGCTTTCATCTGTGAAGAGCACAGGGCACGGTGTTGGGCTGTAAGCACAACCCCCACCTGTGGATGTCGGGCCCTCATACCACCCTCATGGAGTCTGTTTCTGACTGTTTGAGCAGACACATGCACATTTGTGGCCTGCTGGAGGTCATTTTGCAGGGCTCTGGCAGTGCTCCTCCTGCTCCTCCTTGCACAAAGGCGGAGGTAGCGGTCCTGCTGCTGGGTTGTTGCCCTCTTACGGCCTCCTCCACGTCTCCTGATGTACTGGCCTGTCTCCTGGTAGCGCCTCCATGCTCTGGACACTACACTGACAGACACAGCAAACCTTCTTGCCACAGCTCGCATTGATGTGTCATCCTGGATGAGCTGCACTACCTGAGCCACTTGTGTGGGTTGTAGACACCGTCTTATGCTACCACTAGAGTGAAAGCACCGCCAGCATTCAAAAGTGACCAAAACATCAGCCAGGAAGCATAGGAACTGAGAAGTGGTCTATGGTCCCCACCTGCAGAACCACTCCTTTATTGGGGGTGTCTTGCTAAATGCCTATAATTTCCACCTGTTGTCTATTCCATTTGCTCAACAGCATGTGAAATTTATTGTCAATCAGTGTTGCTTCCTAAGTGGGCAGTTTGATTTCACAGAAGTGTGATTGACTTAGAGTTACATTGTGTTGTTTAAATGTTCCCTTTATTTTTTTTGAGCAGTGTATAATTCAACAATACATTTCTTGGTAGTCCAAAAATATTGCTATCAGGTTGTAAATCACAGTTGTCTTGGTACATTGTTTTCTGTCTCCATCCATTCAGGATGCACTGTTACAGTTTCAATGACTCAATATTTTGGACAAAAACGGACAAATGTAACTGGGCTGGGAATACCAATACAATCAAACTAGCAAAGGAAATAATCACAAGTCAGTCATAAAGTGGGCCAATAGGCTAGCGTATCTATTTATATAGCTATTTATTTAGTAAGCTAAACACTGGAGCCTAGAGTTAGCTAACTGGATAACAGTCATTCAACTGTTATCCAGGGAGGATGTCATGTCATTGGAGGAGTGGGTGAGTGACCAACTTTTTCCATTCATCTCGCTTTTCGGTGGCTACAGCTAGAGATGCAGGTGTCATTTGGCTAGCTAACAAGAAATGGGAATCACTTTGCTAGCTATCTATGCTGAACTTGGAACGAATGTTATCCAGTTAGCATATCTCTTGCGTTGGTAAATTCACTTTGGTTATCTACTCTGATTTCAGAGCACTTTCGTCTGAGTGTGCCAGCTCGCAGAATAACTGATGAATTTACGAATGTGCAACACCCGCTAAATATGACCGGTATCAGTAAACGTTGACAAAAAAAGTTATTAAATTGTTACCAGCAGCACAGTTAGTCACAAACGCTCTAGATAACATGTAAACAGCCTAACCAGCTCTGCTAGGGCGAGTAAAATGGTCAGAGTGAGGTGTTCTCTCATTTGTGTCTAGAAGTAGCTAACAAGCTAGCCAACTTTAGCCAGTTAGTTTGGGTGCTTCACTACCGTTGTGAGAACGCTTGGATTGACCCTACTCCTCCTTGGCAGAGCATCCAGTGCCAATAGTGCAGTGTGCGCTCTGAACACTTGGAGAGCAAAACGCTCTGAATTTATTAACAGACAATCTGACGACAGAGGGCACTCTGACCGGAGGAAATTGTTGTCAGTCAAAGGTATTTGGCATCAATCAAATGGGCGCGGCACCCAGTTGTCAAAACGGGCAAGCTGCATTGGGCTGAAAAGGTTTGTTTTTTTTGACAGGGTTTATCTAATGTTCCCTCGTTAGATTTTAGCTCATCTCGCTCTGGCTAGCATTAGCTGATGATCTTGTTGTTGTTGTTGTTGTTGAAGTGCATAACTGGGTTGTTTGATCAATAGACGGTAAAGTTCCCAAATGTAAGAGGACTCCTGTGGTATTTACATTTTTGCAGAAATCCATTCAGGTGTATTTTGACATTTAAAAGATATATATATTTAATCTTTATTTAACTAGGCAAGTCAGTTAAGAACAAATTGTTTCTTTACAATGACGGCCTAGCTGGTTAATTGCTTTGTACAGGGGCAGAATGACAGCTCGGGGATGTGATCTAGCAACCTTTCAGTTACTGGCCCAACGCTGTAACCACTAGGCTGTAACCACTCGGCTACCTGCCACCCCAGGTAGCCAAGTGATTGCTTTCTAATGATCTAAAGCCACTCTGTTGCTACTGCCTGTAACCACACGGTCCAGTTAAAAGTGAATGATGATAGTCCAGTGTGGCAAATGCCTTTTTGCATGAAGGCCTACTGTAGCTCTGATTGGTTATGGCGCACCGGTCTGCATAGACTCCGGTCCTGGACAAGACATGTATTTATTAGGTTTTATTTACTGCAAACGCACGGCCCTCGTTCCCACATGATATTGCTTCAGAATTTTCACAAATGCCCTACTATAAGTCGAACCCAAACATTTTACGAATTTATGAAAATGTGAAAATGACCATATCTAAGTGCTCGCTTAGAAAACTGTCATATTCTTCCTGTGAGTGTATATGAATCGATTTTAATGAGATTTAATTTAGCTAAAACGCTGTCAGTTCCACTTTAACAAAAGCTATACTCTTAAATAAGTATACTGATCAAAAATATAAGCGCAACATGTAAAGTGTTGGACCCATGTTTCATTAGCTATCTCAAATTTTGTGCACAAATTTGTTTACATCCCTGTTCTCCTTTGCCAAGATAATCAAGAAGCGGCTTAAACAGCATGATCATTAAACAGGTGCACCTTGTGCTCGGGACAATAAAAGGCCACTCTAAAATCTGCAGTTTTGTCACACATCGCAATTCCACAGATTTCTCAAGTTTTGAGAGAGCATGCACTTGGCATACTGACTGCAGGAATGTCCACCAGAGCTGTTGCCAGAAAATTTAATGTTCAATTCTCTACCATAAGCTGCATCCAATTTTATTTTAGAGAATTTGGCAGTGCATCTACCTGGCTTGACAACCACATATCAAGTGTATGGCGTCATGTAGTCGAGCGGTTTGCTGATGTCAACTTTGGGAACGGAGTGCCCCATGGTGGAGGTGAGTTTATGGTATGGGCAGGCATAAGCTACGGACAACGAACACATATGCATTTTATTGATGGCAATTTGAATGCACAGAAATACCGTGACGAGTGCCTGAGGCCCATTGCGAGGCCAATTTATTTTAAGGTATCTGTGAACAACAGATAAATATCTGTATTCCCAATCATGTGAAATCCATAGATCAGGGCCTAATGAATTTATTTCCATTGACAGATTTCCTGATATGAACTTTAACACAGTAAAACCTTTGAAATTGTTGCATGTTCCGTTTATATTTTTGTTCAATAAAAATAACCAAGTAAATAATCCAGTGTTGATAGATCCTTTGGACTAAACTCTGTCAGGGAGACTGTATTTTGATTAAGAATTCTTACCTGCCAACCTTTTGATGTCCTTTTACTGCCAACTGTACTTCTCTTTTGAATCTATAACAGAAACAAGAAAAACGGGATCTAAAGGACACTGTATCAACATGACAGTCCATTCAAACAGCCCATCAGAAGAGTTGTTCCCAAGTCCCATGTGCGTTGAGACATCTTCGAAAATAACACTACCATCAATTTGCACCAGCATTCATCCATTTGATGGTAGTGTTGCTGACCAGGGCATTGCTTAAAGCATTACTTGACAGTAGGAAGTACAGTAGGATAGGGCCCTGGTCAAAAGTAGTGCACTATATAGGGAATAGGGTGCCATTTCCATGTTTGTTTTGTCCATGCAGCTGCTAGGACTACTGAGCACCATTCAATTTGAGTGTGCAGGTTAGAAGCTCTTTAGGAGAATATTCTCCAGGCTATTAGAGGAGTCACTACTTTAGCATTGACCTAAGGGATTAAAAGGGCAAAGGGTATTCTGCCATATCTTTTTCACTGATGTAATCTTTTTCTCTAGAAATAATCTTAATCTGGGAATTATGATATGATTCCCTCATAACATATAGAGTACCAGTCAAAAGTTTGGACACACCTACTCATTCAAGGGTGTTTCTTCATTTTTAATATTTTCTACGCTGTAGAATAATAGTGAAGACATCAAAACGATGAAATAACACATATGGAATCATGTAGTAACCAAAATAAGTGTTAAACAAATGAAAACATGAGATTCTTCAAAATCGCCACCCGTTGCCTTGATGACAGCTTTGTACACTCTTGGCATTCTCTCAACCAGCTTCACATGGAATGCTATTCCAACAGACTTGAAGGAGTTCCCACATATGCTGAGCACTTGTTGGCTGCTTTTCCTTCACTCTGCGGTCCAAGTCATCCCAAACCATCTCAATTAGGTTGAGGTCATGTAATTGTGGAGGCCAGGTCATCTGATGCAACACTCCATCACCTCTATCACAGCCTGTGCTGGGTCATTGTCCTGTTGAAAAACAAATGATAGTCCCACTAAACGC
Organism: Oncorhynchus gorbuscha; assembly: GCF_021184085.1. Lineage (NCBI taxonomy): Eukaryota > Metazoa > Chordata > Actinopteri > Salmoniformes > Salmonidae > Oncorhynchus > Oncorhynchus gorbuscha. The sequence goes on from NC_060186.1 coordinate 39,363,904, forward strand.
AAACTAGATGGGTTGGTGTATCGCTGCAGAATGCTGTGGTGGCCATGCTGGTTAAATGCGCCTTAAATTCTAAATAAATCACAGACAGTGTAACCAGCAAAGCACCCTCACACATCACAATTCCTCCTCCATGCTTCACGATGGGAACCACACATGGGGAGATCATCCGTTCACCTACTCTGTGTCTCATAAAGACACAGCGGTTGGAACCAAAAATCTCAAACTTGAACTCATCAGACCAAAGGACAGATTTCCACCGGTCTAATGTCCATTGCTTGTGTTTCTTGGACCAAGCAAGTCTTTTTGTCTTATTGGTGTCCTTTAGTTGTGGTTTCTTTGCAGAAATTTGACCATGAAGGTCTGATTCATGCAATTTCCTCTGAACAGTTGATGTTGAGATGTGTCTGTTACTTGAACTCTGTGAAACATTTATTTGGGCTGCAATTTCTCAGGCTGGTAACTGTAATGAACTTATCCTCTGCAATAGAGGTAACTCTTGGTTATTTCATAGTTTTGTGTGTCCAAACTTTTGACTGGTACTGTACATTTCACAAAACATGTTTTATTCTATAATTGGTGTCAGAAAGACACTAAGCAAATTCAGTTTACAGAGGACTTTTTGCCTTGCTTTAGAATCTGTCAGGTCAAAGGTTGACTGATTTGGTCCATTTATGATTTGCAATGAATTTCCAATTTAAGACAACCTTCTTTGTAGAAGAACAATATAGTTTCATATCATTATCTGAGCAGCTAACCGATCGCTGCAGCTGTACATAGTCTATCGGTAAATAGCCCACCCATTTTTACCTACCTCATCCCCATACTGTTTTTATTTATTTACTTTTCTGCTCTTTTGCACACCAATATCTCTACCTGTACATGACCATCTGATCATTTATCACTCCAGTGTTAATCTGCAAAATTGTAATTATTCGCCTACCTCATGCCTTTTGCACACAATGTATATAGACTCCCCTTTTTTTCCTACTGTGTTATTGACATGTTAATTGTTTATTCCATGTGTAACTCTGTGTTGTCTGTTCACACTGCTATGCTTTATCTTGGCCAGATCGCAGTTGCAAATGAGAACTTGTTCTCAACTAGCCTACCTGGTTAAATAAAGGTGAAATAACATTTTTTTTCAAATAAAAAAATACAATAACATAAACCCCTTTTGAGTTATTCATGCTTAAAATCGAACTTAATTCCCTTTTATGCACTTTTCTCACTATACGTATTCTGACCTTGAATTTAGGCATGAGGTAACACATTTCAACCGGCTATTCGTTCAGAGTGGAGATCACAGAAATGGAGGTGTGACAAAGGTGTGTCTACAGATATGCCACATTCTGACTTTGACTTATTTCCCTCATAATTCCACCACTTTTAAGCGATGAAAAGACGAATAAGGTCGAGCAACCTGTTGATTCCAAGTGGAATATCTATTTTATTTTTTCAGATATATGCACTGTAATATACAAATTTATAAGAACTATTGAAAATAGCTAAGTAAACGAGTAAGCTGTTTGGATATGGGGATTGGAAATGGTCATGGACGTTCATACTGAGAGAGACGGTCATTTCTTCAAACTATCATCTTTATTTAATATCGGGGCGGCAGGGTAGCCTAGTGGTTAGAGCGTTGGACTAGTAACTGGAAGGTTGCAAGTTCAAACCCCCGAGCTGTCGTTCTGCCTCTGAACAGGCATTTAACCTACTGTTCCTAGGCCGTCATTGAAAATAATAATTCGTTCTTAACTGACTTGCCTAGTAAAATAAATAAAATATTGATGAATTATTGGAATAATGAAGCTGTTGACCCCACACTCTTGAGTGTGTTGCCGAGAGCTTAACTGATAATGAAAAAAAAACAGAGATCTTATATTGGAGACCTAAAAATGCATATACAGGGCTGGTTCCACCCTTCCCATGCTGATTGGTTGGCATCATAAGCCACCTTGGGTTCATCTCCTGGTTATCTGCACGGATTTTGTTTTACCCTCAACCCGGCTTAGTTTCCCAGATGCCAGGATGAAGATGAAACATTTACATTTACATTTACATTTAAGTCATTTAGCAGACGCTCTTATCCAGAGCGACTTACAAATTGGTGCATTCACCTTATGACATCCAGTGGAACAGCCACTTTACAATAGTGCATCTACATATTTTAAGGGGGAGGGGGGTGAGAAGGATTACTTTATCCTATCCTAGGTATTCCTTAAAGAGGTGGGGTTTCAGGTGTCTCCGGAAGGTGGTGATTGACTCCGCTGTCCTGGCGTCGTGAGGGAGTTTGTTCCACCATTGGGGAGCCAGAGCAGCGAACAGTTTTGACTGGGCTGAGCGGGAACTGTACTTCCTCAGTGGTAGGGAGGCGAGCAGGCCAGAGGTGGATGAACGCAGTGCCCTTATTTGGGTGTAGGGCCTGATCAGAGCCTGGAGGTACTGAGGTGCCGTTCCCCTCACAGCTCCGTAGGCAAGCACCATGGTCTTGTAGCGGATGCGAGCTTCAACTGGAAGCCAGTGGAGAGAGCGGAGGAGCGGGGTGACGTGAGAGAACTTGGGAAGGTTGAACACTAGACGGGCTGCGGCGTTCTGGATGAGTTGTAGGGGTTTAATGGCACAGGCAGGGAGCCCAGCCAACAGCGAGTTGCAGTAATCCAGACGGGAGATGACAAGTGCCTGGATTAGGACCTGCGCCGCTTCCTGTGTGAGGCAGGGTCGTACTCTGCGGATGTTGTAGAGCATGAACCTACAGGAACGGGCCACCGCCTTGATGTTAGTTGAGAACGACAGGGTGTTGTCCAGGATCACGCCAAGGTTCTTAGCGCTCTGGGAGGAGGACACAATGGAGTTGTCAACCGTGATGGCGAGATCATGGAACGGGCAGTCCTTCCCCGGGAGGAAGAGCAGCTCCGTCTTGCCGAAGTTCAGCTTGAGGTGGTGATCCGTCATCCACACTGATATGTCTGCCAGACATGCAGAGATGCGATTCGCCACCTGGTCATCAGAAGGGGGAAAGGAGAAGATTAATTGTGTGTCGTCTGCATAGCAATGATAGGAGAGACCATGTGAGGTTATGACAGAGCCAAGTGACTTGGTGTATAGCGAGAATAGGAGAGGGCCTAGAACAGAGCCCTGGGGGACACCAGTGGTGAGAGCGCATGGTGAGGAGACAGATTCTCGCCACGCCACCTGGTAGGAGCGACCTGTCAGGTAGGACGCAATCCAAGCGTGGGCCACGCCGGAGATGCCCAACTCGGAGAGGGTGGAGAGGAGGATCTGATGGTTCACAGTATCGAAGGCAGCCGATAGGTCTAGAAGGATGAGAGCAGAGGAGAGAGAGTTAGCTTTAGCGGTGCGGAGCGCCTCCGTGATACAGAGAAGAGCAGTCTCAGTTGAATGACTAGTCTTGAAACCTGACTGATTTGGATCAAGAAGGTCATTCTGAGAGAGATAGCGGGAGAGCTGACCAAGGACGGCACGTTCAAGAGTTTTGGAGAGAAAAGAAAGAAGGGATACTGGTCTGTAGTTGTTGACATCGGAGGGATCGAGTGTAGGTTTTTTCAGAAGGGGTGCAACTCTCGCTCTCTTGAAGACGGAAGGGACGTAGCCAGCGGTCAGGGATAAGTTGATGAGCGAGGTGAGGTAAGGGAGAAGGTCTCCGGAAATGGTCTGGAGAAGAGAGGAGGGGATAGGGTCAAGCGGGCAGGTTGTTGGGCGGCCGGCCGTCACAAGACGCAAGATTTCATCTGGAGAGAGGGGAGAAAGAGGTCAGAGCACAGGGTAGGGCACTGTGAGCAGAACCAGCGGTGTCGTTTGACTTAGCAAACGAGGATCGGATGTCGTCGACCTTCTTTTCAAAATGGTTGAAAGTCATCTGCAGAGAGGGAGGAGGGGGGAGGATTCAGGAGGGGAGGAGAAGGTGGCAAAGAGCTTCCTAGGGTTAGAGGCAGATGCTTGGAATTTAGAGTGGTAGAAAGTGGCTTTAGCAGCAGAGACAGAGGAGGAAAATGTAGAGAGGAGGGAGTGAAAGGATGCCAGGTCCGCAGGGAGGCGAGTTTTCCTCCATTTCCGCTCGGCTGCCCGGAGCCCTGTTCTGTGAGCTCGCAATGAGTCGTCAAGCCACGGAGCGGGAGGGGAGGACCGAGCCGGCCTGGAAGATAGGGGACATAGAGAGTCAAAGGATGCAGAAAGGGAGGAGAGGAGGGTTGAGGAGGCAGAATCAGGAGATAGGTTGGAGAAGGTTTGAGCAGAGGGAAGAGATGATAGGATGGAAGAGGAGAGAGTAGCGGGGGAGAGAGCGAAGGTTGGGACGCCGCGATACCATCCGAGTAGGGGCAGTGTGGGAAGTGTTGGATGAGAGCGAGAGGGAAAAGGATACAAGGTAGTGGTCGGAGACTTGGAGGGGAGTTGCAATGAGGTTAGTGGAAAAACAGCATCTAGTAAAGATGAGGTCGAGCGTATTGCCTGCCTTGTGAGTAGGGGGAAGGTGAGAGGGTGAGGTCAAAGAGGAGAGGAGTGGAAAGAAGGAGGCAGAGAGGAATGAGTCAAAGGTAGACGTGGGGAGGTTAAAGTCGCCCAGAACTGTGAGAGGTGAGCCGTCCTCAGGAAAGGAGCTTATCAAGGCATCAAGCTCATTGATGAACTCTCCGAGGGGACCTGGAGGGCGATAAATGATAAGGATGTTAAGCTTGAAAGGGCTGGTAACTGTGACAGCATGAAATTCAAAGGAGGCGATAGACAGATGGGTAAGGGGAGAAAGAGAGAATGACCACTTGGGAGAGATAAGGATCCCGATGCCACCACCCCGCTGACCAGAAGCTCTCGGGGTGTGCGAGAACACGTGGGCGGACGAAGAGCAGTAGGAGTAGCAGTGTTATCTGTGGTGATCCATGTTTCTGTCAGTGCCAAGAAGTCGAGGGACTGGAGGGAGGCATAGGCTGAGATGAACTCTGCCTTGTTGGCTGCAGATCGGCAGTTCCAGAGGCTACCGGAGACCTGGAACTCCACGTGGGTCGTGCGCGCTGGGACCACCAGATTAGGGTGGCAGCGGCCACGCGGTGTGGAGCGTTTGTATGGTCTGTGCAGAGAGGAGAGAACAGGGATAGACAGACACATAGTTGACAGGCTACAGAAGAGGCTACGCTAATGCAAGGAGATTGGAATGACAAGTGGACTACACGTCTCAAATGTTCAGAAAGTTAAGCTTACGTAGCAAGAATCTTATTGACTAAAATGATTAAAATGATACAGTACTGCTGAAGTAGGCTAGCTGGCAGTGGCTGCGTTGTTGACTTTGTAGGCTAGCTGGCAGTGGCTGCGTTGTTGACACTACACTAATCAAGTTGTTCCGTTGAGTGTAATAGTTTCTACAGTGCTGCTATTCGGGGGCTAGCTGGCTAGCTAGCAGTGTTGATTACGTTACGTTGCGTTAAAAGAACGACAACAATTATCTTTGATACACAGACGGCTATGTAGCTAGCTATGTAGCTAGCTACGATCAAACAAATCAAACCGTTGTGCTGTAATGAAATGAAATGAAAAATGTGATACTACCTGTGGAGCGAAGCGGAATGCGACCGGGTTGTTGAGTGCGGAAGTTCTATTCAGTAGACGTTGGCTAGCTGTTGGCTAGCTAGCAGTGTCTCCTACGTTAAGGACGACAAATAGCTGGCTAGCTAACCTCAGTAAATTAAGATAATCACTCTAAGACTACACGCTCTAAACTACACAATTATCTTGGATACGAAGACAGCAAAGACAACTATGTAGCTAGCTAACACTACACTAATCAAGTCGTTCAGTTGAGTGTAATAGTTTCTACAGTGCTGCAATTCGGTAGACGGTGGACGTATGCTAGCTGGCTAGCTGCTGGGCAGATAGCAGTGTCGACTACGTTAGGACGACGAAATACAAGTTGCAATAGAAGTACTGTTTCACTATGTTGTCCTCTTTCTTTTCCTTTTCTTCTGTCCTTCTTTTGTCCTTATTTTGTCTTCCTTTCTTCTGTTAACTAGATATTTTTTGTTGTTATTCTTTGTAAGCTAGCTAGCTTCTTCCAGGAGAGTCCCTAGCAACTGCTTAGCAACAAGTAAACAATTCTGCTAGCAATTCAGCTAGCTAAGATAACTGTACAATTTTATGAAAAATAGTTAATTTTTCAAAAGCCTGTCTTTTTTGGTTTGTTCCTTGTTTTGTCTTCTATTGAGTCTTGCAGTTTTCTCTTGATTTTTTTGATGTACTTCACTCTAAAAAACCATTTAAATCTCAATATATACAGGAGCTCATTTTTCAGCAGCTGCTCAATTTACTGCACATGAATCAGAGCAAAACAATGAGCGAAACAATGAGGGATTGTTCTAAACTCTTCCAGGCTATCTCTATCTAGGGTCACACACACCACAAATTGTCTATGGAATGCCAGCTGTAGGTTTTTATCACAAAGTCATTGACAGCTCAAGCTATCGCTAGCAAAACCCATTTCCTTGAACATATGCCCAGGCTAACTGCAGGAAGCTAGTGTGGAAACCATCCCTTTACAGAAACACAGCATTAATAGATCAGAAATGTCTTACTATTTATTAAGTATTAATTGTTAACTATTAATATCAAACAAATCAGGTAAGTAGGTCATTTTTTTTCTCACAAAATAAAAATGAACATTGTTTTAGATCTATTTGAACTTATAATCACTGGAGACCAATGTGAAACCAGTTACATGGCAGCAAAGTAAAGCATATTAACATTTCGACTTTCCCACAGTGATGTTTATGAAATGAGCCATTATGCAGAATTTAAATTGTATGGCCTTTTAACTTCAAGGGATGAAACTTGGAGACGCAAGCCAAATGGGTACATGTGAATGTGATGATGCAAAGCATTACGCAATAACAGTCGCGGAAAATCGAACCTTCGGTCACTCTCCAATGTTTTAATTATATATCCAGACTTTCTCTGTTTCCTATTTCTATCATGTTAAATATTAGCCACTTTCAATATCGTCCGTGGGTAGTACTGTTGGATCCCTTCAGTTGGTATAGTCTACATTTCATTTCATTCTTCTTCTTCTGTAAATGCTGTCACGGTGGTTGTTGCTGGGGATCATTAACAGTTTACCATATTTAATGTAAAAAGAAAAATGACATGTTGGCTTATTAAATAAGCGCACACCAAGCAGTTTGAACCTGACGCATGATGCAAAACTTGTCATCACACATTTCCATGGTGAGTGTGGACTGTAGACCAGGGTATTGTACACTATTCTCCCTATCATACTTCTATGTACACTAATCTTCCAACATCACCATGGTTTGAAGAACTGAATGTAGCAATTTTCTAAATGAATCAAACCACCTTTTTCCTTTTCTTTTGTGCGTAAAGACTCTCAACCCATTTTTTCATGATTGCCAAGGGACCATGAAAACTTCCCTAAACCTACATATTGTGAAACAACAGTGTTTTTAAATCTATGCATGGGTTCCGAAACGCATATGTTTTGATGACTGTATTTTATTGGTCTCCATTCTGAATGCCTTCTCCATAGGCTACATTCTAGTTGTAATTTATGATAGCTGGATACAACTGTAAAACCAGTCACATGGCACAGGCTGGTCTCATAGACTAGACGTAACATAGTAAACAAAAATCTGAGACACTTAAATTAGTATGATATGTTTTGTTTGGTATGGCTACATAAGACAGAAAGAAGGTTACTTAAGGCAAAAATGAAAGGAGGGTGGGTGGACGTATAACGCGAACATCTATCATACGTGTTCGAATCTCATCAAGGACAACTTTAGCATTTGAGCTACTTTGCAACTACTTAGCATGTTAGCTAACCCTTCCCCTAACCCTAACCTTAACCCTTTATCCCAACACCAACCAAAAGGTTGCTAGATCAAATCCCCGTGCTGACCAGGTAAAAATCTGTCGTTCTGCCCCTGAACAAGGCAGTTAACCCACTGTTCCTAGGCTGTCATTGAAAATATGAATTTGATATTGACTGACTTACCTAGTTAAATAAAGGTTTAAAAAAACGTAACCTTAATGCATAGCTAACATTACCCACCAAAAATTGGAATTCATATCACGCGTATTGCAAATTCATAACATATTGCACATATTGCACTTAGTAACATATCATACACATTTTAATTCGTAACATATCATGCGAAATGAATGATGGACATCCACAAATGAATACATACAATAGGCCGACCAAATATAATATATCATACTACTTTTAGTGTCCTGAATTTTCTTTTACTATGTTACGTCTCCCCAGCTACAGGTTGTATGGCAGTCAACTGAAGCTTAACAACATATCAACTTTTCCACAGTGAAGTTTATAAAATGCTGGATGAAATTTGGAGATCCAAGCTAAAGGCTTCTGTATAGCCATGTGCAAATGATAGTATAGTGCCAAATCTACTGAGTTGATTTAGGATTTCTTGAATGTGTCAATTATATTGCCCGGACTTTTCACTGTTTAAATGTTGTTGTTTGTTTAGCCACTCTCGGTAGCCACGTCACTTATACACTCTTAGAAAAAAGGGTTGCAAAAGGTTTCTTCGGTTGTCCCCATAGGAAAAACTCTTTTGGGTTCCATGTAGAACCCTCTGGAACCAAACTAATTCTACCTGGAACCAAAAAGGGGTTTTCAAAGGGTTCTCCTATTGGGACAGCTGAAGAACCCTATTAAGTTCTAGATATTTTTTTTTTATTCTAGACATTTTTTGTACCCACATACATTTATAACTGTCACTTTAGTGTTAGTTTCTTTACATTTTCCATCATTCCACTACATCATTAGTTTACCTTTCTTTCCACTGTCACTTTCGATAGCAATAGTATAATAACATTGTGCAATAATTTGGGACATGGAGCCTATTTGAAACATTATGGAACACAGTCCACACATGGAAGTTTAAACCTGGAGACTGGCGCATGGTTCCCGACTACTTGACCGTTGTCATCACACCTCCTTGATTATAGTAAAGATTATTAGGGTAGATCTATAGGACTACTGTTCAAACTTTCCTCACCTTTCAATATTTCATAGATTGAACAATTGAATAATGCAACTTTCAGGAGGAATCAAACCACTGTATTTTTGATTCACCAATTTATTTAGGGCGTAAAGGTCCTCCAAACCTGTTTTTGTATTATTCATGAATATGTTCTTAACCCAAAATAATATACAAGATCAGAGTATTTTTAAATCTACCAACAGGTGCTGAAAATGTCATGCAGGTGAAAGAGGACCCAAAAGCGACTTGGCGAAAACAGAGTCTTTAATCCAGTAAAGTAAATACAAACAAAAAACACAACTTTCACTCGAAATGACGAGGACAAACTGGAGACTCGATCTTGAACAGCAGGTGAACAGCAGGTTGCCTCGGGAAGGCACTTGAACCAGACAGACTCAGACACCTGCTCACCACGCAGCATCTGAGGAAAACACGACACGACAGGGCGATACACAAACACAGCACGGTGAATTCTAGACAAGGAACCGACAGGACAGGAACGGAACACAAAGGAAGAAATAGGGACTCTAATCAGGGGAAAGGATCGGGAACAGGTGTGGGAAGACTAAATGATTGATTAGGGGAATAGGAACAGCTGGGAGCAGGAACGGAACGATAGAGAGAAGAGAGAGCGAGAGAGTGAGAGAGGGAGGGGGAGAGAGAGGGATAGAAAGAGGGAAAGAACCTAATAAGACCAGCAGAGGGAAACGAATAGAATGGGAAGCACAGGGACAAGACAAGATAATAAATGACAAAACATGACAGTACCCCCCACTCACCGAGCGCCTCCTGGCGCACTCGAGGAGGAATCCTGGCGGCAACGGAGGAAATCATCAATGAGTGAACGGTCCAGCACGTCCCGAGACGGAACCCAACTCCTCTCCTCAGGACCGTAACCCTCCCAATCCACTAAGTATTGGTGACCCCGTCCCCGAGAACGCATGTCCATGATCTTATGTACCTTGTAAATAGGTGCGCTCTCGACAAGGACGGGAGGGGGAGGGAAGACGAACGGGGGTGCGAAGAAAGGGCTTGACACAGGAGACATGGAAGACAGGATGGACGCGACGAAGATGTCGCGGAAGAAGCAGTCGCACAGCGACAGGATTGACGACCTGGGAGACACGGAACGGACCAATGAACCGCGGAGTCAACTTACGAGAAGCTGTCGTAAGAGGAAGGTTGCGAGTGGAAAGCCACACTCTCTGGCCGCAACAATACCTTGGACTCTTAATCCTGCGTTTATTGGCGGCTCTCACAGTCTGTGCCCTGTAACGGCAAAGTGCAGACCTCACCCTCCTCCCAGGTGCGCTCACAACGTTGGACAAACGCTTGAGCGGAGGGAACGCTGGACTCGGCAAGCTGGGATGAGAACAGAGGAGGCTGGTAACCCAGACTACTCTGAAACGGAGATAACCCGGTAGCAGACGAAGGAAGCGAATTGTGAGCGTATTCTGCCCAGGGGAGCTGTTCTGCCCAAGACGCAGGGTTTCTGAAAGAAAGGCTGCGTAGTATGCGACCAATCGTCTGATTGGCCCTCTCTGCTTGACCGTTAGACTGGGGATGAAACCCGGAAGAGAGACTGACGGACGCACCAATCAAACGACAGAACTCCCTCCAAAACTGTGACGTGAATTGCGGGCCTCTGTCTGAAACGGCGTCTAACGGGAGGCCATGAATTCTGAATACATTCTCGATAATGATTTGTGCCGTCTCCTTAGCGGAAGGAAGTTTAGCGAGGGGAATGAAATGTGCCGCCTTAGAGAACCTATCGACAACCGTAAGAATCACAGTCTTCCCCGCAGACAAAGGCAGACCGGTAATGAAGTCTAGGGCGATGTGAGACCATGGTCGAGAAGGAATGGGGAGCGGTCTGAGACGACCGGCAGGAGGAGAGTTACCCGACCTAGTCTGCGCGCAGTCCGAACAAGCAGCCACGAAACGGCGCGTGTCACGCTCCTGAGTCGGCCACCAAAAGCGCTGGCGAATAGACGCAAGAGTGCCTCGAACACCGGGATGACCAGCTAACTTGGCAGAGTGAGCCCACTGAAGAACAGCCAGACGAGTGGAAACAGGAACGAAAAGGAGGTTACTAGGACAAGCGCGCGGCGACGCAGTGTGCGTGAGTGCTTGCTTAACCTGTCTTTCAATTCCCCAGACTGTTAACCCGACAACACGCCCATAAGGAAGAATCCCCTCGGGATCAGTAGAAGCCACAGAAGAACTAAACAGACGGGATAAGGCATCAGGCTTGGTGTTCTTGCTACCCGGACGGTAAGAAATCACAAACTCGAAACGAGCGAAAAACAACGCCCAACGAGCTTGACGGGCATTAAGTCGTTTGGCAGAACGGATGTACTCAAGGTTCTTATGGTCTGTCCAAACGACAAAAGGAACGGTCGCCCCCTCCAACCACTGTCGCCATTCGCCTAGGGCTAAGCGGATGGCGAGCAGTTCACGGTTACCCACATCATAGTTGCGCTCAGATGGCGACAGGCGATGAGAAAAATAAGCGCAAGGATGAACCTTATCGTCAGACTGGAAGCGCTGGGATAGAATGGCTCCCACGCCTACCTCTGAAGCGTCAACCTCGACAATGAATTGTCTAGTGACGTCAGGAGTAACGAGGATAGGAGCGGACGTAAAACGTTCTTTTAGAAGATCAAAAGCTCCCTGGGCGGAACCGGACCACTTAAAACACGTCTTGACAGAAGTAAGAGCTGTGAGAGGGGCAGCAACTTGACCGAAATTACGAATGAAACGCCGATAGAAATTAGCGAAACCTAAAAGCGCTGCAACTCGACACGTGACCTTGGAACGGGCCAATCACTGACAGCTTGGACCTTAGCGGAATCCATCTGAATGCCTTCAGCGGAAATAACGGAACCGAGAAAAGTAACGGAGGAGACATGAAAAGAGCACTTCTCAGACTTTACGTAGAGACAATTCTCTAAAAGGCGCTGTAGAACACGTCGAACGTGCTGAACATGAATCTCGAGTGACGGAGAAAAAATCAGGATATCGTCAAGATAGACAAAAACAAAGATGTTCAGCATGTCTCTCAGAACATCATTAACTAATGCCTGAAAAACAGCTGGCGCATTGGCGAGACCAAACGGCAGAACCCGGTACTCAAAATGCCCTAACGGAGTGTTAAACGCCGTTTTCCACTCGTCCCCCTCTCTGATGCGCACGAGATGGTAAGCGTTACGAAGGTCCAACTTAGTAAAGCACCTGGCTCCCTGCAGAATCTCGAAGGCTGATGACATAAGGGAAGCGGATAACGATTCTTAACCGTTATGTCATTCAGCCCTCGATAATCCACGCAGGGCGCAGAGTACCGTCCTTCTTCTTAACAAAAAAACCCCGCCCCGGCCGGAGAGGAAGAAGGCACTATGGTACCGGCGTCAAGAGACACAGACAAATAATCCTCGAGAGCCTTACGTTCGGGAGCCGACAGAGAGTATAGTCTACCCCGAGGAGGAGTGGTCCCCGGAAGGAGATCAATACTACAATCATACGACCGGTGAGGAGGAAGGGAGTTGGCTCGGGACCGACTGAAGACCGTGCGCAGATCATGATATTCCTCCGGCACTCCTGTCAAATCGCCAGGTTCCTCCTGAGAAGTAGGGACAGAAGAAACGGGAGGGATGGCAGACATTAAACACTTCACATGACAAGAAACGTTCCAGGATAGGATAGAATTACTAGACCAATTAATAGAAGGATTATGACATACTAGCCAGGGATGACCCAAAACAACAGGTGTAAACGGTGAACGAAAAATCAAAAAAGAAATAGTCTCACTGTGGTTACCAGATACTGTGAGGGTTAAAGGTAGTGTCTCAAATCTGATACTGGGAAGATGACTACCATCTAAGGCGAACATGGGCGTAGGCTTCTCTAACTCTCTGAAAGGAATGTCATGTTTCCGAACCCATGCTTCGTCCATGAAACAACCCTCAACCCCAGAGTCTATCAAGGCACTACATGTAGCACCCGAACCGGTCCAGCGTAGATGGACCGACAAAGTAGTACAGGATTTTGATGGAGAGACTTGAGTAGTTGCGCTCACCTGTAGCCCTCCGCTTACAGATGAGCTCTGGCTTTTACTGGACATGAATTAACAAAATGTCCAGCAACTCCGCAATAGAGGCACAGGCGGTTGGTGATCCTCCGTTCCCTCTCCTTAGTCGAGATGCGAATCCCTCCCAGCTGCATGGGCTCAGACTCTGAGCCAGAGGAGGGAGATGGTTGCGATGCGGAGCAGGGAAACACCGTTGATGCGAGCTCTCTTCCACGAGCCCGGTGACGAAGATCTACCCGTCGTTCTAGGCGAATGGCGAGAGCAATCAAAGAGTCCACATCTGAAGGAACCTCCCGGGAGAGAATCTCATCCTTAACCACTGCGTGGAGTCCCTCCAGAAAACGAGCGAGCAGCGCCGGCTCGTTCCACTCACTAGAGGCAGCAAGAGTGCGAAACTCAATAGAATAATCCGTTATGGACCGTTCACCTTGGCATAAGGAAGCCAGGGCCCTAGAAGCCTCCCTACCAAAAACTGAACGGTCAAAAACCCGAATCATCTCCTCTTTAAAGTTCTGGAACTTGTTAGAGCAATCAGCCCTTGCCTCCCAGATAGCTGTGCCCCATTCTCGAGCCCGGCCAGTAAGGAGTGAAATGACGTAAGCAACCCGAGCTCTCTCTCTAGAGTATGTGTTGGGTTGGAGAGAGAACACAATCTCACACTGCGTGAGAAAGGAGCGGCACTCAGTGGGCTGCCCGGAGTAGCAAGGTGGGTTATTAACCCTAGGTTCTGGAGGCTCGGCAGGCCAGGAAGTAACAGGTGGCACGAGACGTAGACTCTGGAACTGTCCAGAGAGGTCGGAAACCTGAGCGGCCAGGTTCTCCACGGCATGGCGAGCAGCAGACAATTCCTGCTCGTGTCTGCCGAGCATGGCTCCTTGGATCTCGACGGCAGTGTAACGAGCGTCTGAAGTCGCTGGGTCCATTCCTTGGTCGGTTCCTTCTGTCATGCAGGTGAAAGAGGACCCAAAAGCGACTTGGCGAAAACAGAGTCTTTAATCCAGTAAAGTAAATACAAACAAAAAACACAACTTTCACTCGAAATGACGAGGACAAACTGGAGACTCGATCTTGAACAGCAGGTGAACAGCAGGTTGCCTCGGGAAGGCACTTGAACCAGACAGACTCAGACACCTGCTCACCACGCAGCATCTGAGGAAAACACGACACGACAGGGCGATACACAAACACAGCACGGTGAATTCTAGACAAGGAACCGACAGGACAGGAACGGAACACAAAGGAAGAAATAGGGACTCTAATCAGGGGAAAGGATCGGGAACAGGTGTGGGAAGACTAAATGATTGATTAGGGGAATAGGAACAGCTGGGAGCAGGAACGGAACGATAGAGAGAAGAGAGAGCGAGAGAGTGAGAGAGGGAGGGGGAGAGAGAGGGATAGAAAGAGGGAAAGAACCTAATAAGACCAGCAGAGGGAAACGAATAGAATGGGAAGCACAGGGACAAGACAAGATAATAAATGACAAAACATGACAGAAAAGGAGATGAATATGCATGTGTTTACATGGCTTTCTTTCATTGATCCCTAATATTCTGAACCGGTTCTCTCCATATATTCTAGTCAGTCTGTTGAGAAAATTAAGATGAAAGGTACACCAAATTTAAAGGGATGGCTTTAGATAAATGTACTACAAAAACGTACTCAATGTACTGAGAAAATATGATGGCTAGCATGTGGGAGGGTTTCAGTGGATTAATTACATGTATTCAGCTTGCGCAAGGGCACCACGCCTGCAAATCCTGTTACATACCTGCGCAAGATAAGTCTGAATACCAACTATTGAGAAGTGGATAGGAAAGGCTTGCGTAGGAAAGGCGTACATTTCCTATGTCTGAATCGGGCTCGTAATGCCTATATCCTCAAAGCTATAAACATTCCAAGCAGCTTAAGCTTGGTCTTAAAATGAAAAGCCTCAGTAGAAAGAACTCTGGTGGCAATAAGACAGAGGCATGAGTGAAGCTCCTCAAAGGTGGTTGACCTAAAAATCTTAAAAACAAGCCGACACTGATATGCGAAGCCATTTCCTATTTTGACTTGCAAATCTCAAATAATGCTTCAAACATCATGTTGCTTAAATAAGAAAACCACTGGAACCATCACCCACATAAGCAGTTCCAAACAAATCAATGCCATATTCTTCTCACAAGGTCAGAGAGGATTAATATTGGACTATGATCCCCTCTAGGTATTGTAATGGAAAGTAAAGGTGGAAGGTGTACACAAATCTGCTAAATTCTTTCTCAATAAGCCTCAGGAAGCAACGTAATCTTAACTCTCTCAGCAGATGCCTCTGGGATTTTAAATAACATGACAGTATCGTTGATTTGATTGTTTTAGGCAGGCGCTGACTGAGTCAGTAATGCAATGATCTTCAATGAGTTCTCCTGCCGGTCCATTGTGCTAAGGGATTGGTCCCCCATGATAAGGGTGAGGCTGGAACATCCATTTGTGGCTAAGCAGACATCTGGCACATCAAATGTGAATTGATGCAATATCTAAGGATCAACGCAAGGCCGACAGGAGATCATCGCTATTTAAACATAGTACAGTGTAATCTTTATAACCAAATGGACTGTGGGCCCTCATTTGCGCAGTGTAATTTGTGCAATACAGCGCAAGACACACAGACAATGCCTGTTCACACAAGTTTGAATACATTGGGCCAATACGATGAGGAGTTTGTCCTGCGTGTGAGGTGCCAGGTGAACTGGGAAAGGAAGTGATTTGATTGGTCAGGACAAGCACTTGGCAAAAGCCATGCTGATGGCTAAACGTGCTGCGACCAACATCTATTCCTACAGAAGGTCACTGATGTGACTAGAAAACCTGCTGTCTCTTTAGTCCTGGGGCACTGAGACATGACATGATGTGGTGTGAGGGTTGCAGCGAAGAAGCACTGCAGGGAAAAGTTAACGACAGTCCTTCCGATGTGACTGGACAGGGGCCAGCTGTACTCAAAGCACCACATAGGCGACTGCATGGCATACCCGTGCACAGCCACATTGAACTACAGATGTCGGATCTTCATTTGATCACCCTGTGGATGGATAACTGCAATCAGTCCAAAAGTCCAGTTTCAGAAAATAAAGGCTTGTTATTCCCTTGTTGACCTGAAAGGGAAATGTTCAACTTTACCTCCCTTATCCTACCTAATTTTTACAGACTGTGTAGACTTTTTCTATTGTATTATTGACTGTATGTTTGTTTATTCCATGTGCAACACAGTGTTAATGTTTGTGTCGCACTGCTTTGCTTTATCTTGGCCAGGTCGCGGTTGTACATGAGAACTTGTTCTCAACTAGCCTATCTGGTTAAATAAAGGTGAAATAAAAAATAAAATAAAAACTTGTAGTGTATTTGAGGTTTAAAAATGTTTCAAAGGTGTGTAATTTCCACAAACCACTACAAAAATGTCCGTTATTTGTACCCCCAACAGCACACATTTAGGTTGTATCCCCAGACAAGTACACTTGATTCAACTTGTCAACTAATCATCAAGCCCTCAAGTGAGTTGAATCAGGTGAGTTTGTCTGGGGATACAACAAAAATGTGTGCTGTTGGGGCACAATTAATGGACATTTTTGTAGTGGTTGATACATTTTGTCGTAAGAGAAAATAGAGTCTGAGATTTCAGAGTGGAAATTACACACCTTTGAAACCTTTTTAAACCTCAAATACACTACAAGTATTTTTTAATTTTTAATTTACCCTTTATTTAACCAGGTAGGCTAGTTGAGAACAAGTCATTGTCAGCTCAAGCTATCTCTAGCAAAACCCATTTCCTTGAACATATGCCCAGGCTAACTGCAGGAAGCTAGAGTGGAAACCATCCCTTTACAGAAACACAGCATTAATAGAACAGAAATGTCTTACTATTTATTAAGTATTAATTGTTAACTGTTAATATCAAGCAAATCAGGTAAATAGGTCATTTTTCTCTCTCAAAATAAAAATGAAAATTGTTTTAAATCTATTTGAACTTATAATCACTGTAGACAAATGTGAAACCAGTTACATGGCAGCAAAGTAAAGCATATTAACATGTCAACTTTCCCACAGTGATGTTTATGAAATGAGCCATTACTTGAGGACTGGAATTTGGGGAAAACTGGACTAGATGTCGCCCAAATGGAGCGAATTACTAGCCTATAAATCAACATATCAATACGGTGACATCATTGGTGTATTAAAAATCACTTTTAATTACAATGAGATTTTGCTCTTTTGCTTTCCAATCGGATAACCTTCAGGTAGCAAAGCCACAACAATAACCATAAATGTAGGTTACGTAATCTGATTAAGTGATTTTTCTAACCACGCACCTTGCATCAACCAAACAAAACCCTCTATAATGCAGTAGGCATCAGGATCCAATCCCAGCTACATAAATAACACATCTCAATACATACAGAATTGTGAAATACTGACATTTTAATAAATTGACCCAACACAAACTTTTAAAGTATGACTTTACTCATTCAGGTCAACAAACGAATATCCTATACAATAATAGCTTATACCTAAGAATGTGGATATAGGCCTAGCTTCACCACAAATAGCAATGGATGTGAAGAGCTATAGTCTAAATGCATCATGCCAGCATCTAATTCAAGTAATTCCCTCCTCATTATATATATATACACACTACCGGTCAAAAGTTTTTGAACATCTACTCATTCAAGGATTTTAATTTATTTTTTTACTATTTTCTACATGGTAGAATAATAGTGAAGACATCAAAACTATGAAATAACAGATATGGAATCATGTTGTAACCAAAAAAGTGTTAAACAAATCTAAATATCTTTTATATTTGAGATTCTTCAAATAGCCACCCTTTGCCTTGATGACAACTTTGCACACTCTTGTTATTCTCTCAGCCAGCGTCATGGGGTAGTCACCTGGAATACATTTCAATTAACAGGTGAGCCTTCTTAAAAGTTCATTTGTGGAATTTCTTTCTGTCTTAATGTGTTTGAGCCAATTGCTTGTGTTCTGACAAGGTAGGAGGGGTATACAGAAGATAGCCCTATTTGGTAAAATACCAAGTCCATTTTATGGCAAGAACAGCTCAAATAAGCAAAGAGAAACGACAGACCATCATTACTTAAAACATGAAGTCAATAAGGAACATTTCAAGAACTTTGAAAGTTTCTTCAAGTGCAGTCGCAAAAACCATCAAGCGCCATGATGAAACTGACTCTCATGAGGACCGCCACAGGAATGCAAGACCCAGTTACCTCTGCTGCAGAGGATACGTTCATTAGACTTACCAGCCTCAGAAATTGCAGCCCAAATAAATGCTTCACAGAGTTCAAGTAACAGACACATCTCAACATCAACTGTTCAGAGGAAATTGCATAAATCAGGCCTTTTATGATCGAATTGCTGCAAAGAAACCACTACTAAAGGACACCAATAAGAATAAGAGATTTCCTTGGGCCAAGAAACACGAGCAATGGACATTAGACCGGTGGCAATCTGTGCTTTGGTCTGGAGTCCAAATTTGAGATCTTTGGCACGGTGTGGGTAAACGGATGAAATCCGCAATGTGTATTTCCCATCGTAAAATATGAAGGTGGACGTGTTATTATTATTATTTATTTATTTCACCTTTATTTAACCAGGTAGGCTAGTTGAGAACAAGTTGTCATTTGCAACTGCGACCTGGCCAAGATAAAGCATAGCAGTGTGAACAGACAACACAAAGTTACACATGGAGTAAACAATTAACAAGTCAATAACACAGTAGAAAAAAAGGGGAGTCTATATACATTGTGTGCAAAAGGCATGAGGAGGTAGGCGAATAATTACAATTTTGCAGATTAACACTGGAGTGATAAATGATCAGATGGTCATGTACAGGTAGACATATTGGTGTGCAAAAGAGCAGAAAAGTAAATAAATAAAAACAGTATGGGGATGAGGTAGGTAAAAATGGGTGGGCTATTTACCGATAGACTATGTACAGCTGCAGCGATCGGTTAGCTGCTCAGATAGCAGATGTTTGAAGTTGGTGAGGGAGATAAAAGTCTCCATTATGTTGTGGGGGTGCTTTGCTGGTGACACTGTCTGGGATTGATTCATAATTCAAGGCACACTTACCCAGCATGGCTACCACAGCATTCTGCAGCAATACGCCATCCCATCTGGTTTGGGCTTAGTGAGAGTATCATTTGTTTTTCAACAGGCAATGACCCAACACACCTCCAAGCTGTGTAAGGTCTATTTTACCAAGAAGGAGAGTGATGAAGTGTTCAGTGAAGTCGGACCGCAGAGTGAAGGAAAAGCAGCCTACAAGTCCTCAGCATATGTGGGAACTCCTTCAAGACTGTTGGAAAAGCATTCCAGGTTAAGCTGGTTAAGAGAATGCCAAGAGTGTGCAAACTGCCATGAAGGCAAAGGGTGGCTATTTGAAGAATCTCAAACAAATCAAAATATATTTTATATTTAACACTTTTTTGGTTACTACATGATTCCATATGTGTTATTTAATAGTTTTGATGTCTTCACTATTATACTACAATGTAGAAAATAAGTAAAAAATATAGAAAAACCCTTGAATGAGTAGGTCTTCTAAAACTTTTGACCATTAGTGTATACACCCTATATAATCCATTAATTTGAAGGGGTGTCCACATACCTTTGTGTGTGTGTGTGTGTGTGTGTATATATATATGTATATATATATGTATATATAAGGTCCCCTACAGAGAAGCATATGAACCAATTTCAGATGAATTTCTGTTTTGAAGGCTATTATTAAATCTCATCTAAATGGTATCATGCTACTTACAGCAGGGAGGGAAAGTGATTGTCATTTTGAGCGTGGCTGGTGGAAGCACAAATAGATTGCAGTCCTCCCTTGCTTTTTCTCCTGCTTGTCTGCCAAAATGTATCAACCACTACAAAAATGTCTGTTATTTGTACCCCCAACAGCACACATTTTGGTTGTATCCCCAGACAAGTACACTTGATTCAACTTGTCAAATAATCATCAAGCCCTCAAGTGAGTTGAATCAGGTGAGTTTGTCTGGGGATACAACAAAAATGTGTGCTGTTGGGGCACAATTAATGGACATTTTTGTAGTGGTTGATACATTTGTCGTAAGAGAAAATAGAGTATGAGATTTCAAAGTGGAAATTACACACCTTTGAAACCTTTTTAAACCTCAAATACACTACAAGTATTTTTTTATTTTTTATTTAACCTTTATTTAACCAGGTAGGCTAGTTGAGAACAAGTCATTGTCAATTCAAGCTATCTCTAGCAAAACCCATTTCCTTGAACATATGCCCAGGCTAACTGCAGGAAGCTAGAGTGGAAACCATCCCTTTACAGAAACACAGCATTAATAGAACAGAAATGTCTTACTATTTATTAAGTATTAATTGTTAACTGTTAATATCAACCAAATCAGGCAAATAGGTCATTCTTCTCTCTCAAAATAAAAATGAAAATTGTTTTAAATCTATTTGAACTTATAATCACTGGAGACCAATGTGAAACCAGTTACATGGCAGCAAAGTAAAGCATATTAACATTTCAACTTTCCCACAGTGATGTTTATGAAATGAGCCATTACTTGAGGATTGCAGTCCTCCCTCGTTTTTTGTCCTGCTTACCTGCCAAAAATGTACCCGCCAATAATATTCACAGCAGAGGTAGAAGCAGCCAAGTACACTTTCACAACAGAGCATAATTCTCAGTATTCATTAGCATATCCTATGCATGTCCATGAGCATCTTGCAATACACATCAAGTGCTGCCTGTGGTGATTGATATTAGTCTATGACCATTTCAAATACATCAATCATGTAGCCTACCTGATTTGCCTGTAGTTCTGAAGCACATGCCCCCTTGGACCAACCGACCTCACAGATGCGCCAACCACCGAGGCAAGTAGCAGCAGCAGTAGGAGGATATCCGTGGGCATAGTGTCCACACTGACAGCGTTCTGGACCCAGATGTCCAAAAGTCTCGTTTCAGAAAATAAAGGCTACTGTGAGAACTTTCTATGTGCGTCAGACATGATCCCTGGTACCGTTCGCGCCAGAAATACTATAGACACAAATACACACTGAAACATCCGAGGTATTTCATCTCACTGTTGGGAAAGCAATTTCGCTTAAACCTATAAATCCTTCCACGTCAGATGGCTCAGATGTTTTCCCCATCGTATATGTGTGTGAGCGTGGCGCAGAACGTCCGGTTTTCCTGGCTCTCAAGAGCAGATCTGTTAGCTCTGGTTAAAAGGCGAGAGTGAGCTACAAGGAAGTTCTGTCCCATATTTACGTAATTGAGCACATTATTCGATATTATTATAGGGCGGAATTATTTCAAATTATCATGTGGGCTGAAATACCTCAGAACACCTGACACGAGGCTAACATGCCCTCTGCCAAACATCTTTAAATACAGTAAAACATTTCATAAAGTAAATCCTATGACAGTCGTTTTAAACAATGGCTATTCTTTGTTTTCACAATAATGTCCACTCATTGTTTTCATAATAACATATTGATAGCAGGGTTGTGCTCAATTCAGAATTTTATTGAGAATGGCTCAAATATTTCATTTCAACAGGACACAGAATTGCAATTCGAATTAAAGGAAATATAATTGGATTCAATTAAATTCAAATGCCTCTTCTATCCTATACTGAACAAAAATATAAACAGTTCGTACAAGGAAATCAGTCAAATGAAATAAATGCATTGGGCCCTAGTCTATGGATTTTACATGACTGGGAATACAGATATGCCTCTGTTGTCACAGATACCTTAAGAAGGTAGCAGGGGCGTGGATCAGAAAACCAGTCAGTATCTGGTGTTACCACCATTTGCCTCATGCAACGCGACACATCTACTTCGCATAGAGTTGATCAGGCTGTTGATTGTGGCCCGTGGACTGTTGTTCAATTGCTGTTGAATGTTGCTGGATATTGGCGGGAACTGGTACACGTGGTCGAACACTTTTGATCCCAGAGCATCCCAAACATGCTCAGTGGGTGACATGTCTGGTGAGTATGCAGACCATGGAAGAACTGGGATCCAAGAATTGATCCAGCTACATGGGGCTGTGCATTATCATGCTGTAATATGAGGTAATGGCGGCGGATGAATGGCACGACAATGGGTCTCAGGATCTCGTCACGGTATCTTCGCATTCAAATTGGCACTGATAAAATGCAATTGTGTTCATTGTCCATAGTTTATGCTTGCCCATACCATAACCTCACCGCCACTACTGGGCGTACTGCCAAATTCACTAAAACGATGTTAGAGGTGGCTTGTGGTAGAGTAATTCATGTTCAGTTATCTGGCAACAGCTGTGGTGGACATTCCTGCAGTCAGCATGCCAATTGCACGCTCCCTCAAAACTTGAGACATCTGTGGCATTGTGTTGTGTGACCAAACTGGGCATTTTACAGTGGCCTTTTATTGTCCCAAGCACAAGGCACACTTGTATAATGATCATGCTGTTTAATCAGCCTCTTGATACGCCATACCTGTCAGGTGGATAGATGGTCTTGGCAAGGGAACATACACTAACATGTAAACAAATTTGTATCAGCTATGAAGGTAAGACCCACGTCGGATAACCAATAGTTTAATAATCCCAAAGGATTATAGACAGGTCAAGGCAGGCAGGGGTAAATAGTCCAGAGAAGTGGGGGAAAGGTACAGGACGGCAGGCAGGCTCAGGTCAGGCAGAGGTCGGTAATCTAGAGGTTGGGCAAAGGTACAAGACAGCAGGCAGGCTCAGGCAGAGTGGTCAGGCAGGCAGGCTAAGAGACTGTCCCAGCAATGGTCAAAACCAGGAGGGAGAGGAAAAGAAGGACTGTGTGAACCCAGGCTCTGAGACAAACCACTGGTAGCCTTGAACAAACAAGACAAACTGGCACAGACCAACAGAAAACACAGGTATAAATACACAAGGGATAATGAGGAAGATGGGTGACACCTGGAGGGGGGGAGACAATCACAAAGACAGTTGAAACAGTGTGACAAATAACATTTGAGAGAAAGAAGCTTTTTTGCATATGGAACATTTCTGGGATCTTTTATTTCAGCTCATGAAACATGGGATCAACACTTTACATGTTGCGTTTGTATTTTTGTTCAGTGTATATTAGGCGTAGTCTATACAAATATACATCTTGTACATAAAACATGTCGTTATATAGGGTACATGCACATAAAATATTGATGAAACAATAGATTTTGCTGACAAACTCTTAAAATGAATGATCAAGGAAAACAAAAACTGTATGTGAATATTGTAAATTATTGTATTTCATTAATCACTTATATTTTAAATATGGGGAAAATACTACATTTTCTAGACTACATTGATTTAACCCTCATGTTGACCCCAAAGCCTTCAAAAATAATCCAAACAAACTAAATGGTTGGTGGAAATACACTATATATTAAAAAAGTATGTGGACACAACTTCAAATTAGTGAATAAAGCCATTTCAACCACACCGTCGCTGACAGATGTATAAAATTGAGCACACAGCCATGCAATCTCCATAGACAAACATTAGCCGATGAATGGCCTTACTGAAAAGCTCAGTAACTGCTACCAGTTCATCAAATTTCTGCCCTGCTAGAGCTTCCCCGGTCAACTTTAAGTGCTGTTATTGTGAAGTGGAAACGTTTAAGAGCAATAAAGGTTCAGCTGCAAAATGATAGGCCACACAAGCCCACAGAAAGGGACCGCCGAGGGCTGAAACGCGTAAAAATCCCCTGTCCTCGGGTTGCAACACTCACTACGAGTTCCAAACTGCCTCAGGAAGCAACGTCAGCACAAGAACTGTTCGTCGGTCGCGTCATGAAATGGGTTTACATGGCCGAGCAGTCGCACATAAGCCTAAGATCACTATGTGCAATGCCAAACATCGGCTGGAGTGGTGTAAAGCTCGCCGCCATTGGACTCTGGAGCAGTGGAATTCTCTGGAGGGATGAATCACGCTTCACCATCTGGCAGTCCGATGGAAGATTTAGATCTGGATTTAGCAGATGCCAGGAGAACGTTACCTGCCCAACTGTATAGCTCCAACTGTAAAGTTTGGTGGATGAGGAATAATGGTCTGGGGCTGTGTTTCATGGTTCGGGCTAGGCCCCTTAGCTCCAGTGAAAGGAAATCTTAACGCTACAGCATACAGTGACAGTCTAGGCAATTCAGTGCTTCCTACTATGTGGCAACAGTTTGGAGAAGGCCCTTTCCTGTTTTAGTGTCCACATCACCAACAAACTACCATGGTCCAAACACACCAAGACAGTTGTGCAGAGGGCATGACAAAGCCTATTCCCCCTCTTGTACTCCTGTATTCCTTAAGGAAGATTAGCAGTATATTCCTATACTCCTTATGGAGGAGTAGCAGTATGCACCTGCACTCCTGCGCTCATTGTGTACTTCTGATAGTACTATAAGTATACTCCTGATACTACTGTATCATTAGACTATCCCAACCTGCAAACAGGATCAGGACAGAACCTGGAAGTGTCTGAATAGGCTAAAACACAGGGAGCGTAATACTATTATGTGCCAATCTGAAATCTGAGATTAACATACTAAAACGCAGCATCTGTTCAGGCCAGGCAGAGTCACAAGGGCGCATCAACACAATTTAGGGATTGGCTGTCAGCACCACACATAGTAAAAGGGATGTAGACATGTTTTTATGGTTTAGGGCAGCACCACAGGGCAAAGCCAATTTCTCTGCAAAAAAAGATTTGTAAGTTACTAACTTCATGTTCTCTGATGCACATGGTGTCATGATATGAGCTGTCCCATTACTGTATGTGGCATTACATAGGCTACAAGTTATGTAAGATTCAACCCTAACCCATGTTTGTGTGGGTTGAAGCTAGGGTTAGAGTTGAACTGGGAATCAAATCAAATCAAATTTTATTTGTCACATACACATGGTTAGCAGATGTTAATGCGAGTGTAGCGAAATGCTTGTGCTTCTAGTTCCGACAATGCAGTGATAACCAACCAACAAGTAATCTAACTAACAATTCCAAAAACTACTGTCTTATACACAGTGTAAGGGGATAAAGAATATGTACATAAGGATATATGAATGAGTGATGGTACAGAGCAGCATACAGTAGATGGTATCGAGTACAGTATATACATATGAGATGAGTATGTAGACAAAGTAAACAAAGTGGCATAGTTAAAGTGGCTAGTGATACATGTATTACATAAGGATGCAGTCGATGATGTAGAGTACAGTATATACGTATGCATATGAGATGAATAATGTAGGGTAAGTAACATTATATAAGGTAGCATTGTTTAAAGTGGCTAGTGATATATTTACATAATTTCCCATCAATTCCCATTATTAAAGTGGCTGGAGTTGGGTCAGTGTCAATGACAGTGTGTTGGCAGCAGCCACTCAATGTTAGTGGTGGCTGTTTAACAGTCTGATGGCCTTGAGATAGAAGCTGTTTTTCAGTCTCTCGGTCCCAGCTTTGATGCACCTGTACTGACCTCGCCTTCTGGATGATAGCGGGGTGAACAGGCAGTGGTTCGGGTGGTTGATGTCCTTGATGATCTTTATGGCCTTCCTGTAACATCGGGTGGTGTAGGTGTCCTGGAGGGCAGGTAGTTTGCCCCCGGTGATGCGTTGTGCAGACCTCACTACCCTCTGGAGAGCCTTACGGTTGAGGGCGGAGCAGTTGCCGTACCAGGCGGTGATACAGCCCGCCAGGATGCTCTCGATTGTGCATCTGTAGAAGTTTGTGAGTGCTTTTGGTGACAAGCCGAATTTCTTCAGCCTCCTGAGGTTGAAGAGGCGCTGCTGCGCCTTCTTCACGACACTGTCAGTGTGAGTGGACCAATTCAGTTTGTCTGTGATGTGTATGCCAAGGAACTTAAAACTTGCTACCCTCTCCACTACTGTTCCATCGATGTGGATAGGGGTGTTCCCTCTGCTGTGTCCTGAAGTCCACAATCATCTCCTTAGTTTTGTTGACGTTGAGTGTGAGGTTATTTTCCTGACACCACACTCCATGGGCCCTCACCTCCTCCCTGTAGGCCGTCTCGTTGTTGTTGGTAATCAAGCCTACCACTGTTGTGTCGTCCGCAAACTTGATGATTGAGTTGGAGGTGTGCGTGGCCACGCAGTCGTGGGTGAACAGGGAGTACAGGATTGGAGCTGGAGCCAAGGTTGGGGTTAACTCTAACCCTCAACCACAACCCTAACCTTAACCCTAACCCTAGCTGTCCACATCCCGGTTCAACACTAAACCAGCCTCAACTAAAACTGTCACGGTTCATGAATCCACTGCCTCCCTCTCTCTTTCTCTCTCTCTCTCTCTTTCTCTCTCTCTCTCTCTCTCTCTCTCTCTCTCTCTCTCTCTCTCTCTCTCTCTCTCTCTCTCTCTCTCTCTCTCTCTCTCTCTCTCTCTCCTCTCTCCCCGTGTTTGTGTAGGCGTGGTTCCCAATCTCGGCCTGATTGTCTGCGCCAGCTGGAACCACTTATCTTCCCTTTATATGTTCTGTAACCAGTGTTTCTTGTTGTCAGATCGTTGTTACTTCCCTGAGGTTGTGTTGTTACTTCCCTGAGGTTGTGTCGTGCTCATCTCTCGCCGCCCTTGTGTGGATTATCTGCTGTGCTCCTTCCTTCCCATCCGGACACACTCCCCTGGATTTCTCAGCACGCTATCACCGGAGGATGCGCCCTAGTCCCTGGGTCGGATTCCGTCTGAGTACAGTCTGTCTGTCCTGTTGCTGATATAATTGTATTCATTAAACCATCGTTGCTTGCATCTTGCATCCGCCTCTGTATTGTCACAGAACGATCTGACCAGACCATGGATGCAGCGAGTTCAACGAGTCTGACCGAATTCATTTCCCGCAGTATCACGAGAATGGATCAACAAGAGGAGAACGTCTCCAGCACAGGTCGGGCAGTACAAGCCATTGCGACGCAGGTATCCCAGCTGACCCAACAATTACAACATCTGAGGGGTTCCGCTGCGCCACCTACACCGGCAGTTCAATCCGCCCCGCCAGAGCCGGATTCCCAGCTAGAGCCACGGCTACCGACACCAGAGGGTTATTCAGGTGATCCTGACTATTGCAGAGCTTTTCTTACGAGATGTTCCATGCATTTCTCGTTGCAGCCACGGACCTTCAACCGTGAACAGTCTAAGGTAGCATTCGTACTCACACTGCTATCAGGCAAAGCGGCTCTTTGGGGAACGGCAGTGGGCGAACCAGGACCCATGCTGCACCTCTTTCCAGACACTCTCCGAGGAAATGAGAAGGGTTTTCGATCGGGCCGTGGCGGGTAGAGAGGCGGCCAGACTACTCGCTGACCTTCGCCAAGGAGACCGTTCCGTATCGGAATACTCCATCCAATTCCGCACTCTGGCCGCAGAGTGTCAGTTGATAGAGGAATTCTAAATTCCTTTAATGTTTTAATTGCCAATACCAATTAGCACTCATTTCTAATTCATTTAATGAGTTGTAAGTTCATTAATTATGCATGAAGTAGATTGAGACCAGTCTTAAAAGCCAGGTTAAAGAGCGTTTTAATTCCAGAGAGTACTAACCACATACACAGATTTCCACAGGTTATAAACTCAAAATGACATCATCAGTTTCCCACGATAGCCCCGTTGTTTTTTTGTTTAGGTCCGGAGATGCTTTCTACTCCCCTCATAAACCAGACATTACAACCTGTCTAAAAGATACAGATTTCTCTCAACAATGGAACAAAACCCAAACATTCTTATCTTGTCTGAAAAGCTTTTTCTCCCCCTTGACCTTCCCAAGAGGCACAGACAATCAAATTAGTTCTGCTTACATTTTCAGTAACAGCTTAACCAATAACCTTTACTTTTCATATCATAACATAATAGTATTAGAATAAATGGTTTCTAATCATTAACGAATACATAATTGATCATCTAAACTATATTTTCCTCTATCACAGTGGAACGAGGAGGCGCAGTGGGACATGTTCCTGCATGGGCTGGAGGACCGGATCCAGAAGGAGATTTATGTTCTGGACCTTCCCAGGAGTTTAAATGGACTAGTGGAACTAGCCTTGAGGGTCGACGCTCGTCTGAGTCGTATTGGCTGCCGAGCATGCCCTAACAGACCGTATAACGACACGGAGGGCTGGTATGCCAGCGGCGGAAACACGGCCAGTTCAGCCTCAGCTCACGAACCCATGCAGCTGGGGAGAGCTCGCCTCTCTCGGGAAGAGAGGGAGAGGCGGAGATCCCAAGGACTCTGTCTCTACTGTGGTAGAGCGGGCCATTTTATCCACTCCTGCCCGGTAAAAGATCAGGCCCGGTAGTAAGCATGAGGCTACTATCGGGTGGTGTCACCACAGAGAAGACCTCATCATCTACTCTCCTCCCGGTAAGACTAAGATGGGCCACCCACACGCACGACACCCAAGCCTTACTGGACTCAGGAGCAGAGGGTAATTTCATGGACACTAAGCTCGCTCACAAACTCCAGATTCCTATCAACTCACTCACGCACAAGATATCCGTCAACGCTCTCAATGGTCAAGAACTCCCCAACATTTCTCACACCACTGAACCTATCACACTCATCACTTCTGGCAATCACACTGAGACACTATCATTTCTACTCATGGACTCACCCCTTGCACCATTAGTTCTCGGCCACCCTTGGCTCACCCAACACAACCCCAGAGTTGACTGGGTTCATAAATCTATATCCATGTGGAGTAACAAGTGTCTTGAGTCATGTTTAGTGTCTGCTTGTTCGTCTATGTCTGATTCTGTGTTTCTAGAGGAGGCAGTGGATTTGTCTAACGTGCCCGTTGAATACCTTGACCTGAAGGAGGTGTTCAGTAAGTCCCGTGCTGCTTCTCTTCCTCCGCATCGTCCCTATGACTGTGCAATAGAATTATTGCCAGGTGAGTCTCCGCCTAAAGGCAAGTTATATTCACTCTCTGTTCCGGAGAGGGAGGCTATGGAGAGATACATCTCTGATTCTCTGGCATCTGGATTCATTCGTCCTTCCTCTTCTCCAGCGGGGGCGGGGTTCTTCTTTGAGGGGAAGAAGGACGGATCTCTGCGTCCTTGCGTTGATTACCGTGGGTTGAATAACATCATAGTGAAGAATACCTATCCCTTACCGTTGATGTCCTCAGCCTTTGAAAGGTTACAGGGAGCATCCGTGTTCACTAAGTTGGATTTACGTAATGCATATCATTTGGTTCGCATAAGGGGGGGAGGACGAATGGAAGACCGCGTTTAACACCCCCAGAGGGCACTTCGAATATTTGGTCATGCCTTTTGGGCTATCCAACTCCCCAGCAGTTTTCCAGGCACTCGTCAATGACGTACTGAGAGATATGATTGATCAGTTCATATATGTTTACCTGGATGACATACTGATTTTTTTCTTCTTCTCTCCAGGAACACGTTCAGCACGTCAGACGAGTGCTTCAGAGGTTGTTGGAGAATGGACTTTTTGTCAAGGCGGAGAAATGCATTTTTCATGCACAATCCGTTCCATTCCTAGGTTACATCGTCTCGACTGAAGGTATTCACATGGATCCTGACAAGGTTAAGGCTGTGGTGGATTGGCCTAGCCCAGATTCCCATAAGGCCCTACAGAGGTTTCTGGGATTCGCCAATTTCTACCGGCGTTTCGTTCGCAACTTTAGTCAGATAGTCGCTCCTCTTACCGCCTTAACCTCCCCCAGAGTGACGTTCAGGTGGTCCGATACAGCCGAGGCTGCATTCGCCAAACTCAAGAGCCGCTTTGTTTCGGCTCCCATCCTCATAGCTCCCGATCCCTCGCGTCAGTTCGTGGTGGAGGTGGACGCTTCAGAGGTGGGGGTAGGTGCGGTACTTTCCCAACGTTCCTCTTCTGACGACAAGATGCACCCTTGCGCGTTCCTTTCCCATCGGTTATCACCTGCTGAACGCAGCTACGAAATTGGCAACAGAGAGTTGTTGGCAGTGAAGTTAGCACTGGAGGAGTGGCGCCATTGGTTAGAGGGGTCGGGGGTACCTTTTATAGTTTGAACCGATCACAAGAATTTGGAATATATCAGAACCGCTAAGCGACTCAACTCCAGGCAAGCGCGGTGGGCACTCTTTTTTCGGACGTTTTGACTTCTCTCTCTCGTATCGCCCGGGTTCCAAGAATGTCAAACCCGATTCCCTTCCTCGCATTTTTGACCATTCCGAACGCCCATCCACTCCCGAGTGCATCCTACCCGGGATCCTAGTGGTCTCCACACTCACATGGGAGGTTGAATCGAGGGTCAAAACGGCCTTAGAAGGGGTAACGCCTCCGCCCGGTTGCCCGCCTAATCGGTTGTTTGTGCCGGATTGGTGTCGGTCCGATGTTATTCGGTGGGGGCATTGCTCCAACGTAGCGTGTCATCCAGGAGTCAGCCGCACTAGCTTTTTGGTTAAGCAACGCTTTTGGTGGCCACTGATGGCTCGTGACATTCACAGTTTTGTCTTGGCTTGCTCGGTTTGTGCTACTGGGAAGACTTCTAATCGACCCCCAGATGGGTTACTCCAACCGCTGTCGGTCCCTTCGAGACCCTGGTCCCACATCGCGCTAGATTTTGTTACCGGCCTTCCACCCTCCCAGGGCAAGACAGTTGTTTTGACCGTGGTGGACCGGTTCTCGAAGGCGGCTCATTTTATTCCCTTGCCTAAATTACCATCTGCCAAGGAGACAGCGGTAACTGTCGTGGATCACGTCTTTCGCTTACATGGCCTGCCGATGGACGTAGTTTCTGACAGGGGGCCCCAATTTGTGTCCAAGTTTTGGCAAGAGTTTTGTAGGTTACTGGGAGCAAGTGTCAGCCTGTCTTCAGGGTTTCATCCCCAGAGCAACGGTCAAACGGAGAGGGCCAACCAAGATTTGGAGAGAGTGTTGCGATGTTTGGTTTCTAAGAATCCCTCTTCCTGGAGTCAACAACTCTCTATGGTTGAGTACGCTCATAATTCGTTGCCAGTGGCAGCCACGGGTCTCTCTCCGTTTGAGTGTAGTTTAGGTTACCAGCCACCTATCTTTCCCAGTACGGAGTCCGAGGTCACTGTTCCCTCCGCTCACGCTTTCATCCAGAGGTGCCGTCACGCATGGAGCAGAGCCTGTGAGACTCTTCTCCGGGTGGGGGCGCGCACCAAGGCTAAGGCCGATCGCCACCGGTCGAAGCCTCTGGTATACGTCGTTGGCCAAAGAGTGTGGCTTTCTACTAAGAACATTCCACTCCGATCCGTTTTGAACAAGCTTGCCCCCAAATTTATCGGCCCGTTCAGAGTCACCAGGATCATTAGTCCGGTGGCGGTCCGGCTCAAGCTTCCTTCGGCATATAGGAGAATTCATCCTACCTTTCATGTGTCTAAAATAAAACCTGTGTTTCAGGCACGCATTAACCCGCCGGTCCCGGTTCCCCCGCCGCCACGACTTGTTGATGGGGAACCCACCTTTTCTGTCAATCGTATTTTGGACTCTAGAAGGAGGGGGACGCGGATTCCAGTACCTGGTGGACTGGGAGGGTTACGGCCCGGAGGAGAGAAGTTGGGTATCTGCTAGGGACATTCTGGAACACTCCCTTATCGATGATTTCAATCGACAGGTAAATTCGCCTGGGAACGCCAAGAGGCGTTCCTAGGGGGGGGTATTGTCACGGTTCATGAATCCACTGCCTCCCTCTCTTTCTCTTTCTTTCTTTCTCTCTCTCTCTCTCTCTCTCTCTCTCTCTCTCTCTCTCTCTCTCTCTCTCTCTCTCTCTCTCTCTCTCTCTCTCTCTCTCTCTCTCTCTCTCTCTCTCTCTCTCTCTCTCTCGTTTGTGTGGGCGTGGTTCCCAATCTCGGCCTGATTGTCTGCGCCAGCTGGAACCACTTATCTTCCCTTTATATGTTCTGTAACCAGTGTTTCTTGTTGTCAGATCGTTGTTACTTCCCTGAGGTTGTGTCGTTACTTCCCTGAGGTTGTGTCGTGTGTCAGTGCTCATCTCTCGCCGCCCTTGTGTGGATTATCTGCTGTGCTCCTTCCTTCCCATCCGGACACACTCCCCTGGATTTCTCAGCACGCTATCACCGGAGGATGCGCCCTAGTCCCTGGGTCGGATTCCGTCTGAGTACAGTCTGTCTGTCCTGTTGCTGATATAATTGTATTCATTAAACCATCGTTGCTTGCATCTTGCATCCGCCTCTGTATTGTCACAAAAACCCTAACCCTAACCCCTAGATTAATGTCCACATCCCGGTTCAACACTAAACCAGCCTCAACTAAAACCCTTACCCCAACCCCTAGATTAATGTCCACATCCCGGTTCAACACTAAACCAGCGTCAACTAAAACCCTTACCCTAACCCCTAGATTAATGTCCACATCCCGGTTCAACACTAAACCAGCCTCAACTAAAACCCTTACCCTAACTCCTAGATTAATGTCCACATCTCGTTTCAACACTAAACCAGCCTCAACTAAAACCCTTAACCTAACCCCTAGATTAATGTCCACATCCCGGTTCAACACTAAACCAGCCTCAACTAAAACCCTTACCCTAACCCCTAGATTAATGTCCACATCTCGTTCCAACACTAAACCAGCCTCAACTAAAACCCTTACCTAACCGCTAGATTAATGTCCACATCCCGGTTCAACCCTAACCCGGTATTCAAGATATCAGGATGTAAAATGCAGTAGTTCTCAATGACCGTAGTGTACACTACAAGTGCAATGCATGGTGTTATAGCACCACCACCTGCTGTTCCAGAGCACTGGCACACACAAGACTACAGGGAACACTTGGATGTCATTTGAACAAACATTCTATTGCATAACTTTCAACCAATAGAGGGCGGCATGGTCTAAAACAAGTTTTAGAGTGGAAATTTGTCTTACAGAAATACCTACCAGATAGAAAAGTACCTGATGGCAAGGTCTTCTTTTATGAGATACTGTATATACACATCTACTTCGCATAGAGTTGATCAGGCTGTTGATTGTGGCCCGTGGACTGTTGTTCAATTGCTGTTGAATGTTGCTGGATATTGGCGGGAACTGGTACACGTGGTCGAACACTTTTGATCCCAGAGCATCCCAAACATGCTCAGTGGGTGACATGTCTGGTGAGTATGCAGACCATGGAAGAACTGGGATCCAAGAATTGATCCAGCTACATGGGGCTGTGCATTATCATGCTGTAATATGAGGTAATGGCGGCGGATGAATGGCACGACAATGGGTCTCAGGATCTCGTCACGGTATCTTCGCATTCAAATTGGCACTGATAAAATGCAATTGTGTTCATTGTCCATAGTTTATGCTTGCCCATACCATAACCTCACCGCCACTACTGGGCGTACTGCCAAATTCACTAAAACGATGTTAGAGGTGGCTTGTGGTAGAGTAATTCATGTTCAGTTATCTGGCAACAGCTGTGGTGGACATTCCTGCAGTCAGCATGCCAATTGCACGCTCCCTCAAAACTTGAGACATCTGTGGCATTGTGTTGTGTGACCAAACTGGGCATTTTACAGTGGCCTTTTATTGTCCCAAGCACAAGGCACACTTGTATAATGATCATGCTGTTTAATCAGCCTCTTGATACGCCATACCTGTCAGGTGGATAGATGGTCTTGGCAAGGGAACATACACTAACATGTAAACAAATTTGTATCAGCTATGAAGGTAAGACCCACGTCGGATAACCAATAGTTTAATAATCCCAAAGGATTATAGACAGGTCAAGGCAGGCAGGGGTAAATAGTCCAGAGAAGTGGGGGAAAGGTACAGGACGGCAGGCAGGCTCAGGTCAGGCAGAGGTCGGTAATCTAGAGGTTGGGCAAAGGTACAAGACAGCAGGCAGGCTCAGGCAGAGTGGTCAGGCAGGCAGGCTAAGAGACTGTCCCAGCAATGGTCAAAACCAGGAGGGAGAGGAAAAAGAAAGACTGTGTGAACCCAGGCTCTGAGACAAACCACTGGTAGCCTTGAACAAACAAGACAAACTGGCACAGACCAACAGAAAACACAGGTATAAATACACAAGGGATAATGAGGAAGATGGGTGACACCTGGAGGGGGGTGGAGACAATCACAAAGACAGTTGAAACAGTGTGACAAATAACATTTGAGAGAAAGAAGCTTTTTTTGCATATGGAACATTTCTGGGATCTTTTATTTCAGCTCATGAAACATGGGATCAACACTTTACATGTTGCGTTTGTATTTTTGTTCAGTGTATATTAGGCGTAGTCTATACAAATATACATCTTGTACATAAAACATGTCGTTATATAGGGTACATGCACATAAAATATTGATGAAACAATAGATTTTGCTGACAAACTCTTAAAATGAATGATCAAGGAAAACAAAAACTGTATGTGAATATTGTAAATTATTGTATTTCATTAATCACTTATATTTTAAATATGGGGAAAATACTACATTTTCTAGACTACATTGATTTAACCCTCATGTTGACCCCAAAGCCTTCAAAAATAATCCAAACAAACTAAATGGTTGGTGGAAATACACTATATATTAAAAAAGTATGTGGACACAACTTCAAATTAGTGAATAAAGCCATTTCAACCACACCGTCGCTGACAGATGTATAAAATTGAGCACACAGCCATGCAATCTCCATAGACAAACATTAGCCGATGAATGGCCTTACTGAAAAGCTCAGTAACTGCTACCAGTTCATCAAATTTCTGCCCTGCTAGAGCTTCCCCGGTCAACTTTAAGTGCTGTTATTGTGAAGTGGAAACGTTTAAGAGCAATAAAGGTTCAGCTGCAAAATGATAGGCCACACAAGCCCACAGAAAGGGACCGCCGAGGGCTGAAACGCGTAAAAATCCCCTGTCCTCGGGTTGCAACACTCACTACGAGTTCCAAACTGCCTCAGGAAGCAACGTCAGCACAAGTACAGTACAGTATATACATATGAGATGAGTATGTAGACAAAGTAAACAAAGTGGCATAGTTAAAGTGGCTAGTGATACATGTATTACATAAGGATGCAGTCGATGATGTAGAGTACAGTATATACGTATGCATATGAGATGAATAATGTAGGGTAAGTAACATTATATAAGGTAGCATTGTTTAAAGTGGCTAGTGATATATTTACATCATTTCCCATCAATTCCCATTATTAAAGTGGCTGGAGTTGGGTCAGTGTCAATGACAGTGTGTTGGCAGCAGCCACTCAATGTTAGTGGTGGCTGTTTAACAGTCTGATGGCCTTGAGATAGAAGCTGTTTTTCAGTCTCTCGGTCCCAGCTTTGATGCACCTGTACTGACCTCGCCTTCTGGATGATAGCGGGGTGAACAGGCAGTGGTTCGGGTGGTTGATGTCCTTGATGATCTTTATGGCCTTCCTGTAACATCGGGTGGTGTAGGTGTCCTGGAGGGCAGGTAGTTTGCCCCCGGTGATGCGTTGTGCAGACCTCACTACCCTCTGGAGAGCCTTACGGTTGAGGGCGGAGCAGTTGCCGTACCAGGCGGTGATACAGCCCGCCAGGATGCTCTCGATTGTGCATCTGTAGAAGTTTGTGAGTGCTTTTGGTGACAAGCCGAATTTCTTCAGCCTCCTGAGGTTGAAGAGGCGCTGCTGCGCCTTCTTCACGACACTGTCAGTGTGAGTGGACCAATTCAGTTTGTCTGTGATGTGTATGCCAAGGAACTTAAAACTTGCTACCCTCTCCACTACTGTTCCATCGATGTGGATAGGGGGGTGTTCCCTCTGCTGTGTCCTGAAGTCCACAATCATCTCCTTAGTTTTGTTGACGTTGAGTGTGAGGTTATTTTCCTGACACCACACTCCATGGGCCCTCACCTCCTCCCTGTAGGCCGTCTCGTTGTTGTTGGTAATCAAGCCTACCACTGTTGTGTCGTCCGCAAACTTGATGATTGAGTTGGAGGTGTGCGTGGCCACGCAGTCGTGGGTGAACAGGGAGTACAGGATTGGAGCTGGAGCCAAGGTTGGGGTTAACTCTAACCCTCAACCACAACCCTAACCTTAACCCTAACCCTAGCTGTCCACATCCCGGTTCAACACTAAACCAGCCTCAACTAAAACTGTCACGGTTCATGAATCCACTGCCTCCCTCTCTCTTTCTCTCTCTCTCTCTCTTTCTCTCTCTCTCTCTCTCTCTCTCTCTCTCTCTCTCTCTCTCTCTCTCTCTCTCTCTCTCTCTCTCTCTCCCGTGTTTGTGTAGGCGTGGTTCCCAATCTCGGCCTGATTGTCTGCGCCAGCTGGAACCACTTATCTTCCCTTTATATGTTCTGTAACCAGTGTTTCTTGTTGTCAGATCGTTGTTACTTCCCTGAGGTTGTGTTGTTACTTCCCTGAGGTTGTGTCAGTGCTCATCTCTCGCCGCCCTTGTGTGGATTATCTGCTGTGCTCCTTCCTTCCCATCCGGACACACTCCCCTGGATTTCTCAGCACGCTATCACCGGAGGATGCGCCCTAGTCCCTGGGTCGGATTCCGTCTGAGTACAGTCTGTCTGTCCTGTTGCTGATATAATTGTATTCATTAAACCATCGTTGCTTGCATCTTGCATCCGCCTCTGTATTGTCACAGAACGATCTGACCAGACCATGGATGCAGCGAGTTCAACGAGTCTGACCGAATTCATTTCCCGCAGTATCACGAGAATGGATCAACAAGAGGAGAACGTCTCCAGCACAGGTCGGGCAGTACAAGCCATTGCGACGCAGGTATCCCAGCTGACCCAACAATTACAACATCTGAGGGGTTCCGCTGCGCCACCTACACCGGCAGTTCAATCCGCCCCGCCAGAGCCGGATTCCCAGCTAGAGCCACGGCTACCGACACCAGAGGGTTATTCAGGTGATCCTGACTATTGCAGAGCTTTTCTTACGAGATGTTCCATGCATTTCTCGTTGCAGCCACGGACCTTCAACCGTGAACAGTCTAAGGTAGCATTCGTACTCACACTGCTATCAGGCAAAGCGGCTCTTTGGGGAACGGCAGTGTGGGCGAACCAGGACCCATGCTGCACCTCTTTCCAGACACTCTCCGAGGAAATGAGAAGGGTTTTCGATCGGGCCGTGGCGGGTAGAGAGGCGGCCAGACTACTCGCTGACCTTCGCCAAGGAGACCGTTCCGTATCGGAATACTCCATCCAATTCCGCACTCTGGCCGCAGAGTGTCAGTTGATAGAGGAATTCTAAATTCCTTTAATGTTTTAATTGCCAATACCAATTAGCACTCATTTCTAATTCATTTAATGAGTTGTAAGTTCATTAATTATGCATGAAGTAGATTGAGACCAGTCTTAAAAGCCAGGTTAAAGAGCGTTTTAATTCCAGAGAGTACTAACCACATACACAGATTTCCACAGGTTATAAACTCAAAATGACATCATCAGTTTCCCACGATAGCCCCGTTGTTTTTTTGTTTAGGTCCGGAGATGCTTTCTTCTCCCCTCATAAACCAGACATTACAACCTGTCTAAAAGATACAGATTTCTCTCAACAATGGAACAAAACCCAAACATTCTTATCTTGTCTGAAAAGCTTTTTCTCCCCCTTGACCTTCCCAAGAGGCACAGACAATCAAATTAGTTCTGCTTACATTTTCAGTAACAGCTTAACCAATAACCTTTACTTTTCATATCATAACATAATAGTATTAGAATAAATGGTTTCTAATCATTAACGAATACATAATTGATCATCTAAACTATATTTTCCTCTATCACAGTGGAACGAGGAGGCGCAGTGGGACATGTTCCTGCATGGGCTGGAGGACCGGATCCAGAAGGAGATTTATGTTCTGGACCTTCCCAGGAGTTTAAATGGACTAGTGGAACTAGCCTTGAGGGTCGACGCTCGTCTGAGTCGTATTGGCTGCCGAGCATGCCCTAACAGACCGTATAACGACACGGAGGGCTGGTATGCCAGCGGCGGGAACACGGCCAGTTCAGCCTCAGCTCACGAACCCATGCAGCTGGGGAGAGCTCGCCTCTCTCGGGAAGAGAGGGAGAGGCGGAGATCCCAAGGACTCTGTCTCTACTGTGGTAGAGCGGGCCATTTTATCCACTCCTGCCCGGTAAAAGATCAGGCCCGGTAGTAAGCATGAGGCTACTATCGGGTGGTGTCACCACAGAGAAGACCTCATCATCTACTCTCCTCCCGGTAAGACTAAGATGGGCCACCCACACGCACGACACCCAAGCCTTACTGGACACTAAGCTCGCTCACAAACTCCAGATTCCTATCAACTCACTCACGCACAAGATATCCGTCAACGCTCTCAATGGTCAAGAACTCCCCAACATTTCTCACACCACTGAACCTATCACACTCATCACTTCTGGCAATCACACTGAGACACTATCATTTCTACTCATGGACTCACCCCTTGCACCATTAGTTCTCGGCCACCCTTGGCTCACCCAACACAACCCCAGAGTTGACTGGGTTCATAAATCTATATCCATGTGGAGTAACAAGTGTCTTGAGTCATGTTTAGTGTCTGCTTGTTCGTCTATGTCTGATTCTGTGTTTCTAGAGGAGGCAGTGGATTTGTCTAACGTGCCCGTTGAATACCTTGACCTGAAGGAGGTGTTCAGTAAGTCCCGTGCTGCTTCTCTTCCTCCGCATCGTCCCTATGACTGTGCAATAGAATTATTGCCAGGTGAGTCTCCGCCTAAAGGCAAGTTATATTCACTCTCTGTTCCGGAGAGGGAGGCTATGGAGAGATACATCTCTGATTCTCTGGCATCTGGATTCATTCGTCCTTCCTCTTCTCCAGCGGGGGCGGGGTTCTTCTTTGAGGGGAAGAAGGACGGATCTCTGCGTCCTTGCGTTGATTACCGTGGGTTGAATAACATCATAGTGAAGAATACCTATCCCTTACCGTTGATGTCCTCAGCCTTTGAAAGGTTACAGGGAGCATCCGTGTTCACTAAGTTGGATTTACGTAATGCATATCATTTGGTTCGCATAAGGGGGGAGGACGAATGGAAGACCGCGTTTAACACCCCCAGAGGGCACTTCGAATATTTGGTCATGCCTTTTGGGCTATCCAACTCCCCAGCAGTTTTCCAGGCACTCGTCAATGACGTACTGAGAGATATGATTGATCAGTTCATATATGTTTACCTGGATGACATACTGATTTTTTCTTCTTCTCTCCAGGAACACGTTCAGCACGTCAGACGAGTGCTTCAGAGGTTGTTGGAGAATGGACTTTTTGTCAAGGCGGAGAAATGCATTTTTCATGCACAATCCGTTCCATTCCTAGGTTACATCGTCTCGACTGAAGGTATTCACATGGATCCTGACAAGGTTAAGGCTGTGGTGGATTGGCCTAGCCCAGATTCCCATAAGGCCCTACAGAGGTTTCTGGGATTCGCCAATTTCTACCGGCGTTTCGTTCGCAACTTTAGTCAGATAGTCGCTCCTCTTACCGCCTTAACCTCCCCAGAGTGACGTTCAGGTGGTCCGATACAGCCGAGGCTGCATTCGCCAAACTCAAGAGCCGCTTTGTTTCGGCTCCCATCCTCATAGCTCCCGATCCCTCGCGTCAGTTCGTGGTGGAGGTGGACGCTTCAGAGGTGGGGGTAGGTGCGGTACTTTCCCAACGTTCCTCTTCTGACGACAAGATGCACCCTTGCGCGTTCCTTTCCCATCGGTTATCACCTGCTGAACGCAACTACGACATTGGCAACAGAGAGTTGTTGGCAGTGAAGTTAGCACTGGAGGAGTGGCGCCATTGGTTAGAGGGGTCGGGGGTACCTTTTATAGTTTGGACCGATCACAAGAATTTGGAATATATCAGAACCGCTAAGCGACTCAACTCCAGGCAAGCGCGGTGGGCACTCTTTTTTCGGACGTTTTGACTTCTCTCTCTCGTATCGCCCGGGTTCCAAGAATGTCAAACCCGATTCCCTTCCTCGCATTTTTGACCATTCCGAACGCCCATCCACTCCCGAGTGCATCCTACCCGGGATCCTAGTGGTCTCCACACTCACATGGGAGGTTGAATCGAGGGTCAAAACGGCCTTAGAAGGGGTAACGCCTCCGCCCGGTTGCCCGCCTAATCGGTTGTTTGTGCCGGAGGGGTGTCGGTCCGATGTTATTCGGTGGGGGCATTGCTCCAACGTAGCGTGTCATCCAGGAGTCAGCCGCACTAGCTTTTTGGTTAAGCAACGCTTTTGGTGGCCACTGATGGCTCGTGACATTCACAGTTTTGTCTTGGCTTGCTCGGTTTGTGCTACTGGGAAGACTTCTAATCGACCCCCAGATGGGTTACTCCAACCGCTGTCGGTCCCTTCGAGACCCTGGTCCCACATCGCGCTAGATTTTGTTACCGGCCTTCCACCCTCCCAGGGCAAGACAGTTGTTTTGACCGTGGTGGACCGGTTCTCGAAGGCGGCTCATTTTATTCCCTTGCCTAAATTACCATCTGCCAAGGAGACAGCGGTAACTGTCGTGGATCACGTCTTTCGCTTACATGGCCTGCCGATGGACGTAGTTTCTGACAGGGGGCCCCAATTTGTGTCCAAGTTTTGGCAAGAGTTTTGTAGGTTACTGGGAGCAAGTGTCAGCCTGTCTTCAGGGTTTCATCCCCAGAGCAACGGTCAAACGGAGAGGGCCAACCAAGATTTGGAGAGAGTGTTGCGATGTTTGGTTTCTAAGAATCCCTCTTCCTGGAGTCAACAACTCTCTATGGTTGAGTACGCTCATAATTCGTTGCCAGTGGCAGCCACGGGTCTCTCTCCGTTTGAGTGTAGTTTAGGTTACCAGCCACCTATCTTTTCCAGTACGGAGTCCGAGGTCACTGTTCCCTCCGCTCACGCTTTCATCCAGAGGTGCCGTCACGCATGGAGCAGAGCCTGTGAGACTCTTCTCCGGGTGGGGGCGCGCACCAAGGCTAAGGCCGATCGCCACCGGTCGAAGCCTCTGGTATACGTCGTTGGCCAAAGAGTGTGGCTTTCTACTAAGAACATTCCACTCCGATCCGTTTCGAACAAGCTTGCCCCCAAATTTATCGGCCCGTTCAGAGTCACCAGGATCATTAGTCCGGTGGCGGTCCGGCTCAAGCTTCCTTCGGCATATAGGAGAATTCATCCTACCTTTCATGTGTCTAAAATAAAACCTGTGTTTCAGGCACGCATTAACCCGCCGGTCCCGGTTCCCCCGCCGCCACGACTTGTTGATGGGGAACCCACCTTTTCTGTCAATCGTATTTTGGACTCTAGAAGGAGGGGACGCGGATTCCAGTACCTGGTGGACTGGGAGGGTTACGGCCCGGAGGAGAGAAGTTGGGTATCTGCTAGGGACATTCTGGAACACTCCCTTATCGATGATTTCAATCGACAGGTAAATTCGCCTGGGAACGCCAAGAGGCGTTCCTAGGGGGGTATTGTCACGGTTCATGAATCCACTGCCTCCCTCTCTCTTTCTCTTTCTTTCTCTCTCTCTCTCTCTCTCTCTCTCTCTCTCTCTCTCTCTCTCTCTCTCTCTCTCTCTCTCTCTCTCTCTCTCTCTCTCTCTCTCTCTCTCTTCTCGTTTGTGGCGTGGTTCCCAATCTCGGCCTGATTGTCTGCGCCAGCTGGAACCACTTATCTTCCCTTTATATGTTCTGTAACCAGTGTTTCTTGTTGTCAGATCGTTGTTACTTCCCTGAGGTTGTGTTGTTACTTCCCTGAGGTTGTGTCGTGTGTCAGTGCTCATCTCTCGCCGCCCTTGTGTGGATTATCTGCTGTGCTCCTTCCTTCCCATCCGGACACACTCCCTGGATTTCTCAGCACGCTATCACCGGAGGATGCGCCCTAGTCCCTGGGTCGGATTCCGTCTGAGTACAGTCTGTCTGTCCTGTTGCTGATATAATTGTATTCATTAAACCATCGTTGCTTGCATCTTGCATCCGCCTCTGTATTGTCACAAAAACCCTAACCCTAACCCCTAGATTAATGTCCACATCCCGGTTCAACACTAAACCAGCCTCAACT
Organism: Oncorhynchus gorbuscha; assembly: GCF_021184085.1. Taxonomy (NCBI): domain Eukaryota; kingdom Metazoa; phylum Chordata; class Actinopteri; order Salmoniformes; family Salmonidae; genus Oncorhynchus; species Oncorhynchus gorbuscha. The sequence continues at coordinate 39,406,036 of NC_060186.1, forward strand.
AAAACCCTTACCCCAACCCCTAGATTAATGTCCACATCCCGGTTCAACACTAAACCAGCGTCAACTAAAACCCTTACCCTAACCCCTAGATTAATGTCCACATCCCGGTTCAACACTAAACCAGCCTCAACTAAAACCCTTACCCTAACTCCTAGATTAATGTCCACATCTCGTTTCAACACTAAACCAGCCTCAACTAAAACCCTTAACCTAACCCCTAGATTAATGTCCACATCCCGGTTCAACACTAAACCAGCCTCAACTAAAACCCTTACCCTAACCCCTAGATTAATGTCCACATCTCGTTCCAACACTAAACCAGCCTCAACTAAAACCCTTACCCTAACCGCTAGATTAATGTCCACATCCCGGTTCAACCCTAACCCGGTATTCAAGATATCAGGATGTAAAATGCAGTAGTTCTCAATGACCGTAGTGTACACTACAAGTGCAATGCATGGTGTTATAGCACCACCACCTGCTGTTCCAGAGCACTGGCACACACAAGACTACAGGGAACACTTGGATGTCATTTGAACAAACATTCTATTGCATAACTTTCAACCAATAGAGGGCGGCATGGTCTAAAACAAGTTTTAGAGTGGAAATTTGTCTTACAGAAATACCTACCAGATAGAAAAGTACCTGATGGCAAGGTCTTCTTTTATGAGATACTGTATATATCTAATTTAATAAGGAATTTTTTATATTTTTTAAATTCAATTAACAATTGATTGGAATTATAAAATGCTTTTACAGATGGGGGAAACTCACCCTATCTACTGCTACCAATGTGTATCACCCACCTGGGTGATGCCATAGTAGCCATAGCTTCAGAAAGCTCAACACATCAGCTATCACAGAGGTAATCCAATATGTCTCCCATGACATAAATCATTTAGAATGGTGTTGCAGTTCTTTCATAGCATGTGTGGCAGTTTAATTTGGTTTGAACTGTCAGATTTTCTCCCACCTCCCCAATCACTTCTCCCCACACATAATTAATCTGGATTTGGTGGGCGGAAGATTGCAGCACTTGATGCAAAGCCAACCGCATGACATTACATAGTTTTTTTTTTCATCTCTCTTCATTAGAAATGAATCTGCACAAACCAATTGTCAACTGATGATGATGGTTCTGTTGAATATGACAGTGAGCATGGCACAATACAATAGTATAATATTTACTGTCGATGCTTGTTAAAAGATTTTTTACAATATACTGTATGAATATGAATTATGTTATACTTATAATATATTATATTATACTTCAAGCTGATTTCATCAACTTTGGTAACTTGGGTAAACAATGGAATTAACAAAGCAATTAACGGTAAAATCCCCTACTGAATTCCAAACCCACATAATGGTTTTATTAGTATCAATTTAGCTGTTGAACAATTCAACATAGATCTTATCATTCATCTGTAAAGGGAATTTGTGTTTGCAATTTTTTTCAACACAAATTCCGCACACACACACGCATTATGTTCGTCTATCCTCGTGAGGACCTACAATGTATTTCCACTCAAAATTCTATTTACCCTAAACCTAACTTTAACCCTAATTCTAACCCTTACCCTAACCTTAACCAATAACCGAAACCTAACTCCTAAACCTAACCACTTACCCTAACACTAATTATAACCCTAACCATATTTGTAACCCTAAACCTCACTCCTAAATTTAAAGTAGCCTTGTCCTCATAGGGACTATTCTTGTAGTGACTTTTGGGGATTTCAGGGCCTCACAAGGATAGAACCAACACACACACAAAGAGTTGCCTAATCATAATAGTTAAGCCCTGTATTAGGGTGTATTTGTAGTGAGGATTGGATTGCCAATCCTCACTACAAATGGGCATCCAATCCTCACTACAAATGGGATTCCAAGCCCCCTCACCATCTGTTACTGGTTTACTGAGGACCACAGACAGCGATCATCTGATGAGTCAACAATAGACAACATTTGTAGACAGATTACACCATGTAACAGGCATCACTGTAACATAACAGGGTTTAGCATATTGCATAAATGCCAGTTAACCAGAAACAGCAGTTGTTTCTCTGCAGACAGAGGACAATGGATCAAACTGTGCCGTGGCTCAATGACAGTGATGTCATTTTTCTGCTGAATGTGTAACGAATCTCTTCTTCGCCTGAGGAGGAGTAGGAAATATCGGACCAATGTGCAGCGTGGTAAGTGCTCGTCATATTTATTACACTGAACACAGAAAACAAGCGAATAAAGGAAAACCGAAACAGTCCCGTAAATTGAAAACACTGAAACAGAAAATAACCACCCACAAACAAGAGTGAGAAAACTGGCTACCTAAGTATGGTTCTCAATCAGAGACAATGATTGACAGCTGCCTCTGATTGGGAACCATACCAGTCCAAACACATAGAAATATAAACCCAAGAACAAAACATAGAATGCCCACCCCAACTTACGCCCTGACCAACCTAAAATAGAGACATACAAAAGGAACTAAGGTCAGGACGTGACAGAATGAGTTAGCCATATAACATGACATCTATGATGTTCAGTAGGTCAACCACTGGGCCTCACTTGATTGGTCAATGCTATATCAGGCATACCCTGCTGAAAGGGATATGTAGGCAATAGGCAACTGTACTGTAGCTCCGTTATGTTACAATGTTATGTTGTAATATACACAGACTGTACAAAACATTAGGAACTTTCCATGACAGACTGACCAGGTGAAAGCTATGATCCCACATGGATTGTGTATGTGTGGCATTCAGAGGGTGAATTGGCAAGACAAAAGATTTAAGTGCCTTTGAATGGGGTATGGTAGTAAGTGCCAGGAGCACCGGTTTGAGTCTGTCAAGAACTGCAACGCTGCTGGGTTTTTCAGGCTCAACTGTTTCCCGTGTGTATCAAGAATGGGCCACCACTCAAAGGACATCCAGCCAACTTGGGAAGCATTGGAGACAAAGGGGGGTGCAACTCAATATTAGGAAGGTGTTCCTAATGTTTTGTACACTCAGTGTAGAGACACATATAGCGGCTGTGTAGGTGGGGGCAGTTTAGACATTCTCACTGAGGCTAATTTGATTTGTTTGTTTGGGGATTAAATGTGCTATGAATGCTCTTTAAAATCTGGATTACAGACAGACAGATGCACATCACATGGCAAGACTGTCTCAGAAACACATTATTCTTAAAAGTGAATGCTGTATTTCCAGTCATTTTATCTCATAGTCCTTAGTAATGTTGCCTCATCCATAAGGAAACAATGACATAATCCAGCTGGGGTTGCAAAAGTCCAGCAGCTTTCCCAAAATGCACAGGTTTTCCCAAAATCCTGGTTGGAGAATTTTTCAGATTTCCTGCTTATCAGGGAATCTTCCATCTGGGGATTTTTTGAAATAATTTGGGAATTTTGAGTTACTGGAACTTTGCAACCCTGCCTCCAGCAATTGAAAGATAACGGTTGCAGACTTGTCTTTAGATTGAGAACAGGCAAGCAAAATATGTATGGTCACGACTCATGCTCAAACACATTGACTGCAAACATGCTTTTAGCTTAAAGCCTTTTATTTAGAATAGTGCTCCAAAAAAAAAGCATACATTCTAAATGTTTTGACGCGACAATAATCAGTCTACAGTAGTTGCGCAAGCTTGTGGACAAGCATCTGTATGAGGTGATTTGCGTTGGTTGAGCATTTGTCCAACAGGCTGACATATCTACAGTGGCAATCTGGATGCCTAGTAAATCCAGCTCATGCTTGTGGCTATCTACATACTACATACAATACCATGTGTACTAATATACTGGTTGGATAGAATACTGGATATAAAAAGCAATATGCAGTCTCTTGTAATCCAAACAGTCAATCAAACAAACAAACACAAAAGATTTCGCCGTGAAACCAGTTCACTTAAGGCTGTTCCAAGTTCATTACATCGCTGATAAAGGTTTATAAGTCTTGAAAACCCCCTTCTTAGTAATATACAAACAGAAACAACTCTTTAATTGGTGGATAACATTGAGTTCCTGAAACAAGCTGAATGATAGTTCACATAAGCATTCATTAATGGTACCCGCCCTCACAATTTCTGTGGCCAACCATAAAAAAAACTATTAAGCCCCATGCATGGTTTTTAACAACTTAAGGTATAATGGCATATTAGTTGCACTAAACATTTATTATGTAAGTAAATTGATAGGCCTAAAATGAATAAATAATTGAATAAATAGATCATTAATAAATAATTAAATAAATACTGAAATACTGTAATCTAAGTGAAGATCTGCCAGCTTGTATCAATGTAGATTTAGATTTTTGTGTGGTTTGCTCAATCATGATCAGCTGTTAAAAATAATAACACTTGGTGCATTCCTAGAAGACATGAGTCTCTTGCTGTGTTTCAATTTGCTCATGAGTCTGTGGCTGTGTTTCAATTTGCCCATGAGTCTCTGGCTGTGTTTCAATTTGCTCATGAGTCTGTGGCTGTGTTTCAATTTGCTCATGAGTCTCTGGCTGTGTTTCAATTTGCTCATGAGTCTGTCGCTGTGTTTCAATTTGCTCATGAGTCTGTGGCTGTGTTTCAATTTGCTCATGAGTCTCCGGCTGTGTTTCAATTTGCTCATGAGTCTCTGGCTGTGTTTCAATTTGCTCATGAGTCTGTGGCTGTGTTTCAATTTGCCCATGAGTCTCTGGCTGTGTTTCAATTTGCTCATGAGTCTCTGGCTGTGTTTCAATTTGCTCATGAGTCTCTGGCTGTGTTTCAATTTGCTCATGAGTCTCTGGCTGTGTTTCAATTTGCTCATGAGTCTCTGGCTGTGTTTCAATTTGCTCATGAGTCTCTGGCTGTGTTTCAATTTGCTCATGAGTCTCTGGCTGTGTTTCAATTTGCTCATGAGTCTCTGGCTGTGTTTCAATTTGCCCATGAGTCTCTGGCTGTGTTTCAATTTGCTCAGAGTCTCTGGCTGTGTTTCAATTTGCTCATGAGTCTGTGGCTGTGTTTCAATTTGCTCATGAGCAACTGATGCTTGCCAAATCAACATAGTCGATTTTAAGAGGTCAAACCCTCACATTATGGATCAAGCTTTCTGTTTTCTGCTTAAGGAGGCAAGCTTGGGCAACGCTTAGTCCATTTTCAGAAGTACGTATACTGTCAGTAATACAGACACAGTTTTCCTGCTTTGACAGTGCCATGAGTATAAAATTCATCATAGTTGTGCTTGGACCTGCATGGTTGCGTAAATAGTCTATATAGCAAAAAAAGGAAAGCTGTACAGTTGAGTCAAGTAGTAACATGGTTGTAGCTGATGGTGAGGATAGAATGGTGTTATCCATCTAGAGATTTGTGAAAACCTTTTGTGAGTGCTGCTGGTGAGCACAGGTGTTATAAGAACTCCACCACCTCAATGTGCATTACGGAGGCCATTACCACTTTGAGTCAATCAGTTTTGTCGGTCAGAGTTAAATAACGGTCCTGTTTCATCTGGTACAGCAACATCAGTAGATTGTCTATCTGCTGACTCTAACAAGGCTGTCCGGGAGAGCCTCAGCAGTACACAGACCAGTAGATGAGGTTGAAAATGATGTAGGATCCAGGAAAGATCATGCGGGAGTAGGTGTCAATGGCGTGGGTGTTCTGCATGAAACTGAAGCTGCGGAAGCCCGTCTTCTTCTTGGTTGCCGCCGTGGACTCGTTGTCCAAGGAGATGTGCACCACCATGCGTTCCTGCTTCTCCGGGGGGTCCTCAGGAGCTGGGGCCCTGGTGTACCCGGCTAGACTGTTGGTGTCGGACTCGCTGTAGGTCCCGTCCGCCATCATGGTCCCGGTGTGGGACATGCCACATGTGCAGGGGAGCGACTGTAGGGCGGAGAGAGAGAGAGATGGAGGGAGGGGGAGAGACAGGTGGGTGAGAGAGAGAAAGAGAGATCAGAGTAGGAGAAACGTTGAAAGGACTTGTAGTTCAGTGTGGTATGATGAGGACCTTTACCTGTTCTCTCGCCAGGCCCAGGGACTGTAGGACAGAAGAGAGATAAAGAGAAAGAAATAGAGATCAGACTAGGAAAAATGCTGAAAGGACATAAAGAAGAGCTGTATAGCATAGTAAGAGCCTTACCTGTTCTCTGGCCTTTTCCCTGAGCTTCCGATCTTTCCCGTCCCTCAACGTTGTCAGATAGTTGACGGCAGCATACTCCAGCACCGATAGGAACACAAACACAAAACTGACCCAGAGGTAAATGTCCACAGCTTTGATGTAGGAAACTCTGGGCATGGAGGCGTTGACTCCAGTGATGATGGTGGACATGGTGAGCACCGTGGTGATACCTGGAGAAAAGTACAACCACAACGTCTGTGTGAACACGAGACTCAAGGAAGTATCCTCATAGATATGAACCAACCAATCCATCTACACTGTTAGAAAAAGGTTTCCCCTCCACAGGGACAGCTGAAGAACCCTTTTAGGTTCTTGGTAGAATATTTTCTTCTAAGAGTGTATCTTACCTAATGAGACCCTGGCCGGGACGGCCCGGCGGTCGATCCAAAACGACACCCAGGACAACATGACCATCAGAGTCGCAGGGAAGTAGGTCTGGAGCAGGAAGAAGAAGATGTGGCGTCGCAGGGTGAAGTTGATGTACAGACGGTTGTACCAGCCTGGAGAGAAGAAGTGAAAGACACGTGAGATATCACCAAAAATATGAAAATGGGTTTTGCTTCTCTGATGAACTTAAAGATGTATTTGTACAACAATGGACTGTATTTGGATTCAGTGAAATTGTCACAAACAAATATCGGTACAAACAGTTAGATAATATTCTTCAATTTTGTTATTCAAATGAATGTTGACTTCTTGAGAAGTAAATGCTACGGTATCCAGTCATCATTTGTACACAGAATGTGTTATTTTTATACAATACATTTTCTTAACCGTCCCTCAGAGATTATTTGTGGTTCTACCTGTGCTGCTGTAGAAAGCCAGTCTGGAGGTAGTGTGAAACTTCTGGATGAGGAACTGAGACAGGGAGATTCTGTCATCCGTGCTCAGGGACTCATCCCCACTCTTCCAATACAGCATGAGGTCCTCGTCCGTGTAAGCATCTGGAGACAACAGAAATGGATTTCTAATTGAAATCTGCCTAATGTACTGTACCGCCACACCAAATCCCTTCATAACACAGTGTGAGACAGTCAGAGTACCACTACTTACAGCTCTCCAGCTCTAAGGTGCAGGTCTGTGAATCCAGAGGGAAACGACTGAAGTCCATGTTACAGGCAGCAGTAACCGTCACCCTTGGGATTCAAACACAACATCTTTATATCCACGACGACGAAAACACAAAAATGTCAACATGCTACATCCTCGTAGTTAAGTATGATTCGTGGTCCTTCTGTAGCTCAGTTGGTAGAGCATGGCGCTTGTAACGCCAGGGTAGTGGGTTCGATCCCCGGGACCACCCATACGTAGAATGTATGCACACATGACTGTAAGTCGCTTTGGATAAAAGCGTCTGCTAAATGGCATATATTATTATTATTATTATATATTACTATGAAATGGGTAAATGTGTGCTGGGAAAATGTGGATCAACTTGAGTTCTGCACTGTCATCGTCGAAATGACACAAAACGAAGCTGCTGCTTCCAGTTTTCTCACCTGAGGCTGTAGAGCACGTGTCCGTCTGGGAACACCCTGAGCATGATGTTCTCAGTGGTGGTGTCATGAATGAACGACCTCTTGGAGTGGACGAAGAACACATCAGGCACCCAGATCTTCTTGACCAGGCGCCCGTCGAACGTCATGCTCTTATTGGTTGTGCTGGGAAAGGACAGCCTCTCATCTTTCCAGTAGTGCCTCAGATACAGGGTCATGGTGAAGTCCTGCAGGTCACCGAAACATTCATTTGTTAGTTGGTTGAAGCCTTGTATAAATCCTCTGAACCCATTCCTGGATTTAGAGTTGTAGATAAAGCCGTTGATTGTATATGTTGTGATTACCAGGGTCTCACCCTCTCCCTGGATTATAGTGTATATTTATGATCAGATATACACTGAGTATACCAAACATTAGGAACACCTTACTAATATTGAGTTGCGCCAAATGTTCCCTCTAAACTGCTCACACGCGCAGTAGCCCAGAGGCTGCCTGTCACGTTCTGACCTTTATTTCCTTTGTTTTGTATTTAGTTAGTATGGTCAGGGCGTGAGTTGGGTGGGCAGTCTATGTTTGTTTTTCTAGGTTTTGGGTATTTCTATGTTTCGGCCTAGTATGGTTCTCAATCAGAGGCAGGTGTCATTAGTTGTCTCTGATTGAGAATCATACTTAGGTAGCCTGGGTTTCACTGTGTGTTGGTGGGTGATTGTTCCTGTCTCTGTGTTTGCACCAGATAGGACTCTTTAGGTGTTCGCACATTTATTGTTTTGTTAGTTATTTCATGTCTTGTTCCTTTATTAAAGAACATGAATAACCACCACGCTGCATTTTGGTCCGCCTCTCCTTCACCACAGGAAAACCCTTACACTGCCCCTTCACTCAACTTTCTAGAGCAGTAGTCACCAACCGGTCGATCTCCAAGGCAGCCCTAATCAATCATTTCCATAATAAACTCAACAATAAAGCCCTGTTGATGGTAGGTGCACCCAAGCTGCCTTGCGCATCGGGTAGGCGACCTGTTGCCATTTTGAACCATTTCATGCATCTGAAGGTACCTTCCCTGAGGGCCCAGAGAGCAAATCAAGTGCACTATAGGCCTACCGCTGGCCAATCTGATGGCTCAGATTACCCTGTCTGCAGTATCGTAGCAGGCATAAAAGAAAGCTACAGCAAAATTGATACTGTGAGATTTTAAAAAGGTTAAAAACATGAATAGCGAGAGGCTGTCAACAAATACAGCAAAGAGATGCTGTTCTTATAAATGAGCTCGTTTAAGTTCTTACTCATCACTGTCAACACTTTGTATTCAATACTTTTATAAGCCATAAAATGCACGTTCTTCCTATCTCCACTCTGTGCTACAACAAACACTGCAGCAGCAATGAATGAGTAGGAAAGTGTATCTCTAGGCTTGCATTGTTACTATTAGTGGCTTTGGGCCTTTTTTAATATTGAGGACTATTTGAGTTTCTCTGTTCGTGGGAGTAACTACAGTCATTTGTGCATGCGGTGTGACTCGAGTCACCATCAGCTGTAAGACTTTGTCCCTTTTTGGCCAGTGTCAGTGGAGGAAAGGGAGAGCGGCGGGATGTTGAGAGGCGGACCCTCAGTCTGCTGCTCTCTCCTTCCAATGAGACTGACCATTAGATGCAGGCACCATCAGCCCAGTAAAATACAAATAAAAAGCTCATTATTTAAATGTATGCTCACTCAGCTGTGCCTCACAAGTAATACAACAATGGATCTATTACCGGTGTGATCATATAGCCTACCTCAAACTTAAAATGGCCCGAACAATAATGCATTAGTAGGGCAATTTTGCACAGTTAATTTGCAGTGATATTGTATTGGGCCTATAGCTTACTACACATACTTACTTGCTACAGTACTGTTTTTAATTGGTTCATATTGTATTGGCTTACGTTTTTTAAGTAATGTTAAATAAAATTCTGAGAAGTAGATTGCGGCTTGTATTTTGATGCAGAAAGTGATCTTGACTCAGAAAAGTTGGGTGACCACAGTTCTAGCGTTTTCCCTGTTAACACTATCAGGGTTTCCCTTTACTGTGGCAATTATGATTGAATCAACACAGTATTAACCACGATCAATGCAACATACCGAAACAAAACTATGCAAGAGATTTTGTTGTAGGCAGAACGCATCGGAGTAGCATACATTTGTCATGAAATGCCCTGAGGGAGGATTATAGCCCCCCTCCTCTCTCTCTCTCTCCAGTTTTATGACTTTATGACAGGTCATAAATACCTGGTAGAAATTGCCATGCAGTATTGAGAGAGTCTACCAGAACAAAGAACCTCTCTTGGCCAAACTCCTAAACCACAAAATGGGAGAATTAAACAATATTTCTACTTTTGAGAATGTGAGAATGGTCCGTGGACATTTAGAGGACAGTTATGAAGATTGTGTTTCATGTGGTGATCTCATGAAGGACAGGAAACACACATAACTGTATCTCTTACAGTGTACATTTTCCAGCTATCAGGTTTACATCTAAATATTGTGAAACGGATGTGATTAAACAGGAAACTATTTGTGAAAAGATGTAATGTAATGTTAACCTTCTAAATGAGAGTATGGGTTTTTCATATAAAGTTAACCAAATCAATGGCCACGGCCACGTGAGCAAAGACATTACGCTGGCGTCATGGACCGCCCTTTTCTCTGAAGTGTATAAAACCCACTCGTGGCGCAATTTACACCAAACCACACAAACCACGGCGTAAGCCAAGGTTGCAAATGGTTGAAATTCTGAGACCAAAACATGTCAGGTGACGCTAAATGACATCATTTGAGTCAATCGGAGGTGTACCTGTGGATGTATTTCAAGGCCTACCTTCAAACTCAGTGCCTCTGCTTGACATCATGGGAAAATCAAAAGAAATCAGCCAAGACCCCAGAAAAAAATTGCAGACCTCCACAAGTCTAGTTCATCCTTGGGAGCAATTTCCAAAGCCTGAAGGTACCACGTTCATCTGTACAAACAATTGTACGCAAGTATAAACACCATGGGACCACGCAGCCGTCATACCACTCAGGAAGGAGACACGTTCTGTCTCCTAGAGATGAATGTACTTTGGTGCGAAAAGTGCAAATCAATCCCAGAGCAACAGCAAAAGACCCTGTGAAGATTCTGGACAAAACAGGTGCAAAGGTATCTATATCCACAGTAAAATGAGTCCTATATCGACATAACCAGCAAGGAAGAAGCCACTGCTCCAAAACCGGCATAAAAAAGCCAGACTACGGTGTGAAACTGCACATGGGGACAAAGATCGTACTTTATGGGGAAATGTCCTCTGGTCTGATGAAACAAAATTAGAACTGTTTGGCCATAATGACCATTGTTATATTTGGAGGGAAAAGGGGGAGGACAACAAAGTCAAGGTATTGGAGTGGCCATCACAAAGACCTTACTTCAATCCTATAGAAGATTTGTGGGCAGAACTGAAAAAGCGTGTGCGAGCAAGGAGGCCTACAAAACTGACTCAGTTACACCAGCTCTGTCAGGAGGAATGGGCTAAAATTCCCCCAACTTATTGTGGGAAGCTTGTGGAAGGCTACCTGAAGAGTTTGACCCAATAGAAACAATTTAAAGGCAATGCTCCCAAATACTAATTGAGTGTATGTAAACTTCTGACCCACTGGGAATGTGATTAAATAAATTAAAGCTAAAATAAATCATTCTCTCTGCTATTATTCTGTCATTTCACATTCTTAAAATAAAGTGGTGATCCTAACTGATCTAAAACGGGGAATTTTAACTTGGATTAAATGTCAGGAATTGTGAAAAACTAAGTTTAAATGTAGTTGGCTAAGGTGTATGTAAACTTCCGACTTCAACTGTACATTGCAATTATTCTCGAATGAGTGGCCGTTCATGTGCAAAGGATTAGCATTTCAATTAATATAATTATAGACTGTGTGTAGTGAATCCATTTAGTCTTTCCCGCTCTCTCTCAGTCCCCACCCCTTTCCTTTGGCTACCAAGCCATCATATCGGCATAGCCCACTAGGGACTTTTCTATCATTGTTAGATACCAGTATCTACTGTTCGTTTGTTAGGTAATTCTGTGTGATTATTTAGTTAGTAAATAAATAATTAAGCCATTTTGTATATTGCTGATTCATTATGAAAACTATGGTTTGTTCAGATAACCAATAATGTTATGATGTTTGGAATGAGACTAATGAGGTAACAATTAATAATTCATTAACAGAGGACAAATTGATAAGATATGAAGATATCTGAAGAGTCAATTCGGGAAATAGAGACTCTATAAACATTTTCCCGTGGTGCCCCAACTTCCTAATTCATTAAAGTTTACATGATTAGTTTAATCACGTAATAATAATTACACAAGAGAATTGATTTGATAAAATAACAGTCTTCACATTTAATGATAGTCACAGACATGCCATGTTGGTGCCTCCTGTGAGGAATCTAAAATAGAATGAGATCTTCATGATTGAATTAAATATATATATATTAATTGTGCAATCAGATTACTGTACAAACAGACTGGGTTAGACACGAATAGTGCCGTGTGGTGTGTGTGTTGCCCATAGTTGTCCCGGTGTCGCTTTTCTGATGACGTCAGAATGGCTTATGAGTTGTGAAGTTAGTGATTACATTTGTAAGTGCTAGGACACGATCCAGCTACTTATTGATATTTGACAAATAGATGCGTTGGGCCAAAGGTGCTATTTCTGTCTCTCGTGTTTCAGATGCAGGTAGACTCTGTCATTATTAATTTCCCGAGCGAGGACATAGGGCCAGCCAATTGAAATTTGAGGATATATTAACTTGACCAAGCAATAAATCTTGGTCCCCTGCGCTTGCAGTAGCGTGGGTAGGGCACAGGTGTATCGAGTTCCGGTAACTTAGGGCTAGCGAAGAAGATCGCCGAAAAGGGTTTGAACGTAAGACATTACTAGTAAAACCGTTCCCTTGTTTAAGGGGATCCTATGTTATGCTTGAAAGTGTAAAAAGTAGTATTAGCTTACACGAGATGCTAAGCTAACAAAGGGAAAGCAGTCATTTTGTTTTTTCTGTGTCATGTTGAAATTCCTCCGTCTTGCGCGACGGAATTCCAACCCTTTGCACTTCCGTTTGATTTCAGCTTTCTGTGATCAGTGAACCCCTGAGGGTGAAGAATCGCCAGTAGATTTCTTTTACGAATAATTATTTAGGTGACAACCTAAATCTGGGGTCCGGCGACGGTCCGCGGCCCGTCAACGATACCTGGAGTTGGTCTTGAGATTAGCCGCCCTGGCTCTTCTCCAGGTACGTCGACAGCGGCGGACAAACAGCTGGGCCGAGGGTACGCTGACCTCCTGCTCTTGTTCAAGGAAGAGTGGAGGCTGATACCCATGGAGCACTCGAAAGGGGAGAGTCCCATGGTAGAACTGGGAAGAGTGTTCCGGGCATACTCCACCCAGACCAGTTGACGGCTCCAGGTAGGTGGGTTAGTTGAGACCATGCACCTTAAGGTGGTCTCCAGGTCTTGGTTGGCTCGCTCTGACTGACCGTTAGTTTGGGGATGGATTCCGGAAGACAGTAAAGTTGATGTAAAGTTTAGTTGAGGTAAAGTTGAATCTGGTTAACAGGAGGGCCCAACGGGCCTGCCTTGAATTGAGGCGCTTGGCTGAACGGAGATATTCCAAGTTTTTATGGTCGGTCCAGACCAGGAATGGCTGTTCTGCTCCTTCCAGCCAGTGCCTCCACTCCTCCTACGCCATCTTCACCGCCAGGAGTTCTCGGTTGCCAACATCATAGTTCCTCTCAGCAGGATTGAGACGATGGGACAGGAAGGCACAGGGATGAAGCTTCTGGTCCTGGGCAGATCGCTGGGACAGGATGGCCCCCACTCCAACATCCAAAGCATCCACTTCCACCACAAATTCACACGAGAGGTTGCGGATGGATGAGAATGGGTGCTTTCCATCAAATATTTTTGCCAAAGGAATTAGTTGCAGGTTAATGCGTTATGAGTCTTGTCCTGTAGGCTAACTTTTTTTCCCCTTAGATATGCCAGCTGCAGTCAAAATTGGCTATATTGTCATAATTTTTTGTTTCTCCCCATGGACTTCCCATGGACTCCTGTAGTCTACTTGTCTTTGTCCTTTAAGCCTGTCATAGTTCAGGGTCATTCAGTCCCATTCCCCTGAGGGTGATATGAATAGTTCAGGGTCATGTTCATTGTGTTGTGAACCGATGCTTCAGGTCCACAAAGGCTTTGTCGATAGCTGGAGACCATTTGAACGGTACCTTGGGGGAGGTGAGTTCCGAGAGGGGCCCGCCAGGGTGCTGTAATCCCGAATGAAACGGCAGTAGAAAGTTTGCAAACCCAAGAAACCATTGCAACTCCACTCACCAATGCTTTCACCTTTCCAGGATCCATCTGAACATTGCCCTCAGCAATGACATATCCCAGAAAGGTGATAGAAGAGCAGTGGAACTCATACTTCTTGGCTTTCACAAACAATTGGTTCTCCAGGAGGCGCTGAAGGACCTGTCTGACATGGAGTACATGTTCTTGGGTAGATCGGGGAAAAAACAGGATGTCGTCCAGGGAGACGAACACAAACTGGTTTAGCATGTTCCGAAGAACATCATTGAACAAAGCCTGGAAGACAGTGGGGGCGTTGGTGAGTCCAAACGGCATGACCTGGTACTCAAAATGTCCACTGCCTGTGTTGAAAGCTGTCTTCCCCTCATAGCCCTCGCGTATCCGAACCAGGTGGTAGGCATTCCGAAGGTCCAACTTGTAAAACATGGTAGCCCCCTCGAGAGGTTCAAATGCAGAGGAGAGGAGAGGTAGGGGGTAACAATTTTTGACAGTGATATCGTTAATTCCCTGGTAGTCAATGCACGGGCCCAGGCTCTTGTCCTTCTTCTCCACAAAGAAAAACCCTGCGCCTGCAGAAAATGCAGAAGGACGGCCCCAGTGGTCAGAGACTCCTCTATGTACTCTTCCATAGCTTTAGTCTCTGGTCCGGACAGAGAATACAACCAACCCTGAGGTGGTGTAGTGCCTGGGAGAAGGTCAATGGCACAATCATAAGGATGGTGCGGGGGAAGGGAAGTAGCACGTGCCTTACTGAACACTTCTAGGAGGTCATGGTATTCAGTAGGAATAGCAGAGACATTCACAGTCTTGCTAACATCCTGAGGAGGACGACTTGGGGAAGGCTGTGCCTCATGTGACAAATACAGGTTTGATTTATCATTAACATTGATTTATCAGTCAAATTTGCTTTTGCAAAGCTCATTTAGGACTACCCAGTACTGAATGATGTCTCGCCTCAAGCAGGAATCCCATGTGGCTTCAGCCTTAGGGATAAGTGAACCAAGTGGTGAATGTACCATAACATTTGCTCTACTGGTTACATTTATGATAATCCAGACAATCTCATTTGATTGGATACCATTGTCTCATTAAATTTAATAAGTTAAATTGTCGAACATACCTTTTCAGGTTCTTCCAATTAAATGAGACATTTTAAACTTTCCTATATTAACCTAGATGAACCAACTTCTCAGGTTAACTAAATTTTAATTCCCAGCTACCTATACATTAATTATGAATTAATCATTCATTAATCAAGTCAATTTGTTTTTGCAAATTAATTCACGTCACAGTACTGATGGTTCATTAATGTCTAACGTATTCCAAAACCAAACTTTGGAAAAACAGGAAAAAATTAAATAATCCCCTCAAATGTTCTAATAATGTTCAAGCTATCAGAGGGAGTGGTTCCCACTCCTCTGCTAATTAGTGAACCCTCACCCATAACAGGATTGATCTCTGACCTTCACAGCAATACCAATCCTAACTATGCCATTAGAGGAAAAACAGTAGAAATCACGACAAACGCTCTCCAAAATCTAACCCTGATGTCTTGCCATCCAAGATTGGCATTGGTCCAATCACGAGCAGGAAACGGTAGACATAAAGGGACAGGTGGAGAGAACCAGGAAACTAATGACAAAATAAGAAAAGGGAAAAATTCTGCTAGCTATGGAACTGTGTTTGAAAACTGAACAATTAAATGTAATTGCATTTTATGACGATAATTGCAGCTTATGACGGTGAACGAGCACAAACTATTCAACAAAATCGTTTTTGACAGGAACAAAATCGTTTTCTACAGGAACAACTCGATTTAGCCAAAACTAAATATGACAATGTCCACGCCAAACTAGTTCAATCTGACGAGTTATCTACAAACAGGAGCACTCAACTTGATAACATGCATGCAGTTTTGTTGAACGTTACTCAAAGTAACACTGTTCTACTACAAATGCTGCAGACCAAAGACAATCAGTTAATTAGCACAATTAAAGTCATTGAAGTCATTGTCCAAATTAATGATGAGAGAACTCAGGTGATGAAAATGAAAATAGTGATTTTTAAGCAAGCGGAGGAAATCTCATCACTGAATCTCTCGCTCCGTACTAAAGACCTCTATCTGCAAACAAAGACAGATAAGTTTGAGACAAAAAGGAGCAAGTGCAGCAGAATATCACCCTTAGGTACAATCTGGTGGAATTCCAGAACGGTCATGTGCTACAGCGTGACTATCCAACCAAGCAACCGGAGTCCGGTACTCAAAGGAGTGAAGACGATAGAAGGTTTCAGATGTGTCCCTCAGTCTTCTGCTCTTGGCCATTCGGCACTGAGTAATATGGTGCCTCTTCGCCAACAAAGCCAAAGCTTGGCTTCTCCTCGTGGCCTTTCTGCAGCAATTTCCCCACAGGATGAAGTCAATCCTCTCCGCCCACTTTGCGTGGAACTCCTTGACAATCTCGTCAAGAAGTTCCCCACTTTTGACCCCATTCCAGGTCAGCCAAACGATACTGAGACGTTCCTAGCTGACATAGAGGACGCATTGGATGGCTCCTTGAACGCTATGGTTTCTGACCGGGTTTACCTGTTGAAGCGAACATCGAATAGACACATGACGAAGTTAATTAGTCTACAACAGCAATATGTGCTTAATGATTACGCTAAACTTGCCACAGCTTTGAAATTAGAATTCAGTGATTCTGCGACTCGCAAACATGATAGCTCACTGACTAACACTTTCAAACAAGCTTGGAATGAACACCCACAAGCTTACTATCATAGGCTTTGCTCAGTTTACAGCTTACAAAGTTAATTTGTCTACAACAGCAACGTGCTTAATGACTACGCTAAACTTGCCACAGCTTTGAAATGAGAATTTAGTGGTTCTGCGACTCGCAAACACGATAGCTCACTGACTAACACTGTCAAACAAGTTTGGAAGGAACACCCACAAGCTTACTATCATAGGCTTTGTCCAGCTTACTTTGGCCTACCCACTGAAACAGGAATGGAAGAGCTGTTACCATTCAAACAAATGTTTCTGTCGAACATGTATTCCACCTTCATTACCTACTGGGGCCTTACAGCCCACCTTGGCTTGCCTATCTTACAACTCAGAGAGCTTGCAAGAACAGCTTTTGAGGCTTTGAAGTTTGACCAGGAGCACTCACTCCAGCTAAGAAGGTGCATTATCAGGTATTTGAGCATTGAGAGATGATGCACAACAACGGTTTCTACCACAAAACCACGATTCCAATAACCTCCGCAGTCTAAATAACTGTAAAGTACGTCGCCATCGAAACCAATACGGCTACAATTGACCTGTTTGCTACGTTCCTGCACCCAACCCGCACAAAGTGTCAGAGCAGAAGGCTAACAAAGGGTTAAAGGACTATCAAATCGTAGACCAATGTTCTCTACAAGTTCCACTACGTGAAGAACTAAAGCGCTACATTGTTTAGAAAAGGGTAAAAGATCGGTCACAGGACTAGACGGGGAATTGCGGACACCAGGTCCGCAGGAATTAACACCCTTAGCAAGGTAGTACAAAAATCTATTTCGCCCACTCTCACGCGAGACCCTATCCAGGGCCCGCTAGATCAAGAAACAAGCCCGCAGGCTTTGTCTACAGACTCTACAGACTGATACAAAGGCTGCGAAGAACCAGGTCAAAAGTCTTGTTAAAGCCAAGCCCACTCAAAATCCGAAAAGTCGATCCGCTTTCACCTTGAACAGAAATGGCACGTCACGTCGCTGCGAACAACCACTCCACTTTGTGGGGAATATGTCCACTAAACGCGACTCTAAACGGCCATAGCTGGAAACAGTCCCGAGAGACTGCTTAATTTGTCATGCGCTAATTGATTCAGGTGCGACAATATCGCTCATCTCTCAAACATTGTTCGATGACCTCAAAAGGGGTTTGAAGCCAACTAAACGTTGGTTAAAAGTAGAATGAGGCGAAACTACAATTCGAGTGTCATTCAGACTACCTCGGCTCTAACATTGAGAGTCATGCTGAAACTCCACGTCCAGGACGTATTGCTCGTTCACCCTGTGTATGTTACCAGACTCGAATCTGAAACCTTGCTACTCGGAGCAGATTTGATGGATCGGTTACTCCCACTGATGGATTGGAAAACCAACCATGTATGTTTCACAGGGCACAGTGCCTTCTCCACTGACCACACTGTCTTCCCTAACGATAGCTGCAATGCAGTCATCCACGAGGGGTATCTGTCAAAAGCACCCCTTGGGAAAAAGACGTTTAGAAACCTCTTGGTGCAGAATCCGATCCAATGAGTTATTACGATATCTCGACACATTCCATCAGCAAACCTGATTGACCATTATTTTCATAATTTCCATTCTCTGAGAATGAGCAACTTCCCTCCTCCTTGAAGCCGTGCAATACTGTAATTGAGATGAACTTCTCTTGCTCTTAGGACACTTGCGCAAGCACTGCGGCCGTCTCAGCAAGAAACACATCAATGAGCAGAGTGTACTCTGCTTCCGATGATATATCTTCTGCTTTCTTGGGGACCGTCATCCCTTACAATAACACTAACGTCGTCAGTCCAGCAACTGACCCAATGACTCCCACTTGTAAAACACATTGCGATATCACAGACAGATATCCTCGTCTCAGTTCGCAGGTACTGAAGAGGTTGCCACACGCGGACGCTGTGGTGACTGACAGGCCTCGACAGCCACTGAGCGTTTTGAAGCACAAACACCAGGAGATTTGATCGAAAGGTTTCAGCCACTCTCATAACAACGCGGCCGCTGATAACTCGCACATAGGGTCTGACCTTTTCGTTTGTGCCTTGGATACCAACACCAACTGCTGGTGGGGGGGTCCCGAGCCATAAAGGGTGAATAGTAGCCCAGACCCATGATGAGCCTCATCGAGGCCGGTGAGGGAGGGTCGAGATTATGTGCAACACCGTATGAGGCCGTCAGAGCAGAAAACAAATCTAGTTGTAAACTCCCCTATGAGAACAGTGAGGAGCAGACAGGCCCCTATATGGGAATCATCTTAGAACACATCTAAGATATTACCAGTGTGCAAATAAATTCATTAAAAATCCTACAATGTGCCTCCCGGGTGGCGCAGTGGTTAAGGGCGCTGTACTGCAGCGCCAGCTGTGCCATCAGAGTTCCTGGGTTCGCGCCCAGGCTCTGTCGTAACCGGCCGCGACTGGGAGGTCCGTGGGGCGACGCACAATTGGCCTAGCGTCTCCCGGGTTAGGGAGGGCTTGGTCGGTAGGGGTGTCCTTGTCTCATCGCGCACCAGCGACTCCTGTGGCGGGCTGGGCGCAGTGTCCGCTAGCCAAGGTGGCCAGGTGCACGGTGTTTCCTCCGGCGCGTTGGTGCGGCTGGCTTCCGGGTTGGATGCGCACTGTGTTAAGAAGCAATGCGGCTTGGTTGGGTTGTGTATCGGAGGGTCGAGACTATGTGCAACACCGTATGAGGCCGTCAGAGCAGAAACCAAATCTAGTTGTAAACTCCCCTATGAGAACAGTGTAGGAGCAGACAGGCCCCTAGATGGGGATAATCTTAGAACACATCTAAGATATTACGTGTGCAAATAAATTCTTTAAATATCCTACAATGTGGTGCAGTGGTTAAGGGCGCCCAGGCTCTCTCCCGAGCCCGTACGGGAGTTGTAGCGATGAGACAAGATAGTAGCTACTACAACAATTGGATACCACGAAATTGGGGAGAAAAAAGGGGTAACATTTTTTTTAAACAACAGCAAAAAAAAGATCCTACAATGTGATTATCTGGATTTGTTTTTCTCATTTTGTCTGTCATTGTTGAAGTGTACCTATGATGAAAATTACAGGCCTCTCTCATCTTTTTAAGTGGGAGAACTTGCACAATTGGTGGCTGACTAAATACTTTTTGCCCCACTGTTTATACTTCTTAATGCAACCGCTGTGTCAGATTTATTTTTTTTAATAGAAAAAGCACACCGTGCAATAATCTGTGTACAGTGCTCAGACACAAAAACAAGCCATACAGATACCCGCCATGTTCATGTTGTGGTATCAACAGAAGTCAGAAATCATCATCAGAATGCACTCCCAGGAATCTCAGTTCCACAATAAATGTTTGTTTTGTTCGATAAAGTCCATAATTTATGTCCAAATACCTCCTTTTTGTTCACGCGTTTAGTTCACAAATCCAAATTCATGAGGCGCGAACACTAGGTCCAGATACAAAGTTCCGTTACAGTTCATAGAAACATGTCAAACGATGTATAGAATCAATCTTTATGATGTTTTTAACATAAATCTTCAATAATGTTTCAACCGGAGAATTCCTTTGTCCTTTTAGAAATGCAATGGAAGGCAGCTACCTCTCATAGGTTGAAACAGCTCTCATTCTCTCCTCCTTCACAGTAGAAGCCTTAAACAAGATTCTAAAGACTGTTGACATCTAGTGGAAGCCTTAGGAAGTGCAATCGGACCAAATCTATCTTGGGTAGGCGGCAGAGTAGCCTTGTGGTTACAGCGTTGGACTAGTAACCGGAAGGTTGCAAGTTCAAACCCCCGAGCTGACAAGGTACAAATCTGTCGTTCTGCCCCTGAACAGGCAGTTAACCCACTGTTCCCAGGCTGTCATTGTAAATAAGAATTTGTTCTTAACTGACTTGCCTGGTTAAATAAAATAAAAAATAAATAAATAAAAAGTTGAACAACTACAAATCTCAGATTTCCCACTTCCTGGTTGGATGTTTTTGCCTGCCATATGAGTACTCACAGACATCATTCAAACAGTTTTAGAAACTTCAGAGTGTTTTCCATCCAAATCTACTAATAATATGCATATCGTAGCTTCTAGGCCTGAGTAGCAGGCAGTTTACTCTGGGCACCTTATTCATCCAAGCTACTTGGTTAGGGGGTGGGATGACCTGAAATATTCTGCTTTTACAAACTGTTCTGCTGTTTTCAAATGAAACACAATACCTTGCTCTTGTCAAAGATTTTAGAATGTATTCGTTTTTTTAGATGTTAAAGTGTACATTTTCCAGCTATCAGGTTTACATCTAAATATTGTGAAACGTATGTGATGAAACTTCATGAAACTATTTGTGAAAAGATGTAATGTGATGTTAACCTTCAAAATGAGAGCATGTGTTTTTCATATAAAGTTAACCAAATCAATGGCCACGCCCACGTGAGCATAGACATTACGTCAGCGTAATGTAAAATTATATAAAAATTATATAAAATTATAAAATTACAATTCACACCAGACCACACAAACCACGGTGTAAGCTAAGGTTGCAAATGGTTGAATTTCTGTGACCAAAAAATGCCGGGTGATGCTAGTGTGTGAAGTGGTTTAAACTTTAACTCTACCAAAGGATAAGTCAAATCAAATCAAATCAAATGTATTTATATAGTCCTTCGTACATCAGCTGATATCTCAAAGTGCTGTACAGAAACCAAGCCTAAAACCCCATACAGCAAGCAATGCAGGTGTAGAAGCACGGTGGCTAGGAAAAACTCCCTAGAAAGGCCAAAACCTAGGAAGAAACCTAGAGAGGAACCAGGCTATGTGGGGTGGCCAGTCCTCTTCTGGTTGTGCCGGGTGGAGATTATAACAGAACATGGGCAAGATGTTCAAATGTTCATAAATGACCAGCATGGTCAAATAATAATAAGGCAGAACAGTTGAAACTGGAGCAGCAGCACGGCCAGGTGGACTGGGGACAGCAAGGAGTCATCATGTCAGGTAGTCCTGGGGCATGGTCCTAGGCTCAGGTCCTCCGAGAGAGAGAAAGAAAGATAGGAGAGAATTAGAGAACGCACACTTAGATTCACACAGGACACCGAATAGGACAGGAGAAGTACTCCAGATATAACAAACTGACCCTAGCCCCCCGACACATAAACTACTGCAGCATAAATACTGGTGGCTGAGACAGGAGGGGTCAGGAGACACTGTGGCCCCATCCAAGGACACCCCCGGACAGGGCCAAACAGGAAGGATATAACCCCACCCACTTTGCCAAAGCACAGCCCCCACACCACTAAAGGGATATCTTCAACCACCAACTTACCATCCTGAGACAAGGCTGAGTATAGCCCACAAAGATCTCCGCCATGTCACAACCCAAGGGGGGGCGCCAACCCAGACAGGATGACCACATCAGTGAATCAACCCACTCAGGTGACGCACCCCTTCCAGGGACGGCATGAGAGAGCCCCAGTAAGTCAGTGACTCAGCCCCTGTAATAGGGTTAGAGGCAGAGAATTCCAGTGGAAAGAGGGGAACCGGCCAGGCAGAGACAGCAAGGGCGGTTCGTTGCTCCAGAGCCTTTCCGTTCACCTTCCCACTCCTGGGCCAGACTACACTCAATCATATGACCCACTGAAGAGATGAGTCTTCAGTAAAGACTTAAAGGTTGAGACTGAGTTTGCATCTCTGACATGGGTAGGCAGACCGATCCATAAAAATGGAGCTCTATAGGAGAAAGCCCTGCCTCCAGCAGTTTGCTTAGAAATTCTAGGGACAATTAGGAGGCCTGCGTCTTGTGACCGTAGCGTACGTGTAGGACCAAATCAGAGAGATAGGTAGTAGCAAGCCCATGTAATGCTTTGTAGTCAGAGAACGTCGTCCCCACATTGGAATGGCTACAACTCTATAGGCCATTAAACCAGACCGCAGGTAGTTGGCGACACGACTGGAAATGGTTAAACTCTGAGACTATCGATCACTAATAATAAGGGAGAAATTCTAGACGACACAAATTACTTGTCTGCAGCTAGAAATGACGTAAACCTAGAATGAGAATACCGACAACCGCCGAATCCACTATTCTAACTACCTACAACCACGAAAGACATTGTGACTTCTAGGAAAGTTAACCAGAGACTCTGATGAACCCTACAGAACAATCAAGGATTTCAACAGAGAAGAAAACAACAACATACAGGCGTAAATATATAAACATTGCAGTTATTTCTAATGAGTGGCCGTTTGCAAAGGTGTAGCATTTCAATGAATATAATTATGGACTGTGTGTAGTGAATCCATTTAGTCTTTCCCGCTCTTTCTCAGTCCCCACCAATTTCCGTTGACTAACATGCTGTCATATCGGCTTAGCCCACTAGGAACTTTTCTATCATTGTTAGTAATCATTATCTACTGTTTGTTTGAAATGTAATGCTGTGTGATTGTTTAGTTAGTTAGTAAATAAATAATTAAGACAATTTGTTTATAGCTGATTCATTATGGAAACCAGGGTTCGTGCAGATAACTAAGAATTGTACAATGTTTGGAATTAGACTAATGAGGTAACAATTAATAATTCATAAATAGAAGACTGATTGATAAGATGTGCAAATATCTGAGTCGATTCTGAGTCGATTCTGGAAATAGAGACTCTAAACATTTTCCCATGGTGCCCCGACATCCAAATTAATTAAAGTTTACATTATTAGTTTAATCACGTAATAATAATTACACATAGAGAATAAATTTGATAAAATAACAGTCTTCACATTTAATGATAGTCACAGACACGATACAGTGCATTTGGAAAGTATTAAGGCCCCTTGACTTTTTCCAGATTTTGTTATGTTAAAACCTTATTCTACATTTTTCAGACCCTTTGATATGACACTGAAATTGAGCTCAGGTGCACCATGTTTCCACTGATCATCCTTGAGATGTTTCTACAACTTGATTGGAGTCCACCTGTGGTAAATTCCATTTATTCCAATTCCATAGTTCCTCTGTGGAGATGGGAGAACCTTCAAGAAGGACAACCATCTGTGCAGCACCACCAATCAGGCCTTTATGGTAGAGTGGCCTGACGGAAGCCACTCCTTAGTAAAAGCCACGACAGCCTGCGTGGAGTTTGCCAAAAGGCACCCAAAGGGCTCTGACCATGAGTCTGATGAAACCAAGATTGAACTCTTTGCCCTGAATGTCAAGCGTCACATGTGGAGGAAACCTGGCACCATCCCTTTGGTGAAGGCTGGTGGTGGCAGCATCATACTGCAGGGATGTTTTTCAGCAGCAGGGAATGGGAGACTAGATGAACGAAGCAAAGTACAGAGAGATCCTTGATGAAAGGTCCTGAGCGCTCAGGACCTCAGACTGGGGTGAAGGTTCACCTTCCAACAGGACAACGACCCTAAGCACACAGCCAAGACAACGCAGCTGTGACTTCGGGACAAGTCTCTGAATGTTCTTGAGTGGCCCAGGCAGAGCCCAGACTTGAACCCAGTCGAGCATCTCTGGAGAGACCTGAAAATAGCTTTTCAGCGATGCTCCCCATCCAACCTGACAGAGCTTGAGATGATCTGAAGAGAAGAATGGGAGAAACTCTCCAAATACAGGTGCAGCGTCTTACCCAAGAAGACTCAAGGCTGTAATCGCTGCCATAGGTGCTTCAACAAAGTACTGAGTAAAGGCTCTGAATACTTATATAAATACGATATTTCAGTTTTTATTTTTAATACATTTGCTAAAATGTCTAAACCTGTTTTTACTTTGTCATTATGGGGTATTGTGTGTAGAAACAAATTTGATCAATTTTTGAACAAGGCTTTATAAAATAACAAAATGTGGAAAAAGTCAAAGGGTCGGAATACTTTCCAAATGCACTGTATATGGATCTGTGCCAATTACTTTGAACTGGATTGTGCTTACAGCATGAGCAGTCGTGAGTAGATGCGCTTGTTTTGAGATCAAAGCCAGAGCTGCATGTAGCCAAGAGCACAAAACATGTACATTTCTGGATATCTTTGAAAAGCGAGTCGGGTAAAGAGCTTTTTTGTTGTCTTAAAGGGGCAGTGTGTATTTTGAGACAGGCATGAATAAGCTAAGTAGCCAATAGGCAGAGGGTAGCACAATATTTCTGTTTCTCTGTAATAATGGTATGACAATATTAATGCATTTTCTTTTGTAAAGTGGTTTCTTGCATCAAACAACACAACAGCGAGTTCAGTCACCAAGTGAATAAACAGGTTGATGTCAAGCCCGGTAAGTTTTTTTCAAAAGTGTCATGGAATGTAGGTCTACATTGAACAACACAAATCGGCTGCTACTGTAGGCTTAAAATGTTATGGGATGAATTTTCTCCATTGTTTTTGATGGTAGGCCACTCTGGTAGGCCTACATTATTATTATTATTGATTTTTAAATTTTACCCCCTTTTTCTCCCCAAGTTCATGGTATCCAATTGTTTAGTAGTTACTATCTTGTCTCATCGCTACAACTCCTGTACGGGCTCGGGAGAGACGAAGGTCGAAAGCCATGCGTCCTCCGAAACACAACCAAGCCGCACTGCTTCTTAACACAGCGCGCTTCCAACCCGGAAGCCAGCCGCACCAATGTGTCGAAGGAAACACCGTGCACCTGGCGACCTGGTTTTGTGCACTGCGCCCGGCCCGCCACAGGAGTCGCTAGTGCGCGATGAGACAAGGATATCCCTACCGGCCAAACCCTCCCTAACCCGGACGACGCTAGGCCAATTGTGCGTCGCCCCGCGGACCACCCGGTCGCGGCCGGCTGCGACAGAGCCTGGGATCGAACCCAGTCTCTGGTGGTACAGCCAGCATGGCAATGAAGCGCCTTAGACCACTGCGCCACCCAGGAGGACCTGGTAGGCCTACATTATGATCAAATGTCCACAGTAGCCTATATAGCCACTGTTAAAACAAACTTAAAGTGGGTACAGTCTCAGTGTTCACAGTAAACGCGCGCTGGACGTTGCACAGAATTTACACAATGTTCAAGTTTGCGCTCAACATTTGCCCTAAGAACAGCCTCAATTCGTTGGGACATGGGACTCTACAGGGTGTTGAAAGTGTTCGACAGGGATGCTGGCCCATGTTGACTTCAGTGATTCCCACAGTTGTGTCAATTTGGCTGGATGTCCTTTGGGTGGTGGACCATTCTTGATACACAAGGGAAAAGCAGAATTGCAGTTCTTGACACACTCCAACCAGTGTTCCTGGCACCTACTACCGTACCCAGTTCAAAGGCACTTATATCTTTTGTCTTGCCCATTCACCCTCTGAATGGCACACATACACAATCCATGTCTCAATTGTCTGAAGGCATAAACATCCATCTTTAACCTGTCTCCTCCCCTTCATCTACACTTTTTTAAGTGGATTTAACAAGTGACGTCAATAAGGGATTATAGCTTTCACCTGGATTCACCTGGTCAGTCTGTCAAAGAAAGAGCAGGTTTTCCTAATGTTTTGTACACTCAGTGTATGTCCCTAGTATGAGCAGGGGACATATTATGTCATATTATGTCCAGAGAGGGCAGTCAGAGTTGACATTAGTGATGATGAGACACATAAAGTCATGACAGCTCTGGGTTAGAGGTTGCATTGGTCACACATATCCTTTCCCTTCCTCTCTGCCTCTTGATCTGTATATGTTGCAAAAGGGTCTATTTCATGCCGACTACGCCACTGCATCCACTACAGCAGATCCTCCCCTTTTCCATTCACTTCACAGCATTACACTATGTATTAGATCAGTAATAATACAACTTGAAATAATGGCACCAAATGAAGTAATCAGTACCTTTGTCATTACATACAACGTGTGTATAACATCACATTTGGACACATTCAACAAATGTTAGTCCACTGTAACATTGCATAATGATATTAAAATGGTTGATACGGATGACTGAACCTTTGTCCTCCATCAGTCTGGCATTAAGGACAGTCATAGTCTGAAAGCAATCATTTGCCCAGTCTATTTTAATACAATTATATACAAACATTGAAATGCTCACATAGAGGCTTACAGGACATCAGGATGGCAGTTTGGCTCCAATTTATAGCTTAGGACAGCGGGCCCATGTAATTATATTACTGTGGTGGAACATGTGCAAGGTCATTTGCAAGGTCCTTTTGAAGACAAAACATTGTTTTTAGCACTGTGCTCCTATTATTTGGATTATCTGAGAATACGAGATTAAGAAGCATGACCAATATAATTCATTTGAGTTCATCAGCTCCAAAACAGTGCTCCCCCTCCCAAAACAGTGCCTCCCCTCCCAAAACAGTGCCCCCCTCCCAAAACAGTGCTCCCCCTCCCAAAACAGTGTTCCCCCCTCCCAAAACAGTGTTCCCCCCCTCCCAAAACAGTGCTCCACCCCTCCCAAAACAGTGCTCCCCCTCCCAAAACAGTGCTCCCCCCCCCAAAACAGTGCTCCCCCTCCCAAAACAGCTTCACAGTCGTATTTACTTATTAGCAGATTGTGAAGGATAGGTTCATTTTCTTTGGTTCAATGGAAGTGGTGGGCTGCACAATCACTGATGTTACCGACTCTAAAATACTTTTATTTAACACTGACGGGTGTCTCTTTATTTGTTATAGGAATGGCCAGCATCCCTACCCATTGCGTTCAGCAGTTGTAGAATTTAAACGCCGTATCACAAAGACCTCTTCAAATGTTCCACTGATCTGTCATAATAACGGTTAAAGTTGACTTCATTGAAATGTTACAACGTTTTCATGTTTGTATGATTATCAATGCACTTACCATGTCCACCTCTGATATACTGTCCAAACTCTCCACCTGAACATCCACCCCTACAGGGACAGCAGGGCCTGCAAAACAACAGTCACAAGAACGATTCAGTTTCAGTTGGAAAGACAGTTTCCCCTTGAGAGTGGCCATAATCACATAACATGATTTAGGGTAAGCTGGTGTGAAACAGAACAATTCTACTTTCTCTTGGTAGATATACAGTGCAGTAAAAAAAAAGGGATGTGAACCCCTGCACAGTTGTCAAATGTTGTTGTGTTGAGTCTAAAATGTTGACACTTTCAATTGTTACCCTGTGAAGTAGGCTGTGTAGATCAGTAGAAAAATACATTGAACGTGTCAACATTTCAGACAAACACCACAAAATGTGAAAACTGTGCAGCACTATTCTACTGCACTAGTGTCGATTTAAAGAAAAGATTCTCTGTCTGAGATGACGTCTTAACTTGCTCGCGCTGATATTTTCTCCATACTTCTTCCTTGTTATGTCTAGTAGTTTCCTTTTCCTTTCATCACTACCACAATCCCAGAAAGATTTGGCATTACACGGTATTACAGCTACAGATATCTTCAGCTCATTTTTTAAAAACCTTTAGTTTCAGTATTGAGGGCAATACCACACACTCGTGTTGAAGTATTCATTTGATTGAAGTGGATGAGTCATGAGTGATAGATTTGGGTTAGATTTTAGGATTTGCGAGGATATTGAATCCAAATAACTCCATATAAGGTCATGTTTATTTTCACAGCACATACATTCTATGAATCAGTTCTATATGCAATTATATGGCACACAGTTTCATCCATCCCATGTTAAAGGTTCACATAAGAAGCGCAAGTAATGCATAATACATATTTGTGTGTTATGCATTGTGGGTAATGTCCTGATCGCCTGCCATTGTCTAATTTAGCAAGGCCCAAGGGGGTGTGGTATATGACCAATATACCACGGATAAGGGCTGTGCTTGGGCACGACACATCGCGGAGTGCCTGGACACAGCCCTTAGCCGTGGTACATTGGCCACATACCACAAATCCTGAGGTGCCTTATTGCGATTATAAACTGGTTACCAACGTAATTAGAGCAATAAAAATAAATGTTTTGTCATACCCGTGGTATACGGTCTGATATACCACGGCTATCAGCCAATCAGCATTCAGGGCTCGAGCCACCCAGTTTATAATCTGTGCTAGCTGCTGTAGTACCAGCCTCTGAACCCTCATGTAATCACTAGTAACTAAAGCCTCCTTTCACTCAGCCTTCCCTCGCCTGTTGCCTGGAAGAGAGGATATTAACTCCTCGCCTTGTGCCAGCTGGGTGCGCTGTCATCCCTCGCTCACACCATATGCCATCCATCAGATCCTAAACTGGGACCCAGGCACCAGCTCCCCTCCCAGCACCTGTGCGGACAATGCTGCCAGCTGCTGGGAGAAAGGCCTCCCACAGCCTCTACCCCTGTAATAGATCATGCTAGCGGGTGATTGGGCTGTTATTTAAGATTTTTTTAAATCTTTCATTCATAGTGATTACATGTGCTCTCTCCATCTGCTCCTCCTGCCATTGCGGAGCCACTGGTTATTTTGTAGAGGCTGTGATCTTGTAAAAAGACCACTGCTGAGAACAATCATTATGGGTCGTTATGGGGTCATCATGTTCAGAGGACGGAGCACTGTGTGTTTGACCTTTCCACAGTGCGTTTGACCTCCAACTTAAATTCATATCAGTTTCCCAGTTCCCCCTAACAGTTACTTGATTGCTAAAGCTCTCTTAAAACATATTCTGATGATGCAAATCTGAAATGTTCAATCAGAGCCATACAATGTATCATTAACTGATCAGATCACAGCTCTGTGTGATCGAGAATGTCATCTGAAATTGTCTGAACTACTCAGTCTCTTCATAGAGTGGGTCCTTAGTATGGTCTGGTAAACAGTTGTCAGTGGAGCACACAAGTAGAAAAATCTATGTTCTGTGCGGATTCATTGAGTCATCAAGAATGTCTCTGTTAGAAGTCAACGTGACAGAGGAAGCTATTCCTCAGCCAGCATAAAGACTTCAAAGACACAGAACCCCCCCCATGGCAAATCAGTTGATCAGCAGCATTTCATCAGTCTATTTTCTCATACACAGGACAACCGCTAGCTATCCGAATCTCTGCACAGCAAAATGATGCAACCTTCCCGTAAAATACCAGCATATCAGGAAAGATCACCAAATCTGTCATAAGACCTTAAATAGACATGACATGAATGCTGAATGGGGGGGTTAGCCCTTTCATCTATTTCACATTTTTAAAAAATGTAAAAGCTAGAACGTCAAATTAAAGCCATGGACAGGTCTTTACACGCCTCGGATGGTGTTTTCTACCCAATGGGAGATGATTAAAATACTTTGTTTTTATACTTACGTTTATCGGTAAACCCGGGACATTTGAACTTGCTGTACTGTGTGACAAATGTGACATTCACTGCAACAGCAAATCTCCATGTCTCCGTATCCGAACGTTGTTTAGATGGTGGATTTTCAAACAGAAACCAGTCAGAAACCAAACCTCCAAGGATCCACAGAATGGAATATGCATGGTAGTTTTGTGCAGACAACTGGCATGGAAATAAAAGTGAATCTCCTTTTCTCTGCTATTTATAAAAGTTTAAATGGTAATTGAGCAGCAGGGGTTCCCTACAGTCATAACCTGAAACACATGGGAACAGCTCTAACATTCATACTGGGGATATTTACAGTCTTATCCCCATAAAGGCCTTCCCACCGGCAGAGTACTGTATGCATAATGCAAAACCTCACATACTTGTTGTTTCTGGAAGAAAAAAAAACGACATTCGCACAGCCCTAATTCTAAACAAACAATTAACTTTTATCTCTCTGTGAAAATGATGCCACACAAAGCTGTTCATTGTGTGCAATGGGACAATGCAGTTGCTCCTTCCCAGTGGGATGTCTCTGATTGTGTTTTGGAAAGAGACCTCATGCTGGCACGCCACAATGTCACACAGATAACATTCCTCCAGTGAGCGGGGAGCGGCTGCGTAAGAGGCTTTCACTTGTGCGACTGTTTCCGTTTGAAGCTAGGGAAGTAAAAACCTAGCCACCGCTATACATCTCCCACCCAAATTAATACAGACAGTTTTCACAGGCTTACACAAGTCAACTTTTCATAATGTTTGTATAAGACAGACAATTTGAATCCCCCAAAGCTCTCTATTCCGGGACACGAGGCTGTGTCTGCGTGTCCATTTACAGATACACTGAAGGGTTTTATGTAGGATCCCCTATTTGAAATTCTTCGTGTCTGAGCTGCCACTCAAGTTCAGTAACACTACATACAGTACATTATTCACCAGGGATATATGCAGCATCCCATTTCATGCATTTCAAAAGCTCCTCCTATACCTGCCTTACACTTTGGCAAACATGTCAAACCAGGTGTGGATACCGAATGGATTGCTACAGAGGAATTCATTCTCAAAGTGTCATATCTCACTAGCTCCTGTGTGTATTGATATGAGACTACCTTTTCACACAGATGTACGTTCTCTGCTGGATATGCTTCAACCAGAGTAGCACCACTCCAGTCCCCAAGGGCCACAATCTTGCTGGTGGTTTTGGTTTTTCCGTTCCACACTGGCACTTAATTAAAGTTCAGAGACATTCATTGGTTGCCCAGAGAGGTCACAAGAAGTACACACATGGAAACAGACATACACTGCGGCCCTCAAGGAACAGTTTTGCACCCCTGATCTGAACAGTGATATCAGGGCCCCTTTCCCGGGTTTAGAGGGCTCTGGATTCTACTTTTGTTAAATCAGTCAACAAGATGTTTAGAACCATGTCCTTACCTGCAAAGGCTGGTCTCATGGTGAAATCATGGTCATCCACTCGCAGCAGGTTGTCTGTCTTCAATTTGCGAGATTTGGTGTTATCAACCATCCTTTTTCCAGTCAGAGGCCTGCAAAATAAAACGGCAATCAATAGGCTACTTCTGAAAATATTGGTGGAGAACAGCTATCTGTCTCCATCCAGTCCTTACTCCTTACAGAGAACCACCCAACCACCTTTAAAATGACCTTCAAACCACAACAGTCAGATTACGAAAGGAACAGGGCCCGAAATTGGAACAGGGCAATTCAGTTAAGAATTTGTTCTTAACTGAATTGCCTAGTTAAATAAATATATAAATAGCCTAAAAAGTTAGCAATATTATAAACAAGCAAAGCATGGATAGGCCTACATTTTAAAATAAAACTTGAGATAGCCTAATAATCTTAATTAGGCTAAATATTGATATCACGTTCATGTATGTGCAATCGATAGACCTACCCAACCTGGTCCCAGAACATTTCGTATTATTCTGTACGTAAATCCAAGACACTCAATGTAGTATGATGTGTTACATAGGGTATGGTAACATAAGACAGATGGTTACTTAAGGGAAAAACAAAAGGATGGTGGTTGGTAGGGATGGGCATGTAAAACGAACATCTAGCAACCCAAAGGTTGTGAGTTTGAATCTCATCATGTAAAATTTTAGCTAATTAGCAAATACTAACTACTTTTTAGGTATTTAGCATGTTAGCTTACCCTACTTGCTAACCCATCACCTAATCCTAACCTTTTAGCTAACCCTTCCCCTAACCCTAACCCCTTATCCCTAACCTCAGTGCTTAATTTGTAAATCGGGAGGTGCCGGAACAAAAAGTGTGTGTGTGTGTGTGTGTGTGTGTGTGTGTGTGTGTGCCTTGTGTAAACGCATTTCATGCAATTCTACTTCATTTTACATGACTGGAGACTTTGGCAGAATCTTTTTTAATACTAAACAAATGATCAAAATGGCAGGCTACTTTGACACTGACAAACTGGGAATCTGAGATCAATAAAAACAACCTTGTCTTGAATCCATAAATAGCCTAGGCCAAGGTGTGTTGAGACACATATTTTAGGCTGCAGTATGAGGACTACCCTGACTCTTTCTTTTTACTGGGCATCAATCCACAACTAGGCTATTTAAAAAAAAAAATCTGTTGATCCTCTGAGGCTAAATAATAGGCCTTCTTGTGGTGTAGTAGACTATTCTGAATTATTTCATTTATTTCTGAAGATGTATTTAAATTGATCAGGGGTGCTGCAGTTCCTTCAAAATCCTTCTGGCGAGTAAATACATGATTGAGTGCAACGCTGGCTCATGTCTATCAGAGTAGAGAGGGTGAAAGGTCATATAAAGTTTATCTCATTCCAGTTCAAATCAAATCAAAAGTCACATGCGCTGAATGTAACAGGCGTAGTAGACCTTACGGTGAAACGCTTACTTACAAGCTCCTAACCAACAGCGCAGTTTCAAAAAATATGGATAAGAATAAGAGAAAAGTAACATTGTAATTAAAGAGCAGCAGTAAAAAATAATAATATATATACAAGGGGGTGCCGGTACGGAGTCAATGTGCGGGGGCACCAAATAGTTGAGGTAGTATGTACATGTAGGTAGAGTTAATTAAAGTGACTATGCATAGATGACAACAGAGAGTGGCAGTGGTGTGGAGAGGGGAGGGGGGGAGGAGCAATGCAAATAGTCTGGGTAGCCATTTGACTAGATGTTCAGGAGTCTTATGGCTTGGGGGTAGAAGCTGTTTAGAAGCCTCTTGGACCTAGACTTGGCGCTCCGGTACCGCTTGCCATGTGGTAGCAGAGAAAACAGTCTATGACTAGGGTGACTGCAGTCTTTGACAATTTTCAGGGCCTTCCTCTGACACCGCCTGGTATAGAGGTCTTGGATGGCAGGAAGCTTGGCCCCAGTGATGTTCTGGGCCGTTCGCACTACCCTCTGTAGAGTCTTGCGGTCGGAGGCCGAGCAGTTGCCATAGTAGGCAGTGATGCAACCAGTCAGGATACTCTCGATGGTGCAGCTGTAGAACCTTTTGAGGATCTGAGGACCCATGCCAAATCTTTTCAGTCTCCTGAGGGGGAATAGGCTTTTTCGTGCCCTCTTCACGACTGTCATGGTGTGCTTGGATCATGTTAGTTTGTTGGTGATGTGGACACCAAGGAATTTGAAGCTCTCAACCTGCTCCACAGCGGCCCCGTCAATGAGAATGGGGGCGTGCTCGGTCCTCTTTTGCCTGTAGTCCACAATCATCTCCTTTGTCTTGATCACATTGAGGGAGAGGTTGTTGTCCTGGCATCAAATGGCCAGGTCTGACCTCCTCCATATAGGCTGTCTCGTTGTTGTCAGTGATCAGGCCGACTACTGTTGTGTCATCGGCAATTTTAATGATGGTGTTGGAGTCGTGCCTGGCCATGCAGTCATGAGTGAACAGGGAGTACAGGAAGATGCTGAGCACCCACCCCTGAGGGGCCCCTGTGTTGAGGATCAGCGTGGTGGATGTGTTGGGGGGTCGCCCGTCAGGAAGTCCAGGATCCAGTTGTAAAGGGAGGTGTTAAGTACCGGGGTCCTTAGCTTATGATGAGCATTGAGGGCACTATGGTGTTGAACGCTGATCTGTAGTCAATGAATAGCATTCTCACATAGGTGCTCCTTTTTGTCCAGGTGTGAAAGGGCAGTGTTGAGTGCAATAGAGACTGCATCATCTGTGGATCTGTTGGGGCGGTATGCAAATTGGAGTTTGTCTATGGCTTCTGGGATGGTGGTGTTGATGTGAGCCATGACCAGCCTTTCAAAGCACTTCATGGCTTGGTTAGGCAGGTTACCTTAGTGTTCATGGGCACAGACACTATGGTGGTCTGCTTAAAACATGTTGGTATTACAGACTTGGCCAGGGAGAGGTTGAAAATGTCAGTGAAGACATTTGCAAGTTGGTCAGCGCATGCTCGCAGTACACGTCATTGTAATCCGTCTGGCCCTGTGGCCTTGTGAATATTGACCTGTCTAAAGATCTTACACACATCGGCTGCGGAGAGCGTGATCACACAGTCTTCCAGTACAGCTGGTGTTCTCATGCATGTTTTAGTGTTATTTGCCTCGAAGCGAGCATAGAAGTAGTTTAGCTCATCCAGTAGGCTCATGTCACTGTGCAGCTCCTGGCTGTGCTTCCCTTTGTAGTCTGTAATGGTTTGCAGGCCCTGCCATATCCAACGAGCGTCAGAGCCGGTCTAGTACGACTCAATCTTAGTCCTGTATTAACGCTTTGCCTGTTTGATGGTTCGCCGGAGGGCATAGCACGATTTTTTATAAGATTCCGGGTTAGAGTCCCGCCCCTTGAAAGCGGCAGCTCTAGCCTTTAGCTCAGTGTGGGTGCTGCTTGTAATCCATGGCTTCTGGTTGGGGTATGTACGTACAGTCACGGTGGGGACGACGTCATTGATGCACTTATTGATGAAGCCAATGACAGATGTGGTGTACTCCTCAATGCCATTGGAGGAATCCCGGAACATATTCCAGTCTGTGCTAGCAAAACAGTCCTGTAGCTTAGCATCTGCTTCATCTGACCACTTTTTTATTGATCTAGTGCTTCCTGCTTTCATTTTTGCTTGTATGCAGGAATCAGGAGGATGGAATTATGGTCAGATTTGCCAAATGGAGGGCGAGGGAGAGCTTTGTATGCATCTCTGTGTGTGGAGTATACGACGAATCATTGCTTTATTTTTTAAAGTCAATTAAGAAACAAATGATTATTTACAGTGACAGCCTAGGAACAGTGGACTGCTTTATTCAGGGGCAGAACGACAGATTTTTACCTTGTCAGCTCGAGGATTCAATCGAGCAACCTTTCGATTACTGGCCCAAAGATCTAACCACTAAGCTACCTGCCGCCCCACAGTTATAGGTTCCATCTCTAACAGGAAACCGAGCCCAGAATGAATAAGAGTAAGAACACAGACTTTACAACACACGTGTGACTTTTTTAAAAATATGATCAATTGGCAGGAATTCTGAAACCAAGATATGGATGTTGCGCAATGGACGAAACAGCAATGGAAGTTATGGTTAACATTCCTGGGCCAGGTTTCCTGATAGTGATTGAATTTAGGTTTACTAGTGTTTAAACGATGCATCATTCCAGACTGGTCTCATAGACTAGATGTAACATAGTAAACGTCAATCCGGGACACCCAAATTAGCATGATGTTATGTTTGGTATGGTTACATAAGATATAAGGTTATCTAAGGTAAAAGCAAAAAGACGGTGGTTGGTTAGGCTGACGGGCAGGCATATAATACAAATGTCTAGGGATCTAAAGGTTGTGTGTTCAAATCTCATCCTGGGCAACTACTTACTGCTACTTAGTGTGTTAGCAAATGTTAGCCACAACATGTTAGAATTTGTAACATTTCATATGTTTAGAAATGTTGTAACATATCGTAGATTTCGCTAAATTGTAAAATATCATAGGAATTGTAATTTGTAACATACCATGCTGTTTATGGGCCATTTGTCTGCATGAGCATAACTGCAATGTGTGTGGGTGTATGTGCCCTCAGAGAATCAAGAGAAACATGCTTTGCTGTCAAAGTGAGTTTATCTAACCCACATGATATGTTTGTTGTTTGAGGATAATATGGGTGGAAGTTTGTTTCCATACTCTGTAAACATTATATGTTCTGGTCCATTTTTAGCCCAAGAGGGCATGTCTAACTTGGGTTTGTAGCTCAAAATTTGGTTTAGGCTAATAATGAGAGCCTCCTGGAAAGAATTGGGCCTGTGTTGGGGCCGGTGTGGGAGCGTCAAGGAAAGGAATGTGCCGGTGTGTTAGAAATGCCAGGGCCAATTTCTGATCAAGGCTCTCCCAAAATATAGGGGGTTGCAATTATTGAGTAAATGGAGGCAAATTAGGCCATCAGACAACCAATTAGACCGTGCCAGCCTTCGCAGTGTATCCATGTATGCACACTTGGTGTTTGTGATTTTCCCAATTAACCTTTGTGTTTTCTTAAGGGTAAAACATGACCAGCCACTATGTTTAACTGCAGAGAAAACCCCCGAAATGATATTTTTTCCAACTTGAAATTGGATGACTTTCCTAGAGTGACCGCAACATTAGAAAAAGTTAAACATAGTCTTTGTTCATATTTCCATGAAAGCTGTACACCACCAGGGTACAAAGATTGTCTTAGGGTCATTTTTGACCTGGCAGTTATAAAATGTATTTACACACCACAAAAACCAAAGACACACACACACACACAAAACAAAAGCTTTAATGTGCATGTGCAGCATCTCCACTCCACGACCCCACACATGACTCAAGTTCACAGACAAAATAAAAACCATTTCAGGCAAAATAAACATTTCAGACAAAATAAACATTTCTTGAAATCATTTGGAGGGTTTCCGTAAATATGGAGACACCTGGAAAGGGATGGATGAGATTGACCTGCGTGCCTACATTGGGTGTGTATAGGTCCCGAGGCGAGGCTACATGTAGTCTCTGCGATGCAGAGAGTGGAAGGGCGATTTTCCAGGCCATGATGCAACTGAAAGTCTTTCACACATTCTCAAGAATGTTATGATTTGATAACCATGAGTCAAGACCTGCAAGTCTGG
Organism: Oncorhynchus gorbuscha; assembly: GCF_021184085.1. Lineage (NCBI taxonomy): Eukaryota > Metazoa > Chordata > Actinopteri > Salmoniformes > Salmonidae > Oncorhynchus > Oncorhynchus gorbuscha. Next base: position 39,443,107 of record NC_060186.1, read on the forward strand.
GAGAAGTGGGTGGAGCATCTGCCATACCTCTACAACCCTGGGCCTGAAGGAACAGTGGAGGAGCAACTGGTTCCATTCAAGAGGTACATTTTTATTTTCATATCTGTAATGCAAGTGATTTCACTGTTCATTTTATTATGTATTGCTGTAATATCCTTGATTTATGTGATTGTTTTCTGTGACACTGATACTAATTACTGATAGTAATCTCTTTTGCCCAGCAAGCCAGCAAAGTATGGCATCAAGATATGGGTGGCCTTTGACGTACAATCCAGCTACGTTTGGAAGATGCAAGTCTTCACAGGGAAGTCGACCACCGGAGGCCTGGAGAGGAACCAGCGGATGTGGGTTGTGCTTGATGTCACAGATGGATTGAGGAGGCACAATGTCACGTGTGACAATTTCTTCACCTCTTATGAACTCAGCCAGCAGCTCCTGAAGAGGAAGATCACCATGGTTGGCACAGTTAAAAAGAACAAGCCTGAGCTCCCACCTGCACCCCTCGAAACAAGGGGGAGAGAGGCCTTCTCATTAAAGTTTGCCTTCAACCCCACCACCACTTTAGTTTCTTACCTCCCATAGAGGAACAAGAATGTGGTCCTCCTGAGCACACTGTGCAAAACAGCTGAGATCCGTGATTGTGAAGACAGGAAGCCAGCCATCATCCTGGACTACAACCACAACAAAGGAGGTGTGGACAACCTGGGCAAGGTGATTGGAACTTACAGCTGCAGGAGGATGACTTCCCGCTGGCCCCATCTTCCATAACATCATTGATGTGTCCTCATACAATGCCTTCGTGATATGGAACAAGATCAACACTACCTGGATGCCTGATAAGCGGAACAAGAGGAGGGAGTTCCTGGAGAAGCTGGGAAAGGCACTTGTAACCCCACACATTCAAAGAAGGGAGCGCGTCCCCCATGCAGCAGCTTCCACAGCGCTTGTGAAAGCTGTTCAGGGGGCTGAATCTTGTCCTGATCCACCTGAGGCTGCAGCTGGGGCAGGCAAGAGGAGATGCCAATTCTGCCCCCCAAAGGACTGTTAAACAAATACTATGTGCTGCACATGGGAGAAATACATCTGCAAAGTCCATGCACACACACTTGCATACTGTCCTACGTGTGCTAATTACAGTTGATTGATTTATGTTCTTCAAGGTTTTTTTTGTATCAATTATCTTATTTTATTCTTATTTGTTGTTGTTGTTTATACACCTTGTGGGTGGGGGCAATGGTTAAAAATGGGAGAAGAATAGTATTTTGTAGTTGAATTCCTCATTGTACAGTATATAAGAACATATCACTATGTTGCCAAAAAGTTCAAGACTGTTATGGTTTCCCTTCAATAAAATGCATTCAAAACTACTTTCTGCACATATCTGCTACTTTCTTAGGCTATACAAGTGCTACCTCTTGCTAAAAAAAAGTAATGTTTACACCTATGCAGTACCTTTAGCAATAATAATAACTAACCTCTACTTTAGCAAAAAAAAAACTATTATGAAGGGTGTGTTGTAATAAAAATCTGTCCACTGATTTAAATGCAATCCTTCTGCATTGTGAAGAGGTTGTTTCTTCATGCAAAATAGATTTGGGTTTAGTGAAGGTGGGTCATTTTTTTTAAACCCTTGAGACAAGGGTAGTATACATAATGTTAAGACAACACAAGAGTTAATAATGAACCGCACATTGTCCCCTGCCACTTCATGCTATAGGGGTTGATTTGTCATTGTAATCCTATAACTGTCTACTGGACAAAAATGTCTCATGTTATAACTAAATATACAAGAATAACATAATTGGTTAGTTACTTGTAATACAGCAGGGGATCCTGAGAACCCGATTAATCCACTGTCCCCATGGAATTGTTAAATCTATTCAATCTTGCAGATTACATGAACCATGTTCTGCCCTTACTGAAGCCTACTTCAAGTGCATTTGAGAGCTTTGTGTCATTGAACAGTCTCGCAGTGGGATCGCGTCTCATTTCACAGATAAGATTATTAACAATGACGGAACACGTCACTGGTCATCTGAAGGGGAGAACGGCACAAGTCAGTGAAGCACGATGCAGAATAATGATGCAAAGTTCAGATGAATGACATGGATGATCACACTTGCAGATAGTGATGATTCATCACATCTGCTCATGCAGAGTCCATCCATTGATTGCATCCTTCCATCATATGCGCACTGCGCTCTGGATCGTCTTTACGCACGGGCACCGTGCGTGTTCGAGTCGAGACCACCCCACGGAGGCTAATATTTGAATACAGTCTCCGTGTTAACGACAATATCGGGTTTAACATTACTGAAACGAGACATAAATCATTTTCAATATAAAAAAAATGAGGTCGAATAAATAGCCCAGTATTAGGCTACATCAAACGGAACGTAGGGTTCCACAAGTGTGACATTTAACCAAAGAAACAAAGAAAGGGGATGGCATGAAGACCTCCAGTTGTTTTAAAGTGCAAACGAAAGAGTGAAAGATGGAAACACATTTGGATGGACTCTCAAAAAGGGTAAGGACCCAGGTACTTACGCGCCATGCTTGTAAGATTCCACCGCCCCGGACCACCGCCTTTTCCTACTTTTGTGCTTTCTGCATTCCCCGATAAGTATCAAGCAAAAAAGTAAGAACACAAACTTAATATAAGGCATTATGTGTGAAAACTCAAAAGTCTTCGAATGAGTGAAGCGATCCCTTTAATCCACGTCCGCAATGGTTTGAGCATTGTAGCATATTTTGTTCCCAAGCATTGTAGTGAGGCAGTTTGCCGGTTGAATAAGTAACAACGACTGTTCACGAGGTCAAGCGGCTTGTCCCGCTTATTGCTCCCTGATTGGTCCACGGTCTACAGTGGTTGGTTTCCAAGCGCTCCAAACCAAGGCACCGAGCGCGCAGCTTCAGCAACAGCTCTTGTTTAGCTACAGTATAATGACATGACCACAATCCAGGGTGTCCGTGTGAAGTTGATTGGCAACCATTTCACGGTGGGAAGACGTTTACATGACACAGGGAATCCTCGTTCAAGTGATGTAAGGATTCTCACAGGTGTCTGTCGCTTGTCAAAAAACCACAACGTAGATATATGGCGCCTGTTCTTATTAAACCTCTCAGTAACAACTCAGAAAGCACTACGCATGTAACTATAACATAACAGGCATGGAATCAAGTATATCAACAGCAAGTGCATATCCTAATATACATTGCATTCAGAAAGTATTCAGATCGCTTCACTTTTTACACATTTTATTACTGTTGCAGCCCTATTCTAAAATCGATTAAATTAAATGTTTTCCTCAATCTACACACAATACCACATAGTGACAAAGCGAAAACAGTTTTTTTTAGAAATGTTTGCAAAAACCCCTGAAAAACACATTAATTACTTAACTATTCAGATCCATTGAGACTCAAAACTGAGCTCAGTTGCATCCTGTTTCCATTGATCACCCTTAAGAGAGTCCACCTGTGTTAAATTAAATTGATTGGACATGATTTGGAAAGGCACACACCTGTCTATATAAGGTCCCACAGTTGACAGTAAATGTCAGAGCAAAAACCAGGCCATAAGGTTGAAGGACTTGTTCGTAGAGCGCAGAGACAGGATGGTGTAGAGGCACAGATCTGGGGAAGGGTACCAAAACATTTATGCAGCATTGAAGGTCCCCAAGAACACAGTGGCCTCCATCATTCTTAAATGGAAGAAGTTTGGAACCAACAAGACTCTTCCTAAAGCTGACCGCCTGGCCAAACTGAGTAATCGGGTGAGAAGGACCTTGATCAGGGAGGTAACCAAGAACCCGATGGTCACTCTGACAGAGCTCCAGAGTTACTCTGTGGAGATAGGAGAAACTACCAGAAGGACAACCATCTGTGCAGCACCACCAATCAGGCCTTTATGGTGGAGTGGCCAGACGGACGCCACTCCTCAGTAAAAGGCACAGCCTGCTTGGTGTTTGCCAAAGGGCACCTAAAGGATTCTCAGACCATGAGAAACAACATTCTCTGGTTTGATGAAACCAAGTTTAAACTCTTTGGCCTGAATGCCAAGTGTCACGTCTGGAGGAAACCTGGCACCATCCCTACGGTGAAGCATGGTGGTGGCAGCATCATGCTGTGGGGATGTTTTTCAGTGGAAGGGACTGGGATACTAGTCAGGATCGAGAGAAAGATGAACAGAGCAAAGTAGAGAACCTTTGATGAAGACTGGGGTGAAGGTTCACCTCCCAACAGGACAACGACCCTAAGACCACAGCCAAGACAACGCAGGGGTGACAGTCCAAACTCACCAAAACAATCATGAAGAGGGCACGACCAAACCTTTCCCTTTCAGGACCGAAAAGATTTGTCATGGGTCCTCAGATCCTCAAAACGTTCTACAGCTGCACCATCAAGAGCATCATGACTGGCTGAATCACTACCTGGTATGGCAACTGCTCGTCATCTGACCGTAAGGCGCTAGAGGATAGTGCGTACGGCCCAGTACATCACCGGGACTAAGCTTCCTGGAATCCAGGACCTATATAAAAGGCGGTGTCAGAGGAAAGCCCATAACATTGACAGAGACTCCAGTCATAGATTGTTTTCTCTGCTACCGCACAGCAAGCGGTACCGGAGCACTAAGTCTAGGACCAAAAGGCTGCTTAACAGCTTCATAGTTACTTCCCCCCTACCTACATGTACAAATCACCTCTGACCTGTACCCCCGCACACAGACTCAGTACCTGTACCCCCTGTATGTAGCCTCGTTATGGTGTTCCTTTTTATCATTTTTTAAAACTTCTGTTTACTTAAATATTTTCTTAACTCTTCTTGGACTGCACTGTTGGTTAAGGGCTTGTAAAGCATTTCACGGTTGTTGTATTCGGCGCATGTGACAAAGTTTGATTTGAAAATAGCTGTGCAGCGACACTCCCCATCAAACCTGACAAAGCTTGAGAAGATCTGCAAAGAATGAGAGAAACTCTCCTAACACAGGTGTGCCAATCTTGTAGCATCATACCCAAGAAGACTTGAAGCTTTAAATCGCTGCCAAAAGGTGCTTCAACAAAGTACTGAGTAAAGGGTCTGAATACTTATAAATGTGTCATTTAAGTAAATTTGCAAGCATTTCTAAAACTCTTTTGCTTTGTCATTAAGGGGTAGCGTGTGTAGATCAATGAGGGAAAAAACAATTTAATACATTTTAGAATAAGGCTGAAACATAACAAAATGTCAGAAGTCAAGGTCTGAATACTTTCAAATGCACTGTACATCTTTTAGATAAAACTTACTGGATGATGAAATGTGATCCTCTATGTGTACATGTGTATCAACTCTCCAGATTACTGAATGGTTTGTGCAGAGATGGATAACTAAGTGTTACTTTCAGCCATCCGTCATGACACAGAAAGAAATAAGAAAATTCCAAGGCATTTATTTTCTGATACAATGTTCAAACCTACTGTATGCATGGTTCAAATACAGTCTGAAGAGATGGATATATGTCTAAATTACATCTTGAGACATGAATCAAGCTGTCTTACATGTTTCAAACTTAGAGAGGCCCTATTCTGGTCATTTGATTTGCTCTGAAGTAAAATGTGCACACAACATTAAAACCTCTGCATTAGTTCCCAATCCTATTTCTTTTGAGGACTTAAAAAGATAGGCTATAGTCGTACAGTCTCTTAAAATCTCCCTTTCCTTTAAGCTCATGAAATTGAGTGACAAGGAGTTGGCAAGAGAGCAGAAACAGACTGGCACTCAGGCTATAAGATTGACAGAGTATGTATACTAGCTAGGTTGTATCTGCTATTGCAAAGTAGGAACAGCCAGAGCATTGGCTAGGCAGTCAGATATGTAAACAACATAACAGTTGAGCAGAAATTGTTAGCATCTTATCCGTATACAAAATGTTAATCATATTGCTTCCCTTTGCACAATTAAATAATAATTTTGAGACAAACAATTTAATAGCCTTCATTGTTTACATGTTATATGACAGTATTGTCTTGTTTAAATATTGAGAGCAAATCAGCAATTCCTATGATAAACAGATGCCTGACAAATTAAAAAGGAGAGCTAGAGCAGACCTGGGTTCAAATATTATTTGAAATAATTTCACATACTTTATATGTGGTTGCTTGAGCTTGCCTGGCTACATGTCCCAATATAATAATTCCAAAACAAAAAACAACTGGCATCCCAGGCAGGCTAGAGCAAAAACAAAGTATTTGAAAGATTTTAAATAGTATTTGAACCCAGGTCTGATAGTGTCTCTCCTCTGGGGAGGTTTAGATACAATACTCCCATTCTAAAAAATGTAGTACACTCTAGAGTCAATTCAAAGTAATAGAAGACACCTTGGGAGGTGTTGTGGTGGTGAGTCAACCCCATCCTCCACAGGAATGAAAGTTACCCTCATTGTAAACCAAGCCCTCTTTGAAGCCCACGGTAAAGAGAAAGTCAGTTTGTTGCCAGCTAGGGTGTCAGGTCAGGTGATAGGAGGGGCGGTTGACTCACTCGACTCAGGGGGGGTGGTGGGGCTGGGGAGGTTAAGGTTAGTTTTGTCACAGCTCGTAGTCAAACTTGTACTCGTTGGTCAGGTAGACCCTGCGGAAGATGAGGGCAGCCAGGAGCAGGGCGAGCACCACGATGAGCACCACAGAGCCCGTATGGCTGGTGTCCTGAGGAGGGTGGGGGGCGGCGGTGTGGGGGAAAGTGGGTCTGCTGGGGGGCTCTATCTGGTCTCTCTGTTGCTGCTGGGCCCGGCGCTGGTGGGTGCTGGAGGCTGGTGGACTCGTCTCCTCCTCACTGGGAGGTGGAGCCGCCTCGGCCTGCAGGGAGCACAGCATATCATATACATGATCAGACAGTGGACCAACACACATTGCATTTTTTTTTTTACCTCTATTTTACTAGGCAAGTCATTTAAGAACAAATTCTTATTTTCAGTGACGGCCTAGGAACAGTGGGTTAACTGCCTGCTCAGGGACAGAACGACAGATTTGTACTATGTCAGCTCGGGGGATTCGAACTTGCAACCTTTCGGTTACTAGTCCAACGCTCTAACCACTAGGCTACCCTGCCGCCCCGTGTGTGTGCATGAGAGCACACACACACACACACACACACTATGGGCCATCTTTCTCGAAGCACATCGGTTTTTCCCACCACCAGAGACATGGTGTTACTACACAGCAAAACGCGTTTAATTCATGAGCTTCTCAGCAAATGTGCATATTGGTTCACATTTGGTCTTGGGAATAACACTTAAGTTGCAGCCATGAAAATACAATAAGGTCATAGCAACTAAAAAGGCTACCGTTGATTGTTTTAAAAGGGGAAACAGTCTTATTTCAAGTTGCTTTAAAAGGTGATGACTAAACAAAGAGCAATAGGGTACAGCTCAGGTTTTACACAAGAGAGAGAAAGCTCAATCTCACGCCTCCTGGTTAGGGGATGGCTGCAGGCCAGGGAGGGCTGGCGCGCAGAGAGACAGACACTGGGGGACAGAGTAGGGAGCAGTGAACAACGCCCTCTAATCATGCCATTATCACTCTGTTCAGTTTGACATAGGAAGAGCAAGGCAGACCGTGATGATGCAGTCAAGGTGTGGGATAACCACAGGACCAGAATGGTCCCTCTCCCGGCCAGAGGTTACATCGGTCGTTTGTTACTGCATCCAGCAGCAGACGGTAAGTCCATTTTTTTTATTTTAACTATCCCCGTTCTTTCTCTCCTACTCAGGTCAGTTCAGTGGGATTGAAGAGACCCTATTGTATGAAGTATGAAGAAACATAATCCCTTCATTCATCTTCACCATGCTTGGAAACGGCAATCTCAAAATTGCTATGACCTTCTAATAAATAATGGTGCAATTAAATGACACATAACACTGATATCTAGCTGTAAAATCGGCTTATAAGAAAACATCAGTTATCATGAGTGTTGTCATAGGGGACTGCTCGAAATCATGCCTCAGTGGCAGCGGGTTGGCGCACAGTGAAGAACCTGGAGGGCCAGAGAGCAGAGTGCTGCCTGCAACGTCATCATACAGATTGACTACTTCCCGAGCCATTAAACACATTGATTTATTTTTTTTAAAAGTGCTGTTCCCTGAGTGAGTGACAGAGGCTGATGCAGCACAGTGGAGCCACGACATTACATAAAGCACTATGAGAGATTAGGGATCATTTACGGGGTAACGACATTGCCATGTTCTCCCTTTTATACCCCATTCTGGAGCGTCGGGGGGACCCCCCCAGGACACCCCCACCACTCCTCTCATAAATAACTCTCATTTAATGGCTCGGGAATAAGAACGACAAAAATCCCGGTCTTCGGGACTTCGTCTGCGACAAGGTGGCACATTCGTGTGCAACCATGCCAACTACGCAACCATATCAACCTCTTTCAATAGCAAATACATGAATAATCCCCTAGAATAGCAAATACCTTCAGTATGCAGTTGTTTCTCTGCCCACGTAGGTGGCAGAGATTGCTTATTAAAATATGTGTAGGTGGGGAGGTTTGTGGTGCAGGGTAATCTCCTCCACCAGCCGTCTTGCTCTCGCTTTCCAACTGTCTGTTTTCACAGTGCCTCAGAAAGGGACTTGAATGGATCCTATATGTCAGGAGCAGGAAAAAGTGCTGCCGGATTTTAAATTGGCTGATCTCACAGTCCGTCACCAGCTACTATAACACTGATGGCGTTCCTCACCTGCTCAGCCTGGGCGTTCTCCTCTTCCTCCTGTCTCCCCGAGGAGGATGTCTCTCCCTGGGGTTCTGTGGGGGGCTCACTCTCTGCCCCTGTGCTCTCACTGCCCTGCCTGGACTCTGCCTGCAGGAACAAACACACAGTTGACGGTTTGCTGTCACACACAATGTACTCAAGCTCTTGTCAGCGGGCTGAGACAACATTCCTCGGGTGCAAAGCCCTATCTTTGCTGTATGTGACTGCTTGACTCCACAAATGGGTTAAGACATGGGAACACGTGTTTCATCCAGTTCTGACATCTGGTAAAAGGTTTTGAAGAAAACTGACTAGACTCAAAAGTAAATAAACAACACCACACCATGTCTGGGGTAGGATTGTGACTGGTAGGCAGTTGTACCTTGAAGTTGATCTGCTGGGCAAGCTCTTGGTCTTCTTGGTCCTCTGGGCTGGGGTTTGTGGGGGAGGGAGACAGGAGGGCTAAGTGCATGGAGCAACCACAAGTCTCACAGCAGAAGTCCTGGGATCTGTCAGAAGGTCAGCGAGAGCGAGTGTGAGTTATGGACAGAAGTTTTTACATTGAACTTTCTTTGTTTTGCTGTAGTCAAATGGATTCATCTGACAAGCCGGGTAGAGAAAGTGTGACTCAATATATAAACTCTGTGTATAAATGATGGGAAATAATTCACCCCAGCAGTCCTCTAGGCAAAAAGAGGGCCTGGATTTGTTTTCGTTTAGTATTTAGTACGATCTGCCCAGGCAGCAGCTACTCTTCCTGGGGTCCAAACAGGAATAAATCAATGCATCATATTAAAACAATAGCCAACATCATACAAGACATTGTGCATTATACACATGTACATTGCTTCTATATTACTAATGTACAATATAACATGTACAAGATTGCAATGTGTGTTAGTGAGTGTGGTTCCTTTGCGGGGTTGTTTTATGTTGTTTTTTTTGTTGTCAAATTTTACTGCTAGCTTGAGTTACGAGGTGGAAGAGAGTTCCATGTAGTCATGGCTCTATATAGTATTGTGTGTTTCCTAGCCTCTGTTCTGGACTTGGGGACTGTGAAGAGACAACGGGTAGCATGTCTTGTATGGGTGTTTGAGCTGTGTGTTAGCTGTTTGAACAGATCGTTTGTGACACGTCAATACATCGCACAAAGACAAGTATTGATGCAGTCAATATCTCCTCTACTTTGAGCCAGGAGAGATTCTAACAAAACAGCTCCCACAATCTTATTATCCATGGAATATAACGTTGCGGATAAAGTTCAGAATGACAATTTGTTCATGTTTTTTCAGCGCCCCCATACTGCACAACGAAGATGAGGAAATTAAATCATTGGTTGGGGGGGGGGTCAAAAGCAAGTAAAATAGCAATAAAAAATAAATTTAATCAGTGTCTGGACCCTTCTATAACATGCCATTTACATCAAATTCTCTGTACATATTGAAGCAATGCAATTATAACAGTGTGGACTGCAAACATGTTCAACATATTTATCAAACACGGGGCCGGCTGCTTAAAAAACTAGGCTATAACAGACCAACATTTGAATTGTAGTTGATGACAATGCAATACATAAAAGACCATAAATACACCACATGAAGCAACCACATATTTAGCCTTGGTGCAAGTTCTGATTGACCAGTGAGGGGCCAAGCTTCGACACACATAACTTGTTTATTCATCAAAAACCCAGCAATTTCACGCCACTGCGCCCATAATTCCGGTTGTGAAAATAACAAATATTTCTGACACACACTGAACAATAACACTACCACCAGCGCTAAGATTTACCATTGCGTTAGGTTTGTGAAAATAGAGCTCGGAGTCGTTTGGCTGGAGGTCCAAGCACAACAATCAAAAACTTAGAGAAACTTCTTAGAGATTTGGTTAGTCAAAGATGACTCAGACAATTTGACAAGACGTATGGATTGAAAGTCATTATGTGAAGACAATATTCAACTGTGGCTTGGAGAGCGATATTGACAGCTTGACAATTCCATCAACGAAGTCAAGCATGACATCCCAAGAGTTGCTGTTCTCCCCCCCCAACCAAAATCATGCTTTAATAGGCAGAAAAGACAACCATCTGAAATGTTTTCCTCCTCTAACTTCTGCATTATTAACACTTGTCATTACAGCAGTCTGGGAGCCAGCAAAACTTCCCAATCAGTTTACTTTTCTGTCAGGAAACAGAGCCAACTACGGATTATTCTCCTGTTTCGCTGCTTCCTGCTGGGTGCCCCTGGCCCCGACGTTGACTGACAGCTTTCACAATTACCACAGGGCACGGAGACAACCAAGACGGGAGATCTGAATCAAAGCGAAGTTGCTCTCTCAGCCGCAGCCACGACAGCCTTTCGTGAAACGGGCCTTTCTTTCATCCCGGAAGATAAACAGCCACGCAGGCACGGTGTGTGCACTGTATGTATTTATAGACCGAGATATGTTCCTGTGTCACATCTCATCTTCATGTGTTAATTAAACAGCCAGTTGTTAAAGACCCCTGTCCTGATATGTTAAACACAACAGATGCTGGGTTGCGGTCCAAATAACACCCGATTCCCTTGAGAGTGCACTACTTTTGACCAGAGCCCTTTCAACAAACAAAAAAAGGTAACAGGGTGCCATTTGGGACGCAACGGCTGGACCCTTTGCTCTTTTGATACATCTCAAAGTCAGAGCTCGGTGCGAGTTTCTTCAGAGGGAGAGACCCGTAAACAACGCGAGAAGAAGAGCATCAAGATGCCCAGACGTGTCCGCCAGAGACCCTTTCCCTCAGCCACTAACGCTGCCATCTCATAAGGTCCAATGCTGGTGCCTTGGTGTCCCTGGTAATGAGCATAGCTATTTGTAGAAGGCACATGCACTGTGTCCAGGGTGTTAACTTTGTTGAACAAATGCCTGCCAAACACCATAGGTTCTGCATGTACAGCTAGTCCATCTAATTGTATGTAAAGATAGTGCGTACCACACCAGTATCCAACATACATACAAACAGGCCTAATGTGTGTATTGTGTAATGATGCGTGTAAGGGTTGGGGACACATTGAAACAAAATGCAAACAGACATTTCACTCCAGACTGTTGTGTGTGTGTGTGTGTGTGTGTGTGTGTGTGTGTGTGTGTGTGTGTGTGTGTGTGTGTGTGTGTGTGTGTGTGTGTGTGTGTGTGTGTGTGTGTGTGTGTGTGTGTGTGTGTGTGTGTGTGTGTGTGTGTCCCTTCTCACAACATTGTTATCAGCGCCACTCATCCATCCGTTAGTGCACACAGGGTAAATGCACTGGAAAGAGAGTAAACAGTGGAGAGCTCTAATCTATGTAATCTTACTTTTTGGCAAGGGCTCTCCTCTCCTCTGGGGTATAATCAAGAGATCCGATTGCACCCTCTCCTTTGGTTGGCATGAATCCGATTATAGCTATTAGTGCCGTTCTGACTGAAAGAGAAAAAACAAAAAGGGAGAAACAAAAAAGTTATGAAAGACAATAAAAACAAACTCATACCGTCTGTCAACTCTTAAGAGCAGTTAATAGTACTCTATTTTTGATCAGAGGCCTATGAAGGGAATAGGGTGCTATACGGAGCAAAAATATAAATGCAACATCTAAAGTGTTGGTCCCATATTTCGTGAGCTAAAATCAAAGATCCCCGAAATGTTCCATATGCACAAAACACTCATCTGCTTGCTCATCGTCCTCACCAGGGTCTTGACCTGACTGCAGTTTGGCGTCATAACCGACTTCAGTGGGCAAATGCTCACCTTCGATGGCCACTGGCACGCTGGAGAAGTGTGCTCTTCACAGATTAATCCTGGTTTTAAACTGTAACCAGGCAGATGGCAGACAGTGCATGGTGTTGTGTGGGCGAGCGGTTTGCTGATGTCAACGTTGTGAACAGAGTGCCCCATGGTGGCGGTGGATTTATGGTATGGGCAGGCATAAGCTACGGATAACGAACACAATTGCATTTTATCGATGGCAACTTGAATGCACAGAGATACCGTGATGAGATCCTGAGGCCGATTGTATAATCGTTTCATTCATCCACCACCATCACTTCATGTTTCAGCATAATAATGCACGGCCCCACGTTTCAAGGATCTGTACACAATTCCTGGATGCTGAAAATGTCCCAGTTCTTCCATGGCCTGCATGTTCACCAGACATGTCACCCATTGAGCATGTTTTGGATGCTCTGGAACGATGTGTACGACAGCGTGTTCCAGTTCCCGCCAATATCCAGCAACTTGGCACAGCCATTGAAGAGGAGTGGAACATTCAACAATCAATAGCCTGATCAACTCTATGTGAAGGAGAGGAGTTGCACTCCATGAGGCAAATGGTGGTAACACCAGATATTGACTTGTTCTTTGATCCACATCCCTGTTTTTTAGGTATCTGTGACCAGATGCAGATCTGTATTCCCAGTCATGAGCAATCCATAGATTATAGGGCCTAATGAATTGATTTCAATTGACTGATTTCCTTATAGGAACTGTAATTCAGAAAAATCTTTGAAATTGTTTTGTTCAGTGTATTTGGGACCCAGCCTTTGAGATTCTACTGGAACTTATTATCCAGCTTTTCCACCACAGTGAGCTGGTAATGCACCAGAGTGAACTTGTACTGGGGATCTGAGACATCAAAAACCCAGCAGGGGAGGTCCAATCTCTGGGGCATGGCATCATTGTTTTGCCATGTGACCCTGGAGGGCAAAAAGGGGAGGTTGTCTGTCACAACCTGTTTGTCCACATGATTAAATTCTGTTATTAATTCCCTAAACCTTACTATGGACTAAGCTTTTTTTTGGCTCATCCAAAATACCCCCTAAAGTAATAGAAATAAATGCAGTGTGGAACATCTAGATTCTCCCATTGAATTCTATCTGATAACATTTTCATGTTTTTGGTATGGAGAGTAACATGAGGAGAATACTCAGAAAAAGGATGGCTTAATGGTGGTAACTGAAATCAAGCCAGAAAAGGGAAATATCGGACTTAAGGTACGAAGCAGATTGCCTGCTGCCAACACAGATTGAACACGCGAGTGAATAACTTGTGCGTGTCAAATCTATATTTCAAGTAAAACTTTATCTTATTTACTTTGTTCTCCTATGAAGGCTTATTTTCAGCCGCTTCCAGTTTTGACTTCTTAAATTGTGGGAGAAAAGCCCAATGATAGAACAATGTAGAAAAAAAGAAGAAAAAAACATTTGCATATCTGCCTTCATTTAAATTCAAACGAAAAGTCTTAAAGGAAAACTCCATCCAAAAACAATCTTTTGGTATTTGTATCATTAGTCCATTTTTGACATAGTCCCAAAATGTTTTGCTTGTCAGCAATCAAGTTTTCAAGATATGTAAACATTCAAAAATACAGAAATCATCCCGTATGCAAAACATTTTGGGAACTATGTCAGCTATGTCTCATTTCTTCCTGTTGGTACCCGCCAGGCAGAGAGCAAGTGAGTGGGGATGCTAGGCTACGTTTTGGTGCAGCAGTTGGAGGAGTAGGGGGAACAGGCTAGAGGCGGCCTAGGTATAACGGTGTTGGATTGGTAACCTGACTCTTATGCTAGACATTTCTCTACTCGCACTACCAAACTGCTAGGTTTTCGGGTAGCGTAGTTGGCTAAGATGTTATCAAGCGGACAGTCACGTGTGTTTGCGAGACAGAGGATCCGAACTCGAGTGCCAGTGAGGAAGGAAGCCATACTGTTAAAGCAGGCACAGTGACACCTGTTACACAGGGATACCTACTGCTCCAAGATGGCTGCCATGTCTCTGGGTGGTGGCCGGAGATGCTCAGACAGATCTTCTTCCCCACCTCGAATCTCCCATTGGGCTGAAAAAGAAGCATAACTATAGAATTACATATAGAACACATATATAATATGGCGTAGTGATTTATAGGATTTCTATGATAGGATCTTGATTACCATATCGCTGTCTATGACAACCTGGCTGAACAAGCAACAAATAGACAGTGAAAACCGTTACAGTGCTGATGGTAGAGGTTGATGGGAGGGATGGGATGTTAAGAAAAAGATTTTAAGAAAAAAAAAGAGTGCCTTCAAAGACCAAGAAAAACCTGCCAGCCTGAGCTGAGACAAGAAAAAGAAAAAAAGAGACTGGGCATAAAGACTGTCACAACCTTTCGGATCCACTGGCTTTTATCAGCCTGTCATTGGTTCTTCAGGTTATTATTGGTGCATCACCAGAGAACCATTCAAAACCTCTATGACAGGGCAATGACCATGCAAAGACAGCTAGGTCTTGTTCTGACAGTAGTGGCTCGGTGTGATGTAACCAGATGTGGCTGTTGGTTATGGCCAGATGTCTATAGCTGTCCATCTTCCAGCCTTGATCATTTGATTAGCTACCCTTCATCGTTACTTCAACTAACACATAATTGGCTGTGATTGATCGAGAGAGGGGGATATCTTCGTAAGTGTGTGTGTATATGAGTGTGTGTTTATTGGGTGCTTACTGTGAGTAGAATGATGCTGGGGGGCTTCATGGGGTATTCCGGGGGCAGCACGATCCTGCCGTGGTAAACCCCACCGTCGAAATCTGAGTCTGGGGGTCCGCGGACGGAGAAGTGCCACTCAAACAGATTATCCTGCGGGTGCACAACAAGTCAGTCAAATTAACACATTTCAATGATTGGTCCAGCTAGCTAGAGAACACACCCTTCTCTATGTGTTTTGTGTGGGGTTGTTTGTCGATTTGTAAGAAACATATAGGGAAGCACACACACCCATGACACACTATGTTGATAATGAGGTGGGCAGGGATGTTTGTGGTGCTGATGAGCCCGAGTGAGTTTTGGTGTCCCAGGTGTGACTCACCTCCAGTGGCTGGGCGTGGTAGTGCTCTGTGGGGTCCCTCAGTTCAGCAGCCTCCTTCATCAGCCTCTTTACAGCTAGCACCGATCGGGCGAAGAGAACAAACAGACAAACATCCCAGTAAGCCCCAGGTGAAATGACTAGCAGATATCCTCTCACTCTTTATCCCAGCAGACACAGAGCTTGCAGTTGACTTCCACTGGCATGCGATGTCCCAGGTTCTCCAGCTGTCTTTCTACATCCCCATATCCATCCATAAAACTGACACTACAGCAGGATAAACTCCTGATTTAAGATGCACAGGGCTCGAGAAGCGCTTCGCCTGGGCTGAGGGGAGGCTAACACAGACAGACTGGGCTCCACAAATGTTACAGTGCTGACTCGAACCAGCAACTCCAACGCACACGGTCTGTCAAACCAGCTCAAACCTCTACATTTAGTCGCCTTACAATGCATGTATTTTCCAGTGGTAAAAAGTATTTATTCCATTCTATTATTATTTTTTGTGTTTGCTTTATCATGGGCTGGACCTCTTTATATATGACTTAATTAACTAAATGACTATCGCCCTGTATCACTCACTTCTGTCATCATGAAGCGCTTTGAGAGACTAGTCAATGATCATATCACCTCCACCCTACCTGTCACCCTAGACCCACTTCAATTTGCTACCGCCCCAACAGGTCCACAGACGATGCAATCGCCATCACACTGCCCAATCCCATCTGAACAAGAGGAATACCTATGTAAGAATGCTGTTCATTGCCTACAGCTCAGCATTCAACGCCATAGTACCCTCCAAACTCATCATTAAGCTCGAGTCCCTGGGTCTTGACACAGCCGTGTGCAACTGGGTTCTGGACTTCGTGACGGGCCACCCCCAGGTGGTGAAGGTAGGAAACAACATCTCCACTTCGCTGATCCTCAACACTGGGGCCCCACAAGGGTGCGTGCTCAGCCCCCATCTGTACTCCAGGTTCACCCACGACTGCGTGGCCATGCACGCCTCCAACTCAATCATCAAGTTTACAGACGACACTACAGTGGTGGGCTTGATTACCAACAACGACGAGACAGCCTACAGGGAAGTGGTGAGGGCACTCGGAGTGTGGTGTCAGGAAAATAATTTCTCACTCAATGTCAGCAAAACAAAAGAGGTGATTGTGGAAATCAGGAAACAGCAGAGGGAGCACCCCTCTATCCACAGACGGTATGGTACAGCAGTGGGGAAGGTGGAAAGTTTTAAGTTCCTCCGTGTACATATCACTGGTCAATGTTCCACACAGACAGTGTGGTGAAGGCACAACAGCAACAGCAAAATGTGGCATGTCACCGAAAACCCTGGTAATCAATCAGATTTGATGATTTGACATTGTGTGGTGTTGAGTGTGTTAATTACTGATCATCTACGTCTGCCAAAAATTTAAAATGTTAATCATAAAATCATTACAAATAATGGTCCTTCTGTAGCTCAGTTGGTAGAGCATGGCGCTTGTAATGCCAGGGTAGTGGGTTCGATCCCCGGGACCACCCATACGTAGAATGTATGCACACATGACTGTAAGTCGCTTTGGATAAAAGCGTCTGCTAAATGGCATATAATAATGCAAGGATTGTGCCATTCAGCAGGTGTCCATTCAAATGGTCAACACAAATCCAGCTTTGGATGAGTTAAAAATCTCTATGAGAGACTAAAAACCCATCAGTTGCAAATGGGTAGCCTAGGCTATATGAGGAGACTGCCTGGCTTGGAAACAGGAAGCACACGTGATGCCAAATTTGTGCAAGCTAAACTCCATGTAACTAGGGCTCATGGAAGAGGAAGTAAACACATTCGTATGGCAGTAGGGTCAAGCAGTAAAGCCAGGGTCAACTTCAGACATGATGTGCTCCCAACAGCTGAAAACATCTGTCGGTGTGTATTGACCCCTATGACATGAACGTTGATGCCTCCGGACTGTGTTCATCTGGACCAGTCCCTTTTACACAGATGTTTGCAATACGGCTCTATAACCATAAAGGACATATTCTCCTTGATTTAATGACCAGCAGCATTATTACACCTCTGCTGCTGGTCAGACTGATTGGCAGGAAGTGAACTAGGACATTTTGATGACCACATATTATCTCAGGACAAAGTGGGTGTTTCTCGATATGCATACTACCGTGCTCCAAGTGCATTCTCCGACAATGTTTTCGAATACATTCTTGTGAGGATGAGAGGGTGGATATTGCATAACACTTGAGAAGCACTCGCACTCCCCCTACTCTATTACCTCACACTATACCTCCCATTCACTGAACCTTCTTTCAGCCAGGACAATGGAAACAATAGATGAAACAAGATACACACAAAGCAAACGTTTTACGTCATAATTGTCAGCTAGATATGAGAATCGTAATAATCTATCTAGCCAGCTAGTTAAACAGGCAAAAATAAGTTAAAGCTAATGTTATGTACGGTAGATGTACATTTTCCGTGGGTAGCTACCAATTCTTCATGGCTAGTTATCAAGCCCTATTGACTTACTATGGATTTAACTACTGTCTTCCAGCCAGGTCAATTAAAAAATAAAAATACATTTTTTCAGTCAGTTAAGAACAAATTCTTATTTTCAATGACGGCATAGGGACAGTGGGTTAACTGCCTGTTCAGGGGCAGAACGTCAGATTTGTACCTTGTCAGCTCGGGGATTTGAACTTGCAACCTTTCAGTTACAAGTCCAACACTCTAACCCAGGGGTGTCAAACTCATTTCGCATCGTGGGCCACATACGGCCTAGGGAGATGTCAAGTGGGCCGGACCATTAAAATTATACCATACTCTGCTATAAATAACCAAAATATCATGTCTTTCCTTTGTTTTGGTGTAAAGAAGCACAAGAACATTAGGAAAATATTGAAATTTAATGAACTATCCTTTTACAAAACATTTCATGAAACACCTCATATTTCCTTAGACAAATGTGCAATTTACTTTTATCATTCACAAATATGCATTGCAACTGATCCCACTGATTGTACAAAGGCACAAAACTTTAATTGGTACTGAAAAATATAGTAATGCACTTTAAGATTAAATGAGACTTTTAAAGAAAGGAATTTTTAAACCACTTACACATACGCATATAAAATCTAAATGTAATCCCTGCGTACACCTTACAAACTAAGGAGAGTGATTTTAAATGTGTAATGAAGAAAGTGTTGCCTGTCCTGTAAATCTGTAAACTTCATACATGAAACATACATACACATACAATACATACTGAAAATTTATGGAGTTGTATGAACAGTAGAATTCCATCACACAACTTTTGTTTTGAAGCTGCTGACTAACATTAAAGTGCACATTTTTTAAATCACCACAGTAAGGATTCATCTTCACAGAGCTGTATTCTTTCAATGCAAACAGTATCTAAGGCAGCATTTTAAAGGTGTTAGTCTAGTCTGGACTTGTATTTGTACCTGAAACTTGGCATCTTTTGGCCTGTACAAGTGCATCAACACCAGGTGTCATGTCCTGACTAGCTGTCACTTTCAGAATGTCATTTAAGTGCTTGTTTGTGAGCCTTGAACGCATTTTTGTTTTATTGATATTCATCACTGAGAAAATTTGGTCACAAAGGTAGGTTGTCCCAAACATGCACAAAATTTTAGCAGCCAGGGCTGTTAATTTGGGGTACCCTGGTAGTAGATACTGATAAAATCTGTCCAGACCTACAGAGGCAAATTTGCCCTTCAAATCTGCATCACACTGCAAATCAATTATCTCTAGCTGAATTTCGACCGGCAGATCAGAAGCTTTAACTGTGAAAGGTGAGCGAAAACTGAAAATTCTGTCTCAAGTTCACCAAATACCTGAAAACGTTTCTCAAACTCCCGCAGTAGTCCTGCAATTTTGTCTTTGTACCGTTTCATGTCCGCATCAGGTCTGGTCACACACACATCTCTCAGACAGGGGAAATGAGCAGGGTTGCCATTTGCCAGTTGCATCTCCCACAAAGTCAGCTTCAACTTAAATGCATGTATGTTGTCAGAAAACTGTGTGACAACTTTTTGCAGCCTTGCAACATTTTGTTCAGATTGTTCAAGTGTTCAGTAATATCAACCAAGAATGCAAGGTCCCGTAGCCATTCCTGAGATTGTAATTCCAACACCGGTTTTCCTTTTTCTCCATGAACTGTCCGATTTCCTCTCGTAGATCAAAGAAATGCCTCAGCACAGCGCCTCGGCTTAACCATCTCACTTCAGTGTGGTATGGCAGGCTGTGGGTAATGTTGCTGTCGCTGAGAAGTTTGTCAAACTGACGATGGTTCAGACCTCTGGACCGGATGAAATTTACAGTGCGAACAACCACCTCCATGACGTGGTCCATTTTCAGCGACTTGCAACACAATGCCTCCTGGTGCAAAATACAGTGAAATGTCCAGAAACGATCTCCTCCATTAAGGGCTTGTACTTTGTCTTTGAACTTTGTCGCGACACCTGCTTTCTTTCCGACCATGTATTCCTCGTCAGGCTAATATTGGCAAAAGCTTGTCGCTTCTCGGGACATACAAGTTCAGCCGCCTTCATCATGCATCGTTTAACAAAGTCACCGTCGGAATACGGCTTCGATGCTAATGCTATTTCGCTAGCAATTAGGTAGCTGGCTTTTACCGCTGCTTCACTGACTTCTCGGCTCTGGATGAAAGTTGACTGCTGTTTCCTCAGACCCGCCAGCAATTCGTTAATCTTATCTCTTCTCAGATGTCCTTGCAAGCCGTCATATTTTTCGCTGTGATGAGTCTCGTAGTGGAGTCGAATATTATATTCCTTCAATACCGAAACTTGTTGCAAACACACCAAGCACAAAGGTTTTCCGTGCATCTCTGTAAATAAATAGGACGTGGTCCATTTTTCTTTGAAAATTCTACACTCCTTATCTACTTTTCTCCGTTTGGATAACGACATTTTGGCTAATGAAGGTGTAGCGGAGAGGTAGAGACCAAGGTATTAACAACGTCGTAACAAGCAGCAGATGGCGCATTGATACCGTCTGCTGTTTTCAGTCTGTCTCAGTGATGCGGCTTGTGTTCTACTCTGATGGAAAGAGTGCGCCCCTTAGCGGATAATACATGAATTGCAGCGAATTAAAAATATTAATTCCATGTCTTTTATGCATTTTTTCCACTTTCAAATTATCCTGCGGGCCTGATCGAACCTCCTTGGGGGCCGGTTCCGGCCCGCGGGCCGTATGTTTGACACCCCTGCTCTAACCACTAGGCTACCCTACCCGTCAATAGAGACGAAACAACATTTTCACAAAGCAAACGTTTTACTTCATAACTATCAGCTAGTTATACATGTGAAACGTAATAATGTAGCTAAACAGATAGTTTAATAACAGGCAAAAATGACCTAAAATGAATATTATGCATTCTTCATGACTATCTGGCTAGCTACAATAGCTAACAGTAGTAGCTAGCCAGTTAGCACAAATGACTTATTATGGGCTTGCGATCTATGGTACATAGGTAGGTAAACATGTAAAAATGAACTCAGCATGTATTTATTAACATATCAAGATGTAATTAAAAAAATGTCATATGTTGCTTGACTACAATATTCTGTGAATACGTAACATTTCATTCTGAAGTCGGAGTGTATTTTCTTTTTCTTCAGCTCAAACAATGGGCGCCATTGATTTGCAGAAATGTTGCATAATTTTTTATGTGGTTGCGTCATATCTTGCACACTTTGTATCGATGCATGCTTCAAAATATGAACAAACTGAGTACGCATTCGAAAAGTGCCCTCCATGCTCCGGTTCACATACTGAGAAAACGCTCCTTCTCCTGACGTCTCCAACCTTCTCAATTAATCTTCTTCAGGTCACAAGAAAATGAAAAAGACCCACTAGCCAGGTTGCAGGACCATTGTTCTTATTCAGCTCAAAGGACCACCAAAAAGAGCTGGAGTTTGTATAGGTGACATGTTATTTATTACATTTATTTTACAGGGACAATTCAGCAACAATACATGAAAGGCCATGTGTCATGATATTTTTATCATAGCTGTGTCCATGATGTCATAACACATGGACTCAAGTGTATTATTTATTTTTAACAATGAGCTAGCTACCAGCATTAAAAAGCAAGATTATGTCCCAAACCATACCATTTTCTACATTCACTGAACACTGGTTGAGTTCGAATTTCAATATTGAAACAATGTTGCAAATGTTGGAGATTATGTCTAGACCTTTAAAAAAATAGTAGTAGTAGTGCATTGGTAGGTAATGACGTAAGATGGCACTTTTAATGAATGTACTGGCCATGTGCATGTTGTCTAGTATATCATGGGCAGCATAGGTTCTAACAATGGGAATTCCAAATATAGAAGACTAAAAGTAAGCCTGTGAAATGAGCTCAGGAGGAGTGGGGACCAACGGGATGGAAGGAAACCCTGGCCGGTCTGACTGTCTTAAAACTTTACCACCAATCAAATCCTTGCTTCCTCCATTCCTTTCAAAGCACATTGATTGGTGGAGACGATTCAAGGTCCCTCCCTTGTACCTGCTCCTCCAATGAGCTTTTAAGTTTTTTTTAAAGGAATTGAGGAAACAAGGACAGAAGAAGCAAGGATTTGACCGCTAGTAATGTTTTTCAGACCCCTGTGTGACTGTAGGGCAGAGAGCAGGGGAAGGAAAGCAGTTAAAGGCAGTGGAACAGAGGCTCTGACGTCACACCTCCCAGGGCATGTGTTCCAGATCTGATCCCGCCTCTGGCCAGACACTCTAAAGATGTAACTATCTGTACCATTCTGTAATCCTGCACTGGAAAGATAACAAAAATGAAGGAAAGTCTGTGTGTGTGTGTGTGTGTGTGTGTGTGTGTGTGTGTGTGTGTGTGTGTGTGTGTGTGTGTGTGTGTGTGTGTGTGTGTGTGTGTGTGTGTGTGTGTGTGTGTGTGTGTGTGTGTGTGTGTGTGTGTGTGTGTGTGTGTGTGTGTGTGTGTGTGTGTGTGTGATAAGAATGCACTGATTAAACCCCCCCCCTCCTCCTTCAAGTGTTTACCCACAGACAACAGGGTCACAGACACTAGGAAGTAGGAACCCAGATCAAGTTGAGCTTCCTGAACATTTGTTGGGGTTTAAACACAAGATGAGATTAATCAGAAGAGGAGGTTGACAGAGCTGGGACGATAAACCGAAACATTACTGACACCAATTACCTACGGCAATAATTTTGCTGATGTCCTTCATTACGATAAACAGCATATAGTAGAAAAAAATTGAAATGAAGTACAATTGCTAATATGGGTGATTGTTAATAGGACAATTGATGGCTACAACTGTCAAACTAGTAGTAGTAGTTAAAGGATAACAAAAAAATAACTAAGGTGCACAATAATGTTAATAAACATAGAATTCTATTTATCATTATCGCATCAATTCAGGCAATTTATCACGACATGGATTTGTCTCTCTCTCCCAACTTTATAACATGCTAATAAGTGCATAAGACTATCAATAGCTACTTGATGGTTTGCATGAAACCTTTCGGTGAGCGAATGACATGACAGTTGACAGTGTGACCAAAGCAATGGGGGAAATCATATTTTTCAAAGAGAATGACTGTCCTGAGAAATCTCTTTTTACATCCAGATGTCAGCTTAGTGATGCCAGTGGTTCCTATTGACACTTTAAATCAAGCTTAGAAGTCATCTTGTAGAATACACCAGCAGATGCATTTCCGTCGACAATCAACAGTGGAGAAACAATCCTTAACTACAGCTTGGAAATCTGTAATAAAAAAACAATAGATACCTAAGCTTCAACAGAAAGCAGCACAGTACAACAAAGCTGTCAGTGTTGGAGACTACACTGGAATAACAGTACATACAGTTAAAGTCGGAAGTTTACATACACTTAGGTTGGAGTCATTAAAACTTGTTTTTCAACCACTTCGCTCAGCAAGCGAGAAGCCACTGCTCTAAAACCGGCATAAAAAAAGCCAGATTATGGTTTGCAACTGATCATGGGGACAAATATCGTAATTTTTGGAGAAATGTCCTCTGGTCTGATGAAACAAAAATAGAACTGTTTGGCCATAATGACCATTGTTATGTTTGGAGGAAAAAGGGAGAGGCTTGCAAGCAGAAGAACACCATCCCAACCGTGAACCTGCACACGTCTAGACAATAGTGTCCCATCCTCTTAGTTAGATGTGGGTGAGGGGTGGTTATAGCATTTCCTTCACATGACCCATCAATTTAGACAAGTGTGTCGGGTAAGCGTCACCTACTAACGATAAAATATTTATCAAATATTTTTTATCTGGACACTTTGTTTTTGATATTGCTACTATGCAAGTACTATCACTGTACCATTTACACCTTCTGTATCCTGTGCGTGACACATACATTTAGATTTTACTTGATATAGTGTGTGTTTACCACATGGCCTCACATGTGAACCCTTAAAGAGAAGGGTGGGTTTAAGGCTTAAGAGGGTGTGAATGATCCTGAATGGGTGTAGACAAAGAAGAGCTCTCCAGTCGGTGTACCAAAACATTCAAGTGCCATTTTCTCAAAAGTAGGGTTACTTTCAAAGCCTAATTACTTTCCAATTGTTCCTCAACTGCAGTGTATGATATACCATTTGCTAGCTGAGTCTCTACTTTTATCTGATGTAAAAAAAAACACAATTTCAAATTTTGCTACATATGACCGAATCGAGGCGGTCCGTCACATATTGACCAAAGACTGTAGGGAGCCAAGAAGTAATTGTAGAAAATAGCCTATATGGTTTGCACAGTATAGTGGAATGTGTGTTAGTATGTGTACGAACTACAACCTCTTCCCTAACGCACTGATACATTTGGCCCACAGAAACCCTGGACCAGAAGAGTCTGCAAGGGTGATGCGTGGTGTAAGTTGCCCTGACAGCCACTGAGTTTTAACACTGTCCAAACTGGAGCACGACTCCCCAGCAGGACTTCACACAACAAGCCTGCAGAGCTATCAACCCTTCCTTTCTCTCTCCCCAGCAGCAACAGATGATGCATTCACACACTGAAGGAGCTACTGCGGAGGAGGAGGACCATGTGTACAAATCCCTGGAGTGTGCTTATGAGCAGAAAAAGGTGTATTTCCTGGTCTAAAAATAAGTGAGGGAGTCTATATGCTACGTGTGGATATTGTTGTTGGTTGTAACCATATTTAAGTTGATACCTCTCCTGTTGTGCGGTGGCAGACAAAATCTTACACTTGGGACTTCTTTTAGGGTTCCCGAGCGGCACATCGGTCTAAGGCACTGCATCTCAGTGCTAGAGGCGTAACTACAGACCCTGGCTCAATTCCAGGCTGTATCAATCCGGCTGTGATTGGGAGTCCCATAGGGCAGCGTCCAGGGTAGGTCGTCATTGTAAATATGAATTTGTTCTTAACGGACTTGCCTAGTTAAATTTAAAAAATACAAAGAAGTGGTTGAGCGGTGTGAAAATGACTGAGGTGAGATATGGTATAGCTATCAAAGCTCCAAGCTTTGATAGCAGTGCCAATGGCGGCTCAGACACCGTCTGTGCCACTAAACCCTCCAGTCATGGGCCTGATCCCCGGGCCATGGCAGCTGTCAACAGTAGCTTGTCCCAGATCTCATTGGGTAATATGGGTCCCTCCTGCAACTCCCACATAGTGGTCGTCTCTCTCAGCAGCTGGCTGAATCATTTTGTGAGTGTTTTTCAGAAACACCCTGATTAACCAGGGTTGATACAGTAGGCTGGTGGGATGAGCAGTCACTATGCAAATACTGTGTACTGAGGGGTTTAAATTGGGATTTTATTTGACTAATCAAAACAGGTTTTTGTAGGGTTGATTTCCAGATTTAACACTAGCACAGTGTGGTCTGCTTGTGTGGGAACACCACCCCTTCTGTGATGATTATCTAGATGAGACAGCTGTTGGGCATTTCCATGTAAAGGACCCATGAGCACCAATGTGAAGTTTATAGAAGCATGTCAAATCGGGTGTTAAATAAAAGCTAACAGTTCATATTTTTTAGATATTATTATTTTTTTTAGATAAAGACACACACACACACACACACACACACACACACACACACACACACACACACACACACACACACACACACACACACACACACACACACACACACACACACACACACACACACACACACACACACACACACACACACACACACACAGCTTTCAGAAAGTATTCATACCCCTTGACTTATTCCACATTTTGTTGTGAATTCAAAATTGATTAAATAGATGTTTTTCCCCTCACCCATCTACACATTTACATTTTACATTTACATTTAAGTCATTTAGCAGACGCTCTTATCCAGAGCGACTTACAATACGCCAAAGTGAAAACATGTTTTTAGAAATGTTTGCAAATGTATTGAAAATAAAATACAGAAATATCTCCTAATGATAAGTATTCACACCCAAGTCATTACATCACCTTTGTTAGAATCACCTTTGGCAGCAATTACAGCTGTGAGTCTTTCTGAGTAAGTCTCTAAAGCAGTGTTCACGTTGGCAATTTGAAGTGACTTATTTCATTTTTTGGGGCATTTCTGATTTGAATGAGTTCTTTTTCCTGCCGTCTGAACAGCCAAGAAGCACATGGAATCGGATAGTTCAAGCCACATTTTAAACCACCTTCGTAGGTCATTTGAAGTCGGATACAAATCTGATTCCTAGCCATGTGACTTGCGTCTAACTGGTCAAATCTGATTTATTTGCCCTCAAGTGGTTTGGCATATCTTGTTGCTTGCGAGCTACTCTGTTGACAGTTTGACAAGAACGTGTATGTGGTAGCCAACTAGCTTGCTAATTGATAACAAACAAATTAGTGAATGTGCCAGAAAGCTAAACAGCTACTTAGTTGACTGCTGTGGCTAGCCAAAAAGGACTTGTTTTGAAAGTTAGATAACCTTATCCTTTGAAGCTTTAAAAGTGTTCTTACACTATGATTTGGAACCTTCAAAGCAACTGGGAAACATCCATGGCAGGCATTGTTGTTACCTTAGCTTGCTACATAACTTCTGATTGATAGGAAGCACGAGCACCACCAATCAGCCTACATCACTGCACACAAACCCGTCGTTACCATGACAACTAACGTAACCATGTCAGAAAATGACTGCTGTCTGAATACACACAAATCCGATTTGGTCACTTGCAACTTGGACATTCGATATTTAAAAACTGATTTGAGCATTAAGGCCTGCAGTGTGAACAATGTTTTAGAGTTTTGCACACCTGGATTGAACAATAGTTGCACATTAGTCATTAAAAAAAATATTTAAACTCTGTCAAGTTGGTGGTTGATCATTGCTAGACAGCCATTTTCAAGTCTTGCCATAGATCCGATTTAAGTCAAAACTGTAACTAGGCCACTCAGGAACATTCCATGTTGTCCTAGTAAGCAACTTCAGTGTATATTTGGTCTTGTTTTTGAGGTTATTGTCCTGCTGAAAGGTGTTTTTTTTCACTGTTATTTAACCAGGTAGGCTAGCTGAGAACAAGTTCTCATTTGCAACTGCGACCTGGCCAAGATAAAGCATAGCAGTGTGAACAGACAACAACACAGAGTTACACATGGAGTAAACAATTAACAATAAACAAGCCAATAACATAGTAGAAACAAATGTATCTATATACATTGTGTATGGTATACAGAATGTCTCCCAGTGTCTGTTGGAAAGCAGACAACCAGGTTTCCTCTAGAATTTTGCATGTGCTTAGTTCTATTCCATTTCGTTTTAACCCCCTAAAAACTCCTTAGTCCTTGCCGATTACAAGCATACTCATAACACGATGCAGCCACTACCATGCTTGAAAATATGAAGAGTGGTACTCAGTGATGTGTGGTGTTGGATTTGTCCCAAACATAACACTTTGTATTCAGGACAAAGTTAATTTCTTTACCATTTAAAAAAAAAAGTTTTCCTTTAGTGCCTTATTGCAAACAGGATGGATGTTTTTGAAATATTTGTTTTATTCTGTACGACAATGTTGATCCATCCACAGTGTTATCCTATCACAGCCATTAAACTAACTGTTTTAAAGTCACCATTGGCCTCATGGTAAAATCCCTGAGTGGTTTCCTTCCTCTCTGCAACTAAGTTAGGAAGGACGCCTGTATCTTTGTAATGACTGGGTGTCTTGATACACCATTCAAAGTGTAATTAATAACTTCACCATACTCAAAGGGATATTCAATGTATTTTTTTTATACCAATAGATGCCCTTCTTTGCAAGGCATTGGTTGAATCTGTGCTGATCGATCTTACGGATAATTATAAGTGTGGGGTACAGAACTTTGGTTCATTCAAAAATCATGTCCATGCAACTTATGTGACTTGTGAAGCAAATGTTTTACTCCTGAACTTATTTAGGCTTGCCATAACAAAAAGGGTTTGACTACTTATTGACTCAAGACATTATTCCATTTTGACATTATTGGTTAGTGTGGGTCTCGTAGGCCAGAGACACAAAATCTCAATTTAATTCATTTTAAATTCAGGCTGTTAACACAACAAAATGCAGAAAAAGGCCTGGGGTGTGAATACCTGCTGAAGGCACTGCACATTTTTCAACCATTTGCTATCCTAAATATTAGGAAAAAGCAAAGGCTCTGATTTCTGTTCAAAGATGGAAAGGGAGTCTAAGAAAACACCTACCAGGAAAAAAAGTCTTACTGTATTAGAAATACATCAATCTTGTGTAAGTTTAAGAAACTTTGCCTTGTGCCTTGTAATTCCATTACCTAAACCCCACATCTCTCCCTCATAAGGGAGGATGATGAAAGTTCACCGAAAAAACGAGTAGGTAGACCTACATATTAGTGTTTCTACTGATATCTATTTGGCTTATGAATTATTAAGTGATTAAAACTCAAAAAGCTGACAGCCCTACTGTTTCTGCAGACATAGTTGAATCTTCATTTGCAACGGATATTTAAGGGTTTTTGGAAAAGATGGTCAACAAAGTGAGGGAGATTTGACCTAAATTCTGTTTCCAAAATGTGTTGTTCGGTCCAATGTTCAGTGTAAATTATTAAGTGGTACATGTGCATAGAGTTCTATGGCTTGTTAAACTTTGGAATCAATTGTTTTTGTTTGGCATACATTTTAATGTGAAAGCGTCTCAGTGCAATTCCGTTACCGTGATATTGCCCTGCAATTGTGATGAACATAAAATATAGCATAACACTTCATACCAAGATTGAACATTTAGCCTACTTTGTCATGAAGTTGCCATTGCCCATTTGTTACCTAGTAGAGGTACATAGGCTATATGTATTTTAACTCTGAAACTGGGGAGTTTGATGCAGAGCCTTATTGTTCACGGGCTATATTACAACCTGAAGGGCCACTGAGCACTTCAAGAACCACCCATCATTAAGTCCAAATCATTCGGTTTGGGGAATAAACACGGGCCCCAACACTGCTTTTTACATAACCTTACACTTATTATAATATAGCTCGTGAAAAATAAGGCTATGCATCAAACTCCCCAGATTCAGAGTTAAAAGTTTACATATAGCCTATGTCCCTACTAAGTCCAATTCCTTCGGTTTGGGGAATAAACACCGACTCCCTTTGAAAGCACTGCATCAGGCTTCAAAAACACTTCTTTTGGTTATGGCGGGGAAAAGAAAAGCCTGAAGAAAATAAAAAGCATTGTTTTGTATGTGGGCGGTCGAATCGACATTGTCTTGGAGCAGTCTGGTATAGTCCGCACTCGTTGTGTTTCCCAGGGGACAGAAAGAGGAGATATGCTGTTTTCGGACATCCTCCGACAGCGAACATGCACCCTTGTGTAGACTAAACAACTCAGCCATCCCTCATTAAAGCCACTATGGGGTGAGGGGCTTTTGCAGTGAGAGTCAGGCTATCGGTTAAGCATGATGTATCATAATAATTCACTAGGTAGGACAAAGAACTAACAGGACCTTAGGAAATCCTTAAAGGCTCAGTGCACTCAAACTGGATTATCCTGTGTTTTATTTTACATTTCCATACTATGAGGTTGGAATAATACTGGGAAATTCTGAGAATGCCCTTTTAGTGTAAAAATGCCTGAAATTGAAAAGAATGCCTGAAATTTCAGCCTGCTTTGGTGGGATGGAGTTTTGGCCTTCCATGTTGACATCACCATGTGGTAAATTAGTTAATAGATCAATGAGAGAGTTCCAAACCTCTCTGACAATAATAGCTCATTTTCAGTTTTCCCCTCCCCACTCAGCCCACTCCCAAACAGCAAGATTCTTGCTTGAGAAATTGCCCTTTGCTAAGAAGCCATTTGTTTATTTTTTACAATTTTAAATTTAAAACACAGTAAGGTACTTAATTGTAACTCAGAAATTATTTGATATTGAGATAAGGCTGCATTGAACCTTTAATAACAGTATAGCATCATTTGCTCAGTACGAATCAAGCTTCAAAATCCTATATTAACCCGGATCTGGACAACAGTGACATCAAGCCTTGCACAAGTGCTCTTACTGAGGCTTCAGACTTTTAAATCAATACTGATACTCACATCTGATTACTGTTGTTACGATACCATCATTTTGACTTCAATACTGATACCAGGTTTAGTATCACGATACTCGATACCAAAACGATTAAAACAATTATACCACAGGGGAAGAAAAGGCATATTAGCCAAATTCACAAAATGACACTTGATGCAGACAGATAAACTCAGCTACTGCTCTGTTCAATCGTTGGGCATCTTTTGAGTTCAATATCATTATATCTGAAATTTGATGTCAACATTTCAGACATCCATGTATGCATTAATGAATGAATTATACAATCAATTAGACGTTGTTTTTACCAATCTAACTACATAACAAAGGTCATCATTTATTTGAATGCTAAATCTCTATTGATAAACTATTGAGGTTGGTTTCGCTGATTTCATGGGGCTACAGATGACAACCTGTTTCCTTCCATTTGAGACTCAATTTTATTGTACTGCTTAACAACATTTGCCTAGAAGAAGCAATCTCTTATTTTATGAAATTACATGCTGTCTTTAAGACCCAATAATGATGTCATGGATACATGCCCACACAGTCAGTTGAGTTAGGTGAGGGAGTGAGATAGACATGTCACGGACAAAAGTATCTTTGGATGTGAGGGAGAGACGATTAAGTGAATCAATAAAGTTTTTGGGGACAAACAGCTTAAAAATCAGCATATCTTTACAAAGTATTTCGGTAGTGAATTGATGTTAGCTTCCTTCAGCTGTAGGCTAGAAAGGAATGTTAGCCTACAAAGCTGGAAGCTATGAGTATCTTATTGCATTGTAAAGTGTTCAAGCCTGTATGGGCATTGTTTTGCAAACAGTAATTAACAGTTTCAACATGCCTTGTCGCAATATTTAAGTGTGTTCATTTCTGTGCAGCATGAGTGGGGAGCTAACATGTTGCAGCCCAGACTCCCAGTGCTCTAGCATTGTATGAGTAAGTGGAGTAGGCGAGAGGCATGCACGGTGCGCTTGTGACAGACTTGATCGTTCCAATCAGTAGATGATGTGAGACACATTTGACAGAAGTACCGAAAGTAACAAATTCTACTACCAAACCACTTTTCATGTTCTAGTATATGTTGGTATACCATGCAACACTACTGCTGATACACATAAACCAGATGTGTTGCAGACAGTCAGTGACGTTTCTTTCTTAACTGGATCAGTTGCTTGCTCTGCTGGATAAGTGGAACTCACCCTTGTCTCCCTGTGGAAGCTTTGGACCCTGGGATTAAACACCTCGCTCTGCAACTGGATCCTGGACTTCCTGACGGGCTGCCCCCAGGTGGTGAGGGTAGGCAACAACACATCTGCCACACTGATTCTCAACAGAGGGGCCCCTCAGGGGTTCGTGTTTAGTCCCCACCTGTACTCTCTGTTCATCCATGACTGTGTGGCCAAGCCCGACACCATCATTAAATGTACAGGATGACACAACGGTGGTAAGCTTGATCACCAACAACAATGAAACAGCCTATAGGGAGGAGGTCAGAGACCTGGAAGTGTGATACCAGGACAACAACCTCTCCCTCAGCATGATCAAGACAAAGGAGATGATAGTGGACTACAGGAAAGGGCCGAGCACGTCCCCATTCTCATCTGTAGTGGAGCAGGTTGAGATCTTCAAGTTCCTTGGTGTCCACCAACAAACTATCATGGTCCAACACACCAAGACAGTAGTGAAGAGGGCACGACAACACCTATTCCTCCTCAGGAGACTGAAAATATTTGGCATGGGTCCTCAAAAAGTACTACAGTTGCACCATCGAGAGCATCCTGACCGGTTGTATCACCGCCTGGTATGACAACTGCTCGGCCTCCGACCGCAAGGCTCTACAGAGGGTAGTGCGTACTGTCCAGTACATCACTGGGGCAAAGCTTCCTGTCATTCAGGACCTCTATACCAGGCTGTATCAGAGGAAGGCCTTAAAAATTGCCAAAGACTTCAGCCACCCAAGTCAGACTGTTCTCTCTGCTACGGCACGGCAAGCGGTACCGGAGCTCCAAGTCTAGGTCCAAAAGGCTTCTAAACAGCTTCTACCCACAAGCCATAAGACTGCTGAACAGCTAATCAAATGGCTACCCACTCTATTTGCATTGACCCCCCTCCCCTGCTACTCGCTGTTTATTATCTACGCATAGTCACTTTACCCCTATACTACCTCAATTACCTCGACTAACCTGTACCCCCGCACATTGGCCCGGTACCCCCTGTATATAGCCTTGTTATTTGATTGTTTGGGCCTCTATTTTTTAGATTAGTAAAATTTGTTTTTGAACTCTTATTTTTCTTAAAACTGCATTGTTGTTTAAGGGCTTGTAAGTAAGCATTTCACGGTAAGGTCTATAACTGTTGTATTCGGCGCATGTGACAAATAACATTCGATTTAAAGTTGTGCTGTGACTGTCCCTAAAGAGGAACAGACACGGTGGCAAGTTGCGACAGAGACCATCTCTAGACTTGACAGTTCATGCAGCTTCAGTATCCTGATCGTAGAATTCCGATCATGGAATTCCGAACGCGTCATGCATCTACACCGACATTTAAAATGCGTCTACCGTATTCACAGTGTGCCTGGATTCTCTTTTCCTCTGTGATATCAAAATTGCAGTATGCATTCTACAAACGGTGGAATAGGCAAAATATTATAACACAACAAATAATGGCACCTGTAACCTCTGTAGCTAGCCAGCAAGCAATGCTAAAGGGATTGCAAAGGGTTTAACTTTTTTCCCCCTAAATATTAGCTAGCTGACTATCATTTATGAGGGCAGCAAACACGTTCCTCACATACTACGAACGTATTTCCTCCAATGTTTTAATGAAAAGATGCCTCTCTGTCCCAGAACACTAGTTTTCTGAGGAGACAGAGGAGAAATACAAACACAATGCATCCCTGATCACCTCCTGAATTGGTTAACCAGATATGAAAACAATCAGACCAGTCTTTTTCAATGCGATCTTCATATTCTGAGAGCAGAAGTCACATGTAAGTATCAAGTGTAGGCTACCTGAAAGACGTGGAGGAACTAATTCAGGATCTTTGTCCTCAGTCGGGATTCACTGCCCTAGTACTTTGTTTGTTTGTGAAACCATAAAGCAAAGATTTGCTGATTTCAAAGCTGATTGTCCACAAAAGCATTAATTCACTTAAATCGCCTCTCCCTCACATCCAAAGATAGTTTCCCCTTTTGTCTGTCATGTCTCTCCCTAACTGAGCTCAACAGACTGGGTGGGCAAATCAACTTAATGAATGACATCATTACTTAGCAATCTCTTATTTTAAGACTACTTCTATGCAAATGTTGTTGATCAGTACAATAAAATAAGTTTCAATTGGTGAGTACGGCACAGTACATCACTGGTGCCGAGCTCCCTGCCATCCAGGACCTCTATACCAGGTGGTGTCAGATAAAGGCCCGACGTTTCTTCAAAAAGACTCCAGCCACCCAAGCCATAGATTGTTCCCTCTGCTACCGTGCGGCAAGTGGTACCAGTGCCCCAAGTCTGGAACCAACAAGACCCTAAACAGCTTCTACCCCAAGCCATAAGACTGCTAAACAAGACTGCTCAACAGCTAATCAAATGGATACCCGGACTACCTGCAATGACCCTTTTTTTAACTAACTCTCTTGCACAGACTCTGTGCACACACATTATGCACACACAAACCCCAACACACACACATAATATTGCTATAAAATCGTAACACAGAGAATCACAATACATATCATATTGGCACCTAAATATTGTGATAATATCTGGTAATCCCTGGCAATTCCCAGCCCTAGTCAAAAGTAGTGCACTATATAGGGAACAGGGTGCCATTTGGGACATAAACCTCTAGGTTAGGAAAGGGGAGTGGTCAGTAGTAAACTCAGACAATTCCATCATTGCCCAGGTCTCTAAATCCTATTGTATTATTATGAATTTGGTTAAAAGTCATTATGTAACGGTGTCTCCCTGCTCACAGGACCCAACCTGTCTGAATTGTCCCCAGTTGCCTGCAAACACTAAAATGCGTTACGTAAGATTTTGTGTACAGGATTATAATCCTATCCCACAGGTCCACTGACTGACACCCTGCTCACCGCAGGAGTCAGGAGGCCCATGTGGCAGCAGAGGCTTTTCTTCTGTCACACCCACTCATTGTTATTATGAGACGCAGCTAAAGAAGGGCTCCACATAGTATGCATCCCAAATGGAACCATATTCCCTACATAGTGCACTACTTTTGAACAGGGCCCATAGTGTTCTGATCAGAAGTAGTGCATTATATATGGAATAGGGTGCCATTTGGGACATAAACCTCCTCTAGGTTAGGAAGGGGGAGTGGTCAGTAGTAAACTCAGACAATTCCATCATTGCCCAGGTCTCTAAATCCTGGCACTGTGATGCTGTGCCTTAGACCACTGCGCCACTCGGGAGGCCCTCATTGTGGGTTTCTAATGACATTTCTTAACAGAAGTCAGCTCTACAAGCTTTTGGGACCTGTCTCAGAGACAATGTCACGCTCACCTTACAACAATAAGCTATTGAAAAATGGAGACAGTGATACTCTAAGCATAGGTTCTCCATTTGCTTATCCACACAAAAAAATGGGATACTGTAAATGCATAAACTACCAGAAAGTGGTGTAGCCATTTCCTTACTTTGACTTGACCACCTTTCAAAACTGGAAGCAAATCTTTATTTGATCCTCTCTCAACACCCTGACTCAACTATAGCCTCAGCCTTATTTTGACCCCCTCTCAAAATCCAAACACTAGCTAACCCAAGCTGTATTTGTAAACCCTTCCTTTAAGACCTTAAATGCAGCCCACACCGGGTGCGCAAGGACAAGACAACTTTGATCTACAATATTCTGAGCAGAGAATTTTAAAATCTTTCCCCAACCCTCCACACTATACTCGATCTAGCATTGAGGACAGGACTTACAGGCCAGAAAATGCTTTATGCAAAAACAAGGTTTCGGTACATATTTCTTGACACAGCCCAAGGCTGGCCAAAGAAGGCAGAAAATGAAATCTAGAAACCATGTCTAATTTGAGCTAGTGAGGAAACCACAGAACCGACTGAACACATGGAGCTTAGTGTAACTGATTAGCTGTGGTTGAAAGTGACATGTTCCAACCCACTCGGCTGTTCATGTTAAGATAATTCTGCACCTGCCACCAGTGTGCACGTGTGTGTCCTTGTACCAGGCAAGCCAGTCAGAGGCTGAATAACAATGTCAACCCCAGAGGTGTCTGATATAGGTTCACTATTTTGGAGTGATCATAGCCAGGGCCCACTGCTCAGATTACTGTCTTTTTGGGTAAGGTGTTAGTGAATAACAAATAACTTAAAGACACCAACTTTAGATTTATCTATGCTCAAAGACTCCACTAAGTCGGATCAAATGAACAGCAACACGAAAATAGACAAAAGTATATCATGACTTCAATTATTCTATTAGTGTCCGTGAAGTTGAGGTTAGGCTACGTGTTAGCTACTAAGTGACAGAACGCCTGTAAAAGGCCATAACGTCTAGATTATTTCTTAATATTATGGCATTGTCATTTGTATTCAAATATCATTGGGCAAATAGTTTGCTAAACATACAGTCAAACAAGCTAGCGAACGCTAGATATTATCAGCATTATGGTGGAGTCACTTCTACATGATGGGAAACCCAATGCGAATAAAGCCAAATCCTTTCTGCTAGGCTAAATAGCATTAGCGAGTTCGACATATTGTAGTCTGTGTCATTTACGAACTTACCTGGGCTCTTGAGGTTATATTTGTTCTCCATTTTAACAAGTCAAATGGCCTCAAAATGTAGCTCGCGTCTGTTTAGGAGAGACAGCTGACACACGCACATCCAGCTAACACTAGCCAATACTGACTTTTGATTCGTCCAAAACATGCGAGCAATGTATTCGGTAAAGCTCACCGAGTGCCAAAAGTCGTATGCAGTTTACCCTAAAAAGCTGTCATATGCGTTAGTTAGCTAGAAAGGAAGTCCTGACGTGGCACAAGTTTGTTGTTCCACGAATTTGGTGAGCGACCTGTTCGAACAGAGAAGAATGTCAGTCGTGTGACGTCACATGAAAACGTAAACAGGAAGTAGTAGAACTGTAAATTATTTGAACGCCAAAACTTTATTAACACACTTTCTTTCTTTCCCTCCATTAAGATATACTGAACAAAAATATCAATGCAAAATGCAATAATTTCTAATATTTTGCTGTTACAGTACATAAGGAAATCAGTAAATTCAAATAAATTCCTTAGGCCCTTATCTAAGAATTTCACATGACTGGGCAGGGGTGTAGCCATGGGTGGGCATAGGCCCACCTACTTAGGAGCCAGGCACACTCACTGGGGACCCAGGCCCAGCCAACCAGAATGAGTTTTTCCCCACAAAAGGGCTTCATTACAGACATCAATTATCTTCAGCACCTCCTCAATTCTCTGGAAACAGCTCTGGGGGACATTCCTGCAGTCAGCATGCCAATTGCACGCTCCTTCAAAACTTGAGACATCTGTGGCATTGTGTTGCGTGACAAAACGGCACATTTTAGAGTGGCCTTTTATTGTCCCCAGCACAAGATGCACCTGTGTAATGATCATGCTGTTTAATCAACTTCTTGATATGACACAGCTGTCAGGTGGATGGTTATCTTGGCAAAGGAGAAATGCTCACGAACAGGGATACAATGCTTACTTACAGGGATGTAAACAGATTTGTGCACATTTGAGAGGAATAAGCTTTTTCTGAATTTGGAATATATCTTGAATCTTTTATTTCAGCTCATGAAGCATTGGACCAGCACTTTACATGTTGCGTTTATATTTTTTGTAAATTGTTTATATTTGCGTGCATGCGAGATAGAGATATAGAGAGGTGGAAACTGAGCTGCACTTCCTAACCTGCCAAATGTATAACCATATTAGATACATATTTCCCACAGATTACACCAAAAACAAATCAAATTTTGATAAACTCCCATATCTATTGGGTGAAATATCACAGTGTGCCATCACAGTAGCAAGATTTGTGACCTGTTGCCACAAGAAAAGGGCAACTATAAGGATCGACGCTGGAGACGAGAAGCAAGTACATGGAGTGAACATTTAATGAACATTTAATTAGCACGAACAGGACAGCGTCTGGACATATACACATAACAACATTAATGCAGACACAGCGAACAAACGGGGGAGCAGACAGTTATAGATGGGGCAATCAACGAAGGGAAGGAGTCCAGGTGAGTCCAATGACTGCTGCTGCATAATGATGATGACAGGTATGCATAAAATGAAGGGCAGCCTAGTGCCCTCGAGCGCCAGAGGGAGAGCGGGAGCAGGCGTGACAGCAACCAGTGATGAATAAACACCATTGTAAATACAACCCATATTTGTTTATTTATTTTCCCTTTTGTACTTTGACTATTTGCACATCGTTATAACTCTATTCCTATGAGTGTAATGTTTCCTGTTCATTTTTGACTGTTTATTTCACTTTTGTTTATCTATTTCACTTGCTTTGGCAATGTAAACATATGTTTCCCATGCCAATAAAGCCATTTGAATTGAAATTGATACATCTATTCAACAAAACTGTACTCAAAATTTACTGAGAGCATATTCTATCATTTGAGCCAAAGCAGGATATTAGCTATTTATTCAGAAACACTTTTAATGGGATTGCAGTGCCCCTTCATAGCTCCATGCTGAAATAGGATTAAAGGGAGGGCTGTGCAGCTGTGGTTAATGTCATCTCTACAGTACCCCAGGGCCCTTCCCTTCTACCTCTTTGCCCTCCAGTCGACTCTGTCTCTGGACTGCCAGCCAGATGTCCCCCACATCAGCCTGCCAATTTGCATCAAGAGAAAAATTAGTGCACAGGATTATGTGTTTTTTAATCTTCAATTGATTAAATCCCCCTCAAATGATTCACAAAAAAATACATGACATCATTTTTTGATATCACACTCAAAATCAATGAGTGCCCAGCAGGAAATTTCTGACTGTGTGCATTACTAATGTGGCCGGCCATTCCATAGCTGACTCCCATTTTATAACATCATCATAAAAGACAGCACATAATCAGGGTTGGATATTGACACCCACCACCCTCCAAATGTGGGTAGATTTTGTAATTGGCGGCTAAATAAGAATGTCTATTTTACGAGCCACGTTGGCGGGTGGTCACACAAAGCATCTGGGAACAGTAAACAATTATATGAAAAACCCACATGTAGAAGTTGGTTGAATTGACAAGAAAGGTGTGACATTGTTCTAGTGTTTCTTTGCCAGTTACATCGTTTTGTTCACCCGCTAGATTGTTTTCAATTTTAGTTTGAGTTTATTGCAACTGCCTGCTGCTAGGAAGACATTGCAGTCAGAGATTTTTTTTCATCAGACAATGGAGTGACCAAGTTACCACGGTAACGGCCCATCCCTTAAAGGGGTAGCTGAAAATGTTTAGCTGTGTTTGAATACCCAGACAAACATACTTAATGAGTATATACTATAAATTCATGTTTGTACACTGTAAATGAACGGTATCCTTTCAGTTGAGTGTACAAGTGCTTCCTCCTGTCTACCGGAAGTTGATGCTGTTGCTATGCAACTTCTTGTTAGCTTTTTGGCATAACAAATTACTAGCTAGCTAGACATCTTACGACTTCATTAACAATGTCCACTGAGAACGCACAACTATACCACGTAGCTAAGCTAAGAATGACATGAATGATCAAGTCAATAAATGTTGGGTAGTTAGATAGCATAGAGTTAATATACTGGCATATTAGTAGCCAAGCAACTTTGGGTAGCTTGCTAACATACTGGTTCATACAAGCAATTGCTGTAATGATATGCTATGCGGTTCGTAAGGATAGTGTAGCTATCAAATTGTCAGCCAAAATAAGGTGTAATGTAACTTATTTGAAAAATCATTACTTTATTACATTGCTAAACATTTTCTTAACATTTGTCATAATTAGTTAAAGCAATGAATTTGTATTAGCTCTTGTCGGATTTCAGCTGCATATTTTCCACCATTTTCTTCAAATCTGAAAACGTTGTGAAGCCACGAAGAATTGCATTATGGGCCCTAAAAGCACAGAAATACTGTCCACTGCTTGTAGACTTTGTATTTTGGGGAATGTAGTATGAAATCTGGGATTTCTTTTAATACTAACTATACACATACTATGACCAATAAGCATACTACATACTCCATTTATGTCACACATAGTAAGGTTGGTGTGGTTAGTATGAGTATTCGATTCAAAAACATGAGCTGGCCGCACACCCAGAAACATGAGTATGTGTGGAGGTGCTGACTAACTGCGAACAAACTATAAACTATCAAAAGAAAGAAAGTTGCACACTCCATATATAAACTCCCAGCAATTTAATGAGTATTTACCAACGTTTCGGCATCACTGTAAAACTGATATTTGAAAATAAAAGAAACCTTAACCTGACAACAAATTAGATATTGGCAAAACAAACTAACAGCTCGGCACAGTCATGCCGAAACGTTGGTAAATACCCATTACATTTCTGGGAGTTTATACATTGAGTGTGCGACTTTCTTTATTTTGATAGTTTATAGTTTATTCGCCTTTAGTCAGCACCTCCACACACGTATTTTTCTGGGTGTGCGTCAGCTCATGTTTTTTAATGTAGATTGAAAAGTTTTAAAAATCTCATTTACTTATGTGTAAATAAACCATATGGAATTGTTTGGGCAGGATCAGGTAGTCAGGTGGAGGATTTGATCAAAAGGCTGGAACATATGACTTTATTGGAGCAGCCCTTGTAGAAAAAGTGAAGAGAACTCAGATGCTTCTCTGAGAAACTGGGGTAGAAAATATGGGCGAGAAAAATAACATTATCCATGCCAAGGTTGTAAGGCCTGTCTATACTTTAATGATAGATTAATGTCCTCAATATCTTGAACCAGAATATGTACAGAATCAAATGGCCAATCATACACTTAATACTGAATCTACAATCGTTTGGTTCTCACTATTTTAGTTTGTCTTAATTTTTGCATTTATCTTCAACCAGAGACACTTTGAGAGACTACTTTAGCTTTCATACTTTATTGAAAGGACAACGGTGCTGTTAAAAAATATATATGTCCACACACACACACACACACACACACACACACACACACACACACACACACACACACATATATATACACACACATATACATATATATATATATATATATATATATATATATATATATATATATCACAAACAAACACCATGGGCACAGTGTTTTCCTAATGGTATCTTTCCAGATCAACTGACAAAGTACTATGAAGGGGGTGGTCCTTGACTGACTTGTGTTTCCATATGAATTCCCACTGCAGGTGTTGTTATTCAGCTTCAATGCTTGTGTTCCCATACATTCTGTCCTTCAGATCAATATTATTTGTCCTGTATGGGCACAAAGGGCATTATGACACAGCACAGAGCCTTTCTCCTCTAAGAGCTGGTTTGCTCTTGTCCTGGCCAGGGCCAAGTCTTCATTGACAAGATTTCTTATCGCAAGGGACTTCCTGGTCAGATGAAGGTTAAATATATAAATAATACATTGAACAAAAATATAAACGCAACATGTAAAGTGTGTGTCGCATGTTTCATGAGCTGAAATAAAAGATCCCAGAAATGTTCCATGTGCACAAAAAGCTTATTTCTCTCACATTTTATGAACACATTTGTTTACATCCCTGTCAGTGAGCATTTCTCCTTTGACAAGATAATCTATCCATCTGACTGGTGTGGCATATCAAGAAGCTGATTAAACAGCATGATCATTACACAGATGCAGCTTGTGCTGGGGACAACAAAAGGCCACTCTAAAATGTGCGGTTTTGTCATACAATACAATGCCACAGATGTTTCAAGTTTTGAGAGAGCATATAATTGGCATGCTGAGTGCAGGAATGTCCACCAGAGCTGTTGCCAGAGAATGGAATGTTCATTTCTCTAACATAAGCCGCCTCCAACGTCATTTTTGAGAATTTGGCAGTACATCCAACCGGCCTCACAACCGCAGACCACGTGTATGGCGTTGTGTGGGTGAGCGCTTCGCTGATGTCAACGTTGTGAACACAGTGCCCCATGGTGGTGGGGTTATGGTATGGGCAGGCATAAGATACAGACAACACAATTGCATTTTATCAATGCAATTTGAATGCACAGAGATACCGTGACGAGATCCTGAGGCCCATTGTCGTGCCATTCATTCGCTGCCATCACCTCATGTTTCAGCTTGATAATGCACGGCCCCACATCGCAAGGATCTTTACCCAATTCCGGGAAGCTGAAATATCCCAGTTCTTCCATGGCCTGCATACTCACCAGACATGTCACCCGTTGAGCATGTTTGGGATGCTCTGGATTGACGTGTACGACAGCATGTTCCAGTTCCCGCAAATATCCATCAACTTTGCCCGGCCATTGAAGAAGAGTGGGACAACATTCCACAGGCCAGAATCAACAGCCTGATCAACTCTATGCGAAGGTGATGTGTCGTGCTGCATGATGCAAATGGTGCTCAGACCAGATACTGACTGGCTTTCTGATCCACGCCCCTACCTTTTTTTTATGGTATATTTGACCAACAGATGCATATCTGCATTCCCAGTAATGTGAAATCCATAGATTAGGACCTAATGATTTTTTTTTTAAATAACTGGTTTCCTTATATGAACTGTAACTCAATAAAATATAGAGAAATTGGTGCATGTTGTGTTTATATTTTTGTTCAGTATACCTTGCTGCCATGCTGTTTCTTTGTATTCTGCTGACACTTGCTGGTCAATGTATGAATAGTGTTGCCCTGGATCTAGTCTTTCAGGGAAACCTATAAAACTATATGCACTTTGCAAAGTCAGTGTTTGGACACTCCAAATTGCTGTGAGTGTCCAAGAGTGAGACGAATGTGGCATTCTCAAAAGTAATAGGCATTCTGTGTGAAATGTCAATATACATTTTTAAAGCAGAACTATGTCACTTAACATCAGACACCCGTCAGTCCTAGAACACAGGCAGTGCAGGATATTCCAATGTGCAGAATCCATTTTGAGGAAATCCTCAGTCTTCAACGTTTGCCGCTTCACTTCTCACCTGAACAGGTGTGCTTCCAGGTTCTTCCACATAGGTGCAGATTTTTTTTATTAAACTTGGCAAGTTAGTTAAGATCAAATTCTATTTTAAAATGAAGACCTGCAGGGAACAGTGTTCAGGGGCAGAATGACAGATTTGTACCTTGTGCAGTTTGGGGAGTCAATCCAGCAACCTCTCGGATACTGGCCCAACGCTCTAACCACTAGGCTACCTGCCAGATGAAGGAAAGGACACAAGCAGAGGAAGCTCCTTTGGCATCAGACTAATTGGCATCACCTAGAGTCTAGGTCCTAGACTTTACTATACTGCTCTCCTAAAATCCTGTTACCACAAAAAATAATAAAAACGCATATAGTGTACTTGCCCACAGTTTTAAGGAGACTCACCCCAGTCACCACCAGATAGCGCTTGAGAGCGGTGATATATCTGCACTCCATTAAATAATGTTGAGCTGAACTTTCTCTAATAATTCCTTGTAAATAGGTTTGCTAGGCTGCGTTGTCTGTCAGATGCACACATCCGAAATAATTTCACATCAATTATGTCGGCAAGGTACGTTTTTCTTCTCTAAAAAGTTTTGAATAACCATGAGTAGCAAGTGTTCATCCACCTTGTTGTCGAGGGGACGTCACAATCCATTAAAAACAGTAGCTAAGTGCGTCATATGTTCATGTTAATGTTCTGTGTTTACAGTACGTCGACATTTCTTTACCTGTTGCTTAGCCAGTACAAAGTAAACAATGTAAGAATTTGACATTACATAGCAGTATTCGTGAAAATTGTTGTTACAATTGCCACACGCCATGCTGTTCATGCTAGCCCACATGAGAAAAAAACGATAGTATGCTATGGTTAAATACTATAGGTTTTCACTGTAGTGTTTTTGCAGACTTTACTATAGTTTTCACCATTACAAAAAAAATGCCGTTTTGAAACCGCAGGAAATTGCAGTTACTGCTGTGGACTGTTATTTTGGACGCGGTATTTGCATAAGGCCCAAGGGGGTGTGGTATATGGCCAATATACCAAGTATAAGGGCTGTTCTTATGCACTA
The DNA here is from genome assembly GCF_021184085.1 of Oncorhynchus gorbuscha. NCBI lineage: Eukaryota > Metazoa > Chordata > Actinopteri > Salmoniformes > Salmonidae > Oncorhynchus > Oncorhynchus gorbuscha. Next base: position 39,486,446 of record NC_060186.1, read on the forward strand.
CGCAACACGGAGCGCCTGGATACATCCCTTAGCTGTGGTATATTGGCCATATATCTCAAAACCCCGAGGTACCTTAATGCTATTATAAACTGGCTACAAATATAATTAGAACAGTAAAAAAACATGTTTTGTCATATCCGTGGTATACTGTCTCAAATACCACGGATTTCAGCCAATCAGCATTCAGGGCTCGAACCCGTTTATACCTACAGTTATACTACAGTGTACTGCGCTCTGACTGCAATATTTTTTCGTAAGGGCATTGTAGTGTTTTTGCATAATAAACACTACAGTGAAATCTGTGGTATTTGTTGTAGTGTTTTGGACATGACTATTATACTGTAGTATTTACAGTTTACAATAGTGTAAATACTGTAGTAAAAAACTACTGTAGAATATACTATAGTTATTATTGTAGCCAAATACCTCAAACCCCTGAGGTACCTTATTGCTATTATAAACTGGTTTCCAATGTAATTAGTGTAGTAAAAATAAATGTAAAATAAATCTGCTTCTACCATGACATAGACTGACATAGACTGACCAGGGGAAAGATCCCTTATTGATGTCACTTGTTAAATTCACTTCAATCAGTGTAGATGAAGGGGAGGAGACAGGTTAAAGAAGGATTTTTAAGCCTTGAGAAAATTGAGACATGGATTATGTATGTGTGCTATTCAGAGGGTGAATATTCAAGACAAAAAGTGCCTTTCAACAGGGTGTTGTAGTAGGTGCCAGCAGCGTGTCAAGAACTGCAATGCTGAAAAACCCAGCAGCATTGCAGTTCTTGACACACTGCAATGCTCCTGGGTTTTTCACATTCAACAGTTTCCCTGTGTGTATCAAGAATGGTCCACCACCCAAAGGACATCCAGCCAACTTTGATTGATTTAAAAAAAACTGGTTTTACCTTTATTTAACTAGGCAAGTCAGTTAAGAACAAATTCTTATTTCCAATGATAGCCTAGTGGTTGTTCAGGGGCAGAACAGCACCTTGTCAGCTCAGGGATTTGATCTTGCAACCTTTTGGTTACTAGTCCAACACTCTAACCACTAGGCTACTCTGCCACCCCTCGCAAATGTGGGAAGCATTGGAGTCAACATGGGCCACCATCCTTGTGGAAGGCTTTCGACACCTTGAAGAGTCTATGCCCTGGCAAATTGAGGCAGTTTTGAGGGCAAAGGGGGGTGCAACTCAATATTAGAAAGGTGTTCCTAATGTTTTGTACACTCAGTGTCTGTTACCTGTGTGATGAAATAATATAATAGAAAAGTACTTCACTGTACTTCACTGTACTGACGCTATTTGTACCTGTTAGGGTGCTCATGCTTCTTAACTACTATCTGCACACATCAAGGTAATACAAAAAGTAATATATATATATATATATATATATGACCTTATGTTATTGTTTATATATATATAGTGTATAATAGTGTATAATATATATATAGTGTATAATAACAATAAAATAAGGTCAAAGCCCAGGCAGCTTAGGCGGACAGCTATAACCCTGCCTAATGTGGTCAAACAAAGCCGCTGTGCTACCGTTAGCCTCAGCTACAGGTCCCATGGATGAGAGCTGCTGGTAGGTCAGGTTACAACCATCTCCACATCTCCAGGGCGTAGAGCAGGAATCACAAAGGGCTCGCTCTACCACAGGCAGACATATCTGTGCACGCTCACGCTCTTATTAACAGTGGCACTTGAATAACCTCCAAAGCTTGGCTCACATCGTCTAGGTGAAAGGATATGACGGAGGCTAGCTTCTTAAGAAGCTGCCATCATGGGGACAGGCTGCCACTCTCCATGATGTGGTTTCTGTGTATGAAACTGTATCCCTTCACTAAGGGTAGGACACCCAAACTTTTAATTTATTTCACACCATTTCTTCTGGAATGTGAGGAGATAGAAAGATACCCACCTCTCTAAAAAGTTGAACTTGTGATTGACACACTCTCACAGAAGCTGTTTCTCAGTTGATCAATATACAGTAATTGGCTCAAGATATTTTCTATAAAAAAATATATTCCACCTTGACATTATGCACTATTGTGTGTATGCCAGTGACACAAAATCTCAATATAATACATTTTAAATTCAGGCTGTAATAGAACAACATGTGGACAAAGTCAAGGGGTGTGAATACTTTCTGAACATGTGTAAAGTGGGCCTTCGTCACTGGTATTCACGTGAGAAGGTGGATGTGAACCCAGGGCTTTTGCTTGTCAAAACACTGCCTTAGTGCGCTCAGACAGTCTTCAGGTTTATTAATGTGGGAGTAATGATTAATAAATGATGAAGACACAACTTAATGGCCTTTAATGGTTTATTTTGGACCCTTAAAATAAAGGGTTACCATTATAATTAATATGCAATATGAAAATGGACCCCCATTTACAGATTTTGGAAACTCCAGAAAAAGGGAGCCAATTCTGCTCTAGGCAGGACTCGAAACACCATAAGTATTTTCAACACTATCCGTGTTCATGCTACCCATCTCTGGCAAGGTGTTGCACAATTCTTCATTATTTTGCGTTAGAATGCACCATGTCAATATGATGTATCAGAACACCTCAGGATGAATGTTACAGCACACCTTCCATCTGTCTCACAACATGTGTTTCAATACTCCAGCAAAGTTAAGGTTTCGGCTCATCTAAGGTGGTGGCAGCTCAGTTGCCACTAGTTTTAGTGCTAGAACGCACTTCATTTTAACAGTGTAGTTCAGATTTAGTAAAAATTATGATCCATATGTGGATAATCTCGCATACCCCACTCACCTAATTTAGTTGCTTGTATTACACAACCCCCCCCCCCCCCCCCCCCCCCCCCCCCCCCAAAAAAAAAAATGTTGGTCATTGCTGGTTAATGATAAACTAGTCTACTCAGTAAGATGCATTTCATAGCATGACATGAGTAGCCTGTTGAAGCACAGACATAACCGGAATTCCCTTTCACTTTCTAGTAGGAAATAAAGTGACAGGCCAGTGAGAGGGTTGCTGTCCCATAGGGTGGCGCCGGGTGCAGAACCGATGGACTGCTTCTCTTCCCAAATAGGGGGGATTGTATCAGCGCTCCTTCATTTCACCTCATTAACAGAGGCTGTCACACGATCTATTGATATGCAAATTGGACAGAGCGGGTGGTAGTGTGAAGACAAACTCGGATTGAGTTTACTTGGGAGTTGGGTCTCAGTGCGCGTAGCTCCCGTCCCATCTGTTTTTACTTTCTGCCTGGATAAACTACGAAGCCATCGACAGTCCCCTCAAGCTTCTTGTTGTCTTTCAATGTAAATAGCCCGCACCGCTTCTCGTGCTTCGAATCGGGTTTATCTTCCAAGGATTTGTAATCGGACGGAGAGTTCGTCTGGCGAATTACGCGCGGAACATTTTGGTATGAGCTCAATATCTGATACTTTTTGCTGTGATGTATTTTTTCCCCCGAGCAGATCAAATCATTTATTGAGTTCCTTTTTTAAATCATGTTCAAATCTGGGACTATGTGTAGCCTATGCTGCGTTGGTCAAATTATATTTCTTGGCCATTTGGATTATTGATAATTTGAGATCAAAATTGATGCCTTTTGAACAGTTTTATGTTTAGCGGGACATCCCTGGTCCCAGATAGGTAGTAGAATTCCACGTGCCCAAGGGGTACCAACGACAATGCCATATACTGTATATCTAGGCCTATATGAATAAAATAATGTATTATCTATTTCAGTATATGTCCTTGCCTATCAGGGTGAAGGAGAGGGAGAAAGTTTTAAATTGAGGGGAAAGTTGAAGAAGAAAAAAACAGGCATATCAGAGAGATATACACAGGCAGCCACATTTGGCTTCTCAGTGGACTGTAAGCAGAGCTTGTAAGTAAGGGCCTTATTATTGTCAGAGTCAATTACAGGTCGAGGGTAATTACTGTGCTAAGAGAAAATCATTAGAAGAAATCCCCTAGGCTGTACTTATATAAATTTAAAGAAATGACTGTTTTTTGACTCTGTTTTCTTGTATAGCTTTAGATTGTTAAGTAATCCATTCTGAAGCGGAAAATACATTCACTGTTTTTCAAATGCAGAATAGTTAAGCTTATTGCCTTTCATCATTAGAAAGACACTCCGAGGTGGTGCATTTATGTAAATAGGTGCATGATTGAGCGTCATCCACACTCCAAGGGCTAACTGTCTGTTTCAAGTAGATTTGATCTGTGTTTCTTGAACTACAAACACATTTCTTTCCCCTCATTACACTGGCCTCCTCCAGCTAGATTGTTTTATGTGTTTTTATGGATGGTAAGAAATAAGGACATGAGAAGTCAAATGCTGTAATGTTCTGTGAAACATATTGTTGGGGAAGGGAACTCTGAGACAGTCTCTGAAGCATTCCTTGGGCACCTGAGTGGTTCAACAGTCTAAGGCACTGCATCTCAGTGCTTGAGGTGTCACTAGACACCCTGGTTCAAATCCAGGCTGTATCACAACCAGTCGTGATTGGGAGTCCCATAGGGCGGTGCCCAGTGTCCTCTGGGTTTGGCTGGTGTAGACCGTCATTGTAAATACGATTTTTTTTCTTAAATGACTTGCCTAGTTAAATAAAGGTAATAAAAAGGGAGCTGCTGAACACCTTAGTGATGACAGATTTGGTAGACATTTCTGAGTCAGCTCTGTCAGAAGAGGATAAAGGTGTCCGCATGCTTCCCAACCGGAAACGTTTGTGCGTATATTATGAAGACGTTTTTTTTTCTCGTTTTTGGCTGTTCGGGCACATTGCATTTTTCTAGAGGCAAGGCGAAGTTCAGAGCCGAAGTCTACGCCCGTTCGTCGATGATTGGTCAACAGTCGGGATTCCTCCATAGTCTTTGTTGTCTTTCAACGAGAGACGACTCATTTTCATGCACATTTTTTTCATTGAGAAATACAGCACCAAACATACTGAGTTTTATTTACATGGGCAGTGCACCGTTTGAGGAAAAGTGACGGGTTTAGCCAGCCGGCTAATTTTCAACCGCAGTCGCTGGGCAGGTCATTGAAATCAATTGCATTAACAATACAGACGAACAATGAGCAGTGAGGACATGCAGGTGCAACATAGGACAAGCAACACGTAGAACACAGTCAGAGAAATGGCACAAAATGCAAAACTAAATATATAAAAGCTGCAAAGTGGTTCCACACCTCACAAGCTACAGATAACATGGAAAGTGGCAATACACAGCTAGGAATTATGTTCACAAGTCCGATTGACCTTTAGCCATGTCTTTATGTTTTTTTTGTGAAGGTTCGACAGTTGCGTGTGTCTAATGGCAGTGTCTTCCAGACATGGGAAGCTCTCACAGAGAAAGCAGATTGACTAAAGGTGCTTTTCTGTAAGGGAACTATAGTCACCTCTCATGGCAGACCTTGTGGATCTGTTGCCATGGGTTTGGGTTTTCTGTTTGACTAAAGTACTAAGTGGAGGGGAAGCCAGACCATTTAATATATCTTTAATATTGCACAAGTTTTTGCACAGTGATGATGGCTATTGGGCTTTCTATCAAGCACTGAGAGCCTGTTTGTATACAGACTGAATGGGTTTTAATGTTGAACAACAAGCTTGGGCCCAACTAGTTAAGCAGTGTGTTAAGTAGGGGAGTATCATAGCATTGAAGTACAGTTTTGCTACCTCTGTAGTCAAACAATTTCATATGAATTGGAAATTAGGTTGAATTTGGTTATTTGAGTTACCTTTTTAACCTGCTTTTTAAAAGAGAGATTGGAATCCAGTATTATGCCAAGGTACAGTACTTACATTGTATATCACCTAGAGCTTCTCCCCTGACACATAGACAGACATCTGGCTCAGAAGCATCAGTTTCCCTCTTTGTGAAGAAAATGCAGACTGTTTTTTTCCCCATTGAGATGCAAACATGAGTCACTGAGCCACTTTGTAAGATGACCATTGTAGTAGTGAGTTCTTGTGCAGCTTGTTGTTTGCTCTTTGCATGCACATATATCACTATCATCTGCATACATTTGAACTTCAGACCCAGTACAGACAGAAGGCAGATCATTAAATGCACAGGCTGAACAGGAGGGGCCCCAGTATTGACCCATATGGCACGCCCACATCATAGCTGAGGGTGGGAGACAGCTCATTGCTCACTCTGACACACTGGGTTCTGCCTTCAAGGTATGATTTCATCCATCTCAAGGGACCGGGGGAAATGTTGAACTTGGACAGTTTTGTGATGAGAATGTCGTGGAAATTCATACACAGGGATACAAAGTCAATCTTAAATGAATAATTGTTTATTGTCAGCTCTGGAGAGGTTGCAACCAACTCAATGCACCATATTACACATGTCAATCAGGAGCTCTACCTGGGCAGACCCAGAAGTTGTCTTATATACGACTATACACAGACCAGTTATATTCACATGATTTAGCATAATTAATTAATCATGACTGTTTTGTTTCATTCATGTGACCGACCAATACTGGTTCATAACATGTGACAGACCAACACCTCACGAGGCTTCTTTCTCTCTAAACTGAGTCCTTGAAACGGAGATATCTTTCATTCTGTCTCAAAACACGGTCTGGGCGTAGTGCCAAATTGCAGCTACTGATAGTGAGGATTTGTACAGTCAGCCACTTGCATGAACACAGAAATTGGTTATTAGAACAGCACATGAATAGAAGACAGAAATGAGTTCTAAGAAAAGCACAAACATTCACATTCCCATTGCAAGAACCTCATGGTTAACAGTATCAAAAGCTTTCCTTAGGTCTAGAAATACAGCCACAACAACACCCCCTTTTCCCATCTTGGACTTCACATTTTCCAGAATAAAGCAGTTGGCCATTTCTGTGGAGTGTTTTGCTCTGAAGTCAAACTGCATGAAGTGTAATGTGAAGGGATTGTTGTTGAGGTGGGCAATCAGTTGCTCTGCTACACTTTTCAACAACCTTTGACACCACAGGTAGTATACTAATGAGCCTGTAGTTACTCATGTCCACAGGGTCACCTGATTTAAAGATGGCCGTTATTATGGCCAACTTCCAGACCCTTGGAACCCCCCCCCCCCCCCCCGACCAATAGACGTGTTGGTGACCTTAGTAATGGGGCCAATGAGTGACTCTTTGTAGTTTTTAAGAAAGGTAGAGTCCAGCCCAAATACATCTTTGGCTTTAGAGTTCTTTAGTGAGCTAATCACCTTGTTCACCTCTGACTCAGAAACCTCCCTTATGATGAAGGCAGGTTGAGTGACATTCACTGGCACTGAGCCCAAGAAACCAGTGGAGGGGCTCTGTGTCAGTACCTTGACAGTCAACAAAGTACGAATTGAAGGCTGTTACCCATTTCGACTGCATCCTGTCATTCTCATCGATTTCTAGTCTTTTTGCAGTGTTACTATGGTCTTTCACTGTTCACTTTTTTAGATTCTCCCATATAAATTTCTACTTTCCCTTTAGAGTTGATTTTAGAGCATGATCTCTTTCTTTCATCAGTTTCCAGATTTCTCCATTTAGCCAAGGAAGAGTGCTCCTTTGGCCAGGTTTGTATTAGATCTTCTTTAGGAAGACATTTATTGTAGTTTGAATTGTGGACAGAAACCTGACTGACTATCAGCTTCCACATAATTTGTGTAGGACAAGAGATCATTCCAGATAATTCCCTTAATTAAGTTTTCAAAATGATTTAATTCACTCTTAGGTATTCTGAGCGGATCAGGCTTTCTAACAGTAGAGAGGTTAAACCTGTACTTAGAAAGCTTTCTGGCTATGAGTGTCAGGTTATGATCAGACAGCCCAGTTACCATATTGAATGATTTAGTCACTCTTTCTGGTTTATTACTGAACACCAGACGTGTTTTAGTCACCCTGGTTGGCCCTTTAACTAGCTGTGTGAGTTCAAAGGTATTAGTGATCCGTTTGAGGGATTTCCTACAAAGACTTGTCATCATAATGAATGTTAAAATCTCACACTAAGATTACCTCTTTGCCAAAATCACATTCCCTAAGCATGTTATTAAACCGATAACAAAACACACTTTTGGTGGAAGGTGGTGTGTACATTCCAATAAGGGTAGAAGACATTTGGGGACAGTAACATTTAGGCCAAAACATATTTATTTTATTTTTTATTTTACCTTTATTTAACTAGGCAAGTCAGTTAAGAACAAATTCTTATTTACAATGACGGCCTAGGAACAGTGGGTTAACTGCCTGTTCAGGGGCAGAACGACAGATTTGTACCTTGTCAGCTCGGGGATTTGAACTTGCATCCTTCCGGTTACTAGTCCAACACTCTAACCACTAGTTCATTATCACATTATCAATTTGTTTACAATGGAAATGTTCTTTAATATAAATCAGACCCCCTCTTCCTTCAATCTTGCCTCTCCTGATAACATTGTAGACAGGTACAATCAAAGCAGCAGATGGAGCCATGTCTCTGAAAGGCAGCGGAAGTCGGTGAGAAGATGTTGTAATTTGATCACTTTTTGGAATGACATTGCGAATTTTCAAGTGCCCCCCCCTAGTAGCCGCTTGGAATTAGCTTGCGGGTCCCAGATGACTCAAGCAGGATTTACACATTGAAAAAAAGGAAAATTCAGTGTTTTCTTATGGCTGGGTTTAGGCCGTTTTGATTAGGGGTGGTTCGGTAGTACAATTAACTATCCCTTGCGCTTGCCCTGGAGGCGGGGAACTATTTAAAACAGCTTGCGTGCCAGAAGCAGAGTTGGGGACAGGGCTGTGGCGGTGACCAAATTGTCAGTCGGTGATTGTCAAGCAAATAACTGTTGGTCTCACGGTAATTGACTGTTAATTAACAAACATATTTAGCTCTCCTGGCTTCCACACACCTTTGGAACATCTACATTTTTAAAAGTCTAATAAATCCATGTAATATAGCCTACACCTTCACAATAAACACATTATTTTGGACAGGTCTAAAGAAGCATGATATGAAGAACATCTAGTCTATTTCAGAAGAACAGAATAGCATACTCTGAGTTGTCCTTATGATAGATCCTGATCTGGCTATGCCAAATGGCTGTGGGCTACACTAGTTCATTTAGCAGACAAGCGTTTTAGAATTCTTAGCATTATTTTATAGTATGAAGAAAACAATTGAACAAAGCTGAATGAAATATAAATATTTCCTCCAAATGATTAGAGGAAGTGCGCACATGCGGCTATTCTGTGTTGAGAAGTTAAAGAAATAGGTTTGCGATAAATAAATATTCCAAACATAGTCTGTCACAGTTGTGGGATGCAATAGATCACAAATTAATACAACCACTAGCATTTAAAAAAAAAACTTTTAAACAATGTGGCTGACGTAACATAACATTTACCTTAAAATGTTAATCGACTATTAGTGTTACGCTCGTCGTTTGAATGAGACCAAGGTGCAGCGTGGTAGGCGAACATCTTACTTTTATTTAAAGGAACAACGAAAAACAACAAAATACGAAAATGAACGTAACGTTCTGCAGGCTACACAGCAACTATACAAAATCAAGATCCCACAAACTAAAAGGTGGAAAAAAGGCTGCCTAAGTATGATCCCCAATCAGAGACGACTGCCTCTGATTGGGAACCATACCAGGCCAAACAAATAAATAGGAACACTAGATTGCCCACCCTAGTCACACCCTGACCTAACCAAAATAGAGTACAGCAATGCGCACATGGCAGTAGGTTATAAGCACGAATGTTCCATGAGCGGGAAAACACCATTATCAAAATTGAGAACATTTTTATGGTGAAAATGATCTTCCCCAAACTTGAAACTCAATCTCTGCTTTTGTATGCCAGTTAGGCTCTAAACCCCTTGTAAAGCGGATTCATGTGCTTAATTTTGAGAAGTTATTATTTGGCCACTTTAGTTGTGATACAAACCTTATCAAAACATATAGGCCTCTGGGTTAGGCTACATGAGGTGGGCGACTATGATTTGAAAAAGTCACACAAATAAAAGGCAGTTTATGCTGGGCATAATTCACAAGTGATAGGCTAATATTGTTGTAGTTTAGCAGTTTCCGATATATGTTGGACTTGTGTTTGTTACTCCTAAGCGATTCAGTAGAATAGGGAGCAAGGTACACTTGGCCATTATTCAGAACATTATGGTACAGTATGCTGTGTACTGTCCACTCCCATGGAACGGTGAACCAATGTGTTTGTCTGGGATGTTGGCATTCCCCGACAGTAGATTGGTTGTGTCATCCCAGCAAGGACGCACTGAGATTATCAGTAGAGCAGCTACATAACTGACAATCGTGGCAATGTACTGGAGATAAAACACAATTGTACTTTAAATCTTTGCAAGAATTACTTGGCTGGAGTCGGCGTACACCTGATGTTTTAGATAAAATAACAGCATCTGGAGGATGCCGCACCACCCTCCCTTCGGTCTGCTATTGTGTGTGGGACGATGAGATGGAAGCAAACTCCATCTCATGTGCACTGCAGAAACATGCTAACTAAACAGTGCAAGGTGCCTGCGTACTTTAACTTTGAGAGAGTAAACCTTTTTTTTTAAAAGGTATTCTTAGTTAGATGTAAAATTGCGTGATCTCTAAGATCTCCTTGTGAAAATTAAATGACAGATTTCTTGAGTTATTTCAGATTCAGATTATTTTGAGGAAGGGTATACTGGCTACTCCTTTAAAAGACCTTCACTTGAAAAACTAGAAAAAAGCAGCAATAGTCCAGTTTGTCCATTTAGAGACACTGTAGCCAGAACACACTTCCTCAAATGTCAGAATTAATAAAAGACCATCAATGACAGATTTCTCGAGTTTATGTTTTTGACGAGAAGGTCTTAGTCATGCAATTTTACATCTGACTAAGATGTTTGGTGCAGTATTTCCTTAATTTATTATAGAATTACAAAGACTTTACTGAAGAATCCCTACTGTTGACCAATTATTAGACTTGATTATCAGCTACCTTATTAGGTTCTTTCCCTCTTTCTATCCCTCTCTCTCCCCTCCCTCTCTCACTCTCCCGCTCTCTCTTCTCTCTATCGCTTGCCTCAAGAAAAAAGATTTCTCTCCTTGTTATTCGTTTCTGCCCTGTCGGTTCCTTGTCTAGAATTCAGTGCTGTGTTTGTGTATCGCCCTGTCGTGTCGTGTTTTCCTCAGATGCTGCGTGGTGAGCAGGTGTCTGAGTCTGTTTGGTTCCCTTCCCGAGGCAAGCTCCAGTTTGTCCTCGTCTGAAAGTTGTGTTTTTTGATTGTATTTACTTTACTGGATTAAAGACTCTGTTTTCGCCAAGTCGCTTTTGGGTCCTCTTTCACCTGCATGACAATTTCGGCTTGCCTCAAGAAAAAAAGATGTCGTGTGCCCGAACAGCTGAAAAAACCCTTAAGGAAGTCCCAAAAATAAATAAAAAACTTCCGAACCATTTCAGCTGGGAAGCATTCGGACGCCTTTATGAGGGCTAATCAGAATTCTCCTCAACCATATTAAAATTGTAATGCAGAGATAAACCAGAACCAAAACTCAGTTTTACATACTAAATATGTGACAAGAGACATTAAAACTGTGACATAAAGGGATCATAACGGAAGGAAATTATGCGATCATGCATTGTGCTGTAAATAATATCCCCATTTTATCCAATGAATCTTAATACAGTATGTGTGATTGAATTATGTTTGTCTGAGGGTGATGCATAGGCCTCGCCTAATTGTGCATTGGAGTATAGCCAGTGTCTTCAGTTTTGTGTTTATCATGAAAGCACTCATCATGCAGTCAGTGTGTGTAGGAGTTGCCTAGCTGTTTCCCCCGCCTGGCCGTCTCTTGGGTTCCCTGGGGAGCTGATTAGCCTGCCAGTGTGATCGAGAGGTCAGCGCGGCACCCGGTGTGTAAATGGGAAAGGATGACCCATAATGGACGTCTGGGGCTGGGGGCCCATTAAACTTATATGAGATGAGGAAACCAGATAGTGTTATATGGATGAGATTCTTTTTACATTGATTACGGTTTCACTTCCCAGGTGGTGAGACAATGCCTATTATCAACGTACAAGATAAATGAGAAGGAATAGGAAGGAAGGGGCCATTTAATGATGGGCTACTAGCCTATTACTGCTATGTTGTGTATTTTGTTTTGGGACATTTTAGGGAATTGTGTGATTGTAAAACAGAAGTGCACCTTTTGATATAAATAGTAGGCCATTGAATGAGCAAGTGAATAGCCTGGTGGGACAATAAAAATATATGTCTTTACTCCTTTGCCTTGCAGGTGCTCTAAACCTCTTTATTGGTACAGTAAACGCTTGTCATTATCCACAGCTCCTTGCTCTTTCAGCACAGCCACATCTGCGATCATTAAGTGTTTTAGTGCAGAGGATTTAAGGTGTTTCGCCTATATTAATCTAGCAGCGACAGGCCACCACTCCAAAAAATATTTGAAAAAACATACAGTATATATACACACACACACACACACACACACACGTTGAGAATGGTAAAACGTTTTCAGTGTAAATTTCAACTAAAACCAGATAAAGTATGTAGAAAAGATAATGGAGCTATACATTACATTAAATCAATGTTCCTCTTCAATCTACATACAATACCCCATAATTACAAAGTGAAAAGTTGTTTTTGTAAGGTCCCATAGTTGACAGTGCATGTCAGAGCAAAAACCCATGCCATGAGGTTGAAGGAATAGTCTGTAAAGCTCCAAGACAGGCTCCACATTTCTGTAGCATTGAAGGTCCCGAAGAACAGTGGCCTCCATCATTCTTAAATGGAAGAAATATGCGACCAAGACTCTTCCTAGAGCTGGCTGCCCGGCCAAACTGAACAATTGGGAGAGAAGGGCCTTGGTCAGGGAGGTGACCAAGAACCCAATGGTCATACTGACAGAACTTCAGAGTTCCTCTGTGGAGATGGGAGAACCTTCGAGGACAAACATCTCTGCAGCACTCCACCAATCAGGCCTTTATGGTAGAGTGGCCAGACGGAAGCCACTCTTCAGTAAAAGGCACATGACAGCCCACATGGAGTTTGCCAAAAGGTACCTAAAAGGCCATGAGAAATAAGATTCTCTGGTCTGATGAAACCAAGATTGAACTATTTGGCCTGAATGTCAAGCTGAGTGTCTTCTGGAGTCAACCTGGCACCATCCCTACGGTGAAGCATGATGGTGGAAGCATCATGCTGTGGGGATATTTTTCAGTGGCCGGGATTGGGAGACTAGTCAGGGTTGAGGGAAAGATGAATGGAGCAAAGTACAGAGAGATCCTTGATGAAAACCTGCTCCAGAGCGCTCAGGACCTCAGACTGGGGAGAAGGGTCACCTTTCAACAGGACAACAATACTAAGCACACAGCCAAGACAAGGCAGGAGTGGCTTCAGGACAAGTCTCTGAATGTCCTTGAGTGTCCCAGCCATATTCCAAACATCTCTGGAGAGACCTGAAAATAGCTGTGCAGCAACGCTGCCCATCCAACCTGACAGAGCTTGAGCGTATCTGTAGAGAAGAATGGGAGAAACTCCCCAAATACAGCTGTGCCAAGCAAGTAGCGCCATACCCAAAAGACTCAAGGCTGTAATTGTTGCCAAAGGTGCTTCAACAAAGTACTGAGTAAAAGGTCTGAATACTTTTGCACACAAAAAAACAAATCGAAAACCTGTTTTTGCTTTGTCATTACGGGGTATTGTGTGTAGATTGATGAGTAAAATGTATAATATTCTTTTGAAATAAGGCTGTAATGTAAAACAAAAAGTGGAATAAGTATACTTAAAAATATAAAACGCAACATGCGAAAATTCCAAGTTATATTTCATTTAAGATAATCAGTCAATTTAAATTAGTTCATTAGGCCCTAATATGTAGATTTCACATGACCGGGAATACAGATAGGCATGTTGTCTTGTGAGTATGCAGGCCATGGAAGAACTGGGACATTTTCAGCTTCCGGGAATTGTGTACAGATCCTTGCGGCATGGGGCCGTGCATTATCATGCTGAAACATGAGGTGATGGTGGCGGATGAATGGCACGACAATAGGCCTCAGGATCTCGTCACGGTATCTCTTTGCATTTAAATTGCCATTGATAAAATGCAATTGTGCTCGTTGTCCGTAGCTTATGCCTGCCCGTAACCCCACCGCCACCATGGGGCACTCGATCCACAATGTTGACATTAGCAAACCACTCGTCCACACTACGCCATATACATGGTCTGCGGTTGTGAGGCCGGTTGGACGCACTGCCAAATTCTCTAAAACGAGGTTAGAGGTGGCCTATGGTAGAGAAATTAACATTACATTCTCTGTCAACAGCCCTGGTGGACATTCCTGCACTCAGCATGCCAGTTGCACGCTCTCTCAAAACTTGAGACATCTGTGGCATTGTGTTGTGACAAAACTGCAAATTTTAGAGTGGCCTTTTGTTGTCCCCAGCACAAGGTACACCTATGTAATGACCATGCTGTTTAATAAACTTCTTGATATGCCACACCAGTCCAGTGAATGGATTATCTTGGCAAAGTGGAAATGCTCACTAACCGGGATGTAAACAAATTTGTGCAAGAAATGAGATAAATAAAAAATATTCTGCCAATGGAACATTTCTGGGATATTTATTTCAGGTCATGCCACATGGGACCAAAACATTGCATGTAGCGTTTATATTTTTGTTCAGTGTATTTTCAAATAAGATTCTTTGAGATCTAACAAATCACCAAAATAAGACAGTCATGACATGGGGCCACCATTGATTTATTTATGTTTCAGTCACTCACATAGCATGAAGAACACGACATAAGCATTGGCAAAATGTGTAGACATTAGCTTTGAAACAGCAACATCGAGTCTCTGCGGCCAAGAGGTCCTTTAAAAAAAGTGGGTCTGAGATGGTCCACCCCACCCCACGCTGCTGAAACATATTGATGTTTGGTCCTTCTTTTCAGAGGCAGGCTGAAAGGAGACGCTCCAAACAAAGCAGTGGGGGGGAGTAAGTCTTCTCTTCAGGCTGCGTCTCAGCCTTCATTTCACACAAACATTTGTTAGTCCTCTGCAGCTGGAGACTGGGTGACAAGGCTGGCAGGCCCATTGCTGTGCAATTGCTAGTGTGTGTGGGGAGAGGGGCATTTCCATATAAACAAACCTGTGAGCACCAACGTGAAGTTCATAGGAGCGTGTCAAAGGAAAGCGAAGAGTGCTTTAGAGAAATATATATATATATTTTTTCATCTTACTTTTTTTAAATAAGCAAAAGCTTTGATTTCTGGTCAACAGATGGAAAGCGGGTCTTTGAAATACATCAAAACATAATAATGCTGAAGTAAATACCCTTGGCCAAAAATATCACTTATTTTTAGTTGGAGAAATCCTTTGCCTTCTGGACTGTAAGTTGAAGAAACATTGCCTTGTAATTATATTACCAAAACTCCATATATCTAAGATATTTTCTAATTTCTCACCCTCATGAGGGAGGATAATGACAGTTTCCATAAGTAAGCAATAAAGGTAGACCTACTAATTAGTGTTTTCACTGATATAAAGTTCGGTAATGAATTATTATTATTTTTTTATTGCTTTGGTACCGGTACTATTTTCACAAGTATGTGGTACATTTTCACAACTTTTAGTACAAAACTGGTCCGACTTGAAGCAGCCCGTCTTTCATCCAAAACATGTCATTTTGTGCATACGTTTGGATGTAAACATCTCAGCACACAACCATTTGATTCATATTACAAGTTTATTGGGAAATATAATAGAACATTGGGTTAATCACCAAAACACAGCAGAATATATTTTCAATTGAGTCATTTTAACTACCAGTTAATCCAATAGCATATAACGCAAGATAAACGTTTCAAATAGCCCTTAGAAATGCTGAAAGTAATATGCTATAGTACTGTAAATTACAGCAGATTACAGTTTTAAGCAATAGACTTACATTACCCAACAAAATTGACAGAAAATCTATAATTTCCATAATATATACCCAATGTGTAATCAGTCATTTTCCAGATATATTTGCCACGCACAGTAGGTCTAATGTCTAATGAAATGTAATGCACACATTCATTTGCATCAAGCCTGTCTTGAGCATTTGGCCATAAATTCTCATCCACATTACAGTGAATGTCCTCATTCACTACATAATGAGCTGATGTTGGCACCGAAGGAGATGGCTGCCATTTTACGTGCCCCTAACCAATTGTGCCATTGTGTGTTTTCGAATTATTTGTAAACTAGTTTGTTCATAATGTTTTCTGCCACCGTCTCTAATGACCGAAAAGAGCTTCTGGATATCAGGACAATGCCCTCGTGCACAAAGTGAGGTCCATACAGAAATTTGTAAAGATCAGTGTGGAACAATTTGACTGGCCTTCCCAGAGCCCTGATCTCAACCCCATCGAACACCTTTGGGATAAATTGGAACACCGACTGCGAGCCAGGCCTATTTGCACATCAGTGCCCGACCTCCCTATTGCTCTTGTGGCAGAATGGAAGCAAGTCCCCGCAGCAATGTTCCAACATCTAGTGGAAAGCCTTCCCAGAAGAGTGGAGGCTGTTATAGCAGCAAAGGGGGGGATCAACTCCATATTGATGCCCATGATTTTGGGAATTAGATGTTCGACGAGCAGGTGTCCACATACTTTCGGTCATGTAGTGTATACTTGTGGTGGTTCACAGTAGCATCCCACACAATCACCCTTTAAAAATATTTTTTTTTACAGTATAGTTCCATTATGATGTTGTGAAATAGCATGTGCATAAAATAGTATCAGTAATACAGTATATAGTGTTGTACTTGAACATACTCGGCCCGCAGTTGTTTCACCCGGTCGTCGTTTCTCTCAAAAGGCACCGGGTAAATGGGTTTCATAGATACCTGGTGTCTCTTCAAAAGGCGGGTGTTTGTTGGTAGGTTGACGGATGCCACGTTGGCAAAGGTGTCATCGTTCTTCCCAATGGCCTGCTTTATTTCGGACAGCTGTATGTCATTCCTGGCCCTCAGCATTTCCACCACTGCTGGTCGGTCAACACACGGCCACAGACAACACCATGGGGACTTCTGTCAATTCTGAGGGTAGAACAGAGTCTACTGTCAATAGATCATACTGAAACATGTTTTGTGAATTTACATGCGTTACAATTTCATTTGCTGTAAATGTAATGGTAACGAATAGTGCATATCCTTCAGACTTTACCAGTTTTCTTGGCGAAATGTTCAAGATTGAATGCATCTTTTCAGATTGAGGTGAACTAAATTTGACCGCCTCTGCAATTGTAAGGCCTCTGTTTACCACGTGGTCAACGACGATGGTCCGGACTTCATTAGACACAACAGTTCCCTGCCGTCTGCCTCCCTCTCTCTGATGGGCCCCTTTCCCACTAGCTCTTTGATTTCTTCCTCTCCCTTGCTGTCTATCCTGCGCCGTGTTGAAAGAAATTGCAAGTGTTCACACACCCACTTTTATATGGTGGCCAATTGTGGTTCAATTAGTAATAACGAGTAGTCATTATGTATGGTCATGTATCTTACACGTAATTTTGTTTATACTGTACAAACACACATTTGTGAGTATTGCGAGCATTGTATTGTGAAAGGCCATTACTTTTTCTGAAAGGTATTTCATATAAAGAAAGGTTACTGTGTGAGTGTTGTGTGTTGTACTTAGTCAATTGAAAATGGGCTTTAAAGTTATTTTAAACAGCCTTTTTGAATATCTATTTTGATTTTTGTACTAAGAGAAGTGAAATTTTACCATATACTTGTGAAAATAGTACCAAAGCTATAAAAAAAAATGAAGTGATTAAAATTCAGTAACAGAATTACTGCCATTGAATTGGTCACAATGGTAAATCATAGTAAACAGAAACTACCTGCTACTGTCCTCCCTTCCACTGGCATACTGTTATGTTCAGCTCATCATTTTTTCCCTTCACTTTCTGTCGTCTGGTGGTCAAAGCAAGACTGTGAAAACAGTCTGGACAACACCTCCCTCTCATTCTCCCTCACTGCCACTCTCTCCGGTTAACGTCACCTCTCCTGGCTCTTACTGACACCTCCCGGGACACCTACCACCTAACCTCTTTCCATTTACTGTAACAAGCATTCTCACCCACTGAGCACCGACCGACAACGGACGTCCGTGAACGTTGAAAAATAGTTGAAATTTGGTCAGTTGACCCTGGCCGGAACCAATCTGAACCAATCATGGTCAGTGCAGTAGAGCACACTAGACTATAGTACACAGTATTATGTACTGTATTGTTCTATACCCTACTCTACTGAACATATCTTATTGTATGTACTCTACTGTACTCTATCTACGTTGCTGTACCGTGATTTCCAAACGTTTGAAACATATTTGTCTATGATTGTTTCAGATTTGGTCTGGTCTGGACCAATCAAATGTGGTCTTGTTTGGGGGCGGAGGTCATTACAATAATAGCCCGCGTGTAGGCTAATATCCAAATATGCAAAATAAGGATGCTGCATATTTCTACCTTTGTGTGCCTTATTCAGGAAACATCACCATTTAAGAGAATGATATTCATATCCATAATGATGCATTTCTGTGTAGTACAGATCAGGGACCCATGATCTAATTCCGTTACTGTGTAATTCCGTTACCGAATGTAAATCCACTTCACCAACTCTAGTTCGATAACCAAAATAGTTGTTTCCAACTCAAAGTGTAATGTTATAGCTGACACTCCATTCTTTCTGCAGACATCTTTGAAACGCAATCGGAGCAGATACAGATAGGATCTTAATTTGATCACTCTTGTTGCGGAGAATTTCCCTGCGCTACAGGAAATGAGAACTTGAGGTGTATGTGAGGTTTACAATATCTTTTAAAGTTTGTCATTTCCACCTTAAAATGTCAGACTTGATTTGTCCTATGTAGCAACCAATACAAAATAAATTCCATATAATAATTAACATTTTCTGTTGCTGCAGTATAATATTTCTGCTGTAGAAATTGGCTCAAATGAAGATCCTACATATGTATTTAACAGAATTTTTTGGAAAAGGTGGTCGCATAAAAAACAACAGATTTTCTGTTACCAAACTTTGTCTTCCAGTAAATGTGTTTTTGGAAAATTGTTTGTGTTCAAAGTAGTCCTTGTGCATAGAGTTGTATGGTTTGTTAAACTTTGAAATCAGTGGTTTTTGTCTGGCATCCGTTTTAAAGTGAGAAATCTGAGTCAAAGCGTGATTCCATTACCGTTGAATTACCCAGAGGGAGAGAGAGAGAGATGTGTTTGACTGGCCTCTCTCTGACTAACACAAGGGGCCTTTTCTGTTCAGTGGTCCAGGACAATGAATCCAAATCAGATGATTATGATAACTAGATTGGCCAGAGTCTAGAGTCTTTGGTCAGTACAGTATCTTCCCACAGCTGGAAGTGTGTGTATACTACGGTGGCAGCGCTGGTCTTGGCTTGCTATAGAGGTTACGACCCCTGGTAATACCTTTGATGTTGAGTTTCTTCGAAGTGCTGTTAGCGTTATCTCCAGTCTCACATCTGGCAGGCATCAGTAACACACAGAACAGCTCAATTATCACTGTCCCAACTACCTCAGTGTAACAGCCCATGAGTCTTTCTTCAAGGCTGACACTCACGAGTCACGAGTTTTGGAATTGGGTCATTTGAAAGTATATGATCTGTATTTAGACTATTTAAACTGACTATCTGAATATTTCGATTTTGTGATTAGTGATGGCCATAAATCTCTGATTCAGAAATAAACTCCTTGATCTGTGTGTGTCAGAGGTTTCCAAGGCACCACCCCTGGAGGAACCGGGGCTATGAGCTCTGAAATAGATCTTGGGATTAGAGAAAGGGTCAAAGTTTTGATTTAATCTCTCTCTTTCTCCTTATCTCTCTCTCTGCTCACTCTTTCTCTTGGCCCTTTCTTTCTCTGCCCCTTCTTCTCTCTGCCATCTCCTTTCTCTGCCTTCTCTCTGCCTTTGTCTCCCTCTCTCCGTTTCTGCCTCTATTTGCTGGAAGTGGGGGTGGGGAAAAACAGATGGCTGAGTTTGACTAAATACTGGGGACTGGGGAGCCAATCCTGCTCTGGACTGAGTGCTCGTCTCAATCATTGTCCAATCACGTCACTGATCCCTGTTCCATACTCCGCTGGGGAACACCATTCCAGCATGGAGCATGACCACAGAAGCCACAGTTACAAGTTGTATTTCTGTCAAATGTTTTTTTTAATTTTTTTTAAATGTGCTGCCAGAAAATCAAATAGATCACAATTCTTTGGGGTCAGACTCAGGAATCTAGTCTCTGCTTACTTCATTACAAACAAAGATGCTTGACCCAAGCAATAAGGGTCCCAGCCAAGCTGGCGGCTCACTGAGTTAGTGAAACTGGTCCAGCAGATGCCCTGAGCCATAAAAAAAACACCACAAGCAAGTCCTTCTTTTTCAATCCAGAGGCGCCTCTCATCTTGCTGTGGCTTCATGGCTTCTTATGTAACCCCCTCTGTCCCCATCGGGCGCTAGAAGGTTTATGTAAGAGTAGAGGGAGATCTCTAGAGGAGAGCTACAGCTGGTCCAGAACTCAAGAGGTCAAATCCCTGTGTGTTAGGCTAGCCTATGCCCCAGAGCATGCTAAAGAAAGACGAACTGTTGTTGTGGTGGATGGATGTGAGCTTAAACAAATGGAGGGAGAAAGTGCCCTCACTGATGGGAATGTTAGAGACAGCCGGCACCGACTTAGAGCACAAACACGTTCATTCTAGCGCGTTTTTTATATGTCTCATTGTGTGGATGTAATGTTGTTGTTTGGACCGGCTCCATCCTGTGCTGTGCTGTGTGGATGTAATGTTGTTGTTTGGACCGGCTCCATCCTGTGCTGTGCTGTGTGGATGTAATGTTGTTGTTTGGACCGGCTCCATCCTGTGCTGTGCTGTGTGGATGTAATGTTGTTGTTTGGACCGGCTCCATCCTGTGCTGTACTGTGTGGATGTAATGTTGTTGTTTGGACCGGCTCCATCCTGTGCTGTGCTGTGTGGATGTAATGTTGTTGTTTGGACCGGCTCCATCCTGTGCTGTGCTGTGTGGATGTAATGTTGTTGTTTGGACCAGCTCCATCCTGTGCTGTGCTGTGTGGATGTAATGTTGTTGTTTGGACCGGCTCCATCCTGTGCTGTGCTGTGTGGATGTAATGTTGTTGTTTGGACCGGCTCCATCCTGTGCTGTACTGTGTGGATGTAATGTTGTTGTTTGGACCGGCTCCATCCTGTGCTGTGCTGTGTGGATGTAATGCTGTTGTTTGGACCGGCTCCATCCTGTGCTGTGTGGATGTAATGTTGTTGTTTGGACCGGCTCCATCCTGTGCTGTGTGGATGTAATGTTGTTGTTTGGACCGGCTCCATCCTGTGCTGTGTGGATGTAATGCTGTTGTTTGGACCGGCTCCATCCTGTGCTGTGTGGATGTAATGCTGTTGTTTGGACCGGCTCCATCCTGTGCTGTGTGGATGTAATGTTGTTGTTTGGACCGGCTCCATCCTGTGCTGTGTGGATGTAATGTTGTTGTTTGGACCGGCTCCATCCTGTGCTGTGTGGATGTAATGTTGTTGTTTGGACCGGCTCCATCCTGTACTGTGTGGATGTAATGTTGTTGTTTGGACCGGCTCCATCCTGTACTGTGTGGATGTAATGTTGTTGTTTGGACCGGCTCCATCCTGTGCTGTACTGTGTGGATGTAATGTTGTTGTTTGGACCGGCTCCATCCTGTGATGTGCTGTGTGGATGTAATGTTGTTGTTTGGACCGGCTCCATCCTGTGCTGTGTGGATGTAATGTTGTTGTTTGGACCGGCTCCATCCTGTACTGTGTGGATGTAATGTTGTTGTTTGGACCGGCTCCATCCTGTGCTGTCCTGTGTGGATGTAATGTTGTTGTTTGGACCGGCTCCATCCTGTGCTGTGCTGTGTGCATGTCCCAGGTGGAGGTGAGCATCGCTCTGACTCACTCTGCAGTACATGAAGGCCCGGCAGTGTTGGCTGGCTCCCCGTACTGTTTCTGTTGCCAGGTGTCTGAAAACATTACGCTTGACTCCCTGGGGAACCGTTTGTTTCTGTCAACCAGAATAGCGGTTGTGGGTTTTCTTGACGTGCTTCATGGATATCAAGTGATGTGCAGTTATTCAGGAGGTGTGCAGTTCTCCTCACTTATCATTCTTGGCACCTACCAACTGACAACTGAGCGCTTAAATTCCATTGAAGATGAAGCGCTGGAAAATAAAGCTGATCTAGAGGTGTTAAAACACTTTAGACTTTTTAAATTTGGACTAGGACTGGGCGATATATCGTGTTCAAATCACATCAAATGTTATTTGTCACATGCGCCAAATACAAGAGTTGTAGACCTTACAGTGAAATGCTTACTTACAAGCCCCTAACCAACAATGCAGTTAAGAAAAATAAGTGTTAAGTAAAAAATTTTTTTTTAAAAGGTAAGTAAAACATTTACATTTAAATAACAAATGATCAAAGAGAAGCAGTAAAATAACAATAGCGAGGCTATATACAGGGGGTACCGGTAGAGAGTCAATGTGCGGGGGCACAGGTTAGTCGAGGTAATTGACGTAATATGTACATGTAGGTAGAGTTAAAGGGACTATGCATAGATACTAAACCGAGAGTAGCAGCAGCGTAAAAGAGAAGGGGGGGGGGGTCAATGCAAGTAGTGGCTACTCACATTGCGTACGGAGAGCATGATCACACGGTCTTCCGGAACAGCTGATGCTCTCATGCATGCTTTAGTGTTGCTTGCCTCGAAGCGAGCATAGAGGTAATTTAGCTCATCTGGTAGGCTCATGTCACTGGGCAGTTCTCGGCTGGGTTTCCCTTTGTAGTCTGTAATAGTTTGCAAGCGTCGGAGCCGGTGTAGTACAATTCAATCTTAGTCCTGTATTGATGCTTTGCCTGTTTGATGGTTCGTCAGAGTGCATAGCGGGATTTGTTATAAGCTTCCGGGTTAGAGACCTGCTCCTTGAGCTTAGTGCGGATGTTGCCTGTAATCCATGACTTCTGGTTGGGGTACTGTGGGGATGACGTCATCGATGCACTTATTGATGAAGCCAGTTACTCATGTGGTGTACTCCTCAATGCCATCGGAAGAATCTCAGAACATATTAGAGTTTGTGCTTGCAAAACAGTCCTGTAGCTTAGCATCTGCGTTACAGTGCCTTGCGAAAGTATTCGGCCCCCTTAAACTTTGCGACCTTTTGCCACATTTCAGGCTTCAAACAAAGATATAAAACTGTATTTTTTTGTGAAGAATCAACAACAAGTGGGACACAATCATGAAGTGGAACGACATTTATTGGATATTTCAAACTTTTTTTAACAAATCAAAAACTGAAAAATTGGGCGTGCAAAATTATTCAGCCCCCTTAAGTTAATACTTTGTAGCGCCACCTATTGCTGCGATTACAGCTGTAAGTCGCTTGGGGTATGTCTATCAGTTTTGCACATCGAGAGACTGAAATTTTTTCCCATTCCTCCTTGCAAAACAGCTCGAGCTCAGTGAGGTTGGATGGAGAGCATTTGTGAACAGCAGTTTTCAGTTCTTTCCACAGATTCTCGATTGGATTCAGGTCTGGACTTTGACTTGGCCATTCTAACACCTGGATATGTTTATTTTTTAACCATTCCATTGTAGATTTTGCTTTATGTTTTGGATCATTGTCTTGTTGGAAGAAAAATCTCCGTCCCAGTCTCAGGTCTTTTGCAGACTCCATCAGGTTTTCTTCCAGAATGGTCCTGTATTTGGCTCCATCCATCTTCCCATCAATTTTAACCATCTTCCCTGTCCCTGCTGAAGAAAAGCAGGCCCAAACCATGATGCTGCCACCACCATGTTTGACAGTGGGGATGGTGTGTTCAGGGTGATGAGCTGTGTTGCTTTTACGCCAAACATAACGTTTTGCATTGTTGCCAAAAAGTTCAATTTTGGTTTCATCTGACCAGAGCACCTTCCACATGTTTGGTGTGTCTCCCAGGTGGCTTGTGGCAAACTTTAAATGACACTTTTTATGGATATCTTTAAGAAATGGCTTTCTTCTTGCCACTCTTCCATAAAGGCCAGATTTGTGCAATATACGACTGATTGTTGTCCTATGGACAGAGTCTCCCACCTCAGCTGTAGATCTCTGCATTTCATCCAGAGTGATCATGGGCCTCTTGGCTGCATCTCTGATCAGTCTTCTCCTTGTATGAGCTGAAAGTTTAGAGGGACGGCCAGGTCTTGGTAGATTAGCAGTGGTCTGATACTCCTTCCATTTCAATATTATCGCTTGCACAGTGCTCCTTGGGATGTTTAAAGCTTGGGAAATCTTTTTGTATCCAAATCCGGCTTTAAACTTCTTCACAACAGTATCTTGGACCTGCCTGGTGTGTTCCTTGTTCTTCATGATGCTCTCTGCGCTTTTAACGGACCTCTGAGACTATCACAGTGCAGGTGCATTTATATGGAGACTTGATTACACACAGGTGGATTGTATTTATCATCATTAGTCATTTAGGTCAACATTGGATCATTCAGAGATCCTCACTGAACTTCTGGAGAGAGTTTGCTGCACTGAAAGTAAAGGGGCTGAATAATTTTGCACGCCCAATTTTTCAGTTTTTGATTTGTTAAAAAAGTTTGAAATATCCAATAAATGTCGTTCCACTTCATGATTGTGTCCCACTTGTTGTTGATTCTTCACAAAAAAATACAGTTTTATATCTTTATGTTTGAATCCTGAAATGTGGCAAGAGGTGGCAAAGTTCAAGGGGGCCGAATACTTTCGCAAGGCACTGTATCTGACCACTTATTTATTGACCGAGTCACTGGTGCTTCCTGCTTTAGTTTTTGCTTGTAAGCAGGAATCAGGAGGATAGAGTTATGGTCAGATTTGCCAAATGGAGGTCAAGGGAGAGCTTTGTACGAGTCTTTGTGTGTGGGAGTAAAGGTGGTCTAGAGTTATTTTTCCTCTGGTTTTAAGTTACTTCGATTTTTTACAATACCGTCTATAAACAATATTTTGATACAGTACTAAACAAATGAAGTTCTACAAATTGGACTACTTCACTGTCAGCTTTGTCCTAGTTTGGTTGAGTATAAAACAATCCGAATGGAAAAAAGCCCATTAAAACCACTTAGAATTAATTTCTTGCAATCTTAGGGTCATGACGCAATACGGCCAAAAATGAGAAGAATATAATTATATATTATTTTGGCCATATTGCCCGGCCCTTCTTTAGACCATGCCATATTGCAGTGTCGTGAATATAATTAAAATCAGTTCAATAAGGATTCCCTTCAATATGTAATAACATTGTGTGTGTCCCACATGGCACCCTGTAGTATAGTATATCGGTATAGTATAGTGCACATATGTCAGAGTCAAGGCCCGCGGGCCACATCCGGCCCGCGAGAAGGTTTTTTACGGCCCCTGGGATGATCTTGATTTATTATTAGAACCGGCCCGCAGACCGCAGCAAGCCGGCAGCCCGCAGATCTTTTACACGCACCAATACTACATTTCCCACAATGCAACGGTGACGCACCGAGCAGTAGGCTGCTTCATTTCAATATTTATTGGCACAGCAGTTGTCAGCATCACAGTAAAATTAACTTTCAGATACCCATCAAAAATGGCAAAACGGAAGGTGGACACTGAGAACCGGGGGTTTCAAACAAGGTGGGAGTCGGAGTATTTGTTCACGGAGGTAGCTGGAAAACCTGTGTGTCTTCTGTGTGGAGAAAGTGTGGCGGTACTGAAAGAGTATAATCTGAGACGACATTATGAAACGAAACACGCGGACAAAAACAAGAATATGGACATGGAACAAAGGCTACAAAAGGCAGAGGAATTAAAACGAGGCCTCAAATCTCGACAGGCTCTGTTCAAAAAAGCCAAATCACAAGGCCAGGCTGCTGTCAAGGCCAGTTTTATTTTGGCAGAAGAGATCGCTAAATCAGCCCGGCCATTTACGGAGGGGGATTTCATCAAAAACTGCATGATTAAAGTTTGTGACGAAGTTTGCCCAGAAAAAAGGCAACTCTTTTTAAATGTGAGTCTGAGCAGAAACACCATTGCCGAGAGAGTAGACCAGTTGTCCATCAATCTAAAAGAGCAGCTTGTGAAAAAGGGAAAAGATTTAATTGCATATTCCTTGGCTGTGGATGAGAGCACCGACATTTCTGACATTGCCCAGTTGTCAATTTTCATCCGCGGAGTGGACTCCAGCCTAAGCGTGACAGAGGAGTTTTTGGCTTTACGTCCTATGCATGGCACAACTACGGGGCATGATTTGTATGAAGAGGTGTCAAGATGTGTAAATGAGATGGAGCTGCCTTGGGAAAAACTCGTGGGTTTGACAACCGACGGAGCACCTGCGATGTGTGGACACAGGAGCGGACTGGTGACGAAGATACGGGAAAAGATGCAAGAGGAAAACGCGACAGGTGAGCTGACAGCTTATCATTGTATCATACACCAGGAAGCGTTGTGCGGTAAAGCCTTGAAAATGGAGCATGTAATGAGCATCATCACGCGCACAGTTAACTTTATCAGAGCCAAAGGTTTGAATCACCGCCAGTTCAAGGCATTTCTGACGGAGTTAGAAACGGAGCATGGTGATTTGCCTTATCACACAGAGGTGCGATGGCTAAGCCAGGGAAAGGTGCTTCAAAGATGTTTCGAGCTTCGTGAGGAGATTTGTCTGTTCTTGGACAGCAAAGGGAAAGACACAACACAACTCCGAGACGAAATGTTTCTGTGTGAAATGGCTTTTCTGTGTGACATTACGAGTCATCTGAATGCAATGAACTTGCAGCTGCAGGGTCGGGATCGTGTCATCTCTGATATGTACAGTACAGTGAAGGCATTTAAAACCAAACTGACTCTGTGGGAGACGCAGATGCGGAAAGAAAATTTGAGCCACTTTCCCAGCTGCCAGACCATGAAAGAGAAGCTCTCTACCAGTGCGTTCCCGAGCGCACAGTTGGCTGATAAAATAGGTATGCTTGCCGCTGACTTTCGACGCCGATTTGCTGACTTTGAAGCACAAAAAAGCAGGTTGGAACTGCTCGGTAACCCATTTGCTGTTGACGTGGAAAGCTCACCACCAAACCTCCAAATGGAGTTGATTGACCTCCAATGCAATGATGCACTGAGGGCAAAATATGCGGCAGTGGGTGCTGCGGAGTTCGCCCGTTTCCTCCCCGACACAATGCCCCAGCTGCGCATCCAGGCTGCTCAAACGTTGTCTATGTTTGGCAGCACATACCTGTGTGAACAACTGTTTTCTTTGATGAACTTGAACAAAACATCACACAGAAGTCGACTTACTGCTGAACACCTCCACTCAATTCTGAGGATTTCCTCAGCTCAGAGCCTTACCCCGAACATTGATGAACTTGTGGAAAAGATGGGACACCACCAAGTATCACCCTCAACCTCAAACAAGTGAACATTACTGTGCAATCACATATTTAGAGTTTTTACTCAGTTCAAGTTTAAAAGTTAAAGTTTAATATTTGTTTTCACTGCATGTTACTTCTCCTTAAACAAAGTGTTGTTTTTGATTAATAGATTTTTGCACTTTATTTTATTGTATTTCAATCCAATTATATTTTAAAAATATTTCAGTTGAGTGGATGATAGAAAATTGCTATTATTGTTTTTTTCTTTGAAGTAAATTTAGCCCACTTTTGCTAAAATAGAAAATATAGGCTACTGATGGTGCCTTGAATACCGGTTTCTTTCATTTAATGTTCATGTTATGGGGATTTATATATAAAGGAAATTTGTCTTTTGTGTCTGTTGAAAATGAAAGATTACTGACAGAGCCATAAGAAAATATTGCTTTATTTATCTGATCATATTGGAATATATTTGTTAGGTTTTCAGTAGGTTCAATTAGGTTCACTAGACTATATGCGTCATTTAAAAAAATTTCAATGAACATTCGAACAGTCCGGCCCTCGGCTTGTAGCTAAATTTTTTATTTGGCCCTCCGTCCATTTGACTTTGACACCCCTGGTATAGTGGTATAGTCCTATAGTATAGTAGTATAGTGGTGGTATACTATAGTAGTATATTATAATATGGTAGTATAGGGTAGTAGTATAGGGTGCCATTTAGGAAGCATACATTTGGTGCAGACATGAACTCGGTCAATACCTTAATCAGATTTGACATTTGTTCATTTCAGTGGGTCAGACCATCAGAAAACCACAAAGTATGGGCAGTTTCAGCCACCCGTCTGTTTGACAGGAGAATACGCTGTCTATGGCAAAGATAAAAATGGCACAACGATGATGGACCAAGCATTAGCTGAATGAGTTATCATCAGCTACAGTACGGCTTAGGTCTCTTGGTGCGTCTATGAATGTGGTCCTTCACACTCGCAAAGGTTTCCTCAATCTCTTAAAACAAGTAGCCTACAGTCTTGAGGGCATGTCTGATGTCAGAACTACAGTGTCGGCTAATACATGACAGTGACCCAGGGTTGAAAGAGTTATGCTTGAGTATTTTGGCTGACCTCTTTTCGCTGCTATTTGACAGCTCAAGGAGTAAACAGCGGCCTAAGACATTGCAACGTGGTCAAGCTATTTGGAGGCGGGCAGCCTCCTTTATAACCATTTAACTGTGATTAAATGTAATCAAAAATGTAATCTACTTCATTCCCAAAAAAGTAATTATTTATGATGATCCATAAAAAATAACTAGTAATACTACATACTCCAAAAAAGGCTAAAATCTCACCGTGCTGATGATACAAGTGGTTTCAGATTTCACATCCTGCATCACACAGGCTTACATTTACATTTACATTTACATTTAAGTCATTTAGCAGACGCTCTTATCCAGAGCGACTTACAAATTGGTGCATTCACCTTATGACATCCAGTGGAACAGCCACTTTACAATAGTGCATCTACATATTTTAAGGGGGGGGTGAGAAGGATTACTTTATCCTATCCTAGGTATTCCTTAAAGAGGTGGGGTTTCAGGTGTCTCCGGAAGGTGGTGATTGATTCCGCTGTCCTGGCGTCGTGAGGGAGTTTGTTCCACCATTGGGGAGCCAGAGCAGCGAACAGTTTTGACTGGGCTGAGCGGGAACTGTACTTCCTCAGTGGTAGGGAGGCGAGCAGGCCAGAGGTGGATGAACGCAGTGCCCTTATTTGGGTGTAGGGCCTGATCAGAGCCTGGAGGTACTGAGGTGCCGTTCCCCTCACAGCTCCGTAGGCAAGCACCATGGTCTTGTAGCGGATGCGAGCTTCAACTGGAAGCCAGTGGAGAGAGTGGAGGAGCGGGGTGACGTGAGAGAACTTGGGAAGGTTGAACACCAGACGGGCTGCGGCGTTCTGGATGAGTTGTAGGGGTTTAATGGCACAGGCAGGGAGCCCAGCCAACAGCGAGTTGCAGTAATCCAGACGGGAGATGACAAGTGCCTGGATTAGGACCTGTGCCGCTTCCTGTGTGAGGCAGGGTCGTACTCTGCGGATGTTGTAGAGCATGAACCTACAGGAACGGGCCACCGCCTTGATGTTAGTTGAGAACGACAGGGTGTTGTCCAGGATCACGCCAAGGTTCTTAGCGCTCTGGGAGGAGGACACAATGGAGTTGTCAACCGTGATGGCGAGATCATGGAACGGGCAGTCCTTCCCCGGGAGGAAGAGCAGCTCCGTCTTGCCGAAGTTCAGCTTGAGGTGGTGATCCGTCATCCACACTGATATGTCTGCCAGACATGCAGAGATGCGATTCGCCACCTGGTCATCAGAAGGGGGAAAGGAGAAGATTAATTGTGTGTCGTCTGCATAGCAATGATAGGAGAGACCATGTGAGGTTATGACAGAGCCAAGTGACTTGGTGTATAGCGAGAATAGGAGAGGGCCTAGAACAGAGCCCTGGGGGACACCAGTGGTGAGAGCGCATGGTGAGGAGACAGATTCTCGCCACGCCACCTGGTAGGAGCGACCTGTCAGGTAGGACGCAATCCAAGCGTGGGCCACGCCGGAGATGCCCAACTCGGAGAGGGTGGAGAGGAGGATCTGATGGTTCACAGTATCGAAGGCAGCCGATAGGTCTAGAAGGATGAGAGCAGAGGAGAGAGAGTTAGCTTTAGCGGTGCGGAGCGCCTCCGTGATACAGAGAAGAGCAGTCTCAGTTGAATGACTAGTCTTGAAACCTGACTGATTTGGATCAAGAAGGTCATTCTGAGAGAGATAGCGGGAGAGCTGACCAAGGACGGCACGTTCAAGAGTTTTGGAGAGAAAAGAAAGAAGGGATACTGGTCTGTAGTTGTTGACATCGGAGGGATCGAGTGTAGGTTTTTTCAGAAGGGGTGCAACTCTCGCTCTCTTGAAGACGGAAGGGACGTAGCCAGCGGTCAGGGATAAGTTGATGAGCGAGGTGAGGTAAGGGAGAAGGTCTCCGGAAATGGTCTGGAGAAGAGAGGAGGGGATAGGGTCAAGCGGGCAGGTTGTTGGGCGGCCGGCCGTCACAAGACGCGAGATTTCATCTGGAGAGAGAGGGGAGAAAGAGGTCAGAGCACAGGGTAGGGCACTGTGAGCAGAACCAACGGTGTCGTTTGACTTAGCAAACGAGGATCGGATGTCGTCGACCTTCTTTTCAAAATGGTTGACGAAGTCATCTGCAGAGAGGGAGGAGGGGGGGGGGGAGGAGGATTCAGGAGGGAGGAGAAGGTGGCAAAGAGCTTCCTAGGGTTAGAGGCAGATGCTTGGAATTTAGAGTGGTAGAAAGTGGCTTTAGCAGCAGAGACAGAGGAGGAAAATGTAGAGAGGAGGGAGTGAAAGGATGCCAGGTCCGCAGGGAGGCGAGTTTTCCTCCATTTCCGCTCGGCTGCCCGGAGCCCTGTTCTGTGAGCTCGCAATGAGTCGTCAAGCCACGGAGCGGGAGGGGAGGACCGAGCCGGCCTGGAAGATAGGGGACATAGAGAGTCAAAGGATGCAGAAAGGGAGGAGAGGAGGGTTGAGGAGGCAGAATCAGGAGATAGGTTGGAGAAGGTTTGAGCAGAGGGAAGAGATGATAGGATGGAAGAGGAGAGAGTAGCGGGGGAGAGAGAGCGAAGGTTGGGACGGCGCGATACCATCCGAGTAGGGGCAGTGTGGGAAGTGTTGGATGAGAGCGAGAGGGAAAAGGATACAAGGTAGTGGTCGGAGACTTGGAGGGGAGTTGCAATGAGGTTAGTGGAAAAACAGCATCTAGTAAAGATGAGGTCGAGCGTATTGCCTGCCTTGTGAGTAGGGGGGGAAGGTGAGAGGGTGAGGTCAAAAGAGGAGAGGAGTGGAAAGAAGGAGGCAGAGAGGAATGAGTCAAAGGTAGACGTGGGGAGGTTAAAGTCGCCCAGAACTGTGAGAGGTGAGCCATCCTCAGGAAAGGAGCTTATCAAGGCATCAAGCTCATTGATGAACTCTCCAAGGGGACCTTAATTATACTACTGTGTCCGTGGGAACCAGGGTTATCGCTCAATGCTAGCCATTTTGATCTACGGTATCCACAGATTGATTTATAAGCGAAAATGGTACCATAACCATGCAGGTCCCCTAAACAGGGAACTTTACATTTAAGAGGGTTTATTAATATACTTGAGTATATCACCTCAGAGACTATCCCAGACAAGTCCACCCATCTTCCCATTGGTGTGGATGGAAACTGCCTGGGGACCTGACTTTCCCTCAGATTCACTAGATGCCAATCCAGGGATAGATCAAACTACATTGAGGGAGAAGGTTAAATCTAGCAGTCTCGAAACATGCCTGTATAAAAAAAAGACTTTGTGTCCTTAGGCCTCCTCCCTCTCAAAATTGTTATGAAAATCAAAGAGAGCTTGGCATTTCTTAGTTTTGAACCAAGGCCTGAGTTCCTGAAATGTTTGCACAAAAGCCCCGTTGCCTAGCTGCCTGTGAGGATCCCTGTTCCGTCAGCCTTTGTGTGTGGCTATATATGGCTGAACAGACCTCTTATGGAGATCCACAAGAATGCAGAGGGGGAGAGACTTTCTCCTTACTTCATCTTATTCATTTCTCAGCTAGTAGGAGGGAGTCATTTAAATGTTACCATAGTACATTTAGCAACCATTTTAACTCAAAGAAAATGTATTTCAGAAAGAAACTCCTCTTTGACTAGTTACAGTGCATTCCTGATGAATAGAATAATAGTTTGTGCATTGTGCACAGGTACTCTTCTAAATAGCCAACGAAAGGTGACTTTTTTTCCATGTCAAGTTTATGACATGTTAAAATAGCCCTTGTCAATCAGAAACATTTCAATGTGTCTTAATCTGTGTGTGAATTATCCATGCATGGCATTCTGCAGATTTGTAAGGGTAATATCACTGCCTTGCTTTTCTTAAACCCCCCCCCTCCCCTTAGGACATTTCAGAGACTCACCATTTCTAGATAGAAAGCTCTGGAATGTCTTGGCCTGTAAGATCTAGACAGAGGAAATGGCTTCCTCCTTCAGACGCTTCAGTATGATGACATCATTAAGAGTTACATAGATGTTTGTGGAATGAGATATTGGTTGATATTGCAAGAAAATCTGCTCTTGGACTCCTGTAATTGTTTTCAATATTGTTTTCATAAAAAGTAATGTTCTCCATTTGATTCTAATGGATTTAAAATGTAATGCTTGTATGGAAGATATTCCCCTGGTCAGATTCACATTTTTAGTCATAGCATATTAGGGAACAAAAAATATTTACAATGCTTCTATTTTCAAGTGACAGAAGATTACAGCACAGTTAGAGTGCCTTCAGAAACTATTCACACCCCTCGACTTTTTCCACATTTTGTTGTGTTACAGCTTGAATTCAAAATGGATTAAATTGAGATGTGTCACTGGCCGACACAGAATACCCCATAATGTCAAAGTGGAATTATGGTTTTAGATTTTTTTATTAAAAATTGAAACGTTTTTGAGTGACTACTTCATCTCTGTACCACATACAATTATCTGTACGATCCATCAGTCGAGCAGTGAATTTGAAACACAGATTCAACCACAAAGACCAGAAAGGTTTTCCAATGCCTCGCAAAGAAAGGGGACAGGGGAATACCTAGTCAGTTGCACAACTGAAGGCATTCAACCTAAATGAGTCTTCCACATTTAACCCAACCCCTTTGAATCAGAGAGGTGCGGGTGTTACCTTAAATCGACATCCACATCGTCAGCACTCCGTGAGCAATTGTTGTGGTGGTTAACTGCCTTTCTCAAGGGCAGAACAGCCAATTTATTTTAACCAGCCTCCTTTCAGTTATTTTTAGGATAAAAATACACGGAATCGAGCTAAACACAGGCAAAATCCTGGAGGAAAACCTGGTTCAGTCTGCATTCCAACAGACACTGGGAGACAAATTCAAATTTGAGCAGGCCAATAACCTAAAACACAAGGCCAAATGTAGACTTGTGTGGCTTACCAATACCACATTGAATGTTCCTGAGTGGCCTAGTTACAGTTTTGACTTTAAATCGGCTTGAAAATCTATGGCAAGACTTGAAAATGTCTAACTAGCGATGATCAACAACCAACTTGGCAGAGCCTGACGAATTTTAAGTGCAAGTATTGGACAATCCAGGTGTGCAAAGCTCTTAGACTTAACCCAGAAAGAATCACATCTGTAAATAGCTGCCAAAGGAGATTCTAACATGTTTTGACCAAGGCGTGTGAATACTTATGTAAATTAAACATTTCTGTATATAATGTTCAATACATTTGCAAAAAAATGTGTGTCGATGGGTAAGGAAAAAAATGGATTTGATCCGTTTTGAATTCAGGCTGTGACATAACCAAATGTGGAATAAATCAAGGGGTATGAATCATTTCTGAAGGCACAGTAAATGTGAAAATGATGCATCGTAGGCAATGAAGGGTTACAGAAAGGGCACAGTGTTTTCTAAACACCCCAGACGTTTTTGGGTCTGCTATGTTTGTTAGACGTGTTAGTGCTCATCCTGGTGTGATCACCTTGGCCTGACAATGGCCTAGTTCTAACTCTTTTTAAATGAGAAAGAAAGGAAAATAGAAAGGACATGGCTTCAGTAATCTATTATTTTAACCTGGCATCTGTGATACATCCTGGAATACGTTTGCAAAATATTAAACAGGAATAGCCTGCAATGCATTCACTGTGCAACAGGTCATTAAAAGAAGAGTAGAGTTTAATTTCTAAATATATATTTTCATATGTTTAGTAAAGCAGAACGCTGTTAGTAGGATGTACAGTGTACGTCACACATGCAATACATGCGTGTGACAACTATTTGCAGAGGAATCATTTCAACAGAGCCACGAGAGTAGTTGTCAAAGTGAATTAGACTCAGGGGAATCTGATGAGACATGCATGTTCCTCTCCAGATTGAAACTGAACAATGTTCCAGAAAAATTGTTCTGATTTTTCTTGGTGTCTCACTTCCTCTGGGAAGATGGCCATTTGAGCTAATAGTTAGCTCAGGTTCGTCTCATGTTTCGTAGTCGTATCCTTGGACCTGTAAGGTGCCCAGAATGATACAAGTTGGGACATTCCTGTCTAGTGCCATCTTTCTCACTTAGATTTTTACCATTGAACTCCCCAGACAACAGTCCTTTATGGCAGGGCCGTTTAAAGTGAACTGAGAGAGGAACTGACTGGTGAAGAGGTGCCCTGGCCCCTTCCTTTTATAATGGTTGACAGAAGCCACAGATAACACCGAGGTGGGTGCCGTTAGCTGTGTAATGATCCAGCCACCTGGAGGTTTCACAGCGTATAGATTCAATAGGCTCCGGATTAGAGACACCCGACGGTTATCTTTGCTTTAATCGCAGCGCTGTATCATACACACCAACATTCATCTGGTTCATTGGGGCCAGGCCGAGAGGTGTGAGGGACTGTGAGAAGCTTGATTAAAGCCACAGTGAGAGAGGAGCAGGTGGGCCCCGCTGATCTGTAGCCCCGGGGCATGATCAGAGGGACCTGCCTGCTCGGAGCATGCCCAGTCCCTTCATGACAGAAGATCTGACGGAGAGACACTACTCTTAGTATATGGAGATTAGGAAGGTATGTAGCATATGTCCCTGATGCAACAGATGTTTTGAAGTGTTTATCAACAGACTTATGGTCTATATGGCTACAGTATAGTCTGCTTGTTTGATTTATTTCGCTTTTCAAAGAGCTTTATCTAGACAATCTGTTGAAGTCGGTAGGGGGCTGAGGGAGACATAGACCAGCTTATCCAAACAATTATTAAGACATAGCATGACAGCCGACTTGTTTGGTTCTTTTGGTTGGTTCGGTGTTGCCTGCGAAATAGGAATGTCTGAAACCTTAGACGAGGTGCGATGGACCAAGCAGTAGACAGAGTTCTCAGGGCTCTATAATTAGGATCATCTGCCATACGTCTCCATCATCAGGAAAATAAACCGGGTAACTAGTGCAGGGACCTGTATTTTTCCAGGATTACACAAAGACATGGTGAGCTTTTTCGTCATGTAACTCTACTTTGCCTCTCTGGAAGCGTAACATTCTTTTGTGGTATAGATTTACAGCTGTCCCTGGAATGTGTAATTTAAGACTTACCAGCCCATTAACTTACTTCTTGAATCGTTGAATTTCATTCACCTGCTGTAGACCTAGCCTATATGTTGCGTGACAAAAGGGGGAACATAATATACTCAAATAATTGCCTCCACTTACAGCACAAATAGCAAATGGCATGAATTGGAAGCTCTGCAATCAAATATTGAGTAATGTTAAGACATGTAAGGACCCACTGGGCACACCTCAACATTTTAACGTGGACATTTTGGTAGTATTTGGTTGAGACTTCAAAGAGATTTCAACCTTTATTTGTTGAATTCACAATGTGTTATCACTGCGCTTTCAAACATTTAAAAACACAACAAAGTTCACATGGGAATACAATGTCAGATATTGTTATTGTATAAATACAAAATAAGGTGCAATGTGCAAAAATCGCTCTTTCATTTCCTGGTTGCTAAAATTCTAATAGTTTGCCTAATTTCAGTTTATGTGACAAAACAAGCAAGTATAGTGTAGAGAATCTAAACCGCTGTGAAATATATTTTACATAACCCCAAATATTGTATTTTCAGCTGTTTGAAGCTCGGTGTACAAACCCGAAAGTAAACCCGACGTAAAAACAAAACTTAAGAACTATCGATTCTTAGACTTACTTTCAATGAAAATGACAGATAAATAACTCACATTTCCATGTGAATTTGGTCGGGGTCACCCAAAAAGTTACATATTGCAGCTTTAATGTGTGATCGCTGTGCTTTCATCTAACAGCACAAACAAATTACGTGGATTGTAGTCGAGATTACATTAAAAGTACACAGTGCAAGTGATCAATGCTGTTTCAGGTTCTGTATAGATTATTACAGCAGTTGTGAATTTCTCCACCGATCTGCGACCTTTGCATGCTTTCTTGAACATGCACGCTTTCTATGATTGCATAAGAATACATTTATAGTTACAGTAGGGTAACCTCAAAATGTGGCCATGGAGGTGTTACTCATTTTACAGTTGAATAAATTCTGTTAAATTAGTTTATAAGATAGCCTTTAGGCTATTTACTGTATTATAAAAGTAATATTGAAATGTGTTTGGTTGACAACGCAACCAAATATCAACATTTAAAGGAAATGTACCTAATGCTTGAATAGTTTCATCTGAGCCACTGGCTTAATCTTATTCTTTAACTTTTATTTTTGGTTTAGTTGGAGGTGAGTCCAACGTATCATTTGTTAACTTGTGGCTATTTACTGTATTGCAAAAGTGATATTGAATTGTGTTTGGTTGTCAACGAATTCCAGTTTGGATACAAATTAATAATTCATATGTTGGATTCACGTCTCCATCTCAACCAAGAATCAAAGTTAAAGAATAGGACTAAATGTGCATTTAAAGTTTGATTATATTATATTTAGTCATATTCTTTAACTTTGATTCTTGGTTGAGATGGAGACGTGAATCCAACATATTAATTTGTAGACAAACTGGAATTAAAGCCAGAACTAAGTCAGTGGCGAAGATGGAACTATCCAAGCAGAAGATACATCTCCGTTGACAACCAAACACAATATCTAGGTACAATACAAATTCAACATATTTTATACAGGGTTTGTCTATGTTGAAAATTGGTTACAATGACATAATCCTGTGGTTTCATCCTCAAAACAACAGTTTACATTGATTACTTTTTTCTAGAGGTCGACCGATTAGGATTTTTCAACACCGATACGGATTATTGGAGGACCAAAAAAAGCCGATACCGATTAAATCGGCCTGATATATATATATATATATATATATATATGTAATAATGACAAACAACAATACTGAATGAACACTTATTTGAACTTAATATAATACATAAATAAAATAAATTTAGTCTCAAATAAATAATCAAACATGTTCAATTTTGAATAAATAATGCAAAAACACAGTGTTGGAGAAGTAAAAGTTCAACATGTGCCATGTAAAAAAGCTAACGTTTAAGTTCCTTGGTCAGAACATGAGAACATTGGAAAGCTGGTGGTTCCTTTTAACATGATTCTTCAATATTCCCAGTTAAGAAGTTTTAGGTTGTAGTTATAGGAATTATAGGACTATTTCTCTCTATACCATTTGTGTTTCATATACCTTTGACTATTGGCTGTTCTTATAGGCACTATAGTATTGCCAGCCTAATCTCGGGAGTTGATAGGCTTGAAGTCATAAACAGTGCTGTGCACCAGGCGGCCCAAACTGCTGCATATACCCTGATTCTGCTTGCACTGAACACAAGAGAAGTGATACAATTTCCCAAGTTAATATTGCCTGATAACATGAATCTATTTTTAATAAATATGCAGGTTTAAAAATAAATACTTGTGTATTGATTTTAAGAAAGGCATTGATGTTTATGGTTAGGTACATTGGTACATTGGTGTTAATTCATCACCCGTTTGGCAAAGTTGACGTAGGCTGTGATTCAATGATAAATTAACAGGTACCGCATTGATAATATGCAACGCACGACAAGCTAGTTAATAGTAATATCATATAATATCACTAGTAATATCATCAACCATGTGTAGTCAACTAGTGATTATGTTAAGATTGATTGTTTTTTTATAAGATAAGTTTAGTGCTAGCTAGCAACTTACCTTGGCTCCTTGCAGCCACAAGGTCCTTTTGATGCTGCACTTGCATAGCAGGTGGTCAGCCTGCCATGCAGTCTCCTTGTGGATTGCAATGTAATCGGCCATAATCTGCGTCCATAAATGACGATTACCGATTGTTATGAAAACTTGAAAATCGGCCCTAATTAAATCGGCCATGCCGATTAACCACTCATCTATGTAATGGAGTGTAGCTGAAATATGGGACTAAAAACGGACAAAAGATAGTATATTTTTACAATAGTTGTTTCCGTAAAATGTATATAGTATGTATAAGCTGGAAGTAGAAGCCTAAGTGTTGTTGTCCATCAGTTTTACTCCAATTAGGAGAGGGATGGTAGGGTTAGGGGAAAATAATAACGGAAAATATATTTTAAAAATGCTATAATTTATACACAGTGCCTTTGTAAATTATTCAGACCCCTTGACTTTTTCCACATTTTGTTACATTACAGCCTTATTCTAAAATTGATTAAAAAACATACATACATACATACATACATACATACATACATACATACATACATACATACATACATACATACCCCATAATGACAAAGTGTTAACAGGTTTATACATGTTTGCTAATTGATTTTTTAAAACTAAACAGAAATACCTTATTTACATACAGTTGAAGTCGGAAGTTTACATACACCTTAGCCAAATACATTTAAACTTAGTTTTTCACAATTCCTGACATTTAATTCCAGTAAAAATTCCGTCTTAGGTCCGTTAGGATCACCACTTTATTTTAAGAATGTGAAATGTCAGAATAATAGTAGAGAATTATTTATTTCAACTTTGATTTCTTTCATCACATTCCCAGTGGGTCAGAAGTTTACATACACTCAATTAGTATTTGGTAGCATTGCCTTTAAATTGTAACTTGGGTCAAATGTTTTGGGTAGCCTTCCACAAGCTTCCCACAATAAGTTGGGTGAATTTTGGCCCATTCCTCCTGGCAGAGCTGGGATTGAGGTCAGGTCTTTGTGTTGGCCATGCCAATACCTTGACTTTGTTGTCTTTAAGCCATTTTGCCACAACTTTGGAAGTATGCTTGGGGTCATTGTCCATATGGAAGACCCATTTGCGACCAAGGTTTAACTTCCTGACAGATGTCTTGAGATGTTGCTTCAATATATCCACATAATTTTCCTCCCTCATGATGACATTATTTTGTGAAGTGCACCAGTCCCTAATGCAGCAAAGAACCCCCACAACATGATGCTGCCACCCCAGTGCTTCACGGCTGGGATGGTGTTCTCCGGCTTGCAAGCCTCCCCCTTTTTCCTCCAAACATAACAATGGCCATTCTGGCCAAACAGTTCTATTTTTGTTTCATCAGACCAGAGGACATTTCTCCAAAAAGTAAGATCTTTGTCCCCATGTTCAGTTGCAAACCGTAGTCTGGCTTTTTTTAATGGTGGTTTTGGAGCAGTGACTTCTTCCTTGCGGAGCGGCCTTTCAGGTTATGTCGATATAGGACTAGTTTTACTGTGGATATAGATACTTTTGTACCGGTTTCATCCAGCATCTTCACAAGGTCCTTTGCTGTTGTTCTGGGAATGATTTGCACATTTCGCACCAAAGCACGTTCATCTCTATGAGACAGAACACGTCTCCTTCCTGAGTGGTATAACGGCTGCGTGGTCCCATGGTGTTTTATAGTTGCGTACTATTGTTTGTACAGATGGATGTGGTTCCATCAGGCGTTTGGAAATGACTCCCAATGATGAACCAGACTTGTGGAGTGCTACGATTTCTTTTTTAGGTCTTGGCTGATTTCTTTTGATTTTCCCATGTCAAGCAAAGAGGCACTGAGTTTGAAGGTAGGCCTTTAAATACATCCACACCTCTAATTGACTCAAATGATGTCAATTAGCCTATCAGAAGCTTCTAAAGCCATGACATCATTTTCTGGAATTTTTCAAGCTGTTTAAAGGCACAGTCAACTTTATGTAAACTTCTGAACCACTGGCATTGTGATACAGTGATAAGTTAAATAATCTGTCTGTAAACAATTGTTGGAAAAATTACTGGTTTCCAGCACAAAGTAGATGTCCCAACCGACTTGCCAAAACTATAGTTTGTTAACAATTATTAGCAACATACTGTAACGGTTTTGACTTGAGGTTATTATTTATAGGGGTGCCAGGTAGGTTGTGCCTACCAGAGAAAACATTGGTTTCTCCTTTTGGTTTGGGAGGGAATGAGTCCCATCTGGTCCATCAAGTCTACACCAATACAAAGGACTTATGTAAAAGTCAGGATGGAAATAAACTTTTCATAAACCCTTAAAACATTGAAAAGAACTTCAAAAACAACTATATTCTTTTGCGTGGGTTGTATTACCAACAACAATGATTACACACACATATAATAATATAACACAATGAGTTCTGGTTCCTCCAGAAATGTCCTGTACCTCGGGCCTAAAAGAGTCCAGCCCGGTAAAGGAGTTCAGGGAACTCAAAGTGACCTTTGTCACGCAATGTTTGTCCGTTCATTCAAGTGTAGCGTAAACCCAGTATTAATCATAATCAATAACAATTATTTTACCACAGAACTTTAAAGCGTATCAACTCTCAAAGTCCTCAACTACAACTAACTACATAAATCATCACCGTATACATGACATCAAAACAAATGAAATACCGTATACAAAAAGGTTGTAGTCAGTCGGTCAGTCAGACAATCCAATCCGCCAACAGATCTCCAGCTGAGAAAAAGCCACCAAGAACAGAGAGGTGTAGTCCACGGACGCAAAGAGTGGACCCGATCCTGGGTAAACTCTATTAGGCTACAAAACACACGTTTAAAGGCAACAAATAAACGAAATAGGGGAACTGAGGGTTGAACACATCCTCATTTACGTCTCCATCACAACCCCACTTTTGCGCAGCTGATGCTGGCTATTTAATTGGGAATAAAAGGGAAAGCGCCCTATTGGAAGGAGAAGCACTGAGACGGTTCATAAAAATTCAGGGCCGTCACAATAATCTTAAATAACCATGGAGAATGTTCTCGGCAGTTAATTTAGTTTCAACAAGTATGCCCGAATACAGCCTGGCAGATGATCAGCCTTATAATTGAGCTAATAAGCTACATTCAATGGACTATAGTGGTTTTTCACCAGATGCTGGTGTGTTTCATCAATTCATTAGTTCCTCTGAGCCAGTTGAAAACATTGACAGATTTGACAGCTCGACACATTGATGGGTTGTAATGATGGTAGTAGGAACTCCAGGAAAGACAACCTTTTTTCCTGTGAGTCACTCTGCCTGCGGTCACACCAACTCTCGCTCAGCGAACCGCAGAAGTCTGACTCCTGTATGTGGTTGGTTAAAGCTGTTTTTATTAGCTTTTTTTATAGCTTTATGTCTAATGACATGGCATAAAAGTGAAAACAAAACAGTTTGTGTAGAAAGTACTCTCTGTTGTTGGAAATGTCAATCCTTAACCCCTATTCAACCTGTATGAACTAATTTGAGACATATCTACTGTGTACAGCTGCTGTCTCCCCCAACAGGAACTAGCCTGTTTTCCCAATTCCCACAGCTGACTATAGTGGGTTAGATCATCCCAGTGCCCAAGAAAAACCGGGTGACATGCTGAAATAACTATCATCGGTTATCATGAAATTCTTCGAGAGGCTGGTCATGGCCCACATCATGGCCAGCATGTCAGGTACTGGACAGACTTCTATTTGCCTACCGCTCCAACAGATCCACGGAAGATCCCATTTCTATCGCTATTCACACGGCCGTAACACATCTGGACAAGAGGAACACCTATGTGACAATCCTGTTCACTGACTACAGTTCAGCAGTCAACATTATTGTTTCCGCCAAGCTCAAAACCAAGCTTAGAGCCCTGGGTCTGGACACCACCCTCTGCAACTGGATCCTGGACTTCCTGATGGGCAGACCACAGGCTGCGAGGATTGGTAAG
The DNA here is from genome assembly GCF_021184085.1 of Oncorhynchus gorbuscha. Classification (NCBI taxonomy): domain Eukaryota; kingdom Metazoa; phylum Chordata; class Actinopteri; order Salmoniformes; family Salmonidae; genus Oncorhynchus; species Oncorhynchus gorbuscha. Next base: position 39,528,575 of record NC_060186.1, read on the forward strand.
GTTCACCCATGACTGCGTGGATTTGCACGACTCCAGCTCCATCATCAAGTTTGCTGACGACGCCACAGTTGTAGGCCTGATAACCAACAAGGACGAGTCCGCCTATAGGGAGGAGGTAAGTGAACTGGCATTATGGTGCCAGGACAACCTCTCCCTCAACGTCAGCAAAACAAAGGAGTTTATTGTTGACTTCAGGAAGCAGAGGAGGGAACATGCCCTGATCCGCATCCATAGGACTGCAGTAGAGAGAGTCAGCAGTTTAAAGTTCCTCGGCGTCCACATCACAGAGGACGTGTCATGTACCAACAACACCACCACTCTTGTCAAGAGGACACGACAGCGCCTGTACTTCCTGAGGTGGCTGAAGAAATTCTACATGCCAGCCTGGGTCTTCTCCAAATAATACTGCTGCACCATTGAGAGCATCCTGACCGGTTGCATCACGGCCTGGTAGGGGAATTGGTCCTTCCACGATGGCAAGGCCCTACAGCGGGCCCTCCATATGGCCCAGTACATCACTGGGACTGTGTTCCCACCCATCCAGGACATCTACTCAAAACAGTATCTGAGGAAGACCTGCAGAATCATCAAAGACACCACACACCCCAGTCATAAGCTGTTCACTCCCTTACTGTCGGGTAGACGTATCGGGGCATGAAGTCTGATACCAACAGGCTCAGGGACAGTTTTGATCTCAAGGCCATCAGACTACTTGTCTTTTTTTAAATGTCTTATTGTTGTTGCATTGTCAGTAAGGAACTTGCAAGTAAGCATTTCATTGGACAGTGTATTCCATGTGTATCCCGTACATACGACTAATAAAACTTGAAACTAGATAGCTAGCAGCAATTAAAATCTCAATATATTCTCCCCCATTCCCTCCTGGCTTCCTGTTTGCCATTCTACTACTGTACCATGTGACACGCGCTTGCCTGTTATCACCACACACGTGTTTCCTGTTCTCTTCCAGGCGCTGAGGATGACATGAGGGAGCCAACCTGGTTGTGTCCGGAGGTCCGAGCCCTCTCTCTTCTCCTTCTCTCCTCCTCTCTTTCTGCCCACTACCTGTGTGTGTGTGACGGTCATGACTTAGGGTTGGTGTGAGCCCGCCCTCCCTTCCTTGGAGCACTGCGTCTTGGAGACAGTGCTTCACTCGCCCTGCTTACATGAGCCAGCAGGACGCGGCTGCGGTCCTCGCACTCTCCGAGCGCCTCCTGGTAGCCTCGCACAAGGGCCAGGCCGACAATGTGGTCCAGCTCATCAACAAGGGCGCCAAAGTAGCCGTCACCAAGGTGAGTGGATTAGAGGAGGTTATCTTCTGGTGTGTTCATAAGACTTTTGTCTTTTCAATGTGTTTATTATGCCAAGTAGCGGCGGTCACACAGGCTGGGCCACCAGGCTTTTTTTCCTGTCAAACGTGTACTGTGTACCACAAGAGGTTGGTGGCACCTTAATTGGGAAGGATGGGCTCGTGGTAATGGCTGGAATGGAATCGGTGGAATGGCATCAAACACATGGTTTCCATGTGTTTGATGCCATTCCATTTGCACCGTTCCAGCCATTTGATGAGCCGTCCTCCCCTCAGCAGCCTCCACTGCTGTGTACTGTTTCTGTGTGTAGCCAATATGGGTGGGTTTGTGTGGGTACTGTGTCTCAACTGCAGCCTCATTAGGCCACCAGGGCAATGACCATGGGGCAGATTAGTGGGACTGGAACAGTATATGAATTTATTATAATCCTCACTTTCATGGACTATCTATTAAACTACCCTGTGTCCTTACAATAAGTTAGAGTAGCTGTATTTTACATGAAGGAGGAGGAGTTGGAATTTGAAGGATTAGGAGAGGAAGAGGAGGTTACAAATGAACACGGCCATGAGGGACTCTCTCTGATGCTGATTTTACCCATGTGTGTGTGTCACTTGTGCGAAGGAGCTTTTCCATCGCTCCATCTGGCTGTCCGCGACCACAGCTGTGGGAGCACAGATCTGGGTAAACACGCGGACACACGCAACATAGTGTAAACCTCTGTTTGAGGTCACAACACACAACGCTGGGAGAGAAGATTTCTTAAACATGCCATGTAGCCCCAAGCCACTTCACTGAAAGGAGCAGAGGAGGAATACAGTATAAAGATGCCCGAGATTGACAAAATTCATATATATATATATATATATATATATATATATATCAGATTAACACCTGGGTGTTTGCTGTGAGAGTCACAGACAGACATGCTTGATTGAAGTAATGTGCGGCAGTAGCAATCCTATCTGTCTGTGAAGTGAATAGCCTGTCTTTGTGTCTCTGTCAGAGCAGCTCTGGTAATTAAGACAAACCTGAGGTGTGGAGATAGTATTTAGGTCAGGCCTTCCTCAGATCTCCAGTCTTTCTCTTGATAGACTGCAATGTGATACTGGCCGATAAGACAGGTAAGGCAGAGGCCTTTTTTCCTGAGCCTCTTAAATGTACTTCCTCAATAACACATCTCTGGGCAGAAGCTTTTTTTTCTGCTCTCTGATGTTCCCGTTAAATGCCGTGTGCCCCTTTAAGAGCGCACAAGAGTCCTGGGTTAAGGAAGACTTTCAATCGTCTTTCATTTGTCAAGAATGCTGCAGTTTTCATTGTTTCAGGAAATGAACTGCAATTCTTACACTAACAGCTGAATATGAGTGAAATATGAATACATGACTGACTGAATATATGAAAGTTGTCCTTTTTCTATCAGGTCTACCTGTCTCTTTGATAATGTTACGTTCAGCTGGATTTTCACATTTTGGCTGGGTTCCCTAGTAACAAAAAACAAACTAGAAACATGAGGATTATATTTCAGTTGGAAATTCCGGTGCTGCAGGGGAAGAGGAGGGGAGGTGAGAAAGGTATTGTATTGGGGAATGTGAGGTAAAGTGTCAAGTTTTGGATGGATGTTTTAGGTCTCTTTTGAGAATGAGAAAGAGAGGAGTTAGAATAGAACCAGTCGTGAGTCTAAGGTCGTACCAGGCCACAGAGCAGAGAGCAGGCCCTTTCCATTCACAGTCTCCTGGGATAATATACTTCACCCTGGCTGGGCCCTGACTCTGTTTACCTGAGACGCTTCCATGGCAGACATCCAAGCCTGGCCCAGTGAAACTCAACCCCTGCCTGGCCATAGTGAATACCAGGCAGTGCCGAGCCGCACCCATATATCAGGCCACACTCGCCTGCTAAAGTGATTGTGGTCTCTCCCGTCTCTACCCATTTAATGGAGGGCTGTGAGGATTAGGCGTTGATAAGGGGGTTGTGTTGATGTGGTTCTTTGTGATTGCACACCTGATCTCTAATTACATTGAATTAACATGGATGATTCAATATGGCTGCCAGTTACAGGAGAGGGATTCTGCCGCAGGCAGACAGCCCGTTTGCATTTTATTCTCTCACTTCCAGATTGTCACTGTGCTTTAAACAAGTCCAATGTTATTAGTCACATGCGCTGAATACGTGTAGACCTTGCAGTGAAATACTTACTAACAAGCCCTTAACCAACAATGCTTTAAGAAGAACAAATAATTAAACAGCAGCAGTAAAATAACAACAGCGAGGCTATATACAGGCGGTGCCGGTACAGTCAATGTGCGGGGGCACCGGTTAGTCGAGGTAATTGAGGTAATATGTACAGAGATAATAAATAGAGAGTAGCAGCAGCTTAGAAGAGGGGTTTGGGTAGCCCTTTGACTAGCTGTTCAGGAGTCTTATGGCTTGGGGGTAGAAGCTGTTTTGGACCTAGACTTGGCGCTCCGGTACCGCTTGCGGTGCCGTAGCAGAGAGAACAGTCCATAACTAGGGGGGCTGGAGTCTTTGACAATTTTTAGGGCCTTCCTTTCCTGTAGCCTATGTGGACATAGGGTTCGGTGTTTTGAAATAATGCTTTAAGATTTACTGAGAGCATCTGTTCACATTAGCTTAAGCCCAATTAAGCCTCTTAAAGAGCGACTGCCTTCAAAAAAGCAACAAATAGTTTTGAAAACTGCCTACGTGGCTTCGATTAGAGTCCAAAACAGTTATTCTAGTGTCAAAATTGACTACAGTGTAAATAGGATAATTTGGGTCATAAAGTCAGTCTCGTCTTAAAACTGAGTTTGGAACATCCGGGCGTCAAATGAAAGTTGGGCTTTCATTGGACGATGTCCATTTGCCCACTATGGGGTGAACAGCTGCGGTGATTTGCTATACATCCAATAGCATAGACAGTGAGACAGGCCTGCCAAGCAGCTCCGACTTTGCTTACATAAGAAAACACGTCGCACATTTTTTTTTGTTTTACTTGAGAACTTGTGCAATTTTACACCTAAGGTGTTAAGTACCAAACTAAAACATCCTCGGCAAAAACGTCAAAATGTATTAAAGATTTCTTGGATTCATTCTGGGGATATTGAGGAAGTGAAATAGGCTTCTGTGTCTACAGTGTCGAATGGGAGACAAACACAAAATCATTTAGGAAACACACATCCCAAGACGGAAATCTAGTTTTCCTAAAGAGCAACAGTTTGGATTCCTTTCAGTTGTTAAAAGAAAAGGAACCTTCCCATGACGAGTATCCAGCATGCCTTTACATTTCTAACCTCATCTACTAATCCAATACAGCATATGATCCTAACGTCGGGTAGTATCACTGATTTAACCTGGCAAACAATCCATTATTACCATAGAAAGAGAAACCTCCCAAAACTATAAATACACATTTGCTCCATAGCAGGCTGCAGGTCCATAAGTCTGGGCCTAAGAGTCGGAGGATGTGGGAGGCCTATCCATAAGCAGCTATATATAGGTTCCCTTCCATTCAAGCTCGTTTAAACCGTATGTGGATTAAATATTTGTTTGTTTACTGGCAACTCGTTATTCAAATGACCCGTGTGACCATGACAGACAGATTGCATGCGGCTAAATGCTGTGCCACGATGACAGCACAACGTGTTACTGGGTATGGCTGAACTGTAGACACATTGTCACATACAGTCTGGTTGGCTTCAGTTGGGGACACTGATATACGGTCTGGTTGTGTGGCTGGCTTCACTTGGTTTCTCTCTCTTCAGTTGCTGTGGCCCTCTCTTCTGTGTGTGAGAGTGTGTGTTCTGTGTCCACAGTACGGCAGAAGTCCCCTGCATCTGGCCTCCTATAAGGGCCACACCGAGGTTGTGCGCATTCTCCTGAAGGCCGACTGCGATCTGGACATCCAGGACGATGCAAGTACCCAGAGACTGTCTGTTTGTACACTGCCTTTCATTTGCACTGCCCTCTTTCCATGTTTCCAGCACCACAGTCATGATTGTGATGATGGATTTGTATGTGGACCATCGCTTGGTTTTCGCTGGCGTTGCATTAGTGTCGCTCACCATCTTCCCAAATGAACATCACACCCATTTAACACCATGTAGTATTTGTACAATCACACAAACAAACACCAGAATGTATGTAACATAGACCTTTACGTGTGAACCAGGTCACTTTTTGAAGCGCACAAACGACATAACATCTGCATGGAGATTCTGAGTCTGGCTGCCTGGTGTGTGTTTTGATTGCAGTGAAGTTTCTCCTGCGTGCGGACGCCCTTTCCATTTCTCTAAGACTGTCATGCTAGTAGTATAATGACCTCCAGTGGCCTCGAGTGGGATTATTTTGATTGCCAGCTTGAGGCATGCAGCAGACCTCTACGGGTCTCACCCCCTGGGTGCAGGTCAACCCTCCTCCCCCTCCGCAGTCCCACAGCCACAGATAATGGTCCAAAGCTCTGGCGCTCCCAAATTCTCTCCATCTGGTCAATGAGCTCCCGATCCCGAACGGGCCACAGCGCGTCCTCGGCCACCAACGGGGGGGAGTGGTCACAAGGAGGAGGGAGAGGAGGGGAGAGAGAGAGTCGGCAGTGGAGGAAGGCTGCTGGACCTGGGCCTGGGAGAGAGACTGGAAGGTCAGGGAGAGTGAAGAAGGTTAGAGAAAAGCTACTTTGAGCCCGTGGAAAATATTCACTCTCCCAATCCTCTACTACTGCACGTCCTCTGGTTGTTGGGCACGCCTCTTGGTTATCTTCACTTGGAATGAACGAACCACAACCCCACCTCGCCCACTCACAGGAATCAGCGCTTCTTCTTGCTCTTCTTTCTTCCCACCCTTTCCCGTGACATGTCGAACCTGGTCTGCAAAACGTCACTCTGTTGAGCTGCTGTTAGGAGGGGGTTCTCCATGTTTGTGGGAATTCCATTTATGGTAGAGCATAAATGAGCTGGTCTGAACTGAGTGCTTTTACCTGCTGCTGCTGTGTTCACTGCTTTGTGTGGAGGATGCCCACTGTAGTAGACTGCGATAGTATGGAGGCTGGTGTCAAACTGCGGTGTTGGATGATTGTTGTAACATCATGGTCATTTCTTGTGTTAGTAAGAACCTGAAACATTGCACTTGAGAAACTCTACTAAAAAGTCCACCCATCATATTCAAGTCAGGTTTCCAACTGCAATGGAATGGAAAGTTATTAACCAGAGTGGATGTGGTCATTTGTATTCATCATTGTTGTGTAAATCCCTGACTAATCATTGTGTGTGTGTGTGTGTGTGTGTGTGTGTGTGTGTGTGTGTGTGTGTGTGTGTGTGTGTGTGTGTGTGTGTGTGTGTGTGTGTGTGTGTGTGTGTGTGTGTGTGTGTGTGTGTGTGTGTGCAGGGTGAGCAGACAGCCTTACATCGGGCAGCCGTGGTGGGAAACAGTGATGTTATCTCTGCCCTCATCCAGGAAGGGTGTGCTCTGGACAGACAGGACAAGGTACATATCACACACAGCGCTCACACACTCACACACACACAGATAAAAGCACGGCCCAATGCACTCACAGGCACAGAGGGATTTTAAACCCCCAACAAACTGTCAGACAGCACTAAAACTATAGAGAACACACTGCGCCTGTAATCTGCTTAACCCCCATTCATTCCCAGCAAAGAAATAGGAATTGTCCCAACTGGCACCCAATTCCCTATATAGGGCACTACTTTTGACCAGAACCCTATGAGCCCTGGTCAAAAGTAGTGCACAAAATAGGAAACAGGGTGTCATTTGGGATTCATACATAGCCCATGGAAGTCCATGTGAATAGAAAGTGTGTTTATAGCTAGGCCTAGACATGCAGCCTCTTACCTTACCTCACTAATCTCCTACTTAGCTTGCCATGTTAGCTATTTTGACTGAAAGAGTAACAATAACACTGTTGTCCAGTATGATAGTTACCAATCCAGAGGTCAGGCTGTGGATGTGTGAAGCTCTTGACTGTTTGTTATTGCAGGACGGTAACACTGCTTTGCATGAGGTCTCGTGGCACGGCTTCAGCCAGTCTGTCAAACTGCTGGTCAAGGCCGGCGCCAACGTTCACTCAAAAAACAAGGTACTGCAAATATACTGCCAATACTGTAGTTATAAAACAGCTGTGGTTCCTATAGGTCCTGTGCTGTGACTGCAGATTATTATACGACTGGAGAGCTTTTAGTGGTGCTTAGTGTTGACCTGGGTGGTTTTCAGTAGGGCACACCATAGCAGAGATATAGAACTGCAAACGGAAAGCTGTGCTCTAATTGGACAAGTTGAGTTTTGTACAACACCTCCCAGTTTCACCCTGTTCCAAAATGTTGTCTCCCTATTAAAAACACAACCCTGGTGTCTGTCTGTTTGTCTGTCCACGTAGGCAGGGAACACAGCCCTCCATCTGGCCTGTCAGAACGGCCACGCTCAGAGCTCCAAGGTCCTGCTGTTAGGTGGCTCCAGGCCCGACAGCAAGAACCATGTAAGTCCCCCTCCTCCATGGGTTGGCCAGTCTATGGGGCGCCGTTTGTACCGTCCTATAATTTGCGAACAACAATAATTCTGTGTGACAAAATGTAGCATGATAACAAGTGGCTACTCCAAAGTAGCCTTCCCATGATTTGATACACAAACCCCAGGTATCTCTGAACCACTGCTGAGGGAAACATGCTGACAACAGAAGCCGCTCTACATTTAACTACTACCACAGAGCAGTTTGCATTGCAGTCACTTAATTATGAAGCGACGTATGCATGCGAGTGCTCTGCTCCGCACTTCGAGCATAATCGCCCCTCATGGGTGACTTGAACAAAGCTGCTGAGCAGAGGAAGTAGCTCTACAATGCAGTTCGTTAGTCCTCTGCCACACCAGCCACTTCCCAGTGTCATGCAGCGCTACTCTACTCCTCCATTGACTGCTCTCCCAAAGTCTGCGTGAAAGGAAACTCAAGCCGCGCGTGGCGGTGGTGGTCTCTCTTCATTGTGTTCCAGGTGGGTGACACGTGTCTGCATGTGGCGGCCCGTTACAACCACGTGTCCATGCTCCACATCCTCCTGGGAGCCTTCTGTTCTGTGGGAGAGAAGAACCAGGTTGGTCTGAGAATGTGACTGACACTACTTTCACACAAGAGGGCTTTTCCTTCTTTTTATGTTCTGTCTTGTAATATTTGTATATCGCTCTCTTGTATATCTCTCTCTCCCTCTCTCTCTCTTCCCCTCTCTCTCTTCCTCTCCCTCTCTTCCTCTCCCTCTCTCGCTTCCTCTCCATCTCTCTCTCTTCCTCTCTCTTCCTCTCCCTCTTCCTCTCTCCCTTCCTCTTCCTCTCTCTCTCTCTCTCCTCTCTCTCTCTCTCTCTCTCTCTCTCTCTTCCTCTCTCTCTCTCTTCCTCTCTCTCTCTCTCTTCCTCTCTCTCTCTTCCTCTCTCTCTCTCTCAGGCTGGGGACACACCGCTGCATGTTGCAGCAGCGCTGAATCATAAGAAAACGGTGCGTCTTCTGCTAGAGGCTGGAACAGAGAGCAGCATCCGCAACAACGTGAGTGGAGGGGCCCGCAGACCGGGCTCTGTTCTACACTCTTAGGAGAAAAATAAGGGTTCTTCAGCTGTCCCCATAGGATAACCCTTTTTGGTTCCCAGGTAGAACCTTCTGTGGAAAGGGGTTTTAAATGGAACCAAAAAGGGTTCTTTCAAAGGGTTCTCCGATGAGGACTGCCAAATAACTATTTTAGGTTTTAGATAGTATAGTATACTCTTAGGGGGAAAAAAGGTGCTATGTTCACTATGCTCTGGAGCAGTCATGCATTTCTAAAGGACGTCTTAATCATGACCATGGCTGTGGTTTTTTCCTCAGTCACAGTAAAGCCATGCAGACCTTCCTTGATGAGTAACAACAGTATGTTGTTCAAGAAATGTCGTTTTGACATACTGACAACTGAAATAGCCACTTGGAAATATATATTTATATTTACCCTTCACTTCGTTGCCTGACGACTCAAACTGAATTCCTCCGCTGCTCTACGTTCGCTACAGTCTTCAGTCTGAGACTGACGTCGTTGAAGTCGTTTGTGGTGACGTCAAAACGAGAGCTGTTGTACGAAACCAAGTCATCGGCGATCGGCTAATCTTTAACCAATCAGAGTATGAAAGCCAATGACACTTTATCAAAACGCAGCTTTACCCACTTATGTTCTGGCTCTGGCCCGACACATCAGTTTCTGGGACCAATCAGAATGGTTAGAATGTGTTTGCTTTCTAGAAAACGTCAGGAGGGTACTCAGTTCCAGACCCATTGTGGAGAAGAAGCTAACGTCTGTTTGGCCAGAGCAAGGAGTTTGGGTAGCCAAGCAATGAACATAGTGCCATAGCCAGTTGAATTATGTATCTCTAACTAGGCGATGTAGCCCTGGTTGACTTGCCTCTTGTCTCTGTGTGTGAGCAGGCAGGCCAGACTGCACTGGACCAGGCCAAAGACCACAACAACCCAGACATAGCTCTGCTTCTGACCAAAGCACCTCAGGTGAGTACAGGTTTACCCAGTCTGTCCAACAGGGGTACCCAGGCAGTGTTATTATTTTACTTTCACACCTCACATACCAAACTTATCTATATATTTATGTAGAAAAAATGTATGCTGCAGACTGTGTTTGGACTTGAATTACGATACTTCAGGTGTTTGACTGGCGTTTTTATCTGTCTGAAATGATCATATCTCCATAACGCCTACCTGACATCATTCCTGTGGGTTGGCAGTAAAGGTGTTTCTGCATCAAGTGCAAGTATGGGCAGAGTCCATGGGAGAGTGCTATAGATCTAGATAGGCACTGGCACATGGAAGTGATAGGGAAATGGAGAGGCTAAACTATTTAGCATTATTTGTGCTATTTTAGCTGTAGCTATATCCCTACCTTAATCAAGAAACATTCACTAATTGAAGAATTTGCATTTGCTCCATGTAAAGAGCTGGACAGGCTGAAGTAAACAAAAAACAGGACCTTCAACCAATCAATGGCCATCAGTAAACGTACAGTGATTAATACGACTGGCCCTTAGTTCTCACACTGTTCTCCCTGCGTGTATTCAGGTCCAGAGCTTCACCCGAGGCAGGATTGTGAGGAAGAGGAGGGACAAGCTGAAGGCTGAGCGCCGAGCACAGTCTGTGCCCAGGGATGAGATGCTCCCCAGGAAGGTACAGTTGCAAGTACAGCTAACCGTCTCACTCTTACCGTGTGCGGCAGCATATTATAACACAGATGTGGAGATGTTCGATTTTTGTTGTGCCTCACAGGACAGTGCATCTGCTGCTGACGACACTCACAGCAGCGACCTCGTCGCCCGCAAACACGAGGTGGTCAAGGCGAGCGCCGGCAAGAGCACAAACAGGAAGCTCAAAGAGAAGGTCAGCTATTACCTTAACCTTCTAAAACAACCCGCACATGTTTACCCAGGTGAGATACGTTATCAATCTTTAAACAGATGGAATATGTGATGCGGTGTGATGTCGTTGCAGCCCTCGCTCTCCGACCCCCTCCGCCGGAGAGAGAACAAACACGGAAAGAAGAGGCGGGGCCAACTGCGTGGCTCCTCCCCCCAGCCCCCGCCTCACAACTACAAGGCCTATCAGCTGTACACTCTGTACCGCGGCAAGGATGGCAAGATCATGCAGGTAGATAGAAAAGAGCACACAGACGCCTGTGCTTTTGTTTGACATGATTCATTTGATGCTTTCACTTCATATTGTGTTGCTGTGAAAGCACTGTGAAAGTAGCTACTGTCAGAGATTTTCTGTCATGTTGAAACCTTGTAACCTTGCTTTGCTGCTCTATTCTTTATGTAGAAGACACATATTTCAGTCGGAGCAAGGCCCTGCGACAGACTAACATCCTGTCCAGGAGGTGTACTTGTACATCTAGCTGCCTCACGCTACAGAAACATGATTAGGCTCCTGTCCTATGGGCCACTCTGGCTCGGACAAGACTTACATACTTAGTAATTAATACAATTTCCGACTGAGTTTGTGTCTGCTATCAAGTGGATCAGTGCCCATGGTTGGTTTCTGTGTCCCAGGCGCCTATCAATGGCTGCCGCTGTGAGCCTTTGATCATCAAGCTGGAGAACCAGCTGGAGGCCACCAAGGAGGAGATGAAGACGGAGATCCACACGGTGCAGGACCTGATGAACAACAAGATGGGACAGTTGGACCGCAAGAACAAACATCAGGTACGAAGTAGACCAGGGTCCTGTTCATTAGGGCGTTTTCATTTTTTTTGCAACGTAAACTGAAAATGATAGTTTTCGACCTACATCCCACAAGCCTCTGAAGTCACAGCAGTGGATGTGGGGCAGGCATGCATTCATAATTTGCTGATTTTTGCCTATTAATGAAATGAAGTGTAATGTTACTAAAGTCATAAGCAGCTGTGAGCTTTTGTTTCACAACCGGCGTCTTGCATTAACCACGACAGCTTTATCAGGCTCTGGCATTTAACTATGTGGTTTGTGATTGTGCGGTTCGAGATCCGTGCCCTAGATAAGATGACAGTAGAGAGAGTTTCAGCGGAGAGGACAGAGTGCCAACACAGGATCGACCAGAGGGCCATGCAGGAGAGACAGGAGGGGGAGAAGAGACAGGTAATACTGACAGCAGTGTCAAACTCACTCAACACCGCAAGAGAGGCGGGTCTCAGATGGACTTAACACTAGTTCCTATACCGTCACGTGCTGTCATTAAACTTTTTAAATTCAAGGTTGTCGTTAAAATATTAACATAGCTAACAATGCTTTATAAAGTAACTGTCCAGTGTTTCCAGATTTCTATGAAATATGACCTGTAGTGACTTATATGAGTGAAATAGCTAATTAAAACAATTTGGGAAGGAAAACTGTTAAAAAGCATATTTTTATGTTGGAATGGTCTGTGCATACCCCAACAACAGAATGGTGTGGCCGTATACTGGTCGTTAAAAATATTCACCCATGTAGACAGCTGATTGGCCAGCTCATCCTCCTTTAGAACAGGGTTTCCCCAAACTTGGTCCTGGACCTCTCTGGCAACAGCTCTGGTGGACATAACTGCAGTCAGCATGCCAATTGCACACTCCCTCAAAACTTGAGACATCTGTGACATTGTGTTGTGTGACAAAACTGCACATTTTTAGTGGCTTTTATTTTCCCTAGCACAATGTGTAATTATCGTGCTGGTTAATCAGCTTCTTGATATGCCACACCTATCAGGTATCGATTATCTTGGCGAAAGTAGAAATGCTCACTAACAGGGATGTAAACACAGTTGTGCAATAAATGAGAGAAATAAGCTTTTTGTACATATGGAACATTTCTGTGATCTTTTATTTCAGCTCATGAAACACGGGACCAACACTTTAAACTTTGCATTTATGTTTTTGTTCAGTGCGGAAAGTATTCAAACCCCTTGACTTTTTCCACCTTTTGTTAGGTTACAGCCTCATTCTAAAATGTATTAAATTGTTTTCCCCCCTCAATCAATCTACACACAATACCCTATAATGACAAAGCAAAAACAGGTTTTTAGAATTTTTGCTAATTTATCAATAAAAAATAAAAAAAATAATAAAAAATACACATTTGCCTAAGTATTCAGACCCTTTCCTTTACTCAGTACTTTGTTGAAGCACCTTTGGCAGCGATTACAGCCTTGAGTGTTCTTAGGTATGACACTACATGCTTGGCTCACCTATTTGGAGAGTTTCTCCCTTTCTGCTTTGCAGATCCTTTCAAGCTCGGTCATGTTGGATGGGAAGCATTGATGCACAGCTATTTTCAGGTCTCTCCAGAGATGTTTGATCGTGTTCAAGTCCGGGCCACTCAAGGACATTCAGAGACTTGTCCCAAAGCCACTCCTGCGTTGTCTTGGCTGTGTGCTTAGTGTCATTGTCCTGTTGGAAAGTGAAACTTTGCCCCAGTCTGAGGTCCACTCTGGAGCAGGTTTTCATCAAGGATCTTTCTGTACTTTGCTCCGTTCATCTTTGCCTTGATCCTGACTAGTCTCCCAGTCCCTGCCGCTGAAAAACATTCCCACAGCATGCTACTGCCACCACCATTCTTCACCGTAGGGATGGTGCCAGGTTTCCTCCAGACATGCCATTCAGGCCAAACAGTTTAATCTTCAGACCAGATAATCTTTTTTTCTCATGGTCTGAGTCTTTAGGTCCCTTTTGGCCTGAGCTCAATTTCAAGTCTCATAGCAAAGAGTCTGAATACTTATGTAAATAAGGTATTTCTGTTTTTGCTTTGTCATTATGGGGTATTGTGTGTAGATTGCAGAGGATTTTATTTTATTTCATTCATTTTAGATTAAGGCTGTTATTATAGGGTATTAAGCCTCATTATAGGGTATTGTGTGTAGATTGATTGAGGAGGGAAAACAATTTAATACATTTTAGAATGAGGCTGTAACCTAACAAAATGTGGAAAAAGTCAAGGGGTCTGAATACTCTCCGAAGGCGCTGTATCTAACCTGCTGTATCTCTGTCACGAAACCTTGTCTTGGCCTGCCCTTCCAGCAGGCATCAGTGGTGAGCGAGCTGAGAAACTGGTGCCTGGCCAAGCTCCAGAACATTGAGGTGCGTGTCACTGGAGACCCCCGCAACGCCAAGCTGCGTCAGTCCTCGTCCATGGCTGAAGGCCTGTGTGCGATGGCCCCTGGGAGCCTCACTGTGTTGCCTGCAGGAGGGCCTGGGTGCAGCATCGAGTGTCTGGCCCCCCACACCACCGACCTCACCGAGGGAGACCCCAACGCGGCCGCCACAGAGAACCACTCAGCCAATCACAACTTTGGGGTTCAGGTGGACAGCTCTCCAGGTACAGTTCAAAACAGAACTCAGTGAAATAGCCAGCGCTCCGAATTACTACTCTTATGCACATGCACGAACGCACACACAATGGAGGGAGAACTCATTTAACACAGATACAGGCTTATGTAAACGTTACATAATCTAAATATATTATTCTTAGGTCATACCCTTTTTTTAGAAGTAAATAATAGAGAATGTTGCCCAAATAGAACATTTTCACAGAAATGCTCAAAATATAAAGTTGCCTTTGGCAGGTTAATTAATTTATCATCCTAATCTATCACACTGCATTTGAAGATGGCAATCTCACTGGAACTAATTTGAATAATCATAAATGATTTGTGTGCCGTGCTCTAAGGTTGACTTAATTCTAATTCACTTAATAATTGGCTCTCTGGAAATCTCACAGACGGTGGTAAACATCACAAGCGAGAAAAGATCTCCTCCCCAACTGCTGCTAAGTCCCTGTCCCCATCTCCCCAAGTGGTGCGGCCCAAGGAACGCTCGCTGTGTTCTACTGACCCCCGCAGGCCATACCAGGGACTGCAGGACATGGCACTGCTGGATTTGGCGCCGAGCAGAGGCGGCAACAACCAGCGGGCCAGCAGCCTGTCCCCAGCCACCGAGCGCCGCTGCAGCACCAGGCAGGACGAGGACTGCGACAGAGAGAGGGATAGAGACAGGGAGCGGGGCAGGGACAAGGGCAAGCACCACAAGAGGCACTCCCAGGGCAGAACTAAGGCCAAGGGGGCCTCGGTGGGGCAGGCCGAGGGGACTCAGACTCTGGGGGTGTTTGGGGAGAGAGCCGTGGAGAGAGGTGGGGGGGAGGGCTTTGCACAGGAGAGGGAGAACATGCACGCCCTGGAGGTGACACAGTACTTCTTTGAGGCGGTGTCGACCCAGATGGAGCACTGGTATGAGAGGAAGATCCAGGAGGCCAGGTGGCAGGCGGACCAGAGGGCCCAGGCAGACAGGGCTGCCCTGGTGGAGAGGATCACCTACCTGGAGGACGAGCTACGCACGCTCAGGACTAACAGGCACGATGACAGCTAACACAGGGACACCACTGCAGAGTATAGAGCTACACCTTCAGAACAGCAAAAAAAATCATCATCTGAGCTCATTACAGATGGCACCCTGGATCAACTGGACCCACCGACCAAAAACATTGTCATTGACTGAATTTAGCATATGGAATACTTTTGGTAAATAATGTCATGCAACAGTAGAAAATAATCTGTATAGTAACTTATTTTAAAGGCATGTTATGGCATGCCAGACTATTCAGTATAATGTGGTCTTGTTATTCATTTGTTTTGGGCAGCTCCTGTGTTTGTGCTTTGTAAAAACCCCTGGTAGATTTACTGATAGTTATTCATAATGTATTATGTCATGGGGCCATCACAGAACTGGTACACGCGCACACACCTGGGCACAATGTCACGCGGTCATTACGTCAACATGCCAATACGTTTTATCCTGTGGCGAGAAAGCCGGTTATGTGAAAGATTCTGGAGGTTTGCTTGTGGAAAATGTGGGTCATATTTTTCTGGTGACGTTCTTAACGTGTGTTCAATCAGAGAGTAGAGAAAGACAAACGCAGACAGCGGAAATAGTTGAGGTAACCAGGATGCTTACAATTTCAGTAGAATACGCTACTGCAAGCGTTCATACAGATATGTGACTTACAAGGGTAACAGAACTCAAGAGAATACAGCCAAACTGGCAATGGCTTAACTATTAAGAAAACGTTAGTATTCATAACCTTTACTCCAACCCACTAATGTATGTTTCTTTAAATGGTAAAAACCGTAACACCCTACCGCTTGTCCTTAGCACTAAAACGAGGTACTGTTAAGAAGAACCTGTTTGCATGGTGGAAAGTCTGTTTTTAATCTTCTGAAATAGACCTGTGCAAACAGTGTATTAGTTAGTGCTCATGTGTGACATGTGTCCAGTTCAGGTGTGAGGTCGTGTACATTGATGCCTTTGTTGATATGAACACACATTCTGTGTAGTAAAATAGATATCAAATTGATTTTGTAAAAAAACAACTGTCTTTGTTTTATATTCAACATGTACATAACATTTCATGAGGATCCTCTGGACACAAACAGCTTTACAATAGCCCAACATGAGACCGAGGGTATTATGTCAGACATGATTGCAAATGGCATATCACACATGGCTCGCACAGCTTTCCTCAAAAGTGATTTGAAAGCGTCACCACTGCTAGACATGGACATGTTGATGGCAATCATCTGATATAGAACTCCTCATGACAGATTTCATATGGTCCAAATCACATTATGAACCTGCAATGAGCTGGTCTGGCCAAATGCCAAGGTGCTTCCACAGTAAGTACTGTCCAAGTACTGATTCCAATGGCTTTCACAGTCCATTTGAGGCAGCATAGAAAAGCTTCTGGCATTCACTTGCAGGAGAAATCGGTGGATTACCTCAGCCCAGCCCCAGACAGGTGACATTACTTCTTAACGTTAGCCAATGCAAGGGATGACTGTAGCTCATCGTGATGCATGTTTGCCTGTGTGATCATCATTCGGATGGCGTCCTAGACATACGGAGACCATGAAGGTAAGAACAGGGGTTGAACACAGAATGACGTCATTTCAGACCATATCTCACCTGATTTGTGCTATTTTTATTCCTCTTGAACTCATCTCGCGCCCAATCCCGCAGGTACTTTCGGTCTCCCTCGTCTGGCACTTGTCTGATGGTTCTCATCATGTTTCTGTAGAGACTCAACACTTTCTGCCTCTGTATAAACTGTAGAAATATAGACCAGAGGAAGCTAAACATGATCACTAGCAAGTTACCTGGCTAATTTATCAACAATCATATTAGCAGAGCAATCTGCTGAAGGAGAAAGCGTTAACAAAAAAAGGCATAGTATTAGCGACGCAGTGAGGAAATTACACGTAAAACCAAATTGTCAGATGAGCGAACTGGAGCTGCTGCTGAAATGCTAACGTTAGCTAGCTAGCTCATCATGCTGCCATGGCTATTTCCCAAGTGTGAATGAAAGAGAATACTATCTAGTTGGCAGTAGTACTCGAACCGCATGGTTTACAGGTCATGAAACCGACAAAATATGTATTACCTGTTTTAATGTAAGTGCTGCCGCGGGTAACCTTGAGCTAGCCATGATGTGAATTGTAGCAAACATGGTTGTAGAGGCAGCTCCACAGCTGACCTGTTTTGGCAGTCAACATAGATAAATATAAATGTCGCCCTCTTGTGGGGTGGAGTATTATTGAAAATCTATTTCTTTAGGGGCCATAAACCAATACTGTATGTACATTGGCTACTACCAAATACAGTACATATTACATAAAACAATGTGCTCAAAACACAGATTAAAAAGTTTATTATCATCATACAATGTATCATGTCATATGATGTGATTTATGGATGGTATGAAGAAAACAAACTTCCATGAATATCACATGTTTACTTTGAGTTACAACTGTGTTCCATATGGCCACAGCAATGACATTTCCTAATGGTGTCTTCATGTCAGTGAATGAACCTTATCTACAGTAAGATGTAGTGGATATGCCTCTTAGACCAGAGAAATGGCATCGATTGGGGCGTATATCAAAATTGTTATTAGCAGTCCTTGTGCTTAAATTTTCCCAAAACCTTGACATTTAATGAGAGAGAGGGTTAAGCTTTATATGAATAACACATTGGGGCAGAATGATCATTTCCATGTAAACAACGGATTATTTTATAAGCACATGGGCGTTAAAAGTGAGATGCAATAACATTTCTTCAAGGCACAATTTTGGGATTACTTTCGAAATGGATCAAGACCATATCCTCATGCTTTTGTTTTGCCACGACATAACGAAAAGGGGTGCTCTTCTTCTTTTTCTGCTCTTTGCAAAACAGTTGTCCAAAAACAACTTCATCGCAGCACTACTGCCCGCTCCACACACTATCAGTTGAGGTGTTCACATGGAAGTAGAATGACTTGATGATGAGCATGTAACACGGAAAACATCCCACACAACATGAAGGGGTTATATACTACACAGGGGGAAAGGAGGTACAGTATCTCTTCACTGAGGTCGTTTACACGGAAGGGAATCACATTTTGTATCCTCATCTATCATTTGTTACAGACGTGCAGGTTAAAGTGATGCTTATTACATTGCGAAGGAACTTCCAGAATCCCCCTGGTCTGAAGTCGAGGACTAAATGGCGGAAGTCGCTATCAAACTCTACAGTCTACTGAAATGACAGTAAAAAAAAAAAAAATCTAACGAGATTTAAAAAAAGGCACATACACAGCGGCCAAGTCCGTCTTTCATTGCGAGTCCTGTTTTGTTTATGAGTCCGTGTGCTGAGGCTAGCAGCAGAGTGCCGTTGTGCGGTTGGTTGCTGCCTTCTAAGATGGCTTCTACTGGTCGGTTGCCGTGACGAGTTCGAACCACTGCCTCAGTGCGTCACTCAGGGTCTCTGGCAAGGCGTGGACGTCCCTCAGGATCACGTAGAAAGGGAAGGGGAACTCCTCCATGTAGGAGCGGATCTCAGGCATCTCTCCTGGACCTTTGAAGATGGGCACCTTGATGTCCAGGATGGAATCCTGTCGAAAAATGACAAAGGAAACACCAATAGGAATATTTAAGGGAATAGTTCTATATGAATATCATATCTTGTAGTGATTTGATTATTCACATTAACAAATGTATCATGTACATTAGATGTTGCATTACCATCCACAGACATTGATACATAACATGGATTCCATCTAAACCAGCTTAAGTCCCTTACCCTGGACTTTGGGTTGTCGAGCACCACGAAGATGACGAAGACGTTGGCGCTGCGAGCCGCCTGCACAGCCGCCGTCACCCTCTCCTTCCCCTCCAGGAAGAGTCCTCTGCCGTCCGACACAATGAGCAGCAGCTGGGCTGTCTCTGTGTGTGTGTGTGTGGGGGGGAGAGAAAGAGGAGGCGGTCAGTTAACACTGGCACCACAATGGCCCTGGGTGTCTGTGTACAGGTTCCAGTCCTCTGAGCCGCAGAGGGAGAGCAGTGAGAGCTCAGATACCAGCTCTGATCTTCACCACGGCTCCATAGAGGGCATGTTAGCTTCACCAGGGGGCCACTGTAGCAGGAACAATACCCTGCCTTTGAATAACAGCCATTGTGCTCTGCTCCTCCCCTACTCTCCCACTGTTTCCCTCAGGGCTTGTTTGTTTGACATCAAATACAACCAGGGCACGGAACCACACAGGCTCAGAGTACGATGCAATCAGCAGGCATCGATTAATATGTAAACTCATTACTGTCAGGGATAGTGGGCTCTAAACCCACTTGAATACATTAGCAAATGAAGAACGGACTAGGGGAGGCCATTCTCTTGTACGGTAATCATATTAAACATTCTTATTGCATTGATCAAGTGAAAGGGAGCTTCTGCACCACCGCAATGCATTACCTGTGTTCATGGATCCAGGGCTGTGCTGCTTAGCTGCTACAAACATGTTGGCTGAGGTCTCCAGGAACTGAAGGACATGAGCACAATGTGGCGGTCAGTCTCAAACAAGAGTAGCCCACGAAATAGATGCGATCTAATATCACAGACGGAAAACAAATGGGCCTGGAAGGCGTTCAGTTCATGAAAACAAGGATATCAAGCACAAAAAAACAAAAAGAGAAAGCGGGACCCCACCTGGGCTATCCTGGTCTTTTCCTGCTGGAACTGACAGAGCCTCAGTATCCTGGCGCCAGACTGGTCGTTAAACTGTTGTTGGAACGGATGGAGCAGCTGCACCGTCTCACCAAAGCTGAGGTGACAACCAAAACATCTCACAAATGTAACAGCACTGTCTGGGGAAGAGCAACACCTGGACATAAATATTCATTTATCTACAGAGGGCCGCTCCTCTCACCTGCACACGGACACCTGCCCGACCTCCAGGAGAGTGAGAGCGTTGACAATAACAGACAGGGATTCAAAGGCCAGCTGTGACACACGGGAGACAGAGGTGAGACATTAATGAGACATTGTCTGTTTCCCAAATGGCATTCTATTCCCTATATAGGGCACTACTTTTGAACAGACACCCATGAGGCCCTGATCAAAAGTAGTGAACTATGAAGGGAATAGCATGCCATTTGGGATTCATACATTGTTCCTGCAGCAAAATGACTAAGGCAACTAGACTCGGAGCGGCTGTTCGGGGGACCAAAAAGAGATAGTATTTGAAAATGATAATTTCATACCTTCATTATATTAAGACACAATCAGGTCTCTTTTTATTTTATTTGTGAGAATACTTGATCAACAGATTTCCTAAATTAAACTCATTTTTTGCTTAATTCCTGATGATTTGATTCTTTTATTTTGCTAAAAACTTTGGGGGGGGGGCAAATAATATCCCTTGCGGGTCGGTTTTGGCCAGCGCTCTAAGGTTATTGTATCCACTCATCCCTCTGAAAAGGCCTACTGTACCTGTTTGGAGTGGTTGTCCACCATGCTGGAGGAGTCGTCCACGGCCAAACAGATCTGGTACTCCCTCTTGCTGGGCTTGGTCCTCCTCAGCCAGATCTTGTCTTTACGGAACTGACTGGCGATGTAAGGGATCACCTTCCGCATGTTCAAACGCTTCCCTGTGCGGAAGTCTCCTCTGTGACACAGCGAGAAAACAGAAAACATTTTAAAAAGTGCTAATATTTGTACTGAGATTTAAAAAAATATATATATATTTTTTTTTAAATAGAAATGATTGAATGAATAGAAAAGGTTGCAAAAGCCTGTTCCTGTTCTAGTCTGAGTGTTGTCTAATAGTTGACCAATGACCGTGCTCCCTGAATTATCGTCTAGGGGTTGCGATAGGTACTCACTTGAGCTTGGCCGCCTGCGTGGGCTCTAGGATGAGACGGAGCTGCTCGCACAGCTGCTGGGACAGGGCCGAGGTCAACGTCTGGTACTGGTGCCACATGGCTGCCGCTGCACTCTCCTGTAGGTCAAGACCACGGCATGAGTTACACATCTTAGTTGCACACAGAGATCTGAACTTCGAGTGGTAGGTAATGGGAACAGAGAATGACAGGGTAAATAGTGTCCGGTTATAGGAATGTTTTGCAGGACATCCAAAGTGCTGGTACCTCCTCCCGTTCTCCAGGGGCCTGTTTCATCCAGGCTTCCAGCTGCAGCTCCATCTCCCTCCTCAGTTCCTCTGGGTCGCGGACTGGGTTCTGGGGACACACAAGACATTTAGCTAATCTTATACAGAGCGCGCCAGAGTTTTCTGGCAGATCCGTTTCTTTAGTAGTAGAGCACAAAGCAGGTCTCGGATCATCTCTCGGGTACGTACCTGCAGTGTGTCCATCAGCAGCTCTGGGACGGTGTGGAAGGTAGACTCTGTGCTCCTCTGTGGGTGCTCCTCGTCACTGTGACCCTGTGTGTCTTTTGGCTTCTCCTCGTCCCCTTCACACTGCCTCTGAGCCTCCAGCTCTCCGCTGTCTAGACCTACGGTGGGGAACAGACACAGTAAGACACATTAACAACAGGCAAGCGCACGCAAACGCGCACACACACACACACGAGATGAGTAGATGGCTGGGGCACCTTTCTGCGATGCTCTGTTCGACTCCAGCTTCTCTGGCTTCAACTCCTGGGCCTCAACAGCCTGCAGGTCCTTTTCCTGCTCCTCTGTATCCATAGCAATGTCCTCATCCTCTTGGTCCTCCTCTTGGGGGGCTCCGGCTGGTTTCTGCTGGTCTGCACTGGCAACATCTGTAACATGTCAAGAGACACGATGGTTTTAGAACGTTACCGGCTGTCGTCTTCGAGGACGAGAATAAAAGTGTGAAGTGAACTCCGCGGGATGGATATCTGTGCAGCTCAGTGTTCTGTGGTGCGATCACTGCCTCACCGTATGTCTGCGTGTCGTAGGCCGTCTCTCCCTGTTTGATGTGCTCGTACAGGTCCGACTCCCGCTGGGCCTCAGTCTGGTTGTTCTCAGTCTGCGTCTTTTCCGTACTGCTCTCCACTGTTCGCAGGCGCTTGCTGATGCGCTCGTTGTAGTCGCCCGTCGAGCGCTCGTTGTCCGCCCGCCCAGGCTTCCTCTTGAAGCTCTGGAACAGCCAGGTCGGAATTAGAACCCATTTAGAAATATATTGCTCATCTTAAAACACAAAAAAAACTTCAACTCAAGAACACACTGCAGAGCAAACCCATTCCACGGAGGGCTGGAGTGTCTGTGGGTTTTTAGTTTTTCCCTTTCAATTAAGACCTAGAACAACCAGGTGAGTGGAGTTCTTTACTAATTAGTGACCTTAATTCATCAATCAAGTACAAGAGAGGAGCGAAAATCCGCAGGCACTCGGCCCTCTGTGGAATGAGTTTGACACCGGGCCGGAGAGAGTCGTTGACCCGACATACCTGTGTCTTGCTCTGGCTCTGTTTCTGAGAGGACATCCTTGCCATGAGTTTGGACTCGTGCCCCTCTGACTGACTGGCATCAGCTGCTCCGGTACCGTGCTCCTGGACAACAACACAACAAAACAAGAGGGTCAAATGTGTGGATTTAGACATTTACATGGGCTGTAAATGGGTTGGGTGAGGTGGGTGTGTACCTCTTTAGCTTGGTCTCTCTCAGATGCTTCTCCTGCCAGCTCCACGGCCGTCTCACTCTGGACGTTCTCCTCTCCCGTCTGACCGTCCGTGTTGTGCTCCTTCCTCTCTGCCGACTCTGGCTGCTCCTCATCCTCACCCGTACCCTCCTCTTCCTCCTCCTGTGGGCAATGATGAAGAAAGGCGTTAAACACCCGACTAGCAAAACTACCTGCTCTAGGTACATCTGAATCCCCAATGTGCAAGAAGGTCTCTTCTCTTCATCAAACAACCTTTGGTTTCTGGCCTTCGTTTGCAGGGATGGCCATGTCCTCCTCTTTCCCTGCCTCCCGTCCTTCATCCTCCTCCTCCTCCTCGGGTGACTCTTTGTCCTCCTCTGTTTGTTCTCCTCCACCTCCCTCTTCCTCCTCAGTCTTGGCTTCCTGGCCTTCCTCCTCTCCTTGTTTGTCAGTCTGATCTTCAGTCATCTCCTCAGCTCCTCCCTCCTCATCTTTCTCTGCTCCCTCCTTCTCGTCCAGCTCCATGGGCTTCTCGTCGATGTCGAACGGGTTTTCCTCTGGAGGAAATAAACAATGGTCACACACTGGTTCTGTGGTGTCTCCACCTGTGTCTTTCAAACAGTATTTGTTTTCTTTCAAATTATTTAGCTGCGCTTCAAGGGGCAGTAAAGTTAAAAACACGATTGTCCTGTTTTATTAAAGATATTTCCACGTGGAGGTCAAAATAACACCGAAATTGATAATGCCATTTTTGTGTAAGATCTATTTTTTGGCACATATCATGATGTCACAATGTGATCTGATTATAATAGACCAATGACTGTTCATCTGGGTAAGGGGGTGGGCTCTAGACCTATCAGCCAATCAGGGCTGTGTATGTAAATATCTTAAAATGTGTTTCCTAAAGCCCAGATGATCAGACTGAGCATTTCAAGGGCCAAAGGAGGATCAGTGAAATATATATTAGAGTTATTTTCATTACATAAACACAGTAATTTATTAGACAAAGTGATGATTTAAAAATACAATTACAGAGACTGCATGGGGGCTTTTATTCAGCTTGCCTGACACAATGGACCCAATACAATAGTCCCAAAGTGCAAACCCTGCCTACCTGGCATTCCAACACTGAAAGTATTTGTAAGAAGACAAATAATATTTGAACCCAGGTATGTTCCTCTCCTCCCCTGTTGACCCCTGACCCTTGCTAAAGCCTCACCCTCTCCCTCTCCATCCCCCTCGTCCCCAGCCTGCTCCTCCTCCTGGTCCAGGTTGAGCTCATCAGGCAGGTCCATGACCTCCGGGTCAGGCTTCTTCTCCTGCTTCCCGTGGTACGGGTCCACCTCGTTCTCATCAAACTCCCGCTGGAACACAAGAACAGAAAAACTCAAATTAGATACGGTCTGGCAGTCCTGTTAAAACACACCCAGCTACAGCCTGAGATTTAGTGGCCGATTGCTCATTACACAGCCAGGGACAGTTTGACCAAACTACTAGTCTTTCGAAGTCAACATCGTTTCCTAGTTTAAGCTTACCTCGTCCCCTTGTTCGTTGATCTTCTCCTTCTCCTCCTCGTCCAACTGTTGGTCTTTGTCGTCTTTGTTCTTGTCTTTTTTGGGGTCTGCTGCATCCAGGTTGTCATCCTTGGCGACCAGTTCTGATTCCCCCTGAAGACAAACAGAAGAACAATTACTAAACAACGAATACAGTAGCATGCTGACTGGTCGCAAGTGGTAGATACTGCACTCGCTGTCAGATATGTGAACAGTTTGAATCAAATTCTTTCTCCCCGTACCTGGTCCATTCCTTGGCCTGACTCCTCCTCGTTGTCACTGCCCTCCTCTTCGTCATCCTCGTCCTCATCATCACCCCACATCCTCTCGTCCAGCGTGTCCGTCTGGCCCTCGCCCAGGTCACCCATCTTTTTATCCAGATCTTCATCCTCCTCTTTGTCAGACTCCTCCTCGTCATCTTCACCTGAAAAGGAATAACCAAGAGTGCTTTGCGATGTGAGACCAGGGTTGGGTTTATTAGGGCATGCAACAGAAAACCGTTTTGCAAAAATGAGCGTTTTAATTGGACAAATTCGAGGTAGTCCCTTAATGTTTCAATTTTCTCCCGTTGCTGCCTAATGAACATGACCCAGGAGAAAGTTCAGACTGCCATGAGGCTGTGTGCGTTAAGTGGTCCGTCTTCCCACCTGGCTCTTGCTGGTCTCCATCATGCATCTGGCCGTCAAAGTCCTCAGACATCTCGATGGCGTTGTCCTCCTCCTCAATGTTCTTCTTGTCAGGCTCCTCCTCCTTCTTCTCCTGGCCTTCCTGGAACGTGTCCTCCACCTACGACAGAAACAGCCATTTTAGCTAGCAAAACGTTATAACTTTTGGGGCGAATCCCAACTCTCACCAAGTATATTGTTTTTACTTAGTCTCCCACTGACATCAATACATGACTCAGTGAAGATAGACTTTAGTGGAAGTTAGGATTCGGCCTTTCACGAGCAACGCTAGTCAAAAAACATAGACCTTATAGTGTCTGCATTATATTGTCGTTCTTGTAGGCATCACCTGCTCTTCGTTCTCGATCTTGTCGCTGACGTCTTTGGTGCCCTCTCCCTCTCCGATGCCACCGCCCTCGTAGTCATGGAACTCTGTGGCCCCCTCTCCATCCCCTCCCTCCATCAGCTCCTGGGGTAGACAGAAGCCCTGCAGGACAAGACAACAGGCCAATCAACCAGAAAAAAATAACTGCTGTACTGTAGGCACCACTGCAACGTAGGTAACTTACCCAAACAGTAGAAATAAACAGGTACTGAAACTACAGTTTGTCCTAATGTTTTTCACTACTTAAATCAAATGTTTACAAAAAGGTTTCACAGAGAACCTGATAGTATGTTTTAGAGCAGATCCCAGTAGAATGGATACAGTACACTACCTTCTGGGCGAGCTCAGTGAAGATGCCGGCCAGGACAGAGAGCAGTTTCCCAGTGCTCCTGTGGGCTCCCAGTGACACGGCCAGGTAGTAGCGTACCAGCTCTGAGTACAGCCCCAGCATGGGCTCCAGACGCGCCAGCAGCCTGCACGCCTCACTCAGCTCCTAAACACACAGCACACGGGACAAAGGAGTAAAACAGAAGGTCAACGGAGACGTATGAATATCACGAACAAAGTATTCTGAAACGACAGGACATCATCGCTCAGAAAACCTCAGGAGAAAGAAGTAATGAACTCCTATGGCGACTTTGACATCGTTGGCGTCCTTACAGAACCGTTGCGTTTCAGTATTATATCTCCACTACACTAGAGGGCGGTATAGGCTACAGTATATGCTGTGTTGACTGCACCCACCTGGAGCTGGTGAGACGGACAGGAGTCTCGGTGGACTCGGAGTCTCTCCACTAGCTGTTCCAGCGTGTCGCTGACCTCCCCCAGGGAGAGAGACGCCACCTCGGCTCCTAGCTCCTCCTCCAGCAGGCGGCTCAGGTGACCAGGCTTCAGCAGGTCCTCCTGGGGCGCCTCCACCTCACCTTCTGGAACAGGCAGATTGGAAATGTCATTTCCTGTCCTATCAATGATCAACACACTTTACGGGACCCTAGGATTGACCACGTTAATAAATCTTGGCCCAGTCTCACTCTGGCTTGCTTGGTTTGCTTTTTAGACAGCTATAAAGTTCTCCAGCAATAACAAATAGGACACAAATAAAATCCCCTCCCAGTTTCAGTCCTTTTTCTTCTGTTTGGTGCCTAGCGAATATGGCCCAGGTGTGTTATTGGAGGAAGACAGCAGGGGTCTCTCCTCACCTCTCTTGGTGTCTATCTGCTCTTCTCCCTGCTGCTCCCCCTCCCTCCTCTTCACCAGGGTCTGCACGGCAACCAGCACTGTGTTGATGGCCTTTTCAAGTTCAGCAGAGAACTCTGAGCGGAATGTTTGCTGGTAATCTGAGGGAGGGGGTGGGGGTGGAGGGAATATTATTTTAACAATGTAATAACACTGTGATACAATTTTAACACTAGTGTAATACCAATGGAATATATATTTTTTTTTTGAAACAGGCATTATAATATACATGTGACGGATTGATTAACTAAGCATGATCGGTCTGTTTTCACCTGTGTGTCCGTGGCCCAGGGAGAGTAGCTGGGTCTTCCAGGTGGTGAACTCAGTCAGGGTGGCCTCCACCTCTCCTCTGACGTACTGCAAGCCCCGGGTCAGCCCAGGCTGGGTGTCGGCCGTGCCCTCGGGGGTGGTGAACAGCTGCTCCACCGCGGGCATCTGTGCCGTCACGGAACCCAGCCGGTCATAGCCCGAGCAACACACAGAGAAGTGGCTCCTGGGGAGATGTGGAGGAAAGACATGAAGACCCAAGCTCAATGGTCTTATCTGTGTTAAGTTCCTGTTTAGTACTATCAGTATTCCTAATACTATCTTGTGCTCCTAGGCCTTACCAGGAGTGCAGCGCCCCCTGTGTGGACTGCAGTGCCACTGCATCCAGCTCCCCCTTCAGGCTCTGGGTTTGACCCAACATGTCCGCCACGCGCTGACTCAGCTGGCTCCAGGCTGGGTCTCCCCTCCTCAGCAGACACCCAGGGGGCTGCCTCTGAGACGCCAGGGGGGACGGGCACCTCAGGGTGGGCTCCCTCTGCCCGCCTGACCCGTCCGTCTGCTGGGGCCCCTCGGGGCAACACTGCAGCAGCCAGGAGAGCTGTTGGAGGAGGGTGACACACTGCGCCGACAGGCCCTGGGCCTTGATCACCCAGGCCTGGAGAGAAGCCTGGGGGGGGAGGCCACCAGCATCCTCACTGTGGGCCCGGAGGTGAGCCTGGATGCCCTGAACACTGACTGTTAGCCTCCTGCATGTGTTAGAGGATACAAGCCAAAAAGAGTGTTAGAAGGACAACTACAGATAGAGATACTCAAGTTGTCTCCCAAATAGAACCCTATTTCCTATATAGTACACTGATCTTGACCAGGGCCCGATGCGGAATAAGGTCCCATATAGGGAATAGGGTGCCATTTTAGCCAAACTGTAAGCTCCGAGGAGTAAGGTCATAGGTTAGAAGGTAAGGTTCACCTGTGGTGGACCCACTGCTCTGTGAGCTTGGCCAGGCGTCGCCTCTGTCTGAGCAGCAGCTTGAACAGGTGGGAGGAGAAGCCTCGGCACCGATCAATGTTCCCAATCCCCAGCTCCTGGAACACACACACACACACACAGTTCAAACTACGTCACAGTTTTTCAGACACCGTTAAGGCCATGGATATCTTATCATTTGGCACGTAACTCAGTGTTTTAGGCCCCATTTAGAACACACAAAATAACCAATATTTCGCAGTTGCAATGAAGTCAACCTGTCGGTCGTTCCATTTCAGTCTTTCACCTTAGCAGCGCTCTGGAGAGCAGTCATCATGGCCGTTCTGCGGGCCCACGAGCGGTAGAAGTACTTCTGACAGCCGTCCCACGCGGCGTTCATCTCAGTAAACAAACTGAAACAGACACGGTTCCATGCCACAGTCAACCAGGTACTCCGTGACGTGCCGCACGGCTATTCAAAGTGTAATATTTTTAACGTGTGGTGTCTAGCAGCCAGGTGGGTGCGTCTTGTCTTACCTGTTCTCCGCCTGCTCCTGGGTCCTGACTGCTGCCAGGGCGGTGTGCAGATCCAGCGGCTGCAGACACAGGGTCTCCTCTGGGTCCGCAGTCCTGTTCCAGTTCAGGCCCTTACGGTAGGACAGACCTGCACAAAGACAGCAGAGCCCCCGTCAAGTAAACGCCGGTCATAAAATACTGTACAGCATCAGCATCGCTGACATAAAGATGTATTTGGGATACAAAGTCTATGTGGAGGGACTCACCGATCTCAGCCAGCATCTTGAAGAGGTCAGACAGGGCCCTCTGCTTCTGCTGGAGGATGTGTTTGACCTCGGACTTCTGCTTCTCCTTCTCGGCTTTCAGGTCGATCGCGAGGCTCTGGAGGTCACGCAGGTTGCTGATGATCTCCCCTGAAATAAAAAACACATGTCTTTAGTCAAAACTATAATCATAGAGGGACTTTTCCCACAATCTAATCCGAGGCAGTAGAACTTCAGCTTCTCATCCAAAACCTTTGATATCTTTTGTTTTTCTCATTGCCATTTGTGATGGATTCTCAACGAGGCAGCACAAGCAGACGCTTCTCATCTAGAACCTGTGAGAGGCCTTAGTTTTTCTCCAGCTCTTACCGGCGAAGACGTCCAGGTCCTCAGAGAGCTCGGGCAGGGGGTTCTTCTTCACCAGGGTCACACACATCTTCCTCATCTTCCTGGTGAGGAGGGGAAGACGGCCCTGCAGAGATGAGGGCTCCACACCCGCCAGGCCCTCCTCTGGGGACTCACCCTGTAACACACAAGCACAGTCATTGCCAACATCATCAGAATGTAATGAAAGCGCTCTTTGTGGAGAGCAATACTGGTCCAAACTGAGTCAGAACAATAATGTTTTTGTGTCAGAACAGAACACTGATGTTGATGCCATAGTATACATGCCATATTAGTAATAGCCTTGGTTTCATGCATGTTAACATTAGAAGCCTCCTCCCTAAGTTTGTTCTATTCACTGCTTTAGCACACTCCGCCAACCCGGATGTTCTAGCTGTGTCTGAATCCTGGCTTAGGAAGACCACCAAAAATTCTGAAATTTTAATTCCAAATGACAACATTTTCAGACAAGATAGAACTGCCAAAGGGGGCGGTGTTGCAATCTACTGCAAAGATAGCCTGCAGAGTTCTGTCCTACTATCCAGGTCTGTACCCAAACAATTTGAACTTCTACTTTTAAAAATCCACCTCTAAAAACAAGTCTCTCACCATTGCCGCCTGCTATAGACCACCCTCTGCCCCCAGCTGTGCTCTGGACACCATATGTGAACTGATTGCCCCCCATCTATCTTCAGAGCTCGTGCTGCTAGGCGACCTAAACTGGAACATGCTTAACACCCCAGCCATCCTACAATCTAAACTTGATGCCCTCAATCTCACACAAATTATCAATGAACCTACCAGGTACCCCCCAAAGCCTTAAACACAGGCACCCTCATAGATATCATCCTAACCAACTTCCCCTCTAAATACACCTCTGCTGTCTTCAACCAAGATCTCAGCGATCACTGCCTCATTGCCTGCATCCGTAATGGGTCAGCGGTCAAACGACCTCCACTCATCACTGTAAAACGCTCCCTGAAACACTTCAGCGAGCAGGCCTTTCTAATCGACCTGGCCGGGGTATCCTGGAAGGATATTGATCTCATCCCGTCAGTAGAGGATGCCTGGATATTTTTTTTAAATGCCTTCCTAACCATCTTAAATAAACATGCCCCATTCAAGAAATTTAGAACCAGGAACAGATATAGCCCTTGGTTCTCCCCAGACCTGACTGCCCTTAACCAACACAAAAACATCCTATGGCGTTCTGCATTAGCATCGAACAGCCCCCATGATATGCAGCTGTTCAGGGAAGCTAGAAACCGTTATACACAGGCAGTTAGAAAAGCCAAGGCTAGCCTTTTCAAGCAGAAATTTGCTTCCTGCAACACTAACTCAAAAAAGTTCTGGGACACTGTAAAGTCCATGGAGAATAAGAACACCTCCTCCCAGCTGCCCACTGCACTGAAGATAGGAAACACTGTCACCACTGATAAATCCACCATAATTGAGAATTTCAATAAGCATTTTTCTACGGCTGGCCATGCTTTCCACCTGGCTACTCCTTACCCCGGTCAACAGCACTGCACCCCCAGCAGCAACTCGCCCAAGCCTTCCCCATTTCTCCTTCTCCCAAATCCATTCAGCTGATGTTCTGAAAGAGCTGAAAAATCTGGACCCCTACAAATCAGCCGGGCTAGACAATCTGGACCCTTTCTTTCTAAAATTATCTGCCGAAATTGTTGCCACCCCTATTACTAGCCTGTTCAACCTCTCTTTCGTGTCGTCTGTCCCAAAGATTGGAAAGCAGCTGCGGTCATCACCCTCTTCAAAGGGGGGGACACTCTTGACCCAAACTGCTACAGACCTATATCTATCCTACCATGCCTTTCTAAGGTCTTCGAAAGCCAAGTCAACAAACAGATTACCGACCATTTCGAATCTCACCATACCTTCTCTGCAATGCAATCTGGTTTCAGAGCTGGTCATGGGTGCACCTCAGCCACGCTCAAGGTCCTAAACGATATCTTAAAAGCCATCGATAAGAAACATTACTGTGCAGCCGTATTCATTGATCTGGCCAAGGCTTTCGACTCTGTCAACCACCACATCCTCATCGGCAGACTCGACAGCCTTGGTTTCTCAAATGATTGCCTCGCCTGGTTCACCAACTACTTCTCTGATAGAGTTCAGTGTGTCAAATCGGAGTGTCTGCTGTCCGGACCTCTGGCAGTCTCTATGGGGGTGCCACAGGGTTCAATTCTTGGACCGACTCTCTTCTCTGTATACATCAATGAGGTCGCTCTTGCTGCTGGTGAGTCCCTGATCCACCTCTACGCAGACGACACCATTCTGTATACTTCCGGCCCTTCTTTGGACACTGTTAACAACCCTCCAGGCAAGCTTCAATGCCATACAACTCTCCTTCCGTGGCCTCCAATTGCTCTTAAATACAAGTAAAACTAAATGCATGCTCTTCAACCGATCGCTACCTGCACCTACCCGCCTGTCCAACATCACTACTCTGGACGGCTCTGACTTAGAATACGTGGACAACTACAAATACTTAGGTGTCTGGTTAGACTGTAAACTCTCCTTCCAGACCCATGTCAAACATCTCCAATCCAAAATTAAATCTAGAATTGGCTTCCTATTTCGCAACAAAGCATCCTTCACTCATGCTGCCAAACATACCCTTGTAATACTGACCATCCTACCAATCCTCAACTTTGGCGATGTCATTTACAAAATAGCCTCCAATACCCTACTCAACAAATTGGATGCAGTCTATCAGAGTGCAATCCGTTTTGTCACCAAAGCCCCATATACTACCCACCATTGCGACCTGTACACTCTCGTTGGCTGGCCCTCGCTTCATAATCGTCGCCAAACCCACTGGCTCCATGTCATCTACAAGACCCTGCTAGGTAAAGTCCCCCCTTATCTCAGCTCGCTGGTCACCATAGCATCTCCCACCTGTAGCACACGCTCCAGCAGGTATAGCTCTCTAGTCACCTCCAAAACCAATTCTTTCTTTGGCCGCCTCTCCTTCCAGTTCTCTGCTGCCAATGACCGGAACGAACTACAAAAATCTCTGAAACTGGAAACGCTTATCTCCCTCACTAGCTTTAAGCACCAACTGTCAGAGCATCTTACAGATTACTGCACCTGTACATAGCCCACCTATAATTTAGCCCAAACAACTACCTCTTTCCCAACTGTATTTAATTAATTTATTTATTTTGCTCCTTTGCACCCCATTATTTTTATTTCTACTTTGCACATTCTTCCATTGCAAAACTACTATTCCAGTGTTTTACTTGCTATATTGTATTTACTTTGCCACCATGGTCTTTTTTGCCTTTACCTCCCTTCTCACCAAATTTGCTCACATTGTATATAGACTTGTTTAAACTGTATTATTGACTGTATGTTTGTTTTACTCCATGTGTAACTCTGTGTCGTTGTATCTGTCGAACTGCTTTGCTTTATCTTGGCCAGGTCGCAATTGTAAATGATAACTTGTTCTCAACTTGCCTACCTGGTTAAATAAAGGTGAAATAAAAAATATAAAAAAATAACAAAAATATTGACGTTGTATATTATTGCCACTCGTCTGTGTGATCCGAGTGATTGTGGCTAGAGGGTGGTTTGTACTGCACCTGTAGGTCTCTGGCCTTGCCAGGGAGGGCGTTCTTCAGGGCATGGTGAAGCCTGTGCAACGGGGTGTTCTCTTGGTTGGCATCCACACTGTCCAGGCTGGCACTGTCCCCCTGCTCCATCAGTGCCGGGGCACACGGCCCGCTCAGCGCTGCCTCAAACTTCTTCACAAACTTGAACAGGGTGCTGGGAAACCATAAGAGTGGTGGATATTGTCATGTATTTACTGGATGGGGATCAAAGGTCAAATGGTATGGCGTAACGGTCATTTTTTTGAATACACAAGAAAATGAGGATATTTTATTCAACAGGCAGTCTTACCGATGGGTCTTGTCCACCGACTGTTTGATGGACCAGAAACTGACGTCGTTCCACTTGGAGATCTTCACAAAGTCCTTGAGATCCTTCTCAATGGGCTGCCGGAGCTGAGTGACTTTGGTCTGGATGCATTCTGAGAACTGCGTGTAGTACTTGTGCAGATTCCAGAGGAGACTGCAGAGAGTTTCTGTGAAAGCAGGAAGGACTTCCTAGTCAGGACTACATCTGCATGTTTGAAAAAGGTGAACACCAAGTCAACGGACTTAGCGCAGACTACTGTGTGTCTGTAAAAGTATGCATGTGAGGGGACGCTGGGTTGGGTCCCACCTTGTCCGTGCTGGCTGGGGGCCAGGAGGAGGTGGCAGTGGAAGCTGAGAAGCATGGCCAGCCGCGTGTGGTACTCCCCTAGCGTGGAACCCTCCATGAAGGCCTGCAGCGTGGACGACACCGTGGACAGGGACAGACTCTCCAGAGACAGATCACCCTCTACTGGAGACAACAGAGGACAGGGAGAGTTAGCTGGCT
The DNA here is from genome assembly GCF_021184085.1 of Oncorhynchus gorbuscha. Classification (NCBI taxonomy): domain Eukaryota; kingdom Metazoa; phylum Chordata; class Actinopteri; order Salmoniformes; family Salmonidae; genus Oncorhynchus; species Oncorhynchus gorbuscha. The sequence goes on from NC_060186.1 coordinate 39,561,997, forward strand.
AATACTCCAGTGTTCATTAGGGCATGCAATGGAAAACGGCGTCAAATTTTTTTTTTTCCCGACGGAAACCCCCCAAAAATTGTGTGTTTCTTATTGGACAGGTCCAGGTAGTCCCTTCCTTGTTTTAGTCTGTTTACTTCCGTTCGGTACCGTATGAATGTGACCCAACATTTTCATACCTGTGCCGGTGTCCATCCTCTGCTCCTCCAAATATCTCTCAACCAGCTGGTAGAGGGAGAACCAGTGCTTGGTGGATCTCTCTGTGTGACGCTTCAAGGCGTTGTCCAGACTGCTGGACCAACAGCTGTTAACACATAGAAATAAATAAAGTAGAAAGACCTTAAAGTCTAGCGGGTTGTGGGAAACCGGATCCATTTTTCTCCCATAGTGTCAAAATGCATGCCAATTGCTCACCACGTCTACACTACAATAACTCTTAACAGAAAATGATACGCATGATGAAGAAGATAAAAAAGGTAACAGTATCATAACCAGGAGTGTAACCCTGCCTGCCCGCTGTTCCTTACTTGAGCTCCAGTTTGCGCCACTGGATGATGAGGTTCGTGACAAGCTCCAGCTCCCTCCTCAGAGACACCTTGCGGCTGGCGTTGTTCTCCCACTCCTGAGGAGGGCAAAGGGGGTGAAGTTAGAACAGGGTTAGGGCCATTATAGTAAGAGATGGCCCTGCATCCCAAATGGCACCCTATTGCCTTTATAAGGCTACTACTTCTGACTAGGGCTCAGGGCTATAGGGAGACATTTGGGGAGTGGGTATGGAGCCCGGTCGGCTCGGGGATTCAAACCAGCGACCTTTCGGTTACTGGCCCAACGCTCTCTACCTGCCGCCGCTGGATAGCCTGGTCACAGGTCTGTTTGTATGGTTCTTGCCATCTCCTATAGTCAGCATAAACATACTGCACAAACATACTGTATCTAGGACCAGGCTAAGAGAGAGGGAGAATAACAGCAGTAGTGGCAGGAGGACGCACCTGGGCTTTGCTGAGCAGGATCTCCAGGCCGTTGAGGAACTTGGCCAGTGGGCTGGCCAGACTGAAGCCCATGATCCTCTCCATCACCACCGTCAACTGGAACAGAGAGACGGAGACAAGCTCAGCAACACTAAACACCTGAATGCTTACTGATGCTGGTGGCAGGATGCAGTAACCTACTGTTAGGTTCTTGTTTTATCAGAGTAAATAACTCACGGACACTACAGACGCTTTAACCAAGTTTACTTCTTCCCAAAAGGGTCGTGACAGCTGTAATTCTGACAACCAGACATTTCTCACCATCACAGGTATGTATGTATGTATACACACACACACACACACACACACACACACACACACACACACACACACACACACACACACACACACACACACACACACACACACACACACACACACACACACACACACACACACACACACACACACACATATATATATATTTATATATATCCCATTTAAGACACTCCTCCTTCTCTCCAATCCTTACATCTTATGGTTAAACAGGAAGAGGGTAGTAAAACCTGTATTACTCCCTTCAGGGGATCTGACCTGACCTCAACCCCTCCTTCGCCTAATCCACAGATGTTCATCTGCTTCCCGTATAGCAATCCTTTGATCTCCTCCCGTCCACCCAGCACATTCCACAGCCGCTCTGTCTTTCTACAGATCTCACTCCTTAATATACTATGTGTCTGATCTATCGTGTCTTTAATATCTCAACGTTCAACATTTCGAATCCAACCCCATGTTAAATTTCTCTCTTGTGAAAGCCTTTGGATTAAGTGGATTAAGTAACAAGTAATATTCATTCAAAATAGCACTCAACTACTAAGTTCAGCAAACCCTTAAAAGGGGATATGAGATACGAGACACTTATAAGCCCATAGGTTGGGTCACTCATGGTTCTTACCTGCACTAGGGCAGGGTGCTCGGGCCACTCCTCCAGCCTCTGTCTGACAGCCAGGGCCAGCTGTTCCAGTACAGGCAGACACAGGCGGGCCTCGCTCATGTTGGGCTGCTGGTAGAAGTCATAGGGCCCGTCTGGCTGGAGGGTCAGTCCCTGGGGCCCCGGGGTCCCCTGGACAGTGTTCTGGAGCAGGGCGCTGAGAAGCAGCTGGGTGCCTGTCATCTGCTGGTCCATCTCAGAGTCTGAGGGCCACGCGGGGGAATACCGATTTAGACAAAGTCGTAAACAGTATAACATGCCTGTAGGAAGGGCTTAAAAGTCCCGACACCTCAATTTCAGGTTTTGTGTAATTGTGTAGATATAAATACAGACATGGCATGACTAAGTGTCCTACCCACCCATGAGATGGTAGAAGCGTGACATCACAGGGGCTGTGGTCTGATAGGAGGAGACCAGAGCTCGGATGTGATCTCTGCTGTGAATGGCTGGAGCACTGGCCTGGTACCACAGTGATTGGGTGTAGCCCAGACAGAGGCGTTGATGGACCTGTACCACAGTGTTCATACAGGCTGGAGACAGGCAGCCAGCTTCGCTGGGATCTTCGGTCACTTCCTCCTCCTCTGGCTCTCCCCTGTCTGCTGGTCCTTCCAGACTGGGCTGGGCAGTGATGTCAGAAAAGTCCTGAGGAGAGAGAGAGAGAGAAAAGAGAGAGAATGAGAGAAAGAAAGTGAGAGAGAGTTAGAGAGGCAGGTTGTTTACGGTTGCAAAAGTTGACTAGGTGATAGTGAAATGTAACAAACTAAAGAGAGATTACATTGGATCCATTGGCTATCCCTGACGTGACTGTACCTTGTTAAACTGGGGGAAGCAGCGTCTGAAGTCTCTCTCCTCTTGCTCGTCTTCGCTCAGGCCCGTTCCGTGGAGTCTGCTGCGGTGACGGTACAGACTGGCCTCGAGCTGCTCTCGCTCCCGTGCACGTCTTTCCTGCTCGTCCCACTCGTTCACCAGAGCCTGGACATACCGCATGACAAACAACATGAACACTGGTTGGTCCACCTGACTATCAATCAATAAGATCAACAAAAGCCAATCAAAAAGTCGACATCCAATGTTATCCAATCAAAACGTGTGACGCCCACCTGACAGATGTGTCTAAAGAGTTTGAGTGTGTCCTGGCTGAGCTGGCCTGTGGAGAAGGCGTGACACTGCAGGTACAGCAGAGCGTTCAGGAGTAACGTCCCTGGCTCTGGGACCACGTGATCTGGGTCCGGCTGGGGCAAGAGTTTCCCTAGGCCCCTCAGAACATCCATGCAGCCCCTGGAGCACAGGTAGTCTGCCCTGGCCAGGTAGGAGGGCAGGCTGGGGGAGATGGAAGGGAAGGCCAGTAGGCAGGACACCAGCTTGGGCAGGCCAGGAATGAGGGTTAGGGAGGAGTCCACCTGGGATGCCACCAGCCTCATGCCGTGCCGGAGCTGGAGGATGGCGGTCCTCAGGGGCCCTACTACGTCAGGGTACAGCGGGTACTCCTCCACCAGCCTCTGGGCGAAGCGGTGCTGCGATGCCTGCCACACAGCCTCCTCCTTCAGCAAGCTCTGAGTCCCCGACCTGAATTTGGGGCCACTCCCCTGGAGGGCTTTCAGCAGGTGGGAGAGCAGGTCTTCCACAGCGGCCGGCTGGCCGATGCTGCAGAGGTAGTGCTGCAGCTCCTGGAACAGCCTGCCGTACTGGGGCTCGTTGGGCCTGCAGGCCTGTTTCCTGGAGAGCTCTGCTATCTGCTCCTTCACCTGCTGCATACGGATCCACAGGTACCTGCGGACACAGAGACAATGACGTTTAAAAAGACCCCATCTGGCAAAAACCAGTCAACCAGAACATATATTGCCGTGGTGTCTGTGGACACGTTGAGTTCTGATACTGTGGACGGTTGTTCACCTGATGCGAGGATGCTGGAAGCCGTCGGTGGTGCTGCTCTCCTCCAGCTCAGCTCCGGTCAGCAGCTGAGAGGACAGACTGCGTCCTCGCCACTCCTCCTGCAGCAAAGCCAGCTGGGAAAGAGAAGGGGCACTGTCGACGTCACATAATAGGGGCAGAGAATGAGCCTCAACTCCAATGTTAATAAAAGACCAGAGAAATAATATTTCCTGTCATTACTACACTCTACAAGGTTGAATTCAGAGACTGCTGGATTCAACTGGATTCAGAGACTGCTGCATTGACAGTGGCCCACCTCCTCCTGGGCGTAGTCCAGCTTGTAGGCCCTCTTCACGGCCGGGTCGAAGATGGTCTGTGGGGTCCAGGTCTTAATCTGCAGCAGGCCCATGTTGACCCAGAAGACCCCGGAGCGGACCAGCTGGCTGAAGCCCTGGACGCGGATAGAGCCCTGGACCCTGTTCTGGACAAACTGCTGCAGGCAGGTGAGGAGGGCGTCCAGCAGGCCTTCGGGGAGCAGGTTGGGGGGCAGGAAGTCCCTGAGGGCGGTCTGGACCTCCTGGGCAGCTACCAGAGGGTCCTGGTCCTCCACCAGGCTCTCGCAGGTCTCGGTGTAGCCCTCCTGCAGCCCCGGGGGGAGCAGCTCTGAAAGGGCCTGTAGCTGCCTGCGTAGCACCACGCCCTGCAGCCGCAGGTCAGTTCTCCTGAGAGAACCAACAAAGAGAGGGTGAGACAGAGATAATCTAGCCGAGTCAAATGGATATCGATAGTAGGCCTTGTAGATATGCACCAAAACCATAGATTGTGTGCACCACTCTTGATATAGGTAGGGTAAGGACTTCTCTTATTGATAGTGTCAGCGTTCTATGTCGTTTGTGGTGATTCCCCTCTATAAGCCTGGGGTGCGCGTGTCTTTCTCCAGCGCGTGTACCTGAACTCGGCCAGGGCCGGGACAGCCATGTTGTCCCACAGCACGGCGGTGACGTCTTGGAGCTGCTCGGTCCTCTCCCTCCACTCCCCCAGGGTGACCCGGGACGAGGACAGGAGGGACGTCCCCGTGGGGTCCCAACGTCCCCCTGTCTCGCTGCTGCTAAGAACCCCTAACATGCACCTGGACCACACGGCTTTGCTCAGCATGTCAGGACCCTAGAGGTGACGCAAGGAGAGTGAACGCCTCATTTACGAAAAACTCCAATTCAATTAAATAATTAACTAAATCCCGTCCACCAGCCGGCTCTGTATGTGGTACAACTGAGGTTAAGGAGTAAGAAGGTTAAGAAGTAACATATTGGAATCGGAATGGCGGGAAACGGAATTCAATTCAGTGATGTAAATGGGTCCAAATCCTGATGCACAAATCAAACCAACATCATTGACATCAACACACATTGAGATTGTTTTGGCAAGCAGTGAGCCTCTCTAATATCCTACATGTTACATTAGCTACCATTGTATCAGGTCCCAGAGGTGACTTGGATGATATCATCTGGCCCTCAGGACACAGGGGGTCCCACTTCAGCCAGCGCTCGGGGTCAGCGGTCACACTGCTGCTCCACAGGGCCGACAGGGCCTCCGACAGCAGATCACACCACACAAACTGCAGCTCCTCCACAGGCTGGGAGGGGAAATGCAGGCAGGCACCACAGTCAACAACACATGACACAAAACCACATCTCCTGTTCTGTTTGAGGCACAGGTACAGGGATGTCCTCTTGAAGGACAATACATCAACATGATAAATCAATTACACTGAGGGTAAACTGGTTGAACCACTGACCCGGTCACTGCTGAGGAGGAACCAGAGGGGCTGGAGCTGGGTGACGTTCATGGGGGTGGACTGGAGACAGAAGCGCAGGTGTTGGGAGACCTCGCGACGCAGGCTGTCCTCTGACTCCCTGTCCCTGTGGGCAAAAGTAAACACTGGTTAGTTATCGATACAACTACATGGCACAACAAACTTATTTTTGATGGCATTATTGCTGCTTGTGTGTGAGGTGTCTAATATGCCAAAGATGACACATTTGAAACGCTACATACTTTCAGGCATGATTCAAACTTTGATTCAGTAAAGGGAGATAAGTCCTCCATCCGTCATGAGGTGTACTTCCTCCATTGACCCAGTTTGGCCGTTCCCTTACCCCTGTGTGAGAGCCAGCTGCAGCAGGTCGGTGCTGAGCCTGAGCTGGTTGAGGACGGCCAGCTCCTCCATGAGAGGCCAGAGCTGGGCCCTGCGGCTGAGCTGCTGTAGCACCTCTCTACAGGGAGGCGCGCTGTCCCCCTGGTCCCCCTCGTCATGCACGGAGGAGGGGCGTACCTCCAGAAGGCCGCACGAGGTCATGTGATCCTGCTGCTGCTGGACGCATGACACCAGCCTCTCCAGGACACCTGGGGCCAGGATAGAATGGAATAATGAGTAGTTACACAGATGCAAACACACACAGATCGACACATAGACACTTCACTCTGCAGCACCAGGTTACCGGAGTTCTGGGGCTCTAGCTGGTTGTTGGCTAGCAGGACCAGGCCCCAGGCTTCTAGCAGTCTTTCCTTGGTGTCCAGGCCCAGTGCGGCTCCCTGCAGGCGGACCAGCTCCTGTCTCCACAGGGAGGCCGTGTTGTCCAGCCTCAGGTCGCCCACGTCCAGGGCCCTGCTCAGGACCCTCAGCTGGGAAGCACACTCAGCCACAGACTCCAGCTATGGGAGATGGAGAGGGAGACAGCGTCATATAACATGGACGATCTCCGTGAACTCTACCCGATGAAGGTGTCTGACAAATACCGTTATGCACGGTTTTAACTTGTAAAATAAATCATCGATTTTTCAACTTCAGTTAGCACCTCTACTCCACTTGAGTGCCAATAACAGTTAGGGCAGTGTAAAGGTGTTTGTCAGAGTGTATTGAATGCTCTCTCCCTCTGTACCTTGAATGGAAGGGGTTTCCCCAGGGTCTTCTGGATCCCCTTCAGGGCGGTGGCCACGGTAACAGAGGTGGACAGGACGGTCTGGATGGCAGCCGACACCGTCTGGAGCTCCTGCTGACCACTGGAACAGCAGGGCAGCACAGGGTAGTTGTCAGTCATTACATTGCAGCACGAAAACACAAAGTCTGCCTCCACAAATTGCCTATGTTAGTACGCTGACACCGGTCAAGTGTAGTGAACGATGTAGGGAATAGGTGACGTGACAACTTTGACTGTCAAGTCAAAGTGTTTGATTCTAAATGTCCAGAAAGTCCGTCGGAGGAGTCGAAATACTGACTCCTGGGTAAAAAAATGAAAGAAAGGAAGACGTCACTCACTCATGGGTGCCATCTCCCAGTAGCAGCTGTGGCAGCCGGAGGATGAGGTGTTTCTGGACCCACTGCCAGTGTAGCGAGAGGACCGACACTCCCTGGGAGTCGGCAGGCAGCGAGTTACACACCTGCCAGAACCGGTCTCTCCACTGCAGCAGCTGCAGGATCTGTGGACACCATAGATCCTGTTAATTACCATCGTTCTATTTCATTCCGTGGTGGACACACACACACGCTAAGGTTGACGACGGTTGCTGAACGAGAGAAACTAAAACGCAACTGCAATGACTACGATGGTATTACGACCAACCTCGAACATGAGGTGGTCAGATATGTAGGGCTGTCCAGTCTGCACGGCCTGCAGTGTGAAGGTGTCCCACAGGTCAAAGAAGGAGCGCAGGTGCATCAACACTGGGTGAGGCAGACGACCAATGTCCACCGTCCCTTTAGCGGTCAAAACAAAACTCCATCAATATTAAAACTCATATCACAGCCCCCCCCAATTACCATATACTTGACTGAGGACTTCCCCTGGGTTTTGTTCAACATGGTGTAACTGTATAGACGAATGCTGTACCTTTGGAGAAAGCAGTGGCCAGCCTCAACGCGCTGTTGTGTGCTGATGTCTTGATAGCACAGCTCCCCACCGCAGCCCTCTCCTCTCTGTCCGTCAACAGTATGATCCTGTTAGGACGCACATCACACCCAGGTTACTCAGCAACCACAGCCCCCGGTGTCACTAAACATCCAGACGACCGGACGGAGGTTGAATCCCAAATGGCTCCCTATATGTGAAAGGCACTAGTTTTGACCAGAGCCCAATATGCCCGGGTCAAAAAAAAAGCTGTGCACTACATAGGGAATAGGGTCCCATATGGGACACAGCCGGACACATACCTGTTGGCCACTGCGTTGAGAGCCTCCATGAACTCCATGTACCTCTCCTCGTCCTCAAAGTTGCACGTGTTGGCCAGAATGTCCAGGTACTGCTTGTTCCAACGCATGTCCACCAGAATCCTGTAGTCATCTAACAAGAACAGACGTGACCATTAACGTCAATTGTGCACATTTGTGAAAAGGGATTGTTTTGATGGGAGTTATGGTATGTAAGAGCTGTGCAAAAGAGCTGGAGGGTGTTCGGGAAATAGCCGGGGGAGTTTTTCTTTTTTTGTACAATCGGTATCTAACGTATACATTGAGGAATTGAGTTTGTTTAGCCTACCTGTGCTGTGTGGTTGCAGCAGCTCAGTGAGGCACTTCCCCTTCACAGTCAGCTTGCTGCTGAAAATGGCCTTCAGAGCTCTGTTCCCTGCCTCCAGCTGCACCAGTGCCACCTCTGAAACAACAAACGGATCTCAGAGACATCCTTCAGAGTAACCTGCACCACAGACAGACAGCTACAAAGCTCCACTGACCACAGAGTAGTCCCCTTGACACAAACAGTAATATACACCAAATGCACACCCCTGGTAGGCAGCAACAAAGCTACAAAGGTTGTTTTTTTTTACGAAGGAATAATGGCAGTGAGTGGAGCTCCCCTACCAGGCGCGTGCTTGTAGCTCTTGGCTAGGCTGGAGAGCCAGGCGGTGCGGAGCATCCAGTCAGAGTGCGAGGCCCTTTCGATGAGCAGCCTGACGGCGGTGGGTAGCAGGCGTAGGGCGTCACCGTCCTCCACCAGGTCCACCACGCCGCCGGAGAACACCAGACCCTCGTGCAGCGCTGTCCCGCTCTGAAGCGCCCTCTGGAGGTCACACAGGCTGAGCGGACGGCTCCTGGTGACACACGCACAGAGACACACGTCAATCCAAAAGGTTTGCATCATAGCTGCAATAAGACCCGGTAAAACTCTGGGGCCTAGTTCTAACCTGTTTCTCCGGGCCTCTGATCATATGATCAGTAAAAACTCCTGGCACCCCGACCTGTGGCCTACGAGTCTCACCTCTTGCCCTGCATGCTGAGCGTGTTGAGGCAGAAGGAGAGGACCTGTCCGTCGCGGAGGACCGAGGAGAAGCAGGAGTCCTCCGTGGATAGCAGGGCGGAGGGGAAGCCGTCGGGCCACACCCCGGCACACAGCAGCCCACTGCCCCAGTCCTCTGTGTCCAGGATGGACAGGCGACGCTCAATCACCTCCTGGGCTTGCTGGAACAACACAGAGCAGGGGACAAGACATGCAAAGCTTATAAATACGATAGAATATCAATGTAGGAGAATAAAAGTCGTATTGGACAGTGGGATGTCACTACGTAGATCTAGACTGGTCGCCGGGGTATCCTACATCACAGAGGGACAGGGAGAGGCTGATTGGCTGAGGGTAGCGGTGAGAGTTTCATACGGTGGTCTATAATAGACACGGTGGTGTTGGTTGGTACCTGTTGGCTGGCGTTGGTGCGTTGGCAGAGGGAGTACGCCTCACCACAGGCGTGCTGTAGGGCACTGGGCAGGTCCACCCCTCTCTGCAGCTGGCAGGACAGCAGGGCTGCAGCGTGGAGCAGGGAGGAAACGCATGACGCAGGGGAGTCTGGGTGGACAGAGAGATTCGTATCAGATGACTCCTCCTACGGATACCTTTGATTTGGGAGAAACAAGCAACGTGCCAACCCCAGCTGATATCTAACTGACATCCTCCATCTTTTGGAGAGGTTTCTCGCAGTGCCCAGGGCTTACCCCAGATGCTAGTTTTGATGTCGGTGTGTATCTCGATCAGCAGGTCAGACACACAGTCTCCGGTCACCCCGGCGGTGTGGAGTACAGTCTTCAGGTCCAGCGTGTCCCAGCAGACCCCCTCGTGTTCCCCTGGGATGTAGATCTCCACCCTCGGTTCCTCATGGCTCTGGAGATCGCTCCATGGACTGGGTCCATGGTCAGGAACAACCTAAAGGAGATGGGGAGATGTGATGAGTTGAGACCGGACTATCCAAACAGAGTGTGTGTGTGTGTGTGTAACCTTTTGTATTGTACCTGAAGTTGGGGTGTGGGGTGATGGAGGGGGTGGTTCCGTCGATGACCCCGCGCTCGTTGATGGTCAGACAGCCGCCGGGCTCCAGCAGGGCATTCAGACGGTCCAACACAGAGGGACTTAACACAAACAGAAACACAACAGCCATTTACCATCTACAAAACACTCTGGTGGCATCCTGCATCAGACCAAGGGTTAACTCAAACCAAGGGTCAACATAAACCCAGGGTCAACACAAACCCAGGGTCAACACAAACCCAGGGTCAACACAAACCCAGGGTCAACACAAACCCAGGGTCAACACAAACCCAGGGTCAACACAAACCAAGGGTCAACTCAAACCAAGGGTCAACTCAAACCAAGGGTCAACTCAAACCAAGGGTCAACTCAAACCAAGGGTCAACTCAAACCAAGGGTCAACTCAGAATATTTTCCTTCAATGTGATCATTTCAGATGCAGGCCATTTCTCACCTGCAGAAGTTGACGTTGTCCATGAGCAGCCAATCCCCAGCCTGCAGGGCCTGCACCAGCATGCCGTCCAGCCACTCGAAGCCTCCGTTACTCCAGCCGTCCTGCAGCTGGGCCAGACGCTCCTTCAGCAGGGTGAAGTCCATCTGCAGCTTGGACATGTCTGGAAAGAGAGGGTGGGGACACAGAACAGAGTTTACACTACTCAACCAGAGTTTATCACATGAAGATGGGTAGATATTTTCCTCGAGCAACAATATGTGCCATGAGCAAAATGCTATGGTGAGTTTCCCCACAGCCCCTGTGTACAACGACCCAGTGTACAACGACCCAGTGTACAACGACCCAGTGTACAACGACCCAGTGTACAACGACCCAGTGTACAACGACCCAGTGTACAACGACCCAGTGTCGTCCTTCTTTACTACTTGCGTCAAACATTTCATTAATCAACTACTCATACACAGTCATCATGATAATGATCGTCTGTTCCAGAGGGAGCTGCCTGGTCCTGACATGACCTCGAGGAAGATGCACTTGTACCTTCCTGCCCGTTTGTGTTCTTCAATCAAAATAAAGTGCACAAATATACCGTACCTGTGAACACCTTGAGTTTGGTGTTGAGCTTCTGCAGCAGGAGGATGATGACCTCCAGTTTGTTGAGCGCCTCCGAGGTCACCGCCCCCGGTCCTCTCCAGCCCCTCTTCCTTCAGCCAGCGGTAGAACAGGCTCCAGGTCTTCAACAGGAACTCGGTGTCCTGCACCCCGGCCCCGTCCAGCGACATCAGGCCCCGCCGCGTCACCATGGCGACGATGTAGTCCACGTTCTCCAGCACTTGCTGCCAGGGCCGCACGATGTCCACCTGGAAAGAGAACGGACCCAACTCAGCACTCCGGAAAGGAAAACGGAAGCCGACCCGACCCGTGTTGCAATCCCAACTCAACCAGCACTATAACTCAACACTCAATACTAAGAGCTCACAAACGCTACAAAGAACTTGGCCCTACAAAGAAGCGTGTATAGTGTGCGTGTTCGACTAAACTGCAGTCGGACTGCACGGAATCACTGATCTACAAATCAGCGTGTGTTCCTAATTACTACTCATTAGGTGTCCTGATCACATAACCACTCTGCTCATCGCCTTGCTAAAACGGATCCTCTCAAAAGTCTCTCTGTGATTGGCTACCTGCTCGAACCCTCCCAGCAGCTCGGTGGTATCCATGGCACTGTTCATGGCCATGACGCGGAGGCGGTGTCCGGTGAGCAGGGCCAGGAGGCGCACCAGGCTGGTCTTCCCGCTGGCCGTGGGGCCCACCAGCATCGCCATCCAGCCCATCTCCACACACTTCATCAGGGACTCCAGGGGCCGCAGCGCCTGGTGGGTGATGGACAGAGGAGGGTCCAGGGCCACAGGTGCACCTCCGCTACGCTGGAGCACAGAGAAGCCCACCTGGACGAGAGGGAGAGAGGCGGGGGACAGAGATGAAGGGCCAATTCACTGTCTCGATAATTAGCTCTGAATGACACCATTTTATCAGTACAATCAAAACATTTCTTGATAATATCTTTCAATAATAATAATACTATTAATATCTTTCAAAAATTGGATGGAGTTCGCAACATGACTGACCTGCAGATTGAGTGGAGTGATGTGGAATTGTCTTGATCCGGTGTAGGGCTCAAAGTCCTCACCAAACACCTTCCTGAACACAGACAGCACCTGAAGACACAAAACACGTCAAGTGATAAAAAATAAATAAAAAAGGAAGTTTGAACACAAACCCAGAGTAAAGGTTCTACATATGTACAGGAGTTGTAGTCTATATACCTGGGCTTTGTCTGCCTCGGTCCTCATCCTATCAGCGTACACCAACCCCACATGCTGACCCGGGTTGAAGAACCCTGGCGATTGGTCGGCCTGCATCAGCTGACACCAGCGGAACATGTCACGCAGGTTGAACTCCCAGGGGCCTCCTCTCTGACCCCACTTCCTCTCCACAGACACCTCATGGACCAGCTGTGGGAAAATAAGAATGCAATGCAATATTTTTTAGGGGAACAGAGTTAAGGAATATGAGTGGCTATACAAAATGGCGTTTAACACAGCCAAAAAAGGATTAGGAGAAATATGGTGGCCAACAAAGAAATGGGGCGGGGCCTCGGTCATTTCATGACATTACAGGTGGAAAAGACAAAAACAGAATTGAATCTCTATCAAACAAGTCCTCAACATAAATCAGAGGGACTATCGTGACCCATTTGACAAGGATAATGTGTTTTTTGGTCACTTTGCCATGCACTAAATGACACTAAATGTGAGGAACATCGGCCGCAGCTCTACAGGCTGGCGGGCATTGTCCTTGGCTGTGAGGTCAAATATGGACACACGTCACCTCCCCAACGGTCACAGAGAGCCAGAAAAACAAAGAGTTGAAAAGGGCTGAAGGGGGAGTCAGTGTAACAGGACTGCTCTACCTACCCGGTTGTTGAACTGCACCATTTTAGAGATGATCTGATTGTCAATGTTTGGGAAGATGGAGTCTCCTATGAATTCCATGTCCTCACTGGTCAGCTGATCCACAAACACCTGAGAAAACAGGTGAAATGTCTGTTGATTTCTTCCCCAAATGACTAAAATATATTCAAATCAACCATAATATTTATTCAACGTATCATTACATATATCTAAAACACTGGCTCTTAATCACTTACCTGCGTGAATCTGTTGAGGAAGGATTTGGGCAGGCCTTTGCGCCCCCCTCCTTGAGTGAAGGGGTTCTGGCAGCCAAAGATCTTGGTCTTCTGGTGTTGTACCTGGAAGCTCATGCCCAGCTCTGGAATGTAGATCTCAGCACGGTGGTCAAAGCAGGCGTTTAACCCCTCCAGGACCGACTGCGATGCTAAGTTTAACTACACAGAAAAACAGACGTGTTCATAAAATCGCATTCTTCTCCGAAACATCTCATTTATATCACCTAAAACAACACAAATTCAAGTAAGTTTATACAAATGTCTATTTGCTGGGGAGTTAATAAAAATAAAAAACAGTGAGAGCCCCCCCACCTCATCCAGGACAATCCAGTGTCCAGACTTCAGTCCAGCCAGGAGAGGGCCATCCCGCCATGCAAACTCTCCCCCTTTTCCTCCCTCCACAGGCAGGTCGGTCCCAAACAGGTCTGTCACATCCTGTCCGGAAAGGATATGACATCGTACATAGGTTTTAAAAGTGCTTCCACTTGTCCATTACTGTGTTGTTAATTCCTTGCTCATTTAATTCCACAATCTTATGAATTTATACCAGTACAACGATACGACAACAACATGTACCTGAAGTTGAAAGTTCAGAAATGACATAATAGTACTATATAGTACACACATATACAAAATATGAATCCAGAAACCTTCAAGTAACATTTGAAATTGGCATAATAGTAGTAAAGCCTTCTATATTAACACAAGATCCCCAGTGAAAGTTAGTGTACAGTGTCTTACAGTCTGCTCAGAGAGGTTGATCCTGACCAGGTGGTTCCCAGAAGCCTTTGCCAGGGCGGCCACCAGGCTGGTCTTGCCCACTCCAGGGGAGCCCTCCAGCAGCACGGGTCTCTGCAGCTTCAGGGCCCGTAGGAGCCTCTGGGCGTTGACCGCTGTGGTGCCTGCGGCTATGGCATAGTCAGTCAGGCTCCTGCTTTCCCTCTCCGGGCCTGATCAGAATCAAAGGACGAAAAAAAATGGATGGAAAAAGGAAACAAAAATCTATGAAAAAAGGTAAACACATTCAACACCAACGACACACAGAAACTGAAGGATGTTTTTTTTTTTTTACAAAAACAGATCCATTAAACCACACGCTCCAGTCTTGCTTCCTATGGCACCCTATATAGTGTACCACTTTTGACCAATGGGCACATGCTCTCGTCTAGGATCAAAGCGTCCCACACCTGAGGGTATGTAGAAGGGGTCGATGCCAAAGAAGTCGTCCCCCCAATGGGGCTCCCTGGACAGGCTGGTGTCGTAGACCCTCAGCGCGTCCAGCATCTCCTGGTCCAGCTTGGTGATCCCAGCCAGTTTGGTACTCAGGAAGCTCAGACAGGCCCTGCGTGCCACCAGGGCGTTCTCCGCAGCAGACACCGTGGTCCCTGTGACACCATAGGAGGGGTCGCGTGATTAAACGATTCTAGTAGTTACTAAGCCTCTCACAACAGCAGCCAGCGTCTTCCACGTGCTGTGTATTCTAGCCACACATAAGCAAAACAGATCATTTGCTGTTGTAATCCCACACACCAACAACAGTCTTGTGTCTCAGTGTCTTACCTGAGCCGATGCCGTCCACGTAGACCAGGCACGCTGCGTGGATGAAGGCAGTGACCGTGTCCAGCCGGAGGTCCCACTCGGCCTCCTCCTCGCCCTCTTCCCCCATGGTCATGAAGCCGTCGGCGTCGCGCTCACACACCAGGTTGAGGAAGTTGACCCAGGACAGGATGTCCCTGACGCTGACCACGCATCGCCGCCCAAAGTCCTGGTTGGTCAGCCAGTCGATGAAGTCCAGCATGAGCTCGGCGATGTGTCCTCCTGGGTTGGGGGTCAAAGGGTCACGGTGAGAGATGGCCACAAAAAAAATAAGTAAAATGGATATTGAAAGTACTGGTGCCAAATTAACACAGAGGGTGCAACACATTTGAAGCAAAGCACGACAAAAACTGGAGAAGAGTATATAAAATATGCAGTCAGACTATTCTAGACTATCAAATGCTACTCCTAGATGAATAGCTGTATTATGTCTGTGGTGTGTGGAGGAGAGGAGTACCTTGGTGGTCGCTATCGTCCAATGAGAGGCCAGTCCTCAGGTTGTGCTGGATGATCTGCACCAGGTCACTGCGGCTGTTACTCTGGGGGCACCAGATCTCCGTGAACCTGTTCCTCAGCGCAGGTGAGAGCTGGACACACGCAGAGAAATGTTAACAAGTTGGACTGATCATGCACCTAACAAACAAACGTGCTTGTGGTCCTTTAGAGGCAGAGTTAGAAAAGAATAGAATATAGACTGTTCACCTCCTTCTTCCCGAAGTCTCCCCCAGGGTTCATTGTGGCTACCAGGCGGAAGTTCTGCCCTGCTGCAATCACCTCCACGTCATCGTCATCGCCACTTCCCTTCTCTGCCAGCACCAGAGACTTCTCCGTCTCTAGGACACTGAGCCAATCAGAGAGCAGGGTCAGAGCTTAGAGGTCAATGCCGTCTAATGAAGTGCTATACGCTAATTCTCGTGAGGAAGTGGCCCTATTCCCATATCCACACTAGCGTTCCATTTAGAATGAAGTCATGTTCCGGGGAAGGATCCTAAGTCGTATACCAGTGCCGATATTGGAGCATAGTCAGGGTGTGTACCTGTTGAGTCTCTCCAACACAGAGTCGTCAGCCAGGGAGATCTCGTCCATGAGGAACACCCCTCCCTCTCTCATGGCCAGGACCAGGGGCCCGTCGTGCCACTCAAACAACCTGCCGTCCTCAGCGTCCGCCTGTACAAACGCACAACGACGGGAGGAGGTCAGTGGGACTGCATTATCTGTTGCATTATCATTTGTGACTGCATGATCTTTACCCATACAGCATCATTTTATTGAATGTATTTTTTGACCTCAGCAAGATAAAAATGCCTTATGTTATGAAGAGTTTAATGACGGCTCCATTAAGACTTATACGTTCATAGTTCCATTTATATTGTGCCCAATATCAGTGTGGTATCCATCTACCTGCTGTGTCCCAGCGTGTCTGACAGGACGCAGGCCGCCCAGGAAGTCCGACGTCTCCATGTGCAGGTGACAGTTGAGGGAGAAGAACTTCTGTCCGGCCAGCGCAGCAAAGAGCTGGCAGATGGTGGTCTTACCGCACCTGAAGGGGGGGGGCGAGAACTTACGTTCTAATTGATCTGTCATTCTGAAGGCTAATACTTTAAAGTAGTGGCTTCCGGATAAGTAGACACAGAGATGTTCTGTAGGTACTACTGAGCCGTTCACTTTACCATGTTCGCTTTGGAAATTATATTTCTAATTCAAATGGACAATCAGGGACTCCGTATGAATCGTACCCAGTGTCTCCCACCAATAGAACAGACTCCCCGAAGCGCAGGGCCCGTCCCACCAGCACGGCCAGTCTCCTCATCCCCCGCGTCCACACCACGTGACGGAACTCCTCGGGCACTCCCGCGATGCTGTCCACGGACGGACCTGCCAATCACAATAACCCAGATTTACTCTTCGGACACGCTGACCAATACAAATGACCGGGCTAAACTTGATGGAAATCATTTGAGTTCATTTACGCAAAGGGAGGTGCGTAATGTCACTCCAGTTGAGACGGACAACGCCACGTGACACACATTCCATCCACTTCACACTCAATATTCATGTTCACACACTATTGTCCCCAAATAATGGAGAACAGTGACACCTCGTGTTCTCAACATCTGAAGTAGATATTGAGTACGTACAACCGCGGGTAATCTGTGGTTACTCTGACGTTGAATGTCCTGTGAGTGCATTGTATTGAACATTCTCCACACCACATTCTGCACTTTTGACATTATAGCTTTCGTTGCATGCTTTCCTGTGTCGTTGACACTCTCCTCCAATAGGAATTGTCTGTGATCGAACAGGGTCATGCACTCAGTTGGGTTGTGGTTCAATTGTTGTCTGTGTGAACCAGGCTCTGCTCCACTCACTAAACTGTGTGGTGAGCTGCTCCTCTGAGAACAGGTTGTCAGGGTTCACCGTCCTCTTGAAGTGTTTCTCCAGGATAGACTGGATGGTAGCGGCCTCCTCTGGCTTCCTCACTCGCCCAGCCAGCAGCATGAACCCTGAGAGAGAGAGAGAGAGAGAGAGAGAGAGACAGGGTTTGATTACATTATATGAAGTGGATGTCATCGACACAATCAAATAAAAAAATATATTTTAAAAAAGAGCACGGAAAAAGCAAGAGACAAAAAACGAAAATGTGCCTTTTGCGTAAGATAGGGGTGTGATTCGATTGGGCCTTACCATCATCAGCTAAATGCTGCAGCCAATCGCGAGAGGCGTCCGTCTGCTCCTCCAGCCGATAGCGGTCGGCCCAGCGGAACAGATCTCTCAGGGTGATGAAGCCATGTTTCCCAGCAAACACTGAGGATCCCCTGCGAAGAGACTACACACACACACACAACAGCATTACCTTAATGCCAAAAGCAATGAGTTAGCATGTGAAAGGGAGGCTCAAATATGTGACACTCACCTGGAGATCCTGCATGACCTTGACCAGCTTGGAGCAGTAGGACGGAGGAAGACTACATCTCTGCTGGAGGATGGTCTCTAGCTCGTCACTGGGCAACTCGTCAAAGTGAAGCTCCACAAAACGATTCCTGAAGGCCCTGGACAGCACCTGATGGGGGGTTAAGATTACATTGCAATCGATGAGACTCGGCCTGTCAAACTACACCGCAGAGTTCTGACACTTATTTTTTATTTATTATAGATTTCACCCAGTTCTTACATCATTCTGACTAAAATATCATGTCGTTTCAATAATGATTTAGTCTAGTTATTCCATGTGCACAAACATACATAACCTTGTCCAACCAATACTTTTCTGCATAACATTCTAGTCTCTTCCCAACAGAAGAAATAATTCAGCGTAGATACCGCACATCACATACAAAACAAACAGGGACACACAGAAGCGCAGAGTGAGAGCAAGTGTGTCCCCTGAGTCACCAATGGTCGGTTCGAGTCACGAGTCCCCATCTCTGAAGTCCAAGTCCCAGTGCTCAAAATAAAGTGATTTACCCAGTCAGATATAGTGAATTGACTAGAAGGATTTAGTCAATAAATTGCTTGCTATCCCTTTTCCTTTCTTTCTTTGCAGGCTACTGGTAATGTTACAGGGCCACGTTCTTTGCAAAATCCCATGAATAGAGCCAATGTTGTTCCGTATTCAACATGTCAGAAGGAAATATGCCATCTGAACATTCCAAAACGTTGCATCCTGCTGAACGCGCCTTGGGTTGTTAGGTATTGCTAGCTAATGAGGTAACAAGACTGAACTAGGCGTAGCCTAAACAAATGGTTAACGTTCCGAGTCCGCTAGTAGCCTAGTTTTCAGAATGGCCCGCGATATGCTTTATGAACGATAGAAGGACTAAAAAAGATTAGTAGCGCCGGTATTATGAGTCATATCTCTTGAATGGTAAGGACGAGAATCAAGATGTTTTCTCTGAGGAACAGAGGGAGATTTGGCTGCATATCCTGGCTATGAAATTCAGTGGGGAAAGTGGGAGGGTTACAAGACTACAAATTCAAAGACCGCCTACTTTTCTATACTCAAGGGAGAGAAAAACATAGCTTACACTGTTGTTTTACTATTAAACTATAAAATTTTGTAAAGCAGCTTGTGTTTCTTAACCCGGCAAAGGTAGTTAACTAGAAGGCTGGCAGTGACTGGTTAGCTACGGGGAAGCAAGACAGTCGCCTGGCGATGTGTATAATCGGAGGCGTAGCCTGTCTACCCACACTCCACACTTGAACCTCCGCAGCTCACCAGCTGATGTACAGTAGGCTGTGTGTACCAGGTGTGGCGTGTCCTTCTCACAGCTGAACAAAACTGCGCTGCACATCAGTGCTGCAAATATTAATATTGTGCTCATCACCGAAATGCTCTCAATCTCTCTAAAAACTATTGTCCAGTCTACTCAGTAGTCAGATTTTAGGTAGAGACAATTTTGACTCATCTCATTTTAGTCAACTGAAATTACAAAATCTATTTTGTTTTAGTCAATAGTTTTTTCTGGGTCTACTTACTCAGTTATAGTCTTGTCAATTGCCACAAAAAAAGTGTGTGTGACGAATATTCTTGTCACCATTTTTGTTGATGAAATTAACACTGCTACCACTATCACTATCCCGCTTTGGCTCTCTTAAGGGAGAGATCACATCGTACTCAGTGAGAAAATCTGCGTGCTTACTTGAAATAACCAAACTACACGATTCCAATTGAATCTTAAATATCCCACTATGGCCTGAGTGACGCGTACCTTTCTGCCTCCGTAGAAACCAGGAGGATTCTGGGTAGCGAACAGCATGAATCGGGGGTGAGCTTTGACCACCTCCTGTGTCTCTGCGACAAACAGCTCCCTGTTGTCGTCCAGCAGTCTGTTCAGTGCCTCCAGGACGTCTGTAGGGGCCAAGTTCAACTCATCTAAAATTATCCAGTAGCCTTTTCTCATGGCGTCAATCAGAACGCCTACAGGGGAAGAATACACAGAGGCACAAGACATTACACCGTAATCATGAACAGAGTGTTTACTACAGGCCGTGTGAGACACTGCAGGGCTACAGCGTGGAACTGGCCGTACCCTCTTTGAAGACCAGCTTGCCCCTGCCGTCAGAGGAGTAGCAGCCGATGTACTCCTGGATGTCTGTGTGCTCGTGGTTGTTGATCCGCACACACTGGTTCCCCGTGGCGGCCGCTATCCACCTGATCAGGCTGGTCTTGCCCACCGATGTCTCTCCTTGGATCAGGACCGGGTGGCTCCTGAAGAACAAACAGAAATACATAAACACAACACTTTCTACTGGCGCTTGGTCACCGTCTGCTTGTAGCGGTGTCCCACTGTGCAATTCGTGGAAGAGGAGTTGATTGATCCCCCCCCCCCCCCCCCCTGGCCTCGAGACTAGCGGTCATGTTCGTGTCCCAAATGGCGCACAGGGTTTTGGTCAGAAGTAGCGCATTACGTAGGGAACAGGGTGCCATTTGGAATGCAAACCCACGTGCCCAGAGAGGACGGAATTAATGAAGTGCCGAGAAACAATCAAGTACTTAGTGGGGACGGTGTGGCGCGGGAAACACGCGACAACGTTCGAAAACCAGCCACGTCGTCTTTATGGCAGCAGCGAGTGATGACGCAACTAATATTCCGCTAACAACAGCTCGTGTGACGCTCCGGTTGACGACACAATTTCCCTTTAAAGAAACAGAATCAACCCTGAATACAGCAGCCAGATAGCGGCTACGTCCAGAGCCATCAGTTTTATAGGACTTTTATTTAATATCTCCCATGTAAAATGTCAAATGGGGGAGAGAACATGGCTGACATAGAACGTTGACGTGTCATGAAAACACATCACAACGCAGAAACTTCAATGGCCCAATTAAATAAATGGTTTTGGGGGCTCCCACGGTTATTTGACGGCAGGTCGGTTTTCCTACCCGGCTGACACCACCCTGGCCAGGTCACGCAGGTTGAGCTTGACGGAGGTGGTAAGAATGTAGCTGGGGTCCAGGGCCGGCTCCATCTCCCCCTGGGAAACCCAGTAGCCTTCCATCTGGATGCAGGGTCGCCCAGTGGGCTCCGGGATGGGCTGGGGGAAAACACACAGATCAGGAGACACGGCTCAATCCTGAACTCATGATTCATTAAGCACTTGAAATGACCCCAGATTGTGCCTTTAAAATGTTCAAAAACACTCAGAAATCACATAAAATGTCTTCTGACCTAATTAGTCATTGTACAGGACTGCTGTTTTACCTGCTTTAGACACCTGAGGTTTCCCCCCATGATGTGTTGACACACCAGCTTCTGGACCATGGGATGGGAGCTGCGGTCCAGCTGGGTGAGGAAACTCAGACAGAAGCCCTGGAGAAAGACACCAATGGAGAATCTGGTGACGTCTGAACCTCTGGTTCATGTTACTAAGGACATCAACAGTGACAGAGCCTTTGGCCTCCTACCTCGTAGAGAGAGCGCTGGACGCTGTGGCAGGGGTTGGCTGCCACGTACTTCAGCGCCCTGCAGAGGGTACGCAGGCTATAGTGGGGATGGTGTCCTGTCCCATCCACCAGCTTGGAGGTAGCCTCCTTACGCACCGCCAGATAAAAGCTGCATCAACAAAATACATTGAATCAATCAAATCAGCAATCAATATGACATGACATTCAACGTGACTTTGTGAGCCACGTGATGGCTACGACAGTCTGTGTTCTGACCCCTGACCTTATGATGCCGTTGATGACGTTTTTATTCGGGTTCAATCCTTTCAGGTAGTCAGTCACCAGGATGAGCAGGTCTCCCTCATTCTCCAGCTCTTCCACATACAGCTCAGTGAACCTGGGAAAAGACAAAGGTCACAAAGTCAAACCACCATTAGTAGGGTTGTGGGTAAGTTAAAGACATTTCAGCCCCACACCAGGCCTGGTTCTCTCTTGTTCTCACCTGTTTCTGATGCCCAGGGGCAGGTTCCTCTTCCCCACGTCAGTCGCTGGGTTCATACAGGCAAAGAGACGGAAGTCTGGATGGCGAACCAGGGGTTCTGTGCAAAAATGTTTTATTCTGTCAGCATCAAAGTGATTTCCAAGGTCATGATCAACAAACAATTTTATGACCAAAATCATGAGAATATTAATTTATTACATGTAATATAATAGTGTTATAAAGTGTTGAACAGACCGTGCTCAGGTCTGTTCAACGCTGGTCCGACCAATCGGACTCCACGCTTCAAGACTGCTTCGATCACGTGGACTGGGATATGTTCCGGATAGCCTCACAACAACATTGATGTATACGCTGATTCGGTGAGCGAGTTTATTAGCAAGTGCACGGTGATGTTGTACCCACGGTGACTATTAAAACTTTCCCCAAACCAAAAACCGTGGATTAATGGCAGCATTCGCGCAAAACTGAAATCGCAAACCACTGCTTTTTATCATGGCAAGGCAACCGGAAACATGACCGAATACAAACAGTGTAGCTATTCCCTCCGCAAGGCAATCAAACAAGCTAAGCGTCAGTATAGAGACAAAGTAGAGTCGCAATTCAACGGCTCAGGACAGGGTCTACAGTCAATCACGGATTACAAAAAGAAAACCAGCCCCGTCGTGGACACCGACGTCTTGCTCCCAGACAAATTAAACAACTTCTTTGCTCGCTTTGAAGACAATACAGTGCCACTGACACGGCCCGCTGCCAAAACCTGCGGGCTCTCTTTCACTGTGGCCAACGTGAGTAAAATATTTTAACCCTTGCAAGGCTGCCGGTCCAGACGGCATCCCTAACCGCATCCTCAGAGCATGCGCAAGCCAGCTGGCTGGTGTGTTTACAGACATATTCAATCAATTCCTATCCCAGTCTGCTGTGCCCACATGCTTCAAGTGGGCCACCATTGCTCCTGTTCATAAGAAAGCTAAGGTAACTGAGCTAAACGACTATCGCCCCATAGCACTCACTTCTGTCATCATGAAGTGCTTTGAGAGACTAGTCAAGGATCATATCACCACCCTACCTGACACCCTAGACCCACTCCATTTTGCTTACCACCCCAAAAGCTCCACAGACGAAGCAATCGCAATCACACTGCCCTAACTCATCTAGACAAGAGCAATATCTATGCAAGAATGCTGTTCATCGATTACAGCTTAGCATTTAACCCTATAGTACCCTCCAAACTCGTCATTAAGCTTGAGACCCTGGGTCTTGGCCCAGCCCTGTGCAACTGGGTCCTGGACTTCCTGACGGGCCGCACCCAGGTGGTGAGGGTAGGAAGCAACATCTCCACCCCGCTGATCCTCAACACTGGGGCCCCATAAGTGTGTGTTCTTAGTCCTCTCCTGTACTCCCTGTTCACCCATGCACGCCCCATGCACGCAACTCAATCATGAAGTTTGCAGACGACACTACAGTGGTGGGCTTGATTACCAACAATGACGAGACAGCCTACAGGGGGGAGGTGAGGGCCCTTGGAGTGTGGTGTCAGGAAAATAACAACAAAACAAAGGAGATGATCGTGGACTTCAGGAAACAGCAGAGGGAGCACCCCCCATCCACATCGACGGGACAGTAGTGGAGAAGGTGGAAAGTTAAGTTCCTCGGCATACACATCACGGACAAACTAAAATAGTCCACCCATACAGACAGCGTGGTAAAGAAGGCGCAGCAGCGCCTCTTCAACCTCAGGAGGCTGAAGAAATTTGCCTCGTCACCGAAAACACTCACACTTTTACAGATGCACAATCGAGAGCATCCTGTCGGGCTGTATTACCGCCTGGTACAGCAACTGCTCTGCCCACAACCGTAAGGCTCTCCAGAGGGTAGGGAGGTCTGCACAACGCATCACCGGGGGCAAACTACCTGCCCTCCATGACACCTACACCACCCGATGTCACAGGAAGGCCAAAAAGATCATCAAGAACAACAACCATCCGAGCCACTGCCTGTTCACCCAGCTATCATCCAGAATGCAAGGTCAGTACAGGTGCATCAAAGCTGGGACCAAGAGACTGAAAAACAGCTTCCATCTCAAGGCCATCAGACTGTTAAACAGCCATCACTAACATTGAGTGGCTGCTGCCAACATACCGACTCAAATCTCTAGCCACTTTAATAATTTCAAATTGGATGTAATAAAATGTATCGCTAGTCACTTTAAACAATGCCACTTTACATCCACATATACATCCGGCGCCGACAGAGATGGCCGCATCACGTTCTTAGGAAACTATGAAGTATTTTGTTTCATCCCTTTACACTTGTGTGTATAAGGTAGTTGTAAAATTGTTCGATTAGTTGTTAGATATTACTGCATGGTCGGAACTAGAAGCACAAGCATTTCACTACACTCGCATTAACATCTGCTAACCATGTGTATGTGACCAATAAAATTGGATTTAATATACATAATGTTTACATACCCTACATTACTCATCTCATATGTAAACTCAACAAAAAAAGAAACGTCCTCTCACTGTCACCCACGTTTATTTTCAGCAAACTTAACATGTGTAAATATATGTATGAACATATGATTCAACAACTGAGACATAAACTGAGCAAGTTTCACAGACATGTGACTAACAGAAATGGAATAATGTGTCCCTGAACAAAGGGGGGGTCAAAATCAAAAGTAACAGTCAATGCAGCTGGTGGCCACACCAGATACTAAGTACTGCAGTGCATCTCCTACTCATGGACTGCACCAGATTTGCCAGTTCGTACTGTGAGATGTTACCCCACTCTTCCACCAAGGCACCTGCAAGTTCCCGGACATTTCTGGGGGGAAAGGCCCTAGCCCTCACCCTCCGATCCAACAGGTCCCAGACGTGCTCAATGGGATTGAGATCCGGGCTCTTCGCTGGCCATGGCAGAACACTGACACTCCTGTCTTGCAGGAAATCATGCACAGAACGAGCAGTATGGCTGGTGGCATTATCATGCTGGAGGGCCATGTCAGGATGAGCCTGCAGGAAGGGTACAACATGAGGGAGGAGGATGTCTTTCCTGTAACGCACAGCGTTGAGATTGCCTGCAATGACAACAAGCTCAGTCCGATGATGCTGGGACACACCGCCCCAGACTATGATGGACCCTCTACCTCCAAATCGATCCCACTCCAGAGTGCAGGCCTCGGTGTACCGCTCATTCCTTCGGCGATAAACGCGAATCCAACCATCACCCCTGGTGAGACAAAACCACGACTCGTCAGTGAAGAGACACTTTTGCCAGTCCCGTCTGGTCCAGAGACGGTGGGTTTGTGCCCATAGGCGACGTTGTTGCCGGTGATATCTGGTGAGACCCGCCTTACAACAGGCCTACAAGCCCTCAGTCCAGCCTCTCTCAGCCTATTGGGGACAGTCTGAGCACTGATGGAGGGATTGTGCGTTCCTGGTGTAACTCCGCCATTTGCCATCCTTTACCTGTCCCGTAGGTGTGATGTTCGGATGTACCGATCCTGAGCAGATGTTACACGTGGTCTGCCACTGCGAGGACGATCAGCTGTCCGTCATGTCTCCCTGTAGTGCTGTCTTAGGCGTCTCACAGTACAGTACGGACATTGCCATTTATTGCCCTGGTCACATCTGCAGTCCTCATGCCTCCTTGCAGCATGCCTAAGGCACGTTCACGTAGATAAGCAGGGACCCCGATAATCTTTCTTTTTGTTTTTCAGAGTGAGTAGAAAGGCCTCTTAAGTGTCCTAAGTTTTCATAACTGTGAGCTTAAATTGCCTACTGTCTGTGAACTGTTAGTGGCTTAACGACCGTTCCACAGGTGCATGTTCATTAATTGTTTATGGTTCATTGAATAAGCATGGGAAACCGTGTTTAAACCCTTTACGATGAAGATCTGTGAAGTTATTTGGATTTTTACAAATTATCTTTGAAAGACAGGGTCCTGAACAAGGGACGTTTCTTTTTTTGCTGAGTTTATATACTGTACTCTATACCATCTACTGCGTCTTTCCTATGCTTCATGGCCATCACTCATCCATATATTTATATGTACATATTCTTATTCATTCCTTTATACACACAAGTGTAAGGTAGTTGTTGTGATTTTTCTTTTAGATATTACTGCACATGTATGCGACCAATAAAATGTGATTTGATAAATTGTCATAACATGCTATGGAGAGCAGTGGGAGCCTCACCAGTGTCTCCGCGGTCCAGCAGCACCAGAGAGCCGGCGGTGCCTTCCAGCAGGCCACTCAGACACTCCAGGGTCTCTGCTGCAGCCAGGTTCATCTCATCCAGCAGGATCCACTCTCCTTTCTTCACCGCCTGGGCCAGAGTCCCCTGTGGAAAGATAGACACACACAGAGTTTAGCATCATAATAACAGGTTGGTGAGCAACAGGGATGTGTAGCATGTGTGTGTGTGTGTGTATAAGAAAGGAGAGGCTTTAGGTAAGCCATTACCTCCACAAAGGCAAAGACCAGTGTGGTCTCACAGGCTCTGATCTGCTGCTGGGTTTGAGCCAGCCTCACGGCCAGGGCTTCCCACTGGTCCTGCAGTAAGGCAGCTGGAGGAGACACAACAAAACCACACACTGAGAATAGCCTGAGGCAACACTTACATCGCTGTCACAGTGAGAGTAAGGCGAAGCTATTCAAGATGACAGGGGTTTAAGGTACTTCTGTCGTTGTTCCCCAAATGGCTCCCTATTCTCGAAATAGTGCACTCCTTTCGACCAGATCCCCAAAGGAATAGGGTGCCACTTAGGACAACATCTAAAGTGTCTGACGGTACCATTGTTCTTCTCCTGCAGCTCCGACTTGCCGAGGGCCGACTTGCAGACGTGGTCCATGAGCTTGAGCAGGTCCGGCCAGCGCTTGCCTCTGAAGCAGGTCTGCACGTGGCCCAGGAAGGTCAGGTTCTGCTTGCGGGAGTACGTCTGGGAAAACACGTCCTCGAAGGCCTCACGCAGGGGCAGCAGGATCAGCTTGTGGTCCACTGGTTTATAACTGCAGATCGAGGAAGAGAATATGCGTACTCAGTACCAACACAGGCATTTTCCCAGTCTGAATATGCTGGTATAGGTGAAACGGTCATATAAGAAAAGGACTTGCTAGGTCTTCTATTGTAATTCACTTACCCTCCTAGCAGGTCAGCTGTGTCGCTCTGCTGGTTCATATTCACCACCCGTAACCTGTGTCCTGGAGAGAGGAGAGGGAGCGAGGACAGGAGGCGAACAGAGGTGGTGGTTAGTGGGTTTCTGTATTGTACCATGTTGTCTGTGAGAGGAGCTTCCTGGCAGTGTTGTGTGTCTCACCAGTGAGTCCAGCCAGGTACTGCACAGTGGACGTCTTGCCCGTGCCCGTCTCACCAACCAGGAGGATGGGTTCCCCCTTGGTAATGCACACAGCTAGCTGTTCCAAAAGCACCGCAGAGGGTCGCGTGGCAGCAAATGTCTGTTTCTCACTGAAAACATGGAGGCAAAAACAAATGGGCATTTGCTTTTTTCCGGGTTTTTAAAGCCGGGTACAATAGATCTGATAGGTTTGGAAAGGAAGACTCCACGTGTTTTTAGTAGATTGCGGAGGCTTGGAATATTTGCTGGTTTATCATAGTGTGTCGTTATCGGAGTCGGTGCAGCCATCTGGTTTCGAGTCGGTGCGCGATGCTGGTTTCTCCACGCAGTGCACCGACAGAAACAAACATCTTTCTGGTAAGAAGAGGGGCGGGGGCGTATGCTTTATGGTTAACGAGACGTGGTGTGGTCACAACAACATACAGGAACTCAAGTCCTTCTGTTCACCTGATTTAGAATTCCTCACAATCAAAAGTCGACCGCATTATCTCCCAAGGGAATTCTCTTCGATTATAATCACAGCCGTATATATTCCCCCCCAAGCAGACACATCGATGGCTCTGAACAAACTTTATTTGACTCTTTGCAAACTGGAATCCACATATCCTGAGGCTGCATTCATTGTAGCTGGGGATTTTAACAAGGCTAATCTGAAAACAAGACTCCCTAGATTGTATCAGCATATCGATTGCGCAACCAAAACATGCGGACTCTCCTTCACTGCAGCCGAAGTGAGTAAAACATTTAAACGTGTTAACCCTCGCAAGGCTGCAGGCCCAGACGGCATCCCCAGCCGCGCCCTCAGAGCATGCGCAGACCAGCTGGCTGGTGTGTTTATGGACATATTCAATCAATCCCTATCCCAGTCTGCTGTTCCCACATGCTTCAAGAGGGCCATCATTGTCCCTGTTCCCAAGAAAGCTAAGGTAACTGAGCTAAACGACTACCGCCCCGTAGCACTCACCTCTGTCATCATGAAGTGCTTTGAGAGACTAGTCAAGGACCATATCACCTCCACCCTACCTGACACCCTAGACCCACTCCAATTTGCTTACCGCCCAAATAGGTCCACAGACGATGCAATCTCAACCACACGGCACACTGCCCTAACCCATCTGGACAAGAGGAATACCTATGTGAGAATGCTGTTCAGCGACTACAGCTCAGCATTTAACACCATAGTACCCTCCAAACTCATCATCAAGCTCGAGACACTGGGTCTCGACCCCGCCCTGTGCAACTGGGTACTGGACTTCCTGACGGGCCGCCCCCAGGTGGTGAGGGTAGGTAACAACATCTCCACCCCGCTGATCCTCAACACTGGGGCCCCACAAAGGTGCGGTCTGAGCCCTCTCCTGTACTCCCTGTTCACCCACGACTGCGTGGCCACGCACGCCTCCAACTCAATCATCAAGTTTGAGGACGACACAACAGTGGTAGGCTTGATTAACAACAACGATGAGACGGCCTACAGGGAGGAGGTGAGGGCCCTCGGAGTGTGGTGTCAGGAAAATAACCTCACACTCAACGCCAGCCAAAACTAAGTAGTGGAGAGGGTAGTAAGTTTTAAGTTCCTCGGCGTACACATCACAGACAAACTGAATTGGTCCACCCACACAGACAGCATCGTGAAGAAGTCTCAGGTGGCTGAAGAAATTCGGCTTGTCACCAAAAGCACTCAAACTTCTACAGATGCACAATCAAGAGCATCCTGTCGGGCTGTATCACCGCCTGGTACGGCAACTGCTCCGCCCACAACCGTAAGGCTCTCCAGAGGGTAGTGAGGTCTGCACAACGCATCACCGGGGGCAAACTACCTGCCCTCCAGGACACCTACACCACCCGATGTCACAGGAAGGCCATAAAGATCATCAAGGACAACAACCACCCGAGTCACTGCCTGTTCACCCCGCTAGCGTCCAGAAGGCTAGGTCAGTTCAGGTGCATCAAAGCTGGGACCGAGAGACTGAAAAACAGCTTCTATCTCAAGGCCATCAGACTGTTAAACAGCCACCACTAACATTGAGTGGCTGCTGCTGACTCAACTCCAGCCACTTTAATAATGGGAATTGATGTAAAATATATCACTAGCCACTTTAAACAATGCTACCTAATATAATGTTTACATACCCTACATTATTTATCTCATATGTATACGTATATACTGTACTCTATATCATCTACTGCATCTTTATGTAATACATGTATCACTAGCCACTTTAAACTATGCCACTTTGTTTACATACTCATCTCATATGTATATACTGCACTCAATACCATCTACTGTATCTTGCCTACGCAGTTCTGTACCATCACTCATTCATATATCTTTATGTACATATTCTTTATCCCATTACACTTATGTGTATAAGGTAGTAGTTTTGGAATTGTTAGCTAGATTACTCGTTGGTTATTACTGCATTGTCGGAACTAGAAGCACAAGCATTTCGCTACACTCGCATTAACATCTGCTAACCCTGTGTATGTGACAAATAAAATTTGATTTGATTTAATTTGACCCCTTTCGCTGCAGGAGGAAAGTAATCCTTCGGCGGGAGGGTTTGAATATCTGAAGAAATATTTAGAAATTTGGTCTTTGGATCGATTCAAATGCATAAACATCTTGGCAGCGTTACGAAAAATTAATACAGGCTTTCACACAATACAGGCCTTCAATCCACACCTAAGACCAAAACTATATTGACAAATGATACACATGACTATGAAACGTGGATGAGCATCCACACTGGGAGGGAATGTTATCGTTCTACAGTAGCACTACACCTATCAATCAACTGATGGCCCAAATCAGCTCATCAACTAGCCTATTATCGGATTGTTGTTGTTTTTTTACACCACTCAATATGTGACAATGGACAGGCTAACGCAGGCCTCTCCAATCATGTTCCTGGAGAGCTACCGTCCTGTTGGTTTTCGCTCCAACTGAATGAGGTTAGTTACAACTGGGGATGGATTGAAAACCAACAGGAGGATAGATCTCCAGGAACGGGGTTGGATTGAAAACCAACAGGAGCTTAGCTCTCCAGGAACGGGGTTGGATTGAAACCCAACAGGAGGTTAGCTCTCCAGGAACGGGGTTGGATTGAAACCCAACAGGAGGTTAGCTCTCCAGGAACGGGGTTGGATTGAAACCCAACAGGAGGTTAGCTCTCCAGGAACGGGGTTGGATTGAAACCCAACAAGAGGTTAGCTCTCCAGGAACGGGGTTGGATTGAAAACCAACAGGAGGTTAGCTCTTCAGGAACGGGGTTGGATTGAAAACCAACAGGAGCTTAGCTCTCCAGGAACGGGGTTGGATTGAAAACCAACTGGAGCTTAGCTCTCCAGGAACGGGGTTGGATTGAAAACCAACAGGAGCTTTGGAGCCAACTGGAGCTCCAGGAACGGGGTTGGATTGAAACCCAACAGGAGGGGTTGGAGCTCTCCAGGAACGGGGTTGGATTGAAACCCAACCCAGGAACGGGGTTGGAGAAACCCAACAGGAGGTTAGCTCTCCAGGAACGGGGTTGGATTGAAACCCAACAGGAGGTTAGCTCTCCAGGAACGGGGTTGGATTGAAAACCAACAGGAGGTTAGCTCTCCAGGAACGGGGTTGGATTGAAAACCAACAGGAGGTTAGCTCTCCAGGAACGGGGTTGGATTGAAAACCAACAGGAGGTTAGCTCTCCAGGAATGGGGTTGGATTGAAAACCAACAGGAGGTTAGCTCTCCAGGAACGGGGTTGGATTGAAAACCAACAGGAGGTTAGCTCTTCAGGAACGGGGTTGGATTGAAAACCAACAGGAGGTTAGCTCTCCAGGAATGGGGTTGGATTGAAAACCAACAGGAGGTTAGCTCTCCAGGAACGGGGTTGGATTGAAAACCAACAGGAGGTTAGCTCTCCAGGAATGGGGTTGTAGCCTACAGAATGTAACCTATTAGAATATAATCAAATAACAAGGGATCAATTGCAACCATCGCCAGCTTGTTAAAACATCAATACGCGCTAGGTTTTCTACTGTGTCAATTTAACCCGACACTGAGTGAATGGAAACTAATGTTGGTGTAGCCTATTGTTATTATTTTATTTGTGTCCTATTTATGTTATCCAAAAGTGTCTGGCGTGGTAATTTCTTAGCCGGATCGGGGGGTAAAATATCCCTGGACTGTCCATATTTGAAAGGTGTAAATAAATCAAGTAAAATCAGGGGAATTGAGCTATTTGTGCCAGAAGGGTGTGGGTCGGAATCAGAGCCACACTGACACCTTTCCCGGGACTCAATAGGTTCTCTTGAATTCCCTGATGCAGCAGGAAAATTCTCGGCAACAAAAGCGGGATCAAGTTAAGATCCGACATCTGTAGGGATCGATTAAAAGTTTATTCCATCAACCAGCGGGGAGTCTACTTGGCTGTTTGCCCAGGTTGGGTAAGTGTTTGGCCTGGCACAGTGACTAGATGGTGTAAAACAGAGAGATTACGTGCACATACTGGCAGCCTGACCCAGTGCGTTCCATTAACCCCAGCTGCCAGCCAAATAACTGACTACTAACCCTTGTGCGGCCGGCTACTTCACTAGCTTAAACAAATTGGGATGCATCAGATGCCCCCAAATGTTATTTTAGGTCACACAGTTAGCTGACTTACTTGCAGATGCGGACCACTTCGTTCTGCTTCCGTTCCAGGGTCACTCTGCCCACCAAGGCCTCCAACTCCGTGCCAGAGATGCCAGGCTTGTACATCTGGCAGAAATGTGCGGCCTGAGGGGCACACGGCCATCACGTCAACAACAAACAGTCACAATGTCTGAGTCCCAAATGGCCCACCTTGACGGGCCACTGCCCGACATTTCCAGTGGTGCTGCACTTACCTTCTCTTTGGAGATGTTGAGCTTGCTCCCGATGACCTCAGCCATGCGTAGCCTACTCTCTGGTCGGGATAGCATGGCCGTGAAGCAGTCTAGGGCCTTAAAGGGGGAAAGCCACAAAACAGTACAGTAAAGAAGAGCGGGGGATTCAAACTGTTAAATGTTACAGCGACATTGATTTTTCCATTCAAAGATACGTTGTGCTATGCCAATGAATCTATCCATAGTCTATCCTAAACTAGCCTTGTTCAACCACCCTGATCAGCAGTACATTCTGGTTCATGAGGCTAACCCGAAACAGCTATGAAAAAGTGTGAAAGACATCGAATGCTAGCGCAGCTGCAGGATTTTCTTTCCGAACCAAGACTGGGTTATAATCTAATCTAATAATAGTCTCTATAACTCCTCAGTTCCACACAGAGTTCTAAGTTACAGTTTGCCTGATGATCAGTGGTGAATAATGATCTCTGATTTAAGCCGGTTCAAGGCAGAAAGCTTCATTAGCAAAGTAAATATGGCAGGCGGGCGATAACATTGGAATGCCAGCCTGTGCGGTGACTCAAGGCTTACCTCCAGAAAGACATGTTGAGCGGTGGCAGACGAGGTGCTGTCAAAGTTACTGCTGATCCTATCACACCATTTCAGCAGGTCTCTGTAAAATATAGTGCAGAGGTTACAGAAATATGACAATGATAGACAGAGGAGTTGGCTTAAGGACATTCAGATCTCGGAGCAGGCTAGATACAGGTCTAGGAGCAGGCTAGATACAGGTCTAGGAGCAGGCTAGATACAGGTCTAGGAGCAGGCTAGATACAGGTCTAGGAGCAGGCTAGATACAGATCTAGGAGCAGGCTAGATACTGATCTAGGAGCAGGCTAGATACTGATCTAGGAGCAGGCTAGATACTGATCTAGGAGCAGGCTAGATACTGATCTAGGACCAGGCTAGATACTGATCTAGGACCAGGCTAGATACAGATCTAGGACCAGGCTAGATACAGATCTAGGACCAGGCTAGATACTGATCTAGGAGCAGGCTAGATACTGATCTAGGAGCAGGCTAGATACAGATCTAGGAGCAGGCTAGATACTGATCTAGGAGCAGGCTAGATACAGGTCTAGGACCAGGCTAGATACTGATCTAGGACCAGGCTAGATACTGATCTAGGACCAGGCTAGATACAGATCTAGGACCAGGCTAAGTTTTGCAAATGAAAAAATACATTCAGTCTGTAAGTTAATTGCATTGATCCATGCAGGTAAACCATATACCACATTGAAGAGGGCCACAGAGGCCATATGGAAAAGCGTGCTGCCAACAACGAGGGATCTCCTACAAATGAGAGGGTCAGGCTTGAACTAGTTATCTAATGATAAGGGCTGTCCTGGTGTGACGTCTAGCATAAGTGAAACAAGCTCTATAGAAAGATGGGGCCAATCAATGGGCCATGGAGCGCAGGCAGCAGCACCCAGTGGAAAGCTAATTAAAGTCCTCAGGGCTGGCTGGTCATCTCATCTCCCAATAGGCCGCAACAGAGCCAAATGTAAACCACACAACCTTCCTCTGCTCTGGGACACGTGGTGGGATGGATGGGGCTTGCTGGGTTTGACTCTCTATATGATGGGAGGGGCTGAATAGCTAGGGAATTATGGCAAACAGTTTATCACAAGTTCTTGAGCTAACAGCGGCATATAGACAGATGGACTGTGTCATCTTTCAAAGCAGGGGAAAAAAATTGTTGTAGACACCCTTGGTGGGAATTTGAGGGTTGGCATTGTTAGCGGTGATTGGTTAAATCCATTTCCACAAGACATTTTAATAAATGTAAGTAGCTACAAAGTATAAAATGAAGCTTAAAGGAAATTTAATTTCAGGTTTTCATGTGTATCTGAGCTAGCCGTTTAAGTGGGCAGAAATACAGCCAGTATGACACATTTTGCATTATAAGAAGGGAAGAAGCTCAGATAAACATTAAAACATGAAATGACCCTGGGTATCAATAGAACTTCACTCAGAGACGCACCAAAACTATAAAAACAAAAAAAACATAAAAATGGGTAAATCATTCCTTTAACAGTTTTTTCCCCCAGCTTCAATATGTATCAGGTCTCAAAATCTTAAGATTTAAAAATGTTAGCATGTTACTGGGCATTACCTCAGGGACAGTCCCCTCCCCTCAAGGGACGTGGTCTTGCCTTCCAGCCTGTGATGGGACACCTCTGGGGGCTGCAGGCTGTCTGTGTGGCCCAGTGCCACCGGGTCAGGATCACTCTCTCCAGTCAGCTGGCAGTAAATATCCAGGAGGCGCTCCACAACAACCGTCAGGTTAGGGTACCTGTTCACCAGAACCTGCACAGACAAAGAATAACACTACCGGTAGCTTCAGGGACATCTTTTAGTATAGTAAGGTTAAACGGAATCAGTGTACTGAGCATTATGTGTACCGTAGTACATCGTGCTACAGAAACTACGCTTGATACAAACGGTCAAAATATAAAACCACAGGAAATCGATGTGGACTCCGTTTCGATCAAGTCCTCAGTCGTCTCACCTTCTTCAGTTCCTCTCGTGCCATGTTTCCCATCTGCAGTTTAGTCCAGTACTTGTCCAAGAGAGCTGCGTGGGTGTTCTGTGGTCTGTACCAACCTCCGGCACTGTGGAACATCCTACAAACAAACACAAACATCAGTTAGTTTCTGTGTTTAAAAAGAGGATGACATTTATAGAGTCACATGTGGGGCCACATATAATCATATTCTTACCTTCTGGTAGCAAAGAATTGGAAGCCTGGGGCCACTTCGACACAGTCCTCCCGTCCTGGGATCACCAGCTTTTTATTCTCCATCAAGGGAAGGAGTACAGATATCTGCAAGGCATACAAACTCATAGGATGACATACTAGAAAATACCTTGCAGGCTTGAACCCACTCCTACGGCAATAACCGCACAGGCCACTTCATGTAATTCCATGTGCGATTCAGGTGTGCAAATACCCACCACATCTAGAGGAGCATGGTCAATGTCCTCCAACAGGATCCAGTGTCCTTTAGAGACAGCCTGTGTCAGAGTGCCTGGCTGCCACACAAACTTCCCTGGGATATCAGTACAGCGATACATCCCGAGCAACATCTGCAACAACAACAAAAAAGACAGCAAAAGAGATTAGACAATTCCCATTTGCTACCGTTCAAAGAACGCTTAGAAAGCTCTCAGGAGGTTGAGGTCATACTCGTGTCATTGGACTCTCCCTCTACATGGACTGATACTGGAAAAAGATTTCATAGGTTGCCCATATTATACCTTGCTGTCAGTTTGATCCCCAAGTTGAACTTTGAGAATCTCTGGTGTTTTGGTGTGGCCAGTCACGGCAGCCAAGAACTCCACCAGGGCAGTTTTACCACATCCAATGGGCCCTTCCAGAAGGACAGCCTTCTGGGATGCCACGGCCATGGCCAGTCTCCGCAGGTTGCGACAGGTCGAATCCACCAGCACCAGATCCTTTAGGTTACCCTAGATTTGGAAATATATTTCCATGAATCAAATCAACACTACCGATGTTGTTTGAACCATATATCAAATACACTTCTTCAAATAACAAAACTATAAAGAATTTGATGGAGATTCCCTATTAAGTTTGCCTTTTAGTCTAGGACTAGATTTAATCTGTGTCCAGAAAAATCACCCCTTAATTTCAACAGGAAGTCTTACCTGTTCTGTCTGTTTGGGGGCGATCCTTGGTAGCACCACCCCACAGACAGCCACCACAGTCTGGGACAGGTCTTCTGACCCCACCTGACCCCGGGTGAATTTGTTCCCCTTCTCCTGGTGCCACATCACAGTGCCCTGATTAGCCAGGACAAGGGCCTTCTCTACCTCAAACTGCTGAGTTTCCTCCAGTGACCTAGATGTTTATAAACCGATACAAGCAAAGGTTATACACTGAAAAGGTCATTCATGCATTTACAACAGATAGTAATAATAGAAACATAAATTAACCTACTTTATCTTCATGTGCTGAATCTCGTCACTCGACAACACCTTTCTCAAAAAAATGGTTTTCTGATTGTCAGTCATGTGCGACACCAGGGCCAGACACTGGGCAGTGTAACTACACAGGAAAGAACCCAGACAACCACTGTTAGCATCTTCAAGTTGACTTCATTTGAACAAACAGAAGGTTGTAAAAGCATCAATCAAAGCATTCAGCCCGTTTCGGAGGTGCGAGGCGGCTTGATGTACAAGTACACCCCCTCCGGACAGGACGCTAGCCTGTCGCAAGGCCCGAGAGAGAATAGACTCGGTGAAAACGGTAGACAAGGTAGATACGCACCCTCGAACCATGATGTCGCTGGTGAGCAGTTGAGAAACACACGCACTCCAGTCCCAGAGGACTCGGAACTTGGCACAGTCGCTCTGGAGGAAGCGGAGGGTAGCACCCATTAGGTCCCGCAGCTTCATCCTCCTGGGGCCATACTGGACAGACGAGGACTCTTCACTGGTGAAGAAGAGCCTCTGGAACACTGGAGGGGCGTCGTTGAAGTACCTCGCAGCAAACCTGAGAAAGAAAAGAGGGGAGTGTAACAGCGTGGAAGTAGTGGTTGAAGTGGGCCGGTAGTACTGTGAATTTTCTACTGCTTGAGTACAAGCCCCTCATACAGAATACCAGCACTAAAATACAAACTCTGGTACAGTAAAAAAATAAAGTGAGCATTGGCAGCTTTTTCATGCCACTTCAAGCACTTAAGACGAGAATAGAAAAGATAACTAGTGTTTATGAAGTGTTCGTCACGTCGGAGATCAGAGGGTTCACTTACGCCTGTGCATCGGGACTGACGCCGAGGAGTTTGCTGAGCGCCACACACAGGCGCTCGTGGAGATCATGGTTGATTCTGCCGTCTGCTTTGATCCTCTGTGCGTTCCGCTCCAGCAGGTCCAGGATCAGCGGCCGGAGGTGGCGGGCGAGCAGCAATGTGTAGTCCTTCTCCAATAGCAGCTGAGACAAACATGCCAGGATGCTCTGTCTGTCCTGCTGGCTCCATATCTACAGACAAACAGAAAGACATGTCAGGTGAAAGTCAAGATTGACATTGAATTCATTAGGACTTTCCAGGCAACTGTAGACAAGCATTGGCTAAATCTATACCCTCCAATCTCAAGGGACATCCATCACTGTCATGTAAATAGCGTCCTGATAAAAGACAATTGTAATTGGGTTACATTTGCATTCATTAAGATGGTGTGTAGGCGTGGTGCAATTTCTTGGATGGTTAATAAGACGTTTAATCTATGCATATATAAGATGGTGGAATATGCAGATAGGATGCATCCCCTATCAATAAGTCATATAAAGAGACATATTACAGACACTATGGTTTTAACAAGTCAAGGAGAAATGTATCTTACCTGTTTAGTTAAATACTTGCTGAGTTCGTTGTGACTTTTGTCAATATGTCTGGATATGGTACCAAGTGATGACAGGCTCAATTCTAAATTTTCCATCGTACCATTTGTCGTTTAGGACATAGAGATCCACAGGGAAATGAACGATAATGGGTAAACACTGTAATAGCTTGTTATATTACTCGTTGACCAAATCGTGAGGTACATCACTTGTCTATCTAGGTTGTATCACAACACAGCAAGCACGTTCCCGTTACTGTTAAAATCCAGTCCACATGTGAGAAAATCAGAAACACTTCCGGTTCGGGCGATTGTCCAAATTATGTCGCTTAGATGACGCCGATGGAAGCGACAAGCATACCTACTTGAGATAGATGCTTTTTGCTTTGGATAAATCTAAACCAATTTCATAAAAGACACCCAACAGCACAGATAGAACAAGGACATAGTTATAAATATATTTATTGGGAGGTTCCAATTAAAGATGATTCACAATTTAATGACAGCGTTTTCGAGGTGTGAAACTGTGGTTTCCTATGATTAGAAAGTATTTTATTGACTTTGGCTTTGATTGAGTCTGGCCTAAACAACAGGCTGTTTTTATTTAATAATTTTATTTTGAACGCTTGAAAGTCCCGGAAGAGGTGCTGCATGTGTCTTGCAGAGACCGCGGGAAAATGTCGTTATTTCCTGCTCCCTGAAGAAGGTTGTCGAGTCGTCGCGACAGTGATTGTAAACAGATGATAAAGAATAATAACATGCTAAACAACATTCTTAGAATCGATTGTCATATGGTGAGTAGATAGTTTGTGTAAATTCACATTCCAAGGTTTTTTCATGATTTAATGTTCCTCG
Source organism: Oncorhynchus gorbuscha (assembly GCF_021184085.1). Classification (NCBI taxonomy): domain Eukaryota; kingdom Metazoa; phylum Chordata; class Actinopteri; order Salmoniformes; family Salmonidae; genus Oncorhynchus; species Oncorhynchus gorbuscha. Next base: position 39,600,282 of record NC_060186.1, read on the forward strand.
GTGTCTTGAGTTTGTAGATGGGTACGTTTGTGTGGGTCCCATAGCTAGCTAACGTTAGCTGGCTTGTGTCAGTCCGCTAGCTAAAGTATTGTAACGGTAACTATTTTGTGGCTGTGTCATTCCATCATATCCTTGCCCTTGGTGCATGTGACGTTACAAGGAGCCGACATAGCTCATTTTAAGTTTGCTCAATGAACTACAAACATAATTGTTTTGTTGTTAACTAAATGACTGGCTAACTAACAAGCTTACTAGCTACTCAATCTAGGCATTGGTACTAGTTAGTAGCTACCACCAACCCAGCAGAAGCCCTTGTGCTAGCCATTCCAGCCAGAGTAACATGTTTTGTAACGTTATGCTTCTTAGATCCTAGGTAGCTTGCTAGTTGACATTAGGCAGCTTACTGTTAATAACTAGCTAAAGTAGTTGACATTAGAAAGCTTACTGATCATTATAAGATCTAGCTAGTTGTGTGATCATGCTACAAGATAACTTAACGTTACTTCTTTTCAAATCCAGGCATTAGTCTCTAGAAGGTCCAAATGTGTTGCTGATCACTTTTCCAATCGACCTCACCAATTTCAAGATATCTGGACTCTTTTGCAAGTAATGCATGGCCTCACAAATTATGCATCGTTTCTTCCAGGTACATCTCTGAGCCATTGATTGAGCATCAGGAGAATGGAGGGGGATTTGATGGATGAAGTGTATGGTGACCTCAGCCAAGACCACCATAGTGAGTACAATGCTATAACCTATTTCACTGTCCATAGATGGTGGATTTTTTATTTATTTTTATTTCACCTTTATTTAACCAGGTAGGCCAGTTGAGAACCAGTTCTCATTGACAACTGCGACCCGACCAAGATAACGCAAAGCAGTGCGACAAAAACAACAACACAGAGTTACACATGGGATAAACAAACGTACAGTCAATAAAACAACAGAAAAATCTATATACAGTGTGTGCAAATGTAGTAAGATTAGGGAGGTAAGGCAATAAATAGACCATAGTGGTGAAACAATTACAATTTAGTATTAACACTGGAGTGATAGATGTGCAGATTATGATGTGCAAGTAGAGATACTGGGGTGCAAAAGAGCAAAAATAAATAACAATATGGGGATGAGGTAGTTGGGTGGGTTATATACTGCTGAAAGACATGGTACAACTTCCCTAAAGTACACTGAAGAAAAATATAAATGCAACAATTGCAAAGATTTTACTGAGTTACAGTTCATATAAGGAAATCAGTTAATTTACATAAATTCATTGGTCCCTAATCTGTGGATTTCTGATGACTGTGAATACAGATATGCAGTTGTTGGTCACAGATACTTTAATACATCCCCCTAAGGTTGAAAATCGAATTAGCATAATAATAAAAAACAATCCCCATAAAAAATCAGTTTAAGCTAGAGATGTGTTTTTTTTGCATTGGATGCGTCTCAGTCTGCCGTATCTGCCTATGGCACACTTCTACATCTACGGTGACAGTTGACAGAGCTAGAGCAGTGTTTGTCAGCTCTTCTCACAAAATTGTCTGTAGCCGAGAGAAGTAAACAAAATTGTGCACACAAATTGAGAGAAGCTTTTTGTGCATATGGAACATTTAAAAGATAATTTATCTCGGCTCATGAAACATTAGACCAACACTTCCCATGTTGCGTTTTATATTGTTGTTTAGTATAGTTACTGCCATGAGTTGATCTGTATTCTTATTGCGTAACTGTTCTGTCACAAAGCACTCTTATGGAAAAGTATGAATTCTCCTATTCTCTCTTGTATTGTTCGGTAAGGGTCGCGCCATACCGGATTTATACACTCAAAGAAAACACACATACCTATCTTATGTGGATCCCTTACTACATAAGCATATTATCTGTACTGTATCCAATAATATAAGGCATTTCTGCAGTAATATTATTCCATCTGATCAAATTACATGAAGTGCAATATGTGGGTAACTTTGCAATACTTTTACCCGACAGATACCACACCAGCTTTCAATGAAGACTCTGTGGATATTTATTTTGGTTTAGAAAGTCCAAAGATGAATTCGAACGCAGGTAAACATCACTCAAACACACACATTGGTTTCTTTACAAGATGGTCAGATATATATATATATATATATATTTTTTTTACAAGTAGAAAAGATACCCACGTTGCTGATATGAGAACTGAAAATACACTTTGTATTTGTGCGATCTTATTACAGAAAGGAATTACACACTCCTCTCACCACAGAATCTGAAATATATGGATTTGTATGAAGAAATCATAACAGAAGAACAGCAGGATAGAGAGTCTTCCTACAATGAGGTGTGTACCATAATGCTTATCCAATTCATATATGCATTATTTATTTAAACCCCCGGGTTTGTCTTAAATGGAATGCTGGTACACAGCTCCTTTTCCCATCAGAAATGAATAACCATCAGTACCCCCTATCTCATTACAGTTGAGGACCAGATTCAATGCAGCACAAAGCCAAGTTGATGAGTTAATGAGAAGGTTGCAGCAGACTGAAACACAGGTTAGTAATAGAAAGTCTTAAGAGTCACTCATGTATTAGTAGTACCCCTTGAAATAATTTGATTGTACAAATAAAAATGTTCCATGACAATCATGAATGTGATTCTGTCGCGATGAAAAGGCTAAATTGGCAAAATTATCACATTGATTATCCCATTTACATTTTTAGTCATTTAGCAGACGCTCTTGTCCCGAACTAATTACATTACAGTTGGTGTAAGTTAGTGTTACCACTTACGTGCTTGACATGCGTTTTCCCTTTGAAGAATACAACGCTGAACACCGAGAACAGCCGCCTGAAGAAGAACATCTGTGCGCTCATCAAGACCGCTAAAATGGAGGTTGTGCGGAAGGACGAGGAGATAAATAGGTTGAGCCAAAGGCAAGTGTCTTGGACCTTCATATACACCTGTGAAGTGGTAACTCGTAGTTGGCAGGGTACTCACGGTTATTTAGGGATGTACATCTCCAACGGGGACAGGCAAGAACAAAAAAATACACATTTGACACAAATGTATACTTTCTATGAACTCTCTGTAAATCTAAGCATGTGAGTAAATTATGTTTCAACTTTTAGTTTCAGGCCAAGGAGGGGTCCTGTAGTTCACCATCAATCTCAGATGAACTGCCTGAGAAATCCAATTCCAAACCGACTGAATCCTACGGGGCCGTCTCAACTTAGCCAACCACAAGTTCCAAACCGACTGAATCCTACGGGGCCGTCTCAACTTAGCCAACCACAAGTTCCAAACCGACTGAATCCTACGGGGCCGTCTCAACTTAGCCAACCACAAGTTCCAACCCGACTGAATCCTACGGGGCCGTCTCAACCTAGCCAACCACAAGTTCCAAACCGACTGAATCCTACAGGGCAGTCACAACCTAGCCAACCACAAGTTCCAACCCGACTGAATCCTACTGGGCCGTCTCAACTTAGCCAACCACTTGTTCCAACTAGACAGAATATTACAGGGCAGCCTCCACCAAGTCAACCCCCGGGTCCTAGACAGGATTGTGTTGTAAAGGATCTTAGCCAGCTACTCTGTAAAGACAGAGATGTGGTCCACCCCCTTCTCCCTCCAACCCCCTCTGATGCAACAGTTTTCCGACCACCTCTTCCTGATACAACAGTTGTCAGACCACCTCTTCTTGATGCAACAGTTCTCAGACCACCTCTTCCTGTCACTTCAAAGACCGCTAAAGGAGATTCAGAAGCTCCAGTGAAACGCACTGTTGGTAGTTCCAGCCAGGACTGTGTGAATAGACACCCTACACGTGAACTTGACCCGTCAGACGAGCCGAAACAAACCAAGCACAGAGAAGGCGGAGGTGGAAATCCGAGGCTGTCCGACTCAAATGAGCAGCGAAAATATAACTCCAAGTCAAGCAGATGCCCTCGTCTCTCAGATGTTGAGGTACGCAGGAGATCAGAGCGGGCCAAAAATCCAACCTCTGACATTTTGCATTGCACTGCTTCCTCTGACCGCACTTCCGAAGGATTGTCTAAAGATTGTGCAGCCTATCAATCAAAAGGTTCTAGTCGGCATTATCAGGAGCTCAGGCGTGATAAGGGTGATGGTAATAGGCATAGTAGAGGTACTAAAGACATTTCCTCTAACAGAAAGCATGCCTGTGAATCTTTTAATCGCAAGGGAGGGACAAGTCCTCCAAGGGACCGTCAAAGGAAAGAGGAGAGAAGAAGAGAGGATGAGGTCAGAAAAGAAAAGAATACATCAAAAAAATCAGGAGAAAGAAAAAGCACTTGTACAGAGAGAAGAAGAACAAAGGAAAGTGGCCGATGCAGTAAGGACAAGACAATGGACGACAGTAAAGTCGGGGGGCAAAGGACTGGTGAGAAGTCTGAATTTCTTCCATCTGAGGCTAAAGTGGCTGCGAAAAGCTCTGTAGAGGAAACTGGTCCAAACAGAAAGTTAAGTTTCATGGAAACTCTGAATCTTACCCTGTCACCAGTTAAAAAACCAAGACAGCGTGCTGAAACCAAGGAACGGGAGGGCACACCACCTGAGGAAGTTTCTGAAGACCAGTCAGCGGAAGACAGTGGACAGCCTGATCTCGACAAGTTACTCATCTTAGACGAAATCAACAGCAGTGTGGTAGAGACCGACGAGGTATTTGAGGACCCAGTGGTACAGCCCACTTCAGAAATCCCAATGCCTTCGGAACCTGGAAGTATTGACCTTAGACATACAGACAAAGAACCTTGTCAGGATGCTAACAAAGGTCTGACTGAGGCCACAGTGGCCAAAAAGCAACCTAAGTGCCAGTTAGAAGTGGAAGACACTATTGTCCAAGGTGTCTCTGAAGGTAAGCCTGAGCTGCCGGAGGCCACAGTGGATCAGAGGACTGAACCCACCACACCAGAACCTCTCAGGGAGGTTTGTGTTTCAGCTCCAGACTGTGCCATTGTTTTGAGAACTCCACTGAAAAGCAGACCTGAAGAATGTGCCTCTGCGAATAAATCGAGTGAGTCTGAGGATTTTACTGCTGCTGCTGTCACTGCTCTTACTGTGGCTGGGAATTGTGGAAACAATTCAAATACTGACACTGGCCTATCGTCTAACGGATTTACCCCTGACCATTCAAAGGAAAATGTAGTTCTTATTACTGACAATCGGGTGTGTAAGCCAAACGGTAAAACTCCCAGTGCTTTGGTCTGTGAAAGTCAAGCTGTTGAAACTGTGACACATGTTCCACCCGCTGCTGTCTGTGTGGGACACCCTGCTGTTGAAGGTGTTTCAGGAAAAGAACCATCGGAATCTCTGCAATTGCCACTGCCTGCCTCTGTTATTTCAACCTCTAGTCTAGACGTGACAGCAGAGGTGCAAGATATTTCCAAGCATGGTGTTTCCAGTACGATTAGCATGGAGGTAATTCCAGAGATCTGCATTCCATCTGAGATCGTTGAAGATGCCACAGAGATACCTCTGGAGTGTGAGAAAGAGCGAACTGTTGTGGAACAAGGTTCACCGTTGAGCGGTTTTGAAGTGTCTAAGGTGAGCAGCACAACGGGAGAGGTTGCACCATCAGCACAGCACAACAGTGGCTTGTCACAAACGCCAAAAAAGTCCCTTGATTCTGAGCCAAGTCACACAGAGAATGAGGACATGAATGTTGAGCCCTCTAGCTCCATTCCATTGGCCCATGATGAGAACTCGATGATGCTTACACTGGGCAGCCTTAAAGGTATTCCAGATGCCATCAGCCCACTCACAAGCCCAGTCCGTCCAATGAGGAAAAGCCATCAGCCGCCATGTCACAGCAAACCCGCTTACGTCAAGAGTCTTCGCAAAGGTAAGCATCACTTAGATGACAATTCATCACTTAAATGACAATGAACCTCGTATTCATTACAGCACCATACCAGAGTCTACATGTACATCTAAGGCGCGTTTCTATGATATGTTGTTAAAAAGATGGGAAAGGTCCTAAAAAATGCTTCTCTGTGACATAACAGGGTGGGATTATTATTTATTTTTTTTTTCAGTTGATTTTTCAAAGTCTACAACGAGTTTCTAGCCAGAGGGAAGAGTATTTTCTTGCTCCCCACATCACAGTTTAAACTGTTGAAATTTTTAATGATGTAATCGGGTAGAACTTTCAAAAGTTGTTTTCACATGTAGACAATGGTATTGTCCTGGAGATGATCAAATGACGTTGAAAAGTGGTGGAGTTGCTCTTTAAGATATGTCACCATGGGTATGGTTAAGATTTTATTAATTGTATGAAAATGTTTAATTATTGTCAAAGTTAAGAAAATGCAGCAGTAGCCTATGTTTGTAATCATCTGCCTAATTCCATGATACTGAATTTACTTTGTCAACATAGGCCTACAGGTTATGCCTTTTACTTAGCTAATGAAACCAAAAATCTTGTATTTGACAGAGTTTACCAGTGCTGCTGGGGATCCCAATTCAAAGAAGTTAGATGTGAATATGGAGAACAAGAATCCTGGCCGCTCCATTGCAAGTGCTACACAACAAGCTGTGGATCGGGCTTCTGTCCGTTCTTCCAGCCCTGAGGATGAATTGGAAGAGGGTGAAATCCTTAGTGAAGGGGAAGAAACGCCAAGTTCTCCAGCCAAAACGGTTAGGCCCACAAGCCCGGTTAAAAGTCAACAAATTCCCAAGTCATCCCCTAGGCTTTCCAAGAAGTCTCTTGAAGAGAAAGGGAATTCTAAACTCTTAAGTAAAACCTTGATTTCACCAGTTAGAAGCCCCATGTCAAAATCTCGCTATAAAACGGTTCAACCTCCGTTACCCAAAGCTGCCTTGTGTACCGTGGAGGAGGTTATGGCCATGTTTGTAAAGATCCGCTATGCGTGCAGGAAAAAGTACATGAAGCTTCGTTCAACCTTCTCTAAGGAACGCTTCTGCGGTGTTATGGACATGTCCCTTGACTCTTTTACAGACTTTGTTGATAGTGTCAGCTTTACTAAACTATGCAGCCAAGAAGATGACCTCAAAGTGAAATTGAAGAACAACATAATGTCTGTTTTGAGTAAGTTATCAAATAATGGCATTGTCAACCGCATCTTTGACCAGGAACCACTTAATATGAAGTCGAAACTGTGGGAATTTGTGAATGTGCAGTTAGACTTCTTATTCAAGGAAATTCAGACTGCTCTGAGAAGTGTTTGCAAATCCTCAAATGGAAACCAGTCTGCAGGAGCTGAAAAAAGGGACTTGAGTCTCTCCAAGCAGCCAGTGAAGTCCCCCAAGCAGCCAGTGAAGTCCCCCAAGCAGCCAGTGAAGTCCCCCAAGCAGCCAGTGAAGTCCCCCAAGCAGCCAGTGAAGTCCCCCAAGCAGCCAGTGATGTCATCGGTGTCCACAGCCTCTAAACTTAAAAGACCGCAGGGAGCGGTGCAAAAAACGAATTGTGTGTCCAGAACATCTGCAAGTAAAAGACCGCAAGAGGAATTAACAGACTGTGTTGAACCCAACATAAAAAGAAACAGGGCTCAGACTCTCCCCCCTTGCAAAACCGGTCTTGGAAGAGGAAAAAATATTAAAATGTCATTTGAAGAAGACAAGGAATCAGAGCCTCAAACCTCAGATCATCCTCTTATGCAACCTCCTTTGCAACACGGGTTAGAGATCTTATCATCAAACAGCCCTTCGTCTGCTGAGAAAACGGCTGCCTATGTTCGCCGGCTGTCTCAAAATGGCTCACTCCATGACAAGTCTGACTTCGAAATCCTCACAGAACAGCAAGCCTCCAACCTAACATTCAACCTGGTGACAGACTCCCAGATGGGAGAGATCTTCAAGTGTCTGTTACAAGGGTCTGATCTGCTAGAAACTAATGTCTCAGCTGGGGACAATCACGGCTGGCCTCTTGGTACTCCTCGGAAAGGAGAGCGCTTCCGAGGCGTTACCACCCCAAGCAAAGTTTGTACCACAACCAAAGTTGGTTCTCCCTCTAAAGTCATTGCCACATGGTCTTCTATTTCACCTTGCAAGTTTTCCTCTCCAAATTCAAAAGTCCAAATTCCACTAAATCCAGCTTTGTTGGATGAGAGTTGCATGTTGGAGGTGCCCTCCAGCCTACCAGAAGACAAAATGACATTGCAGTCCAGTGTGTTCTCGCAGAGATCTTATTCCATTTTGGCAGAAGATCTGGCTGTCTCCCTCACAATTCCTTCACCTCTCAAGTCTGACAATCACCTCAGCTTCTTGCACCCAGCCAGCGTGGAGCCCATGGCTGCTCCAGATAGTGTCATCAGTGCACATTTCAGTGAGGATGCTCTTATGGATGGGGAAGATGCTACAGAGCAGGACATTCACCTTGCCCTGGACACAGACAACTCCAGCGGTGCGTCAAGCGGTGGTGGCAGGACTAGGGAGGCTCCTGTTAACCCCCTGTTTCACTTCAAGCCTCACTTGCCCATGCAGGCAGTAGTGATGGAGAAGTCAAATGATCATTTCATTGTGAGGATACGGCATGCAAACACCAGCCCAGACATCAACTCCAACAACTCAGGTGTCAACTTCACCAACCTAGGCATCAACTGCACCAACCCAGGCATCAACTTCTCCAACCTAGGCAACAACTCCACCAGCCTAGTGGTCAACCCCACATGCCGAGGAATTAAATCAACAAGCCAAGGAGTCAACTCTTCAAGCCCAGGAAGTGTAAACTCTACCTACCCAGGAAATAACTCTACCAACAAAGACACAAACTCAAGCTACCCATGTGTCAACTCCACAAGCCCACAAGTCAACTGCACCAACCCAGTTATCTACCCCATACGTGCAGACATCAATCCAAGGGCTGTCTCAGGCCCTCAAACACCACCAGGAGAAGAACAACATGGCAAAGACCAAGGAAAAACTCCTTCGAAAACCCATTTTTCAGAGGCCAGTCCTCCTTTCTACCTTTCCACAGGCACCGAAACAGCATCTGCGCTGTCTTCACCATGCCTCACCATCATAGAAGACACACCGGAGAGGGACCACAGCAAGGGTAAGACGGGGAAAAAGCGGACAAGGCACCACGTCGAAATGAAAGCAAAGCGGCCTAAAAAGGACGTGATCCCTGAGAAGATCAAGCATAAAAATAAGTCCTCAAAAAGGGCCAAAGGAAAGGAGACTAGAAGCTCCAAGAGCGAGAGAAGTAAAGTCACTACTCCACCCCAATCTACCCCATCACCCAACAGCCTGTCTGCCAAGAATATCATCATAAGAAAGGGGGCAGTGGTGGTGACTTGGACAAGGTGAGTTGGGTTTTAACTTTCATGCCTTTTTGTTTACGTACCATCTTGCATGTTAGCTGTTGGGGAGTCTTCAAGGTCAAGTGTCATGATTTTCACTGAAAACCATCGTTTTCTTTTAAAGGGATGAAGACCGAGATATTCTCCTCGCGCTGAAGATGAAAGGTGCCTCTCCAGATACTTTCTCTTCCCTATCGGAGAAGATGAACAAGACACCCGCTCAGGTACGTCTTTACCTATTTGCTGTGTTTGGAGTTTTCTTTTTCATAGTAATGGAATTCTATGTTTTTGATTTGAGACTAGTAGTTATTGCTGAGCATTAATGTCGGTTCTGTATATTTGAGTATTTAAAAAATATATATATATATCTTTTAGATCGCAGAGAGATTTTCCCAGCTGATGAAGCTTTTTAAGAAGAAGAAGATGGCAAGTTGACTTTCTAGAATCGTAGAATTTTTCTTCATTCAATGAAGATTTCGTGTACTATGCTTTTTTTTTATTTTTTTAACTCAGATGTCGCAAGGTCAAGGCTCAAATTTCCCATTTGATGAATGAGCAGAAGCAGATCATCTGAATTTGATCCCTGGAATTGATGGCCCTGGAACATATGAAGGCCAAACCAACTAGATCTCAAACTGAATTGTTTTTGTTTTTTGTTTGTTTGATGGGTGGTCAGCAAGGATCAGAATATCCTTGAGGTAACATCCACACAGGCTTCAATGTATCATCTCCCCACAGCGTTAAATCCGATCTACCATGTTGATCCTGGGCAATATCCCATATCAACTTCACAACTCTTAATATGCCCCAGCAAGTTTATACCGTACGTGGAGTTAAACACTGCTGCAATCATACATTTAATCTGAACTAATTGACACATTTTTAGCAGTAAATGGGGAGTTGTCTCTGATACTTTTATGGAGCATTGTCGTATGTACTAAAGTTACTTTTTATACAACGTCTGGGGGGGGGTTGTTTGGAATTAAAGATTGGAACTACAATTCAGGTCACATTTATATCTTATTAAATGCTGTAAGGTCACATGGCAGAAAGTACATTTTACTGTACGGTATGTCAACAGTATTCTATTTTGGATATATATTGTACTGACTTCAAGATGGTCAGTTAAATGAATAAATAAGGCGTACACGTTCAATTTTATGTACGATTCAAGGTGGTATGTTTATAGAAATTAAGGATTTTAAGGGGAACATTTCCTGTCAGATTTTTGGTTGGTTGGTTTTGGATGAGTGACTACCTGGTTAAACAAATGTACACTGTATATTGTGCATATTTTGGTTTTGTAAATAAAGTGTATTTATTTAACTTGGTTTTGATTTATTAATGGAAATTGAACTCAATGACTACTTGCCACCCAAATGAGTACAGCATATTTTAGGCACATTCTCAACTGCTGCTTAGGTTTTATTAGCAACGGGCAGCATATCTTCTGGCCAAAAGTATAAAAGCTTCATGGTCATAGTTCAGCACACTTATTTTTGCTGCAACAGCTGTCATGTGATATTGTTCATTAATAATTAATCCTTCTGGAGGGCAATGTTTCAAGGTAATACATGCTCTAATATAAATATGCAGAAACTGGGCCACGAAGTATGGGAATTGAAGTCAGTGCCTAAGGATGTACTTGCCTTAGCTCACTGAAACAAAGTTGAATGAAGTTGGTTATAGCAGAGTGATTGTAAGGACACCTTCTCTTTCATGAGAAATGAATGTCATGGAATGGGATCATGGGGTTGAGACTCACATTTGGGTGTATTAAAGGGATATTTCACAAAAATATGTTTGGGATTCCTTACCCTGTAAACCGTCTAGGGAGAAAGTATGACAGCAATCTGGGCTTTGTTATTGTTTAACTGGCCGCTAATGTAGGTAACATTGACTTGCGTTGGATTTGTACCACAAATGCTAAAAAGTTAGCCTTTGAAACGGCCAGGTAAACAAAACCAAAGCATAGATTGCCGTCACACCTTGTCCATCGACTGTTTACAGGGTAAGGAAACCAATATGCCATGTTATAATTTGGGTGGACTATCCCTTTAACCACACAGTACCACGCAATGTAAAAGTAAGTGTTCAATACATTCCATAATTGATTTTTCTTTCCAATGACTAAATTGTTAACTCATTTTTAGGAATCTAAATGGGCTACTAAATATCAATGGAAACCATGTGAATATGTTGTTCTAATTGTGTCATCTGTTAACAGTTTTCATTTATTTAATTAACAGAACTTTTGGGGAGGTCTGGTTGGTCTGTTGCCAGACTAGTCCAGTGCCTTAAATAGCCCACCGTGCAGTGAACTATGAGATGGGGCATGACTCGTTGAGCATTCTGTCTGACCCAATAGATTGTTCATTTTGACTTGGTCATTTGAAAACATTTAGTTAAGCAGATTTAGATCATATATAAACATAACACCAGCATACAGTGAAGATCAAGAGCTATTTGGAAAGTAAAAATAGCCTGCATTTGACATGTATTGGACATTCAAAGCTAGGCCGTGAGCTGATTGGTGCTGTTGGAAACGTTACATGTCCTGCCATCAACAACTGTGTGGTAAAACAAGCCCCGGGCCATTGTCCCGTCGCTTGGTGGATCGATCCTCGCAATCTATGAATCCTGCTTGCAAACAGATTGGCGATACACTCACTGTAGCGATTCTCAGAGATGGGTCGCCTATCTCGTCAATGGGTGGAAACAAAACGTACATTCTACCAAATATTCAGGTATTTCTGAAGCAAGTGGAACACACAACCTCGTTGACATGTAAGTTGTTTCTTACTCTTAAATCCTTTATTTTGATATTGCATGCTTGCACAGTCTACATTTGAAAGAGGACAATTGCATTGGAATCATGAAATATATACACACTAAACTATGAAAAATGTGCTTATCCTGTGAGGTATTTAGAAAATACCATGCATGGCCCAGTGGAAATTCATGTATGTAAAATCTTTTTTATAGCATAAGGATATGTGACTCAGAAGATGGGGGATTGGAACTTGTTGGGGAGTATCTTAGAAGAGGTACATATTCATTCAACCATCGTGGGTAAAATCTGGCTAACCATCCTTTTTATATTCCGGATGCTCGTTCTTGGTGTGGCAGCAGAGGATGTTTGGGACGATGAGCAGAGTGAGTTTGTGTGCAACACGGACCAGCCTGGGTGTAAGAACGTGTGCTACGATGATGCATTCCCCATTTCTCTTATCCGATACTGGGTGTTACAAATCATTTTCGTGTCCTCTCCCTCTCTGGTGTACATGGGACATGCACTGTACCGTTTGAGGGCCCTTGAAAAAGAGAGACACAAGAAAAAAGCCTTCCTGAAAGCGGAGCTAGAGGGCGCTGAGCCCGTTCACGAGGACAGACAGAGGATAGAGAGGGAGCTGAGGAAGCTGGAGGAACAGAAGAGAGTAAGGAAAGCTCCACTCAGGGGCTCCTTGCTGCGCACATATGTTTTCCATATCTTGACGAGGTCAGTGGTGGAAGTTGGCTTCATAGTGGGACAATATGTGCTGTACGGAGTTGGATTGGATCCTTTGTACAAATGTGAGAGATTGCCTTGCCCGAACAGTGTGGATTGCTTTGTGTCCAGACCAACTGAGAAGAACATTTTCATGATCTTCATGCTCGTCATCGCTGGGGTTTCTTTGTTCTTGAATCTCCTCGAGATATTCCACCTGGGAGTGAAAAAAGTCAAGCAAAGTCTGTATGGAAATAAAGGTGCAGATGACGAAAGCTTGTTAGTGTTCAGGTCCAAGAAAAACTCCATGGTCCAGCAGGTGTGTGTCCTCACAAACTCATCACCCCAAAAGATGATGCGACTCACTCAGACGGCCTACACAATGGTCCCTAACAGCCACGTGGATGCTATCCCCTTGTACCTGCATTCGGTAGCTCCTCGCAACGATAGTGGCGGCACCAACGACTCAGAGCAGTACCTCAGACAGACTGAGCTCCAGTCCCTGCGACAGCTGAGGACTGTGGAGCACCACTACACCCTGGACCAGAGGAACCACTCATGCAGCAGTGATGACTCCAACGGGCCTAAAGGCTCAGGCCATCCCAGGCACGGCGGAGCACAGCCACGGCCTTCCCTTATGGCCAGCCATATGGAGATACCAGCAGCCCTGTGGAAACAGCTACGCAAACAGAGCCGGGTCAGCGCTCTGCAGGATTACAGTGACATGAGTGATTCACCTGACAGTGGTCACTATCCCACGGGGAGGAAGGCTAGCTTCATGTCCCGAGGACTCTCTCAGACCAACCTGGACAGTCCTTCTGATAGCCCGAACTCCGGGAGTGGGACGGACACAGAGGCCAAGCGTATCGCCCAAGGAGAGAGCCCACCTATGACCCCGCCTCCAGCCAGTGGACGAAGAATGTCAATGGTAAGGAGAATTATTACACAACACAATTTTTTTTAAATGGAGAATGCATTGTAGGATTCTCATCATGTGTTTCTAAGGCTAAGATTCGGATTAAATAACTACTGACTAACTCATGTTGCATATTTCAATCTTTCAGAGCATGATTCTGGAACTGTCTTCAATCATGAAAAAGTGAGAACTGGCTGAGGGACCAGAAGGATCTGGGGACACTGATTATGAAGCAACATTCGCCTTCTAATTGTATTCATAATAACATATGTATTGTGGATGAGCAGTAAACGCATTAGTATAGTTACACTGAACAAAAATATAAATGCATCATGCAACAATTTCTAAGATTTTACTGAGTTACAGTTCACATAAGGACATCAGTCAATTGATAGAAATCCATTAGGCCCCAATCTATGGATTTCACATGACTGGGAGTACAGATATGCATCTGTTGGTCACAGATACTGTACCTTAAAAAAAAAAGTAGGGGCGTGGATCAGAAAACCAATCAGTATCTGTGGAATGTTGTCTCCTCTTCAATGGCTGTGCGGAGTTGCTGGATATTGACAGGAACTGGAACACGCTGTCATACACGTTGATCCAGAGCATCCCAAACATGCTCAATGGGTGACATGTCTGGTGAATATGCAGACCATGGAAGAACTGGAGGTCAGCTTCCAGGAATTGTGTACAGTTCCTTGCAATAAGGGGCCATGTATTATGCTGAAACATAAGGTGATGGCGGCGGATGAATGGCACGACAATGGGCCTCAGGATCTCATCAAAGTATTGGTAGCTTATGTCTACCCATACCATAAGCCCCCTCCAATCTTGTTTTGGAGAATTTGGCAGTGCGTCCAACCGGACTCACAACCGCAGACCATGTGTAACCACGCTAGACTAGGACTTCCACATCCGGCTTCTTCACCTGTGGGATCGTCTGAGACCAGCCACCTGGACAGCTGATGAAACCATTTCAGGGAAGCTCATCTGCGTGCCCGTCATCCTCACCAGGGTCTTGACCTGACTGCAGTTTGGTGTCATAACTGACTTCAGTGGGCAAATGCTCAGTTTTGATGGCCACTCGCACGCTGGAGAAGTGTGCTCTTCACGGATGAATCCCGGTTTCAACTGTACCGGGTAGATGGCAGACAGCATGTATGGCTTGGTGTGGGTGAGTGGTTTGCTGATGACAACGTTGTGAACAGAGTGCCCCATGGTGGTGATGGGGTTATGGGAAGATAAATTAACATTCAATTATCTGGCAACACCTCTGGTGGACATTCCAGCAATCATTATGCCAATTGCCCGCTCCCTCAAAACTTGAGACATCTGTGGCATTGTGATGTGACACAAAACTTCACATTTTAGAGTGGCCTTTTATTGTCCCCAGAACAAGGTGCACCTGTGTAATGATCATGCTGTTTGACCAGTATCTTGATATGCCACACCTATCAGGTGGATGGATTATATGGGAGGAGAAATGCTCACTAAGAGGGATGTAAACAAATTTCTGCACAACATTTGAGAGAATACATTTTTTTGTGCGTAGTGGAACATTTCTGGGATCTTTTATTTCAGCTCATGAAACATGCGACCAACACTTTACATGTTACATTCATATTTTTGTTCAGTATATGTTTGCTTGGGTAGTTCTAATTTCAAATGTTTGATATGTCACATGCAATCTTTGCAAGAAATATCTGTGGCATCAAATGTAATTGCATTCGTGGAATTTTATATTTTTTGTCAAAGTGATATGACTGCAAGCTACTTGTAGTGACATTTTGCTAAAAGACAGTCTTCTCATAAGATGAGAATTCAACATTTTGATTGATAATACATGTAAAACATTGTGGGATATGATGATCAAACCGATCACTGGTGGGCGTGGCCAAAGAGCTTTATTTTTTTCTCATCTGACCAGAGCACCAGGTTCCAACCCAAGTGCCAATGCCATTTAGCAAACACCAAGTGTTTACAATTGTTGGTTGCTCACAATACAGGCGTTTAAAGAAAATAGAAACCCTTCCAAATAGCCTTTTGGCTTGGAGGTGGCGTTCTGTAACTCTCCAACTGTGGCTCTTGGACTTTTCTTTGCCTCCCAAACCATCTTTCTCACTGTGCAAAGGGACAAGAAACACTTGGGTCCTCTTCTTATGTGACTACTTTACACCTTATTTCAAATCTGATATGATTTTTAATCAGATAGTCCATATACCTTTGATTCGAATTACACCTTAAAAGTACAGATTATGATTTAGTGAAAGAATACGACGATGTAAACAATATTTATTTGCATTTGCAGATAGAAAAAAGGGGACAAAAATAACGTACATGATATGATTCTTTATTTCATAAACAGAAATGGTGTCTAGACAAAAATGTCATTTATATAACACTAGCAATTGAAATGAATGAAAAGGGGGTTTACGCAACACTGTATTTACAATGGTTGTTAAGTCATTTGAATTCATTAGGGTTGTGTAGCATTTAAAAATGAACAAGGTAAGTAGAGAATAAGCAAATAACAGTTATTTCAAATGGACAATATTAACACAAAGCAGTCTTCTAGAAAAACGGGAGAGAAAAACAACTTTGTGACTACAAGCTTAAGAGTTATTACATTTAAAAAGATTGATGCACCACAATCTACTAATACAATAATCCATATAATCTGTGTAAAAAGCATGTAAAAAAAACCCACCTGATGCAGTTTGCTGATACAGTCATTGACCAATTATGAGAGGTATGAAAGATTTCACAGGTAGATAAGTGTGAGAACGTCTGCACTGGGTGTGACTCAGGGATGGGGGGGCGTAGGCCCCTGCATACACTCACTTCACTTGAATGTGAACTATGGCCTCTGCAAGTTCTAAGGCAAAAATCGGAGGTGCACTTGCATCCGTGTAACTCTGAAACATCCCCAGTTGAATGAAAAGACAAGTTGAGGAAACACAGTTTTCTGTTTACAAAATGTAAAAACACTAACCATCAGTCCAATTTGAACCTACCAATTTCTATATACATGGCAAATTGAATAAACACAACATTTTTGTAAACATATTTAACTTTTCTTTTACTCCTAAAATGGTCTCAGCCTGTGCATGTAATCAGGATACCAGTATACTGTATTATAAAGTTGAGCAATTTGTGAAAAAGGCTAGTTTTGTTTGTCTTTTCAAAACAACAACCTTTGGAGTTGGAGAGACAGTGTTTTTTTCTTCCAGAGAAGCAGCACAGAAAAACTCAAACAAACAAAAGTCCAACTAAACAAGAAAATATCCACCAACTAATAACCAAAGCCAGTTAACAAATCAAATGACATGGATTTGTGTTGTTGTTGTTGTGTGTTTGGCTTGTAAAAAACTGCAGAGGTAAAGAACTTGAGATAAATCCAACTAATAATGAAATGTATTACCAAAACATAATTCCTATTTGTACTCCAATGTATTGTGTACTCTCTGTACTCTCTGTACTCTCTGGGGGGGGGGGGGGGGGGGCTAGAGGGCTAAGAGGTATGGACTGGACTGTCAAATGACTGGAGGGATGGTGCTGCTTTAAAAACTCTTCATGTATCTGCATCCACCCAACCAGCCTTTACATGAATCCAGGGGGCTCTTTTGGTAGAGAAAAAAAACAATGATGAGGAATTAAAAATGTTACGCACAGTAGCCTACACACCAGAAATATGCTATGCACTCATTGCTATCCAAAGAACATCAACAGTAATCATAATAGTATTATAAGGGCATCTACAAACAGATAGAAGGATATCTATTGGTATAGCTTTGAGGGAGGACGATATAAACCTGATGCATTTCAATACATTTTCCCACAATATGACATTTGTCAAAGTGTAGCCTAATGAGTGTGCTTTTCTGGTGGAACGTCATGCTTTTCACTTTTTACTTTAAAAAAACGAGTACGAAAAAGTCGGAATTGCATATGGTTTGCACAAATGTCCACTTGAATCCACCCATCTTTAGTTTTCAGTTTTGTATCTGATAATGGGGATGAATACCGTTCCACATCAGTGACGGCTTATGAATCAGAGCAAAGTGGAAAAAGAACCTCGCAAAAAACATATTTCAACAGGCAATCAATCACAACTGCTATAGACTGAAGCCTTCGAACAAGGATGTCGTTACGACATGCATGGTGTGTGTGTGTGTGTATTCATATTTGTGCGTATGCTTGTGGTTCTCTGTGTGAGACTGTATATGAGTCTAGCTACAACCTTAGGGAAACCTATGTGTATGGTCAAATAATCAGACTAGCAACCACACCGCAAAACACAGAGCACTCTTCATACCACACGGTTTGTTCTCAGTCAGGACTGGTTGGAGAACTACATAACTGTGTCCAACAGGGGGCAGCAGAGTAACGCCAAGGGGAATTTTCAGACTCCTCAATATATACAGTTGTATTATCGCTCTTTCCTGACAAACTGTATAGCTTTTCGTCCTGAATGAAGTTCAAGTTATGAGCAAAGCTTTACATTCCAATTGAATTCACTCCTCTTCATAGGTTATGGCTCTATTTTCTTATATTCTGTATGTTCAAGCACATCTCTGGCTGTTGAACAGATAAGAAAAGTATTTCTGTATATTTACATTATAAATGTAAATATGGTTCATCAACAAAAGACAAGAGTAAATCATTTAGCTGAGGACTATCGTTAGAAGCAAACGTAAGCTAGACAAACTAACTAAGTAAAATATACAGGGGCATGCATTCACATTACAGAATATGATGTTTTCAACAAATGTACAACCAGGGCAAAAATGTTACTATATCATATGATTGTTGCTCAATCAGTTTGATGATGACACACACAGTGCTTTCACGTGAACTGAAGTCTCAATTAGCTTATTCAATTCTTAAAGAATTACAAATATAAGATGTGAACCCTCTCAATATTATGTTAGCTTCCTTTTTGTTGTTGTTAATAACCCTGTTTACTGTAGTTAATGTCTTCATATAGATATTTATATCTATATTAACATTCAATAAGATGTTTTCATTTAAGTGCCAATTCAAGTGTTTCGGTTTCAGACTTTTCAGGATTCTGAATCAGACATAAGCCCTCTATGAAGTGCTATTAGAACTAGTTATAACTGAGCATCCGGTGCTGGAAGGAAAGAGCCTGAATTGAGCCCAGATTCATTAGGAGAAAGTATCCTTGTTAAATAGAAATACTTTGTGTCTGTTTTTGTTGTTGTTGCAGACAGAGTAGCTATCTCTCAGCTTGAGAAGACGTCTACTCACACATTCCTTGGCAACATTGAAACATAACACCGAAGAAATCCAAAGGGTGCCTGTGAGAGTTTTCCCCATCGTACATATAGCATCTTCAAACACTGATAAGGAGAAATAAAGTTTCCTCAAAAACACAACAAGCTGAAACTCGTTTTCACATTTAAAGTGGTGTCAAATTTTGAATGGATGTTGCTTGAGCCACTGGTTAATAACATACATGGTCCGTGCCAGCAACATCCAATTTTCATGTAAGGGGCTCTGAAATTAATGTGTGTGTGTGTGTGTGTGTGTGTGTGTGTGTGTGTGTGTGTGTGTGTGTGTGTGTGTGTGTGTGTGTGTGTGTGTGTGTGTGTGTGTGTGTGTGTGTGTGTGTGTGTGTGTGTCAAGCTGATTTCCTCAGTTTAAGAACACCCACCCTTATGGGGAATTTTCCTTTAGGCAGGAAACAGCAAAGCAAATATTTCCCCTTAGCAAAAACCTCAGTGAAAAGAAACGTCTAAGCCTCTACTTGTATAATATTACTGTGACAGTCACCATGCTCCATACTATATACATTATACGCTCTGCCCAAGCAAGCACTTGAAAGTTACCATTACAACATCCAAATACAATGGTATTGCTGATGTGTCGGAACCAGGATTGGGGTTAATTCCTTTTCCATTCCAGTTCATTCAGAAAGCAAACCAAATTGCAATTCCAATTTCACATTTTCCTCATTGAAAAGTCTTCAAGAGAGTTGGAATTAAGTGTACTTCCTGACTGGAATTGAAATGGAATTGACCCCAACCCTGGTGAGAACATAGCTATTTAACCACCTGTCAAATCGTTAGTTTTTCTCTTTCGTTTCAGTGCTGTGGAAGGCAAAGGAGGAATGTTTAGGTACTGTCTCTACACATTGTTTTGCTGTACAGAAAATGCTAAATGAGTGAAGCAGAAGACATTTTTTTGCATATGAACATTTACAGTCTAACTGCTTCATAAATCTTTCATGTACAGAAGCTGTTGTTATGCGGGTGAATGAGGACCCAAAAGCGACTTGGCGAAAACAGAGTTTTTAATCCAGTAAGATACTTAACAAAACAAAAGGCATAATACTACTCGTAAAGACGAGAACAGACTGGAGACTTGATCAAGAACTGCAGGTTGCCTCGGGAAGGCACTTGAACCTAGCAGACTCAGACACCTGCTCACCACGCAGCATCTGAGGGAAACACGACACGACAGGGCAAAACATAGACACAGCACAGTGAATATAGACAAGGATCCGACAGGGCAGGTACGGAAAACAAGGAGAGAAATAGGGACTCTAATCAGGGAAAAGGATCGGGAACAGGTGTGGGAAGACTAAATGATTGATTAGGGGAATAGGAACAGCTGGGAGCAGGAACGGAACGATAGAGAGAAGAGAGAGCGAGAGAGTGAGAGAGGGAGGGGGAGAGAGAGGGATAGAAAGAGGGAAAGAACCTAATAAGACCAGCAGAGGGAAACGAATAGAAGGGGAAGCACAGGGACAAGACATGATAATCAATGACAAAACATGACAGCTGTATTCTTATTTTCATTAATCATATCGAACATTCAGAAGATTTCTTACTGAGTTTGAATTGCTGTGACAACGGCCACCGAGAGAGTGAGAGAATAAGCGAGAGAGAGAGAGAGAATATACAGAGAGCGAAAGTGTTTTAAGAGGTAGAAATAGATTGATAGGAAATAGACAGAGTAGAAGAGTGATTGGGAGAGAGAGAGAGATAGAGAGAGAGAGAGACAGGGAGAGAGAGAGACAGAGAGAGAGAGAGAGAGAGAGAGAGAGAGAGAGAGAGAGAGAGAGAGAGAGAGAGAGAGAGAGAGAGAGAGAGAGAGAGAGAGAGAGAGAGAAAGGGAGAGCGATAGCGAGAGAAATAGAGAGAGGAGAGACAGGGAGATGGAAACTGTAAGTTGATCGAGAGACAGAGGGAGCTGCTGTTAGGTCCATTGAGGTTTGAATTGAAGATGTGAACTTTGCCCATCCCTGTGAGTAGACTGTAATACATGGATAAAGAACACTGTGGAGATCGCTGCCTGCCCGGTCACGGTGTAGCACCATTGTAAGAGGAGTTTTGTGTGAGAAGTTCCCACTCTGTCATGGTTACAGAGAGGAGAATACCTGGAGAACAGTATTGCGGCTCTTAAGACAACTGTAGTGTCAAACTTTAAAAATACAAACAAAAAATATTTTCAAAGAACACTGGCCAAGGCTGACCATCTCAACAACCCAGAGAAAGGGGCTTGTCAGAAGAAAATCAAAACTAAAAATTAAATAATAAAAACACAGATATTAAAACCACCGTTTACTAAGTACAGTGCTTTCTCGGCTGATCATCAGTTGTACATTTATCAGTCATTTCCTGGCAGAAGTCTACCGTCACTGTCTGATTGGACTGTTCATTGAACGAGAGCCCCGCCTCCATGTATAACCTCGGCTCCTGGCCTTCCGCCTCGTTGCTGCCCGGCCCCCCGTCAGCCCCATTCCCCATGACCGAGTCAGGCTCGCTCTCTGAGGGCCCGGGGGAGGTCAATGCTGTTGGAGGCAGCATTGCCGGCAATGTCGATGGTGTTGGTGCCGGGCTTCAGGACCGGGCAGTAGTGGTTCAGGGACTGGACCTGCTCGGGGCTCAGCTGCACGTCCCTGCACACTTCTTGGGACAGACAGGAGAAGTTCTCCCACAGCTCACCCATACACTCCTTCAGCTGGTTCCTCTCTGTCAGCAGCTTGTCCTTCTCGTTCGCCTGGTGGACACACAAGGAAATATTAGGGATGAGGACTAGTGTCATGAGCTGTGGTCTGACCAGGAGCAAAGATACATGCAGTACATACTGTGATACCCTTTGATACTGCAGCTGCACAGTCGACGTTCTACAAATGCTTCACGCTGCCTATAGCAGCAGCGTGACATAGATACGTACTACATGCCAATTCACCTCTTCGTATCAACATAAAAGAGTTCATGTGACCTAGCTTTACTGCTTGTTCACCGAGCTTATCTTAAATAATGCATGCTTTGGATGAGGTTTGTGATGGGCGAGCATTCCCAGGATGCTGTGCGCACCGAGGTAACATGGGACCAGGTGGTGGAAAGCGGTTTGAGATGATGAACTTGTTCTCATATCCTAGGATGCTGCTGGGTGACATCAAGGGGAAGGCTGTCAGTCTACTGTGGAGTGTAAAGCACTCGTGTGTGTGTGTGTGTGTACATGTGTGTGTGTGTACATGTGTGTGTGGCTGACACACTGTTAGAGGAAATCGTAGTTAAGATGATTAATTATGTATACATTATTGATTAGAACCATTTATTCTAATACTATTATGTTATGATACGAAAAGTAAAAGTTATTGGTTAAGCTGTTACTGAAAATGTAAGCAGAACTAATTTGATTGTCTGTGACTCTTGGGAAGGTCAAGGGGGAGAAAAAGCTTTTCAGACAAGATAAGAATGTTTTTTTTTTTTCCATTGGTAAGAGAAAAGTATATCTTCTAGACAGGTTCTAATGTCTGGTTTATGAGGGGAGTAGAAAGCATCTCCGGACCTAAACAAAAAAACAACGGGGCTTCGTGGGAAACTGATGATGTCATTTTGAGTTTATAACCTGTGGAATCTGTGTATGTAGTTAATACTCTCTGGAATTAAACGCTCTTTAACCTGGCTTTTAAGACTGGTCTCGATCTACTTCATGCATAATTAATGAACTTACAATTCATTAATGAATTAGAAATGAGTGCTAATTGGTTTTGGCAATTAAAGCATAAAGGAATTTAGAATTCCTCTATCAATTTGGTCCTTTGAGCCGGGTCTAAATAACTCTACCTGTTATCTGAAGGTAATACGCTGAAAAATCGTGCACGGACGAGTTTTTGACTCGTTTTACTAAAGACCTGACCTCTGAATTGAGGTTAAAATTGAAACAGGCCTGCGTATTATCACAGAGGACAGGAATGGTGACTAGATACAACGAACAATGCTTATCCCAGTCGGCAGCAGGTAAAGTAGCCTTTATTCTCGAATTTGGGAGGGATTATTTAGGATATTTATTGATTAAAATGTTATAAAGGAGTTGAATTTGATCAATAATAGGTGCTTGAATATTCCGAACAAATAAAATGGGTTTCTACCGGGGGTATTAACCAGGATATCGATAAAAAGGAAGCAGGTCCGAAATTGAGGTGCACTACCACCAAATAAACTAGAGCTTAATACGGCCTGGTTTTGCAAGCCAAGGATTATTAAGGAGTGATATAGTACGCATTGGAGAATTAGGACGCTTGTTCCGTACAAATAGGATGGCCAATAATTCAATAAACATACCTAAATAAAGTTTTTACCTAATAGTCTATCTGTATATGGGAAGCTGACTGCGGAAAGTAGCAGATAGATATGTTAAAACAGGTGAGGATAAATTAGGCTTGGTGAGAAGGCAGGGTAATTCTAGGCGAACAGAATAAATGAACCTGTACAATGCTGAAAGAAATTAATATCAAATGATAAGTGATTAGTCTAGATTAGTGAGATTCGAGACATTAACGATTGAAAGTCCCAAAAGGAATATCCTATGGGTGAAATGTTATTGTCCGATCAAAAGTCTTCTATAGACGTGGTTACAGGAGAGGTCAACTTAGTCTAGAGTAGTGAGATTTGAGACATTTTACGTTGAAAGTCCCAAAAGGAATATCCTATGGGTGAAATATTATTGTCCGATCAAAAGTCTTCTATGGACGCGGTTCACAGGATGGAAAATACATACTGATTATTTTTAAAGGAACACACACATAGGCAGACAGGATAGTAACTAGAAGTAACTAAGTAACGGTAAATTACACATTTATAGAACTGCACGCACATAGAATTTAAAATTATATAGAAAGGCATAGATAAGTGTTTAAAAACATTGCTACTAGTATACCACGCGCTCTCACCACTGGTGTCCCCCAGGGCTCTGTTCTAGGCCCTCTCCTATTCTCGCTATACACCAAGTCACTTGGCTCTGTCATAACCTCACATGGTCTCTCCTATCATTGCTATGCAGACGACACACAACTAATCTTCTCCTTTCCCCCTTCTGATGACCAGGTGGCAAATCGCATCTCTGCATGTCTGGCAGACATTTCAGTGTGGATGACGGATCACCACCTCAAGCTGAACCTCGGCAAGACGGAGCTGCTCTTCCTCCCGGGGAAGGACTGCCCGTTCCATGATCTCGCCATCACGGTTGACAACTCCATTGTGTCCTCCTCCCAGAGCGCTAAGAACCTTGGTGTGATCCTGGACAACACCCTGTCGTTCTCAACCAACATCAAGGCGGTGGCCCGTTCCTGTAGGTTCATGCTCTACAACATCCGCAGAGTACGACCCTGCCTCACACAGGAAGCGGCGCAGGTCCTAATCCAGGCACTTGTCATCTCCCGTCTGGATTACTGCAACTCGCTGTTGGCTGGGCTCCCTGCCTGTGCCATTAAACCCCTTCAACTCATCCAGAACGCCGCAGCCCGTCTGGTGTTCAACCTTCCCAAGTTCTCTCACGTCACCACGCTCCTCCGTTCTCTCCACTGGCTTCCAGTTGAAGCTCGCATCCGCTACAAGACCATGGTGCTTGCCTACGGAGCTGTGAGGGGAACGGCACCTCAGTACCTCCAGGCCCTGATCAGGCCCTACACCCAAACAAGGGCACTGCGTTCATCCACCTCTGGCCTGCTCGCCTCCCTACCACTGAGGAAGTACAGCTCCCGCTCAGCCCAGTCAAAACTGTTCGCTGCTCTGGCCCCCCCAATGGTGGAACAAACTCCCTCACGACGCCAGGACAGCGGAGTCAATCACCACCTTCCGGAGACACCTGAAACCCCACCTCTTTAAGGAATACCTAGGATAGGATAAGTATTCCCTCTCACCCCCCCCCCCCTTTAAGATTTAGATGCACTATTGTAAAGTGACTGTTCCACTGGATGTCATAAGGTGAATGCACCAATTTGTAAGTCGCTCTGGATAAGAGCGTCTGCTAAATGACTTAAATGTAAATGTAAATGTAAATGTAACGATAAGGATTAAGAATGGGGAGAAATGCCTCGAAAGAAGCCCCAGAACTAACGGGAGACGAGCGATACATGGCACAGAAAGACAAGAGAAACATCGATTTCTGTCTAAGATGGAAAAAGAAATACGATTTTGATGGCCGTCTAAATGTAGAAAAGCTGGAATCCCTTATAAAACAGATACATAAGGAATGTGGTAATAATGTGAAAAAGCAGAATAAACAGGGGTTATACACAGCCGGAGTTTGGCTTTCGGAAGCAAAAAAAGAGAATGGGACGCGCCGAAAAAGAGATTAAATCTAACAAGGTTCGAGAGACACTACCCACTGCTCCCGCAGATAGAGAAATTAACCAATTGGGTGGGCGTGAGGATAACAAACTATATCTTCCTAGATTATACCAACAATGCAGAGATAATCCAGTTGACAAATTTGTGATTATAAGAATACGGGTGCTGGAGCAACCAGTGAAATTACCACCCAAGTATGTGGATCCCGCGGAAACTAAGAGAGGTATAATGAAGTTAGAGAAGGAAATAAAGTCGAGAAAAATGAATAAGGTGGGTCAAAAGAAAAATACAAGATGTTTTAATTGTAACAAAATTGGACATTTCGCCCGGGAGTGTAACACTCCACGAAAAAATCGTCAACAGGTTGTAATTTAAATGTAGGGAATAACGGAGAGATACGATACAATTTCGGGCTATCTGGACGTTATAGCATGGTACGTTAAATGTTAGGGTATAGTAAGTTGAGAAGTTTGGTTGGGTTTACTCTGATGATTAGAATTTAAAACTGAACTCAATCGGAATAGGGAATATATATTTTACAAAGGCGGGCAGATTTGTGTCTATAGCCAAGCAACGGAATTGCTAGACACTCAAATGGGGCTATGTAGTGCAACGCTTTGGACTATAAATTAGGTAAGAATAGTTTAATCGTAAGAAGTTGTGATTGTTTTTCTGATTATTGATTTTTGGTTAAGGTAACGCCAGTAAATTTGAACAAAAAAGTAACGTATTCTAAAAACGATCTGTTTTCCGTTCTCATTGTGGGTAACAAATGAAAAGTCTTACCTTAAAGGGACAGTGCACGGTAATCACAGTGGTTTGAGTGTATGACAGTGGAAAAAATATTGTGGGACGACAATTCGAAGAGAGAAAAATAAGTTACATGATACATCAAGAGATTTAAAACGAACGACGTGAAGGGATCATAAGAATTATTGGGTGTCGTTGTAGGAGTGAAAGTTTGGGTTAAGGGGATTTCCCTGTTCCCAGAGACAAGGCATTTTTAAGGCGAGCACTCACTAATGCTGGTCTGAGATTGTAATTAGACAAGTGAATAACGTATTGGGAATAGAGTTGTAATTAAAATACTAAGTCAAAGACGAGACAGGTATTTAGAGCAAAATCGATTCTAAATGATAACAAAGAGACAATTATGATTTATGCCCATCGAAAAGCTTTTATAAAATTGGCGAATTTAGAGATGTTGGTTGGGGTGGTAAATTATAATTCAGGATTTGAACAGATGTGATAAATTAGGTTTGGTTAATCGAACAAGAATTATTTACAATCCATTTGAAGTCGCTACGAATTGGCAGGTTGAGCGCTTGATGATGACGTCACTAGCGAGACACTTTTGTCACCAGGGACTGGGGATAACGGAGCTAAATGTATGGCTGTTAGTGTGTGTATCGGGGTTTCGAGTAACCTTTCAGAAGTTGAGATAAAAGTGTTTTGTTTTTTGTTGTTTATTGGTTATGGTCAATTTTAGGGGTTGATTAAACTTGAACAGTGTGTTCTGGCGGTTTTAGATAGAACTCTTTGTTCCGGAACGGATGAGAGTTACACAAGATAAGTAAATTAAAGGAGTCATTAGAGATTGCGAATGCATATTTATTAAATATCGGGGATTAAATTACGGATTACTTACACTGTGAAATGTATGACATTTGCGGCAGAGAGAAAAAGTAATGCATTGGATAATAATGTTATCGGGTTAATTGTATCTAAAGGTAGCATGGTCATTTAAGTAAACATGTCCGTAAACGATGTTTAAAACTTATGATTAATGATTTGAGTCAAAGGGGAATTATCATTAGGTTTAGTTATAGTTCACTTATTGAGTTTCTGATTCGAGGTAGCATTAGTGAATGATAGTTAGGGGTGTGGTGGCTCACTTTAGAGGCCTCCTGGGATTATAACTTTGGGGAGAGAGCAGCTTTAAACGACCAAATTGAAAAAGGTCTGCAAATTATACACATGGAACAACTGTTAGAACTGTTTGTTTAGTGCAAGGGTATTTTAAAGAGGCAGGCTCACATATGGAACCTTATGAGATGTTTTTTTTATGGGTTTGAATAATACAGGTGACTATTTCTATTGTAAGGATAAAGGGATCTTTATGTCTAATATGGTATGACCTTTTGACCTTATCATGACTGGCTTATGAGGTCTGATCAGCCTCAGGGGAGAGTCATTTGTATAATGAATGGGGTCATATTGAGTTACTAGTTTTAAGGTAAATTCATTAGAAATGAAGCAGTTTTGGTTGAGGGTTTAGAATTACTGTTTGAACCGCAAATGAGAAAGTGGTTCAGGATTCTGTCTTATAACATTAGCTGTGAAGTTTTTTGAATGGGCTATTAGTGATTTGGTATTGTAACAGAGAGAAAGTCATATTTATCATTGAGAATAAATAGGGGAAGATAACATATTTTGAGCCAACAGGGCAGGGAAGAAATTGAGATATTTTTGTTTGGTTTTAACACTCGGTTACAGGAGTGTCAAAAGACGGGGGACATTACCTGTGTAATGGGGGAGGGTGTCCGTATGATAACCAACTTGGGACAGTTTTGGGACTGGAGAAGAGGATATCATTATAGCATATGGGATCCCACAAAGGTGGTTAGGCTTTCCATGATATGGGGGAAACCTGGGAGCACTGTTGAACTTTGTAAAGGTGATGAAATCCTACTAACCATCAAAACTATTAAGCTCTCTGATGCAGGCAGTTACACCCTCGGACTACAAAGGACGAGGACAGACATGATGGGTGTTTTAAGAAGTCTGTTACAGATGTGGTGAAGGCTTCAGGCATGATGCCTTTGCTTGATGCTCCAGTTGGAGAGGCTGAGGTGAAGCATGCTTTCAGGGGAGGATAAGACTGACTGAGGATGACCCATGTATGTTTGTTCTCCCTGTCCTGAAGGGTGGCATGGTGTCCACCTGGTGCTGGATAAGAATAGCTGAGAGGACCAGATGGGTTATAAGAATGCTTTGTTCTGCTTTACTCTGTTTTACAGGACCAAAGTTTTATTCCACACTTTGCAACACATTAAATCCATGTTATTGTCAGATAGAGGACTGAGGGTCCCCAAGGAGAGGGCTTGTTAGTGTAGGAAGGATTTTTAATATGGTTGGCATTTATTAGACCTTGATTGATTATTATGAGTTTTTGAATGGTGTTGCATTTAGCAGGAATGTAGGACATCTGTGCTGATTTAGGATTATTGTTAGGATTAATATAGATTGATTGAGGAAATGTGGGGAATTTGGAGAAAAGACGCTCATAGACATGTTTTTTTTTCTAAAAGAGGGTCCATGGGTTTGGATAGAGCCAAACAGTGAGACATGTAGTTCAAATTTGGAAAACATGAGAAAGATAACAGTACAGACAGATAGGGGAAAAGGCAGACATAAGAGCCCTCCCCCGCACTGCAGAGACCTTGAAGGTTGGAGAGCAGAGAAGTTTCAGGAGGGGAGACAGGACGAGCAAAGATAACATAGTGTGTAGATAAACAGTTACTGAGTGGAGACCAAAGCGAGAATTGGGCATGTGGAAAATGAAAGGGACACTCCTAAAGGATGATGTCAGACATAAGGATGGTATACTAAATCTTACCTAAGTCATTGTTTAAAATAAGGCAAGGTTGTTACCTGGGCAGAGCCAGGTAACAAAAGGGGGGAGGTAAATGGTGTTCTAGAATAGGATAAAAAAACGAACGAATAAGAAACTGTTTTATTAACCAGATCTGTATGTCCAAGAATTTATACACTACAGGAGAACTACAGGTGAAGTCACTCAATCCAGTCTCATACCAAGGCCTCCTGGTGACAGCTAGCTGAAAGAGCTACCCAGATTCATATCGCACGGCGGAGGGGTAGGGCACATTTTCACTATCGAATAATAAACAGTGTTTGGGAGGAGAACTGGAATTAACAGAATTCCGGGGGCCATTTCTCGAATGAAGTAACCCTCCCTGTCCTGTCACCCCTGTTTTTGTTCATAGAAGTGAAGATGTGTCTGGCTCTTGCTAAGTGATGTGTTCTTGGGGAAAGGGTGGGGTTTCAAATGGAAGCTGTTCATCTGAGCTGTCTTATCGTGGGTGACATGTTCCTGATACAGCACGTCCTACTTGAGTATGCGGAGAGTGGTAATTTGACCCATGGGTTAGACGATGAGGATTTTGTTCCAGAATAAGCATAAGAGATCCCTAGATTTGGGTAGACAGGAAGTTAGAGTAGAGGATGGGAAGGATCTCCCAATGGAGTTTTATGTAGACCAAAATGCAGTCTCTAACCACAGTATGGAAGAAGGTAGAGTAGAGTGAAGATGAGAGTTTTTGATTGTAATCAGGAGAGAGTGATGTAATTGCATAAAGATACGCTTAAACCTTTAAACAGAAATGGGGGCGGATCTAGGGTTGGTATGGATATGACCAGGTCTTGGTCGAGACCCTAGTACAGTTCTGGGTAGAGGAGTGTAGGTCGGTATGATAAAGCTGTTCATGAAAGATAATGAAAGTTGTAATGATTTGCCCTATTTATGTCCCCAGGAGCCGAGTTGGTACTTGCATTAGGACGGAGAGTATGAGCACTGACGAGACCATGTCTGAATTGACGGGCTGGTTGAACTCTGGGGATTTCAATAAAATAAAATGGGCCGGTGTTGACACCTAGTGGTTGTGTGGGTCATGTGTGCAGACAAAAGGACATGAAGTTATCTAGGGGTGCCAGAGAGGCACTCCATCTGGGTCATTTGATGACAAGGTATACATTGATAACATTGGGGTTCCAGGAGAGGTGCCAGATGAGTCAAGGCAAGAAATCGGATCCTAGCAGGATTAGAGTTAAGCATTTCCGGGGTTCTACTCTCACAAGGGGGAAGTGGCCGTGATGATCAGGACCATGTCTTACATCCCAGGTAACACAGCTCCGGACGAATCAGTGCCGTGAGCCTGTTTTGACCACCCTGGCTCACGGGTTGGCAGAAACTCTGGGGTGGATACTTCTCTGAACTAAATTGGGTTGACAGTATTTATGGAAAAATGTGGTGTTATGGGCCACCTTAACCTGTGTGACTGTGTTAGTCTTGTACGTACGTGGTTGATTGTGTGTATGTATGAAAGTTATTGTTTCCAGGACTATAGAGAGATCAATGACACTACAGATGGGGGCGTTATGGGCCGATTCCAGGTTCCGACCCGTGGAGGAATGAAGGCATGTCTACAGAGGAAGTGGACGAATCTGGATCTGTCATTTGTGGGGAATTTATGTTTGATGAGGCTAGTGTTGAGATGAAGGGGAATTAGATTGTAATTTGTTTCCATGATTAAACTGTTTTTTAATGAAGGTCGTGACGAAAATCCGGAAGGAAGAGTTATGATTCTGATGTAGGTTTAAAAACAGTTGGAGTTAAGGTTAGATTTGATTAATGATATTTGGAGAGTTGGATAAACATTTATAATAATGTTAATTTGTTGATTATGTGTGTGTCTATTCATATGATAATCTGATAAACCTCTTTAAAAAGGTTAGTTATATTCGTTTATACTTATATTTTTATGATTAAATAAAACTAGATGTAGATTTGAATGTATAATATTTGATCAAAGGGAGGATTGTTAGAGGAAATCGTAGTTAAGATGATTAATTATGTATACATTATTGATTAGAACCATTTATTCTAATACTATTATGTTATGATATGAAAAGTAAAAGTTATTGGTTAAGCTGTTACTGAAAATGTAAGCAGAACTAATTTGATTGTCTGTGCCTCTTGGGAAGGTCAAGGGGGAGAAAAAGCTTTTCAGACAAGATAAGAATGTTTTTTTTTTTTCCATTGGTAAGAGAAAAGTATATCTTCTAGACAGGTTGTAATGTCTGGTTTATGAGGGGAGTAGAAAGCATCTCCGGACCTAAACAAAAAAACAACGGGGCTATCGTGGGAAACTGATGATGTCATTTTGAGTTTATAACCTGTGGAAATCTGTGTATGTAGTTAGTACTCTCTGGAATTAAACGCTCTTTAACCTGGCTTTTAAGACTGGTCTCGATCTACTTCATGCATAATTAATGAACTTACAATTCATTAATGAATTAGAAATGAGTGCTAATTGGTTTTGGCAATTAAAGCATAAAGGAATTTAGAATTCCTCTATCACACACACAACACATCAAAGGGCCCGCAGCTCCACCCCCCATCATGGAACAAAAGCATACTGGCTGCCTGTGAGAGACCACCCACCGCGATGCCATGGAAACGTGGGGGCGAGGAGGTAGGAAGCGAGACATACAGCCAGCACTCTACTGCGGATGGTCGACTCTTACTATTCTTCCCCCTACACACATTGCTGTACTTTGACAGCTTGGCAGCTAGAGGGCAGTCGGCCAGCGTGAAAGTGCTGACACGGTGTTGAGGTAATTAATTTGATTCACACCATGCCAGTGTGCCTGGTGGACATTGGGTTTGATTCAGACCCTGTCAGTGTGCCTGGTGGACATTGGGTTTGATTCAGACCCTGTCAGTGTGCCTGGTGGACATTGGGTTTGATTCAGACCCTGTCAGTGTGCCTGGTGGACATTGGGTTTGATTCAGACAAATCAAATCAAATCAAATTTATTTATATAGCCCTTCGTACATCAGCTGATATCTCAAAGTGCTGTACAGAAACCCAGCCTAAAACCCCAAACAGCAAACAATGCAGGTGTAAAAGCACGGTGGCTAGGAAAAACTCCCTAGAAAGGCCAAAACCTAGGAAGAAACCTAGAGAGGAACCGGGCTATGTGGGGTGGCCAGTCCTCTTCTGGCTGTGCCGGGTAGAGATTATAACAGAACATGACCAAGATGTTCAAATGTTCATAAATGACCAGCATGGTCAAATAATAATAAGACAGAACAGTTGAAACTGGAGCAGCAGCACAGTCAGAGACAGACCCTGTCAGTGTGCCTGGTGGACATTGGGTTTGATTCAGACCCTGTCAGTGTGCCTGGTGGACATTGGGTTTGATTCAGACCCTGTCAGTGTGCCTGGTGGACATTGGGTTTGATTCAGACCCTGTCAGTGTGCCTGGTGGACATTGGGTTTGATTCAGACCCTGTCAGTGTGCCTGGTGGACATTGGGTTTGATTCAGACCCTGTCAGTGTGCCTGGTGGCCATTGGGTTTGATTCAGACCCTGCCAGCATGGCCAGAAATGTATTCCAATGTCAGTAACTTATAACCACAGAATCACCCCAGAAGTTTCATGCATGACTAAAAACACCTACGTATTAGATTTACTGCCATGGTCTAGTATGGCATCAGACACCATTGTCACGACTCCTACTGAAGGTAGCTCCCCTTCCTGTTCGGGTGGCGCTCGGCGGTCGTCGTCACCGGCCTACTAGCTGCCACTGATCCTTTCCCCCCCTTGTATGTGTATTAGTTACACCTGTGTTCAGTTAGGTTAATTGGTTGGGCTTTATTATCCAGCCGGCCCGCCTGCTGGGTGTGCGGGATTCTTTTCGGTGTACTATTGTGCCTGTAGGTCACGGTTGTCCGTGTATGTGTGTTCTTCTGGACTGTTTACTTCCCCGTGTTTTGGAGCATTTGTTTGGGTGGCGTCGTTTTCACCGGTGTGGTGAATTAAAAAGTATCTCTACCCTGAACTCTCTGTTTCCTGCGCCTGACTTCTTCCTCCACTACACCCCGGGCACGACAACCATTCACAATGCTGGCTGAGGTACGAGTAAAAAAATGTCATTATTTCCTAATTGTAAAAAATGTCAAGGCCATTGTTGAGGAAAGCAGGAGAATTGTTGTGAGTAACAGAACTGCCTGAGATGTGGGAGAAGGGAAGCTGCTCACTGATTGGCTGTAGTGAAAGGGTCCCTCCAAAAATCTATCACTATTCTAACTGACATCAAATTCTCCCTCAAATCTACCACTAATAGTCCAAGCCTCCACAGACCCTGTCTTGTATTGACAAACAGAACAAATAATTTGACATTAAAATATGTCATTTTAAATAGCTCAATTCAATCCACCTGGGCCTTTTTAACACACACAGTTGTTCCTGCTGTTGATGTTATGCCTTTGTACAGATCTAGGATCAGTTCTCCTTCACAATGCATACACAGTACCGGTCAATTGTTTGGACACACCTACAAATTCAATGTTTTTTCTTTATTTTAACTATTGTCTACATTGTAGAATAATAGTGAAGACAACACAACTATTAAATAACACATATGGAATCATGTAGTAAACAAAAAAGTGTTAAAGAAATCAAAACATATGTTATATTTGAGATTCTTCAAAGTATTCACCATTTGCCTTGATTACAGCTTTGTCCCCTCTTGGCATTGGATGTTGGAGTTATTACATAAAACCAATCAGAATTCAGAAGAATGCCAAAGTCAGTTGCGATGTAATATGGAGGACCAGCCTACTCCCTGTGATGCAAACTACAACAGAAATAACTTTACATGTATAACTTCAAATTAATCCAATCGTTTGCACTCATGACTTGAGTGATTAAAGTAAATCAAAGTTTTGGAAATACATAACGCCATCTAAACAAATATCAAATAATGTTAGCAAAATGCAGTTATCTTAGCCAGCCAGCTAACATGACTATTTAGCCAATGAGCTATGGTCAGTGAGCTGGAACACCAACTACCGGAGACCAGTCTGAACCCAACTAACAAAACTCAACTAAAACATGACTGCAGATCAAAAGAGCAGAGACATACAGAATGATGGCAGGGAAAATCCCTAACATCCAAAATAGATAGATTCCAGATGTCAGTCAGCTAGCGCGCTAGCAGTAAGCCAAGGCGGGAAAAGTTGCAAAACACCCGTAGTCTACTTCACAGAGAACATGCTGAAAAGTAGTGATGGGGAAACAAAGCTTCCTGAAGCATTGCCGCTTTCAGCCTGTTGTGACAAAAATAGGTTCACTACTCAAGGCTTTGAGCAACACAGAATTTAGAACAGCCACATTTTTATAGATGACGTCCCACACTGTAGTGCGTGCACAGCGTAGCCTTTATGTCATCTACTAAACCACTGACCGTGTTCGAGAGCATCAAATCCATGCTGCATTGTGGGTTAACAGTTACTGGCTGACTGATTTATAAATAATAATGAGTAGTTATTTATGATGCAAGGTTATTTGTAGACCAGTCAGTCAGCAGTCACCTGCACTTTCGGCTGCAATGTTGAACAAGCCCAATACCAAACCAATCAGGTGGTTGTTCGACGAAATGAATCAAGTTGATTTCCTCTGGCGTTTTGAGCCCACGGCAAAAAGGCACCAGAGCCTACCCTGCTAACGGGTTCTCACTAGATAACACCATCACACAGTTCATGAAAAGCATGAGGTGTGGTTAACATTTGCAAACTTGAGCTAGATATGGACCTAGTGTGACCTTCCTAGTCCCGTCCCTCAAGTCAGTGAGTCAACACAGGAAAGAGCAATGAATGGATAGTTTTTCAAAGCTGCAATGATGGGACACACACAGTATGGATGAATGATCAGTAGTGACGGGATATAAATAGCACTCCCACAGCAATTCTCCATAAATCTGCACCATAATATACAAAAAAAAAACAATTGAAATGTCTATCAAAAAAATAAAATAATTGTGATCGTATAGTGGATTTAACAATTCCCAAAATTCCTAATTTGCTATAATAAAAATGAATACATTATTTCCATGTGTCTCATATTCACTACAGCAGAGTAAACTACCATCCATTTTAGCATCAAAATATTTCAAATTAACCTTAGAAATTACTCAATGTCCCTCTCTGGAAGTATAATACACATCAACTAACAAAACCGGGCTAATAAACCGGCTAGTGTTCATGAGTTTATAATACTTCATACATTTGTTTTAAATTATCTAAATGACCTGCAATGACTGGACACACAGTGTGGATGAATGATCAGTAGTCGACAGGGTAAAAATAGCACTCCTACAGAATATGCATTTTCCAGTTAGCTACCAACTTGAAAGAGGGAATTTTAGCATATAACCTACATGGAAAACTGAGATTCAGAAAATAACATAAAGAGTGGCTTATTTGACAACAAACCAACAACAGTAGTTACTAAAACATTACTAATGTATGATTTAAAAGGTGTATTGTATGATGTAATGTCAACTTTATACATTTCTATCCCAGGACCACTCAATTTTCAAATTGTCCAAATATCTGCTGTGGATTACCCAGAATCCCATACCTTTATCACTGAGTGTATTACACAGAGTGTAATGTAAACACACGAGCGGCGCAGCGGTCTAAGGTACTGCATCTCAATGCTTGAGGCGTCATTATAGACCCTGGTTCAAAACCAGGCTGTATTATAACAGGCTGTAAGCACAATTGGCCCAGCATCGTCTGGGTTACGGTTTGGCCGGGGTAGGCCGTCATTGTAAAAAATAATTTGTTCTTATTAACTAACTTGCCTAATTAAATCAAGTTTAATATATTTTAAAAATTACACTTCATTACACTAGCATACAATTTCGGTAGCACAGAGTTGATCATCCACATGACCTTGGGAAATAGGGGCATTGTGGGTAGTTTAGAAGATTTCCCAAAATAAGTTAATAAATATGTAATAACGCAAAAACATGTTTGTAATTATAGGTAACCATAAAGTGACTACAACTAGCTTATTAAGTCTTTAACCACATGGTATTGTTACTCTGGTGAATAAAAACTCATGCTTCCTACACTTTATCTTTTTGTCTGAAGATAAAATTTACATTTTACTCAACTGCATTACTCACTCCAGTCAGCAGATGGCGATGTGGGACATTAAGCCAATGCTGCTAGTGTGACGTATAATCTAGAGGATGAAACGCTTCTTTCAACAGCAGCAATAGTTAGTCAGCCACCTCCGTAGCTTGCTAGACAAAATAGACGAACCAATAAAGCTCTTTACATGCTTTAGTGTTTATTAGCCACTGTGTTTAAAACACACTTGTGTCATCTAGTTAGTTATCCGATTTAATTTCATATTTACGGTGTTGTTGTTATTAGTCAGCTAGCGGGCTGGTTAAGTTAGCATTGGCCTAGCTAGCTAACATCTCCGACCATGAGTTCACTAAGCTACTCTCCTCCTGCTAAAGAAGAGGGGGGCTGCTGGACGGAGAAAGAAGATCTCATCAAAGAGGAGGAAGAGGAGGCTGTTTCAATACAAAAACAAGTTGTTGAGGCTGTTACAGTGAAAGAAGAAGAGAAAGAATTTTCAATGAAAGAAAAGGAAGACGCGTTCAGAGTGAAAGAGGAGGAGGATGCAGTTTTTGGAGTGAAAGAGGAAGAGGGGAAGATGACTGTCACATTGGAAGAAGAGGAGGGAATTGGATTTCTGGGCCCGGTTTCCCAAACGCATCTTAAGGCATCCAATGGTGAACTTAGCCGTAAGATGGTTTTGAGAAACCGGGCCCTGATTAATACTAGTAAGTACTGTCTTAAATACCAAGGCACAAACTCTGCAGTTGTTGAACTGATGTGTGGTGTTAAAGGGGAAATATGCAATTGCTACATCTGTGCCATTAATTCTTTGAGAATATAACACACGCCTCATGAGCTTAGTTCAGCTGTTGTACCCCATCAGCACCCCAAATAAGCTTGTTTAGAAACAATGTAAATCAACACTGTATAGCCTCAAAACATGGGTTTAAACTATGATGTTATCAAATCAAATCAAATCAAATTTATTTATATAGCCCTTCGTACATCAGCTGATATCTCAAAGTGCTGTACAGAAACCCAGCCTAAAACCCCAAACAGCAAACAATGCGGGTGTAAAAGCACGGTGGCTAGGAAAAACTCCCTAGAAAGGCCAAAACCTAGGAAGAAACCTAGAGAGGAACCGGGCTATGTGGGGTGGCCAGTCCTCTTCTGGCTGTGCCGGGTAGAGATTATAACAGAACATGACCAAGATGTTCAAATGTTCATAAATGACCAGCATGGTCAAATAATAATAAGGCAGAACAGTTGAAACTGGAGCAGCAGCACAGTCAGGTGGACTGGGGACAGCAAGGAGCCATCATGTCAGGTAGTCCTGGGGCACGGTCCTAGGGATCAGGTCCTCCGAGAGAGAGAAAGAAAGAGAGAATTAGAGAGAGCATATGTGGGGTGGCCAGTCCTCTTCTGGCTGTGCCGGGTGGAGATTATAACAGAACGTGGCCAAGATGTTCAAATGTTCATAAATGACCAGCATGGTTGAATAATAGTAAGGCAGAACAGTTGAAACTGGAGCAGGAGCATGGCCAGGTGGACTGGGGACAGCAAGGAGTCCTCATGTCAGGTAGTCCTGGGACATGGTCCTAGGGCCCAGGCCAGTTGAAACTGGAGCAGCAGCATGGCCAGGTGGACTGGGGACAGCAAGGAGTCATCATGTCAGGTAGTCCTGGGGCATGGTCCTAGGGCTCAGGTCCTCCGAGAGAGAGAAAGAAAGAGAGAAGGAGAGAATTAGAGAACGCACACTTAGATTCACACAGGACACCTGAATAGGACAGGAGAAGTACTCCAGATAAACAAACTGACCCTAGCCCCCCGACACATAAACTACTGCAGCATAAATACTGGAGGCTGAGACAGGAGGGGTCAGGAGACACTGTGGCCCCATCCGAGGACACCCCCGGACAGGGCCAAACAGGAAGGATATAACCCCACCCACTTTGCCAAAGCACAGCCCCCACACCACTAGAGGGAAATCTTCAACCACCAACTTACCATCCTGAGACAAGGCCGAGTATCATGGATGGTCAGTCCTTGCATCCATAGGTCTGTCTATGAATTTGAAAGTAGTTACATTTCTCCAACCCCATCATCTTATTACCAAAACAGTGTTTGAACTGCAGATTAGTTGATTGATTGATGTGTTTTTATTAAACAGCAACAAAATGGCTGCCCAGAGACTTGGTTTGGTAAACAGCTGAGGGATGGGGGCTGGAGAAATGTAACCACTCTGAAATTCATAGAGAAAGCTATTGTAGCAACCGTAACCCAACACCTACCGACCTCGTCAAGAAGTTCAGACATCTTTGCATAACAGTTATAAGGTTTTGACTTGACAGTCGCTGGACCCAGGTTTGAGTTCAGCTCAGGGCTACCC
Source organism: Oncorhynchus gorbuscha (assembly GCF_021184085.1). Classification (NCBI taxonomy): domain Eukaryota; kingdom Metazoa; phylum Chordata; class Actinopteri; order Salmoniformes; family Salmonidae; genus Oncorhynchus; species Oncorhynchus gorbuscha. The sequence continues at coordinate 39,638,684 of NC_060186.1, forward strand.
CCTGAATTCACTACACTATGAATACAAGGACTGGCCATCCATGATGTCATAATGATAGTTTAACCAGGTTTCCAGGCTATATAGTATATTCTAGAATTCATCCATGATGTCATAATGATAGTTTAACCAGATTTCTAGGCTATATAGTATATTCTTGATTTGCCAGTGAAGATTTCCTGTGCGTTCCCCTTGCTCTGCAGAGGGTCCCTGGTTCGCGCCCGGGTATGGGTGAGGGGACGGTCTAAAGTTATAATGTTACACAAGGCCAAGCCAAACAGAATGAGTTTTCCACACAAAAGGGCATTATTACAGACAGAAATACTCCTCAGCACACAGACGATCCCGCATGAAACATGGGACCAACACTTTCCATGTTGCGTTTATATTTTTGGTCGTTTATATTTTTGGTATATAAACTTGTCAGCGTAGAGCCCTGAACTTTAATAATATATAAGCAGTTTATCTGGCAGGACAGGCACTTTGTTGATTCTTGATGTTCACTTGTACAGCTGTTCATCATTACTATTGTATCTAAATGAATTATTTAGAGATTAAAAGTCTCTTGTCGCAAAAATGTAATTAAATTGAGCAATATACCACATTACTTCATACTTACATTTCTTGTTTTACAAACATTGCCACGCATGCTCATTTGTTCTCTTGTGATATTTGGTGCAGTCATTCATGACCCCAAAAATATTTGGGCTGGTAAAAAATCTGTGTCGTGTATTTTCTTTCATTTGCCTGCTACAATGGCTGGTATATTCTTTCATCAGCCTACCACACTGGCTGTGGTAGGCAGATGAGCCTCAACAACATGGGGAGCCTCAACAACATCATGATGCTGATGAGGCAGAGAAGTCTCTCCACACCAGGACACCTCAAGAAACACCATCAGAGACCCACAGGAAAGAAACCTCACTGCTACTCTGACTGTGGGGAAAAGTTTCAAATCGTCATCAGAATTGCAAAAACACCAGCGATTACACACAGGAGAGAAGCCGTATAGCTGTAATCAATGTGGGAAGAGTTTTACACAGTCAAGCCACCTGGTATCACACAAGAACACACACAGGAGAGAAATCTTATACCTGTGATCAGTGTGGGAAGGGTTTTACTCTGTCAACCAACCTGGCATCACACCAGAAAACACACACAGGACATCAGCCATATACAGTGAGGCAAAAAAAGTATTTAGTCAGCCACCAATTTTGCAAGTTCTCCCACTTAAAGATGAGAGGCCTGTAATTTTCATCATAGGGACACTTCAACTATGACAAACAAAATGACAAAATCAATCCAGAAAATCACATTGTAGGATTTTTAATGAATTAATTTGCAAAGTATGGTGGAAAATAAGTATTTGGTCACCTACAAACAAGCAAGATTTCTGGCTCTCACAGACCTGTAACTTCTCCTTTAAGAGGCTCCTCTGTCCTCCACTCGTTACCTGTATTAATGGCACCTGCTTGAACTTGTTATCAGTATAAAAGACACCTGTCCACAACCTCAAACAGTCACACTCCAAACTCCACTATGGCCAAGACCAAAGAGCTGTCAAAGGACACCAGAAACAAAATTGTAGACCTGCACCAGGCTGGGAAGACTGAGTCTGCAATAGGTAAGCAGCTTGATTTGAAGAAATCAACTGTGGGAGCAATTATTAGGAAATGGAAGACATACAAGACCACTGATAATCTCCCTCGATCTGGGGCTCCACGCAAGATCTCACCCCGTGGGGTCAAAATGATCACAAGAACGGTGAGCAAAAATCCCTGAACCACACGGGGGGACCTAGTGAATGACCTGCAGAGAGCTGGGACCAAAGTAACAAAACCTACTATCAGTAACACACTAAGCCGCTAGGGACTCAAATCCTGCAGTGCCAGACGTGTCCCCCTGCTTAAGCCAGTGCATGTCCAGGCCCATCTGAAGTTTGCTAGAGAGCATTTGGATGATCCAGAAGAAGATTGTGAGAATGTCATATGGTCAGATGAAACCAAAATATAACTTTTTGGTAAAACTCAACTTGTCATGTTTGGAGAACAAAGAATGCTGAGTTGCATCCAAAGAACATGTGGAAACATCATGCTTTGGGGCTGTTTATCTGCAAAGGGACCAGGACGACTGATCCGTGTAAAGGAAAGAATGAATGGGGCCATGTATCGTGAGATTTTGAGTGAAAACCTCCTTCCATCAGCAAGGGCATTGAAGATGAAACGTGGCTGGGTCTTTCAGCATGACAATGATCCCAAATACACCACCCGGGCAATGAAGGAGTGGCTTTGTAAGAAGCATTTCAAGATCCTGGAGTGGCCTAGCCAGTCTCCAGATCTCAACCCCATAGAAAATCTTTGGAGGGAGTTGAAAGTCCGTGTTGCCCAGCAACAGCTCCAAAACATCACTGCTCTAGAGGAGATCTGCATGGAGGAATGGGCCAAAAAACCTTGTGAAGACTTACAGAAAACGTTTGACCTCTGTCATTGCCAACACAGGGTATATAACAAAGTATTGAGATAAACTTTTGTTATTGACCAAATCCTTATTTTCCACCATAATTTGCAAATAAATTCATTAAAAATCCTACAATGTGATTTTCTGGATTTTTTTTCTCCATTTTGTCTGTCATAGTTGAAGTGTACCTATGATGAAAATTACAGGCCTCTCTCATCTTTTTAAGTGGGAGAACTTGCATAATTGGTGGCTGACTAAATATTTTTTTGCCCAACTGTAGCTATGTATGTGCAGATAGTTTTACTACATCAAGCCAGCTGGTAGTACACACAGGAGATAAATCTTATAGCTGTAATCAGTGTGACAAAAGATACTCTCATTCAAGTGGTCTGATTAAACATCAGAAAATACATGCAGGATATCCACAGAGTGTAGAATAACCTCCAACACCAGACCTGGGAATGATCTCCAACACCAGACCTGGGTAGTAGAACACAGTGTGGAATGATCTCCAACACCAGACCTGGGTAGTAGAACACAGAGTGTAGAATGACCTCCAACACCAGATCTGGGTAGTAGAACACAGAGTGTGGAATGATCTCCAACACCAGACCTATATACAGTTGAAGTTGGAAGTTTACATACACCTTAGCCAAATACATTTAAACTCAGTTTTTCACAATTCCTGACATTTAATCCTAGTAGAAATTCCCTGTCTTAGGTCAGTTAGGATCACCACTTTATTTTTATGTGAAATGTCAGAATAATAGTAGAGAGAATGATTTATTTGAGCTTTTATTTCTTTCATCACATTCCCAGTGGGTCAGAACTTTGCATACACTCAATTAGTATTTGGTAGCATTGCCTTTAATTTGTTTAACTTGGGTCAAACGTTTCAGGTAGCCTTCCACAAGCTTCCCACAAAAAGTTGTGTGAATTTTGGCCCATTCCTCCTGACAGAGCTGGTGTAACTTAACTGGATCAGGTTCATAGGCCTCCTTGCTCACACACACTTTATTTATTAATTAATTTTTTATTTCACCTTTATTTAACCAGGTAGGCTAGTTGAGAACAAGTTCTCATTTGCAACTGTGACTTGGCCAAGATAAAGCAATTCGACACATACAACAACAGAGTTACACATGGATTAAATACAGTTAATAATACAGTAGAAAAAAAGAAAACAAAAAGTCTATATACAGTGAGTGCAAATGAGGTAAGAGTTAAGGCTATAAATAGGCCATGGTGGCAAAGTAATTACAATTGAGCAATTAAACACTGTAATGGCAGATGTGCAGAAGATGAATGTGCAAGTAGAGATACTGGGGTGCAAAGGAGCAAGATAAATACATCAATTCAGTATGGGGTAGATAGATGGGCTATGTACAGGTGCAGTGATCTGTGAGCTGCTCTTTACAAATTGTCAATGGGTTTGAGGTCAGGGCTTTGTGATGATCACTCCAATACCTTGACTTTGTTGTCCTTAAAAGCCATTTTGACACAACTTTGGAAATATGCTTAGGGTCACTGTCGTTTTGGAAGACCCGTTTGCAACCAAGCTTTAACTTCCTAACTGATGACTTGATGTTGTTTCAAAATATCCACATAATTTTCTTCTCATGATGCCATCTATTTTGTGAAGTGCACCAGTCCCTCCTGCAGTAAAGCACCCCCACAACATGATGCTGCTACCCACATGCTTCATAGTTGGGATGGTGTTCTTCGGCTTGCAAGCCTCCCCCTTTTTCCTCCAAACATAACGATGGTCATTATGGCCAAACAGTTCTATTTTTCTGTCATCGGACCAAAGGACATTTCACCAAAAAGTACGATCTTTGTCCCCATGTGCAGTTGCAAACCGTAGTCTGACTTTTTTGGGGCGGTTTTGGATCTGTGGCTTCTTCCTTGCTGAGCGACCTTTCCTTGCTGTGTCGATATAGGACTTGTTTTACTGTAGAAATAGATACTTTTGTACCCGTTTCCTCCAGCGTCTTCACAAGGTCCTTTGCTGTTGTTCTGGGATTGATTTGCAGTTCTTACACCAAAGTATGTTCATCTCTAAGAGACAGAACACGTCTCCTTCCTGAGCAGTATGACGGCTGCGTGGTCCCATGGTGTTTATATGTGCATACTATTGTTTGTACAGATGAATGTGGTACCTTCAGGCGTTTGGAAATTGCTCCCAAAGATGAACCAGACTTGTGGAGGTCTACAATTTTATTTTCTGAGGTTTTGGCTGATTTCTTTTGGCTTTCCCATGGTGTCAAGCAAAGAGGCAGTGAGCTTGATGGTAGGCCTTGAAATACATCCACAGGTACACCTCCAATTGACTCAAATGATGTCAATTAGCATATCAGAAACTTCTAAAGCCATGACAACATTTCTTGGAATTTTCCAAGCTGTTGAAAGGCACAATCAACTTTGTGTATGTAAACTTCTGACCCACTGGAATTGTGAGACAGTGAATTATAAGTGAAATAATCTGTCTGTAAACAATTGTTGAACAATTACTTGTGTCATGCACAAAGTAGATGTCCTAACCGACTTGCCAAAACTATAGTTTGTTAACAAGAAATGTGTGGACTGGTTGAAAAACTAGTTCTAATGACTCCAACCTAAGTGTATGTAAACCTCCGACTTCAACTGTACATCTACAGGATGTATTGTTACACCATGTAGGAGCAGTACAGACCTAGTCTGTTGATTATATACATCTACATTATGTATTTTTACGCAAACAAATAGGGAAATAATATTATTTTATACTAATACAAATGCTCAGAAAAAGAGATTTAGTTTAACATGTAATTATCAAAAGGTAGGGGTCTGAATTATTGCCACCCATGTTTTCAATACTCCAGCACCCTCCTATTGAGAGGATAACAACACTGAAATGTTTTATGAGATTAGAGAACACATTAGGTGGGATCTTAGACCATTCCTCCATATAGAATCTCTCCAGGTCCTTGATTTATTTAGTCTGCGCTTTTGGACTGCCATGTTCAATTCAAACCACAGGTTTTCAATGGAGTAGAAGACTGAGATGGCCATTGAAAATGTTGACTTTGTGCCCAATTAACAATTTTTTCGTGGATGTTGATGTGTCTTGAAGATCCACTTATGGCCAAGTTTCAGCCTCCTAGCAGAGAGGAAACCAGATTTTGGGCTAAAATATCCTGGTAGTGGGTGGGTAAAGTTTATTTATTTATTTTATACAGTAACTTTTGCTCATCTTTATCAAAGGTATCAATAACTAGGTGCTTATTTTGATATGTAGTTTATTTAACTGAATCGGAAATACAGATGTGGGGTAGATGTGGAGTTTGTTTTAAATTCTCATAAAAAAACTGAACTAATAAAACAACACTTGTTGCTCTTTGTACGTGTTGATATGATATTCATATTTAATGGAGAGGAAAAAACGTTTCCATAAACTGCTTTATACTGTTCTAATTCAATGAAGAAGAAAAAAGTGTTCCCTACTCAACTGCGTTTCCTCCCTCCAGACAGCAGATGGCGATATATGTATTTCAGAAGATGTTTCTAGTGTGACGTATTATCTAGTGGACGGAACGCTTCTTCAACAACTGCAGCCACCTCGGTAGCTCGCTAGCCAACAAAGTCGGAACATTGAAGTTCTTTAGACAATTTCGTGCTTTATTTGCTACTGATTTAAACATACATATGTGGAAACAACTAGCTACCCAGTATAATTTAATATTTACGTTGTAACTCAACCCGCTGGCCGGTTAGGTTAGCACTAGTGTAGTCGCTAATGCTAACTGGCTAACATCCCCGAACATGAGTTCACTAAGCTACTCTCCTCATTGTAAAGAAGAGGAGGTCTGCTGGACGGAGAAAGAAGCTCTCGTGAAAGAAGAAGAGGAAGAGAAGGATGTTACAATACAAAAACAAATAGAGGGTGGGACTGTTACCGTGAAAGAAGAAGATCAAGACGTTACAGTCAAAGACGCCTTCAGGGTGAAAGAGGAGGAGGATGTTACTGTGAAAGAAAAGGAGGAAGATGCAGTTTTGGGAGTGGAGGATGAAGTGAAAGAAGATGAAGACATTTTTGGAATGAAGGCTGAAGAGGGGGAGATCACTGTCACATTAGAGGAGGACGAAGAAGAGAAGACTGGAGAACTGATTAACACCAGTAAATACAGTGAGTACTATGTAATAAAACAGGGACATTGATCTGATTAACACCAGTAAATACAGTGAGTACTATCTTGAGGCACAAATTCTGTAATGTGTTCTGTAATGTGTATAAACACACTAAAGGGAAACCGATAAGTGTTTTGAGCAAAATAGTGTTTTTTACAACTGCAAACTTGAAGGAGTGAGTGATGTCATAGTAAGGAGTTGGCTTGATGGGAAGTCGTGATGTCATCCAATAGGCGACAGATCTTCATGTGAATTTTCTTTTTTGTATTCAGATCTCTGAAATGCACTCTACCTATGTAACATTTAGTGTCGCCTTATATTACGCTGGGAAACAGTTTTCATGGGCACAGAAATCCTAAATAATTTCAGACTTTGCTCAATCCAATGGTTTTAACCGAGAGTCTCCTTAACTTTATTGACAACACCCAAGTCGATACTGTCATTAACGTGGCTCTTCAATAATTACACACAATTCTTAATATTGTAGCTGTTTAGTTACAGTCACATGTTCAATTATCATCATCTGATCCAGGAAATCCATTATCTGATCCAGGAAATCATTTTCTGAATGCCAGTTGAATGATAAGCATCACAACATGCAACAACAACCAAAGTGATTCTTCATTCATTACTCTAGTAAAGACAGTTATGCTGTGCTCCATGTTGGATCCAACATCCCTAACAAATGTGATGTTTATAATGTGTTATTGTCTGCTTGATTTACAGTCGGGTCTCATTAGTCTGTTTGGACACAGAGATACTTAGCTCATAATGTGTAGAGAACTGTTCCTTGATGGATAGGCTATTGTACAACACACAGAGCTATTTTCCTTTATTCGGGACATTTAGAATGACAGCACATTACAGAGTAGCCTAGTAGGATTGTTCTCAAAATTATCTGGTGATCAGGTTATGAAATGTCATGACAGACATTTTAGTTTCCTTGTTTCACCTGAAATATTAAATGATTTATAGTCCGAGGTCTATGTTGTTGTTGTTGTTAGGTGAAGTTATGGGTCCTACAGCAGGTCTGTGTTGTTAGGTGAAGTTATGGGTCCTACAGCAGGTCTGTGTTGTTAGGTGAAGTTATGGGTCCTACAGCAGGTCTGTGTTGTTAGGTGAAGTTATGGGTCCTACAGCAGGTCTGTGTTGTTAGGTGACGTTATGGGTCCTACAGTAGGTCTTTGTTGTTGTTAGGTGAAGTTATGGGTCCTACAGCAGGTCTGTGTTGTTAGGTGACGTTATGGGTCCTACAGTAGGTCTTTGTTGTTGTTAGGTGAAGTTATGGGTCCTACTACTGTAGGTCTGTGGGTCAGTAGGTCTGTGTTGTTAGGTGAAGTTATAGGTCCTACAGTAGGTCTTTGTTGTTGTTAGGTGAAGTTATGGGTCCTACTACTGTAGGTCTGTGGGTCAGCAGGCCTGTGTTGTTAGGTGAAGTTATGGGTCCTACAGCAGGTCTATGTTATTTTTAGGTGAAGTTATGGTCCTACAGTAGGTCTATGTTGTTGTTAGACCTACTGTAGGACCCATAACGTAATCTAACAACAACATAGACCTACTGTTGCACCCATAACTTCATCTATGTTGTTGTTAGGTGAAGGTGTGGGTCCTACAGTAGATCTATGTTGTTGTTAGGTTAAGTTATGGGTCCTACAGTGGGTGTATGGCAGGTATTCCCAAACTGGAGTATGCCGTGAGGGGTACGCCAAATAAAAATGTGATTCACATTTTTAAAATGAACAAATAATACATTTTCTTCACATTATCAAACAACCTGTTTATATTTTCCAACCGGGTGATGTTTTTTTCTTACCTAGGTAGCCTCGTTTCACTTCCAAAAATTAACTTCAATCATCTCATGTTCAGCAAAAGAACAACACAATGTCAAATACAGGTAGCCCAGTCAAATAATTAACATCCAATCACATTAGCCATTAGTCTCTCGCGGGAATTCCACTAACGGTCCGTATGTAGCGAAACGTAGCTGCTGCTCATGTTGGTATCTGTACTGATGGCGCAGGGAGACATAGTGGAGTGGTAAGGCGCGAGCAAGCAGTTGCTCCCGACGCCACTTGGGTACACTGCAACATCCACCGTGAGGCTCTTGCTGCCAAGGGAATACCTGACAGCTTGAAAGACGTTTTGGGCACAACAGTGAAAATGGTTAACTTTGTTAAAGCAAGGCCCCTGAATTTGCGTGTATTTTTTGCACTATGCATTGATGTGGGCAGCGACCATGTAACGCTTTTACAACATACTGGTTATCAGGGGGCAAAGTATTGATGTGTTTTTTTAAACTTTAAGCTCGCCTCTCAGTTTTTCTTTACTGACCATAATTTTCACTTGTCTGACCTCTTGCATGATGACGAGTTTCTCACAAGACTGGCCTATCTGGGTGATGTTTTTTTCTCGCCTGAATGATCTTAATCTAGGATTACAGTTACTCTCCGCAACCATATTCAATCTGCGGGACAAAATTGAGGCTATGATTAAGAAGTAGGAGCTCTTCTCTGTCTGCATTAACAAGGACAACACACAGGTCTTTTCATCATTGTATGATTTTGTGTGTGCAAATGAACTCAAGCTTACGGACAATGTCAAATGTGATAGCGAAGCGCCTGAGTGAGTTGGGTGCGCAATTACGCATTTACTTTCCTGACACGGATAACGCAAACAACTGGATTCATTATCCCTTTCATGCCCTGCCTCCAGTCCACTTACTGAAATCTGAACAAGATAACCTCATCAAAATTGCAACAAGCGGTTCTGTGAAAATGTTATTTAATCAGAAGCCACTGCCAGATTTCTGGATTGGGCTGCGCTCAGAGTATCCTGCCTTGGCAAATCGTGCTGTTAAGACATTGATGCCCGTTGCAACCATGTGCCTATGTGAGAGTGAATTCTCGGCCGTCACTAGCATGAAAACTAAATACAGGCACAGACTGTGTGTGGAAAATGATTTAAGACTGAGACTCTCTCCAATACAACCCAACATTGCAGAGTTATGTGCATCCTTTCAAGCACACCCTTCTCATTAACCTGTGGTGAGTTATTCACAAATTTCAATGAACAAAGGCTTTATATGTAAGATAGTTAAATGAAGAGCAAAATTATTGATTATATTATTATTTGTGCCCTATTCCTATAAGAGCTCTGTCAATTTCCACAAGCCGGGTTGTGACAAACTTATGTTTAATAAATGTATGTATAGTGTGTGTGTGGCAGGCTTACAATGATGGCAAAAAAACAACATTTGAGTGTGTTGACCCTGGTGCTAGAGGGTACGCAGCTGGAGCTTTCCTCATTAGCAGGAGTTTCTATAACCAAATTGCCCTCATGTTGCAATTTTAACAAACACAGAAAGGGGTCGATATTGGAGACCAAAAGTAATCTGGCACACTGCTTAGGGGTTCAGCAACTTTAACTTATTTTTAGCCTACAATCATCAATGTTACTACTAATGTGAAAACAAGACACAATATGACTTGCTCACTTGACTGTCTTAAGACAATTGTCAAATAATTTAACAGACGTCAATTGTTGTACAACTTCATGGGTACGCTCTGGGCATCACCTTTTACCTCAAACAGTGGATTTCTGCTGTTCTGGGTCTTTAACCATCTGTCTGACTTTGTCGTTCACACAGGAGAGAGACGGGACTATCATGGATCCTCTGGGGAGCTTCAACAACATCATGATGCTGACGAGGCAGAGAAGAGTCTCTCCAGATCAGAACTTCTCAAGAAACACCAGCAGAGACCCACAGGAAAGAAACCTCACTGCTGCTCTGACTGTGGGAAACATTGCAAATCTTCATCAGAACTTAAAAAACACCGGAGAACACACACAGGAGAGAAGCCTTATAGCTGTGATCAATGTGGGAAGAGTTTTACTAATTCAAGTAATCTGAAAACACACCAGAGAACACACACAAGAGAGCAGCCTTACAGCTGTGATCAGTGTGGCAAGAGTTTTACTCAGTTATGCAACCTGGTATCACACCAGAGAACACACACAGGAGAGAAACCTTATAGCTGTGATCAGTGTGGCAAGGGTTTTGCTCAGTCAAGTAGCCTGGTATCACACCAGAGAACACACACAGGAGAGCAGCCATATAGCTGTGATCAGTGTGGCAAGGGTTTTACTCGGTCAACCAACCTGGTATCACACCAGAGAACACACACAGGAGAGCAGCCTTATAGCTGTGATCAGTGTGGCAAGGGTTTTATTAATTCAAGAAACCTGGTAACACACCAGAGAACACACACAGGAGAGAAGCCATATAGCTGTGAGCAATGTGGGAAAAGCTTTTCTCGGAGAGGATACCTTAAAGGACACCAGAGAACACACACAGGACAGAAGCCTTATAGCTGTAATCAGTGTGGCAAGAGTTTTACTCAGTCAAGCAAGCTGCTATCACACCAGAGAACACACACAGGAGGGCAGTCATATAGCTGTGAGCAATGTGGGAAAAGCTTTTCTCGGATAGGACACCTTAAAGGACACCAGAGAACACACACAGGAGAGAAACCTTATAGCTGTAATCAATGTGGGAAGAGTTTTACTCATTCAAGTAATCTGAAAACACACCAGCGAACACACACAGGAGAGAAGCCTTACAGCTGTGATCAGTGTGGCAAGAGTTTTACTCAGTCAAGCAACCTGGTATCACACCAGAGAACACACACAGAAGAGCAGTCATTTAGCTGTGAGCAATGTGGGAAAAACTTTTCTCAGAGAGAAAGCCTTAAAGAGCACCAGAGAATACACACAGGAGAGAAGGCTTATAGCTGTGATCAATGTGGCAAGAGATACTCTCATTCAAGTGGTCTGATTAAACATCAGAAAATACATGCAGGAGATCCACAGAGTGTAGAATGATCTCCAACACCAGACCTGGGAATGATCTCCAACACCAGACCTGGGTAGTAGAACACAGTGTGGAATGATCTCCAACACCAGACCTGGGTAGTAGAACACAGTGTGGAATGATCTCCAACACCAGACCTGGGTAGTAGAACACAGTGTGGAATGACCAACACCAGACCTGGGTAGTAGAACACAGTGTGGAATGATCTCCAACACCAGACCTGGGTAGTAGAACACAGTGTGGAATGACCAACACCAGACCTATATACATCAAATCACATTTTATTTGTCACATACAGTTGTTTAACAGATGTTATTGCGGGTGTAGCGAAATGCTTGTGTTTCTAGCTCCAACAGTCCAGTAATATCTAACAAGTAATATCTAACAATTCACACAATCTAAAGGAATGGAATTAAGAATATATAAATATTTGGGTGAGCAATGTCAGAGCGGCATAGTCTAAGAAACAGTAGAATAGGATATAATCTAGTCTGTTCATTAAATACATTTACATGATGTGTTGTTACACCATGTAGGAGCAGGATAGACCTAGTCTGTTCATTATATACATCTACATTGTGTATTGTTACGCCATGTAGCAGCAGTATGGAGGTACAGTGGGGGACAATTGTTGACACCCTTGATAAAGATAAGATAAACGACTCTATAAAATAAAGAGTTCAAATACTAAGCTATATTGTATGTAAAACAAATCAAGGGAAATTACATTATTTTATACTAGTACAATTGCTCAGAGAAAGAGATTTAGTTTAACATGTAATTCTCAAAAGGAAGGGGTCTGAATTATTGCCACCCATGTTTTCAATTCTCCAGCACCTTCCCCTTGTGGGGATAACGACATTCAAATGTTTTATGAGATTGGAGAACACATTGGGTGTGATCTTAGACCATTCCTCCAAACATAATCTCTCCAGGTCCTTGATTTACATTTACATTTACATTTAAGTCATTTAGCAGACGCTCTTATCCAGAGCGACTTACAAATTGGTGCATTCACCTTATGACATCCAGTGGAACAGCCACTTTACAATAGTGCATCTAAATATTTTAAGGGGGGGTGAGAAGGATTACTTTATCCTATCCTAGGTATTCCTTAAAGAGGTGGGGTTTCAGGTGTCTCCGGAAGGTGGTGATTGACTCCGCTGTCCTGGCGTCGTGAGGGAGTTTGTTCCACCATTGGGGAGCCAGAGCAGCGAACAGTTTTGACTGGGATGAGCGGGAACTGAACTTCCTCAGTGGTAGGGAGGCGAGCAGGCCAGAGGTGGATGAACGCAGTGCCCTTATTTGGGTGTAGGGCCTGATCAGAGCCTGGAGGTACTGAGGTGCCGTTCCCCTCACAGCTCCGTAGGCAAGCACCATGGTCTTGTAGCGGATGCGAGCTTCAACTGGAAGCCAGTGGAGAGAGCGGATTTATTTAGGCTGCGCTTGTGGACTGTCCTGTTCAATTCAAACCACAGGTTTTCAATGGAGCAGAAGTCCGAAGACTGAGATGCCCATAGAAAAATGTTGATTTTGTGCCCAATTTACTAGTTTTTCATGGATGTTGATGTGTCTTGCTGGAAGATCCACTTATGGCCAACTTTCATTCTGCTAGCAGAGAGGTAACCAGGTTTTGGGCTAAAATATCCTGGTAGTGGGTAAAGTTTATTTATTTTATACAGTAATTTTTGCTCATCTTTATCAAGGGTATCAATAACCATGTACTTATTTTGATATCTAGTTATTTGAGTCAGAAATACAGATGTGGAGTAGATGTAGAGTTGGTTTTAAATTCTCATTAAAAATCTGAACTAATAAAACAACACTTGTTGCTCTTTGTGCGTGTTGATATATTTATATTTAATGGAGAGGAAAAAACGTTTCCATAAACTGCTTTATACTATTCTAATTCAATGAAGAAGAGAAGTGTTCCCTCCTTAACTGCGTTTCATCCCTCCAGACAGCAGATGGCGATATATGTCTTTCAGAAGATGTTTCTAGTGTGACGTATTATCTAGTGGACGGAACGCTTCTTCAACAACTGCAGCCACCTCGGTAGCTCGCTAGCCAACAAAGTCAGAACATTCAAGTTCTTTAGACAATTTCGTGCTTTGTTTGCCACTGATTTAAACATACGTATGTGGAAAAAACTAGCTACCCCGTTTAATTTAATATTTACGTTGTAAGTCAACTAGCTGGCCGGTTAAATTAGCACAAGTCTAGTCGCTAATGCTAACTTCTAAAGAAGAGGAGGTCTGCTGGACGGAGAAAGAAGCTCTCGTGAAAGAGGAAGAGAAGGATGTTACAATACAAAAACAAATAGAGGGTGAGACTGTTACCGTGAAAGAAGAAGATCAAGGCGTTACAGTCAAAGACGCCTTCAGGGTGAAAGAGGAGGAGGATGTTACTGTGAAAGAAAAGGAGGAAGATGCAGTTTTGGGAGTGGAGGATGAAGTGAAAGAAGATGAAGACATTTTTGGAATGAAGGCTGAAGAGGGGGAGATCACTGTCACATTAGAGGAGGACGAAGAAGAGAGGACTGGAGAACTGATTAACACCAGTAAATACAGTGAGTACTATGTAATAAAACAGGGACATTGATCTGATTAACACCAGTAAATACAGTGAGTACTATCTAATAAAACAGGGACATTGATCTGATTAACACCAGTAAATACAGTGAGTACTATCTAATAAAACAGGGACATTGATCTGATTAACACCAGTAAATACATTGAGTACTATCTTAACAGGGGCACAAATTCTGCAGTTGTTGAACTGTGTATATATTTGAGCAAAATAGTGTTTTTTTACAACCGCAAACTTGGAGTGAGTGATGTCATAGTAAGGCATTCAAGGAGTTGGCTTGATGGGAAGTCGTGATGTCATCCAATAGGCGACAGATCTTCATGTGAATATTCATAATTATTTTTAAAATCCTTCATGTTCTGTCAAGTTGGTTGTTGATCATTACTAGAAAGCCATTTTCAAGTCTTGCCATAGACTTTCAAGACAATTTAAGTCCAAACTGTATCTAGGCCACTCAAGACATTCAATGTCATCTTGGTAAGCTCCTTCAGTGTAGATGTGGCCTTGTGGTTTAGGTTATTTTCCTGTTCCTACAGTTTTTTTGTATTCAGATCTCTGAAATGCACTCTACCTAACCTAACAATTAGTGTCTACTTATATTACGCTGGGAAAACAGTTTTTATGGGCACAGAAATCCTAAATAATTTCAGAGTTTGCTCAATCCAATGGTTTTAACCGAGAGTCACTTTAACTTTATTGACAACACCCAAGTCGATACTGTCATTAACGTGGTTCTTCAATAATTACACACAATTCTTAATATTGTAGCTGTTTAGTTACAGTCACATGTTCAACTATCATCAGCTGATCCAGGAAATCATTTTCTGAATGCCAGTTGAATGACAAGCATCACAACATGCAACAACAACCGAAGTGCTTCTTCATTCATTACTCTGGTAAAGACAGTTATGCTGTGCTCCATGTTGGATCCAACATCCCTAACAAATGTGATGTTTATAATGTGTTATTGTCTGCTTGATTTACAGTCGGGTCTCATTAGTCTGTTTGGACACAGAGATACTTAGCGCATAATGTGTAGAGAACTGTTCCTTGATGGATAGGCTATTGTACAACACACAGAGCTATTTTCCTTTATTCAGGACATTTAGAATGACAACACATTACAGAGTAGCTTAGTAGGATTATTCACAAAATTATTAAATTATTTATAGTCCTAGGTATATGTTATTGTTAGGTGAAGTTATGGGTCCTACACTAGGTCTATGTTGTTGTTAGTTGAAGTTATGTGTCCTACAGTAGGTCTATGTTATTGTTAGGTAAAGTTATGGGTTAATTTGTTAAAAGGCTATGTTTGCACTCAGCCTAAGAGAACTCCCCTGAGGTTTCCCCCACGGTGGTGAATTGCTTAATGTGAGCTTCGTTGAGTAGCACTCCTGATCTTGCGCTGATAGTGCGCTGTAATATTCAGAATACATTGTGAAAACTAAAATCTTCGCTCACCATTTTTGCTCCAGGCAGATATATTACATCCATAACTAGCGGTTTCTTCATTAGCAGGGAGGAGTTTCTACAACCAAATTGCATGTGCATAGCCATCATGCGCCAATTTTAGCCAACACAGAAAGGGGCCTATATTGGAGACCAGAAGTTTGCGCGTGCGCAATCGTGCATACATGTATTTTGTCCCCCCAAACCAAATGCGACCACAACACGCAGGTTAAAATATCAAAACAAACTGAATCAATTATATTCTTTTGGGGACACATCGAGAGGCATTAAAGATGTATGCCAATTTAGCTATTTCATTTGTCCTGAGATATAAACATTGAGGTGTTATTTTACCTGAAATGCACAAGGTCCTCTACTCCACCAATTAATCCACACATAAACTGTCAACCGAATCGTTTCTAGTCATCTCTCTTCCTTCCAGGCTTGTTCTTCTCTTGACTTTATATTGCGATTGGCAACTTTCATAAATTAGGTTCATTACCACCACTGACCCTGTTCTTTCTTTCAGTCACCCATGTGGGTATAAGCAATGAGGAGATGGCATGTGGGTACCTGCTTCTATAAACCAATAAGGAGATGGGAGAGGCAGGACTTGCAGTGCGATCTGCATCACAAATAGAACTGACTTCTATTTTAGCCCTTAGCAACACAGACGCTCGTTGGCGCGTGCGAGAGGTGTGGGTGCAATAATTGAATAATATAGATTTCTAATTTGATTTTGCAACGCATGCGATGTGAGCAGTGTAGTCAGCCTGTTAGGATTTCAACAACTTTAATAACTTACTACTAATGTGAAAACAAGACTAAATATGACTATTGTTTCTAACTTGACTGTCTTAATTGTAAATTTTAACAGATGTCAATTGTTGTACAACTTCATGGGTACGCTCTGGGCATCACCTTTTACCTCAAACAGTGGATTTCTGCTGTTGTTGGCATTTAACCATCTTTCTGACTTTGTCGTTCACACAGGAGAGAGACGGGACTATCGTGGATCCTAAACAACATGATGCTGACGAGGCAGAGAAGAGTCTCTCCAGATCAGAACTTCTCAAGAAACACCAGCAGAGACCCACAGGGAAAAAACCGAACTGCTGCTCTGTGGGAAATGTTTCATAAGATTCAATTCACTAAAAGTACACCTGAAAATTCACACTGGATGGAAATCTCACTGCTGCCCTGACTGTGGGAAAAAATTCAATTCTTCAGTAGACCATAAAATAATTCACACTGGAGAGAAACCTTTTGGCTATGATCACTGTGGGAAGAGTTTTATTAGGCTACAAACCCTGAAAACACAGCAGAGAATACACACTGGAGAGAAACATTATAGCTGTAATCAATGAGGGAAGAGTTTTTCTCGACCAGACAGCCTGAATATACACAAGCGGACACACACAGGAGAGAAACTTTATAGCTGTAGTCAATGTGGGAAGGGTTTTACTCCATCTAGCCAGCTGACTTTACACCAGAGAACACACGCTGGAGAGAAACCGTATAGCTGTGATCAATGTGGGAAGGGTTTTATTCTAATTAACAGCCTGGTGTCACACCACAGAACACACAGGAGATACATCTCATAGCTGTAATCAATGTGGGAAGAGAGACACTGGTAAAAGATCTCTGATCAAACATCAGAAAATACATGGAGTTGTTTCATGATATCAATGAAATAATGTCACAATGTAGAGTATTTTAATGATGTCACAATGTAGAGTATTTAAAAAAAAAGTGACGAACAAAAAAGAGTTAATAATAATAATATATGCCATTTAGCAGACGCTTTTATCCAAAGCGACTTACAGTCATGTGTGCATACATTCTACGATAACAACATTAGACCATTAGACCATAACAACATTAGACCATAACAACATTAGACCATTAGACCATAACAGCATTAGACCATTAGATCATAACAACATTAGATCATAACAACATTAGATCATAACAACATTAGACCATTAGACCATAACAACATTAGACCATAACAACATTAGACCATAACAACATTAGACCATAACAACATTAGACCATAACAACATTAGACCGTTAGATCATAACAACATTAGACCATTAGACCATAACAACATTAGACCATAACAACATTAGACCATAACAACATTAGACCATTAGACCATAACACCATTAGACCATTAGACCATAACAACATTAGACCATTAGACCATAACAACATTAGACCATTAGATCATAACAACATTAGACCATAACAACATTAGACCATTAGACCATAACAACATTAGAACATAACAACATTAGACCATAACAACATTAGACCATAACAACATTAGACCATTAGACCATAACAACATTAGACCATTAGACCATAACAACATTAGACCATTAGAGTTGTGTTACACCTACCACGTTGGTGACACACTTGAATCAAAATGCAACACTTCAAAATGTAGCTAGCTGTTCTACAAATTGTCCTCTAACCAGGGATGTGCACATTTTTCCCAGATTCCGTGTGGTTTTTGAGCTGTTAGTTTTAACAGGACATGCAACCTCATCTCCCTCCTCTCGCACAAATGATTTTAGCATTATATTGATGAGTTATGACAAATTAGTGTTGGGTTCCTTTGTTTAGCGACCCCTACATTTAAATGCATCACTCCAAAATGTAGCTGACTGTCTTCTGCAGGTTGTCCTCTAATCAGTGAGATAAAATATATCTCCCATTTCCCGGTCCTTGCATCCTTAGGTCTATCTATGAATTTGATAGTAGTTACATTTCTCCAGCCCCATCCATCATCTTATTACCAAAACAGCGGTGGCATTACAGCTTTGTTATTGTTTGAACTGCAGATTGGTTGATTTGATTGTGTGGGTTTTTCAAAGGGGCAACCTAGGATTTAAACGGCAACAAAATGTCAGCCCTGAGACTTGGTTTGGTAATCAGTTGAGAGATGGGGGCTGGAGAAATGTAACCACTCTCAAATTCATAGAGAAAGCTATTGTATCAACCTCAACCCAAAACCTAGCAACCTCGTCAAGAAGTTCAGACAGTCATAAGGTGTTTGGCTTGACAGTCACTAGACCAAGGTTTGAGTTCAGCTCAGGGCTTCCCCCTGAATTCACTACACTTTAAATACAAGGACTGAATCAATCCATAAGGTCAAAATCATAGTTTTAACCAGGTTTCGAGGCTACACAGTGGAGTTATGCAATGTTTTGGTTTCTGATGGTGTAATACAGTTGAAATATTTGAAGCATTTATAAGTTACACTACTGTTCAAATGTTTGGGGTCACTTAGAAATGTCCTTGTTTTTGAAAGAAAAGCTCACAAGTCCTCAACTGACAGCTTCATTAAATAGTACCTGTAAAACACCAGTCTCAACGTCAATAGTGAAGAGGTGACTGGCAATCTGAAGATACACCAGAGAGCACACACAGGAGAGAAATCGTATAGCTGCAATCAATGGGGGAGGGGTTTTGCTGCCTCTAGCTATCTGAAGATACACCAGAGAACACACACACAGGAGAGAAACCATGTATCTGTGCTCAATGTGGGAAGAGTTTAACTAAAACATTCTGATAGTGCACCAGAGAAGACACAGGAGAGAAATAACCTTATAGCTGTGATCAATGTGACGAGATACTCTGATAAAAGTTTTCTGATCAAACATCTGAAAATACATGAAGAAGTTGTGTCATGATATCAATGAAATAATGTCAATGTAGAATGTTTTAACATTGTAGTAATAGTATTTTAATGATGTCATAATGTAAAACCCTAAACGTGTGCTCCTTGTTTGATTGATTTATGCATGACTCGGGGGAAAAATCCAGGCTCTGAATTGAAAGAGATTTAACAAAAAGTGAGTAACAAAAAAGAGCTCTATTACACTTACCACGTTGGCGACCCACTTGAATCAAAATGTAGCTGTTTTCTACAAGTTGTCCTCTAACCAGGGATGTACACATTATTCCCAGATTCCGTGTTTTTTGAGCTGTTAGTTTTAACAGGACGTTTAACCTCATCTCCCCTCTCTCGCTCAATTGATGTCAACGTGATATTTATATGAGTGATGACAAATGTGTTGTTTCTCTTTGTTTAGCGACCCCTACATTTAAATGCATCAATCCATAATGTAGCTGACTGTCTTCTGCAGGTTGTCCTCTAACCATTGAGGTAAAATATATCACCCATTTCCATGTGTTTTTTGTTTTGTTGTGTTAGTTTCAAGAGCAGGTTCAACCTGATTTCCCCCAAATCGACATGCATTGCCATGGATCTTAATTTCAAATCATATTTGATTTGTCACGTGCACTGAGTACAGTGAAATGCTTACTTACAGGCTCTAACCAATGGTGCGGGAAAGAAAAGAAGGTGTGTGTGTGCATGTGCGTGTGTGTGTAGGTAAGTAAAGAAATAAAACAACAGTAAAAATAAATTAGAAAAAAGAGTAGCAAAGGCTATATACAGACACCTGTTAGTCAGGCTTATTGAGGTAGTATGTACATGTAGGTATCGTTTTAAAGAGTAGCAGAAGTGTAAGAAGAGTGGTTGGTGGGTGGTGGGACACAATGCAGATAGCCCAGTTAGCCAATGTGCTGGAGCACTGGTTGGTCGAGCCACTTTAGGTAGTATGTACATGAATGTATAGTTAAAGTGACTATGCATATAAGATAAACAGAGAGTAGCAATAGCATAAAAGAGGGGATGGGGGGGGGGGACACAATGCAAATAGTCCGGGTAACCACGTGGTTACCTGTTCAGGAGTCTTATGGCTTGGGGGCAAAAACTGCTGAGAAGCCTTTTTGTCCTAGACTTGGCACTCCGGTACCGCTTGCCATGCAGTAGTAGTGAGAACAGTCTATGACTGAGGGTGGCTGGGGTCTTTGACCATTTTTAGGGCCTTCCTCTGACACCGCCTGGTGTAGAGGTTCTGGATGGTAGGCAGCTTTGCCCCAGTGATGTACTGGGCCTTACGCACCAACCTTTGAAGTGCCTTGAGGTCGGAGGACGAGCAATTGCCTACCAGGCAGTGATGCAACAGGTCAGGATGCTCTCGATGTTGCAGCTGTAGAACCTTTTGAGGATCTCAGGACCCATGCCAAATCTTTTTATTTTCTTGAGGGGGAATAGGCTTTGTCGTGCCCTCTTCACGACTGTATTGGTGTGTTTGGACCAATCTAAATTCCTGGACAACAAGGAATTTTAATCTCTCAACCTCCTCCACTACAGCCCTGTCGATGAGAATGGGGACGTGCTCGGTGCTCCTTTTCCTGTAGTCCACAAGGAGGGGACTGAGCACGCACTCCTGGGGAGCTCCAGTGTTGAGGATCAGCGTGGCAGATGTGTTGCTACCTACCCTCACCACCTGGGTGCGGCCTGTCAGGAAGTCCAGGATCCAGTTGCAGAGGGAGGGGTTTAGTCTGGACATCCGGCGCCGACAGAGATGGCCGCCTCGCTTCACGTTCCTAGGAAACTATGCAGTTTTTTGTTTTTTTACGTGTTATTTCTTACATTAGTACCCCAGGTCATCTTAGGTTTCATTACATACAGTCGAGAAGAACTACTGAATATAAGATCAGCGTCAACTCACCATCAGTACGACCAAGAATATGTTTTCTGCGACGCGGATCCTGTGTTCTGCCTTACAAACAGGACAACGGAATGGATCGCATGCAGCGACCCAAGAAAACGACTCCGAAAAAGAGGGAAACGAGGCGGTCTTCTGGTCAGACTCCGAAAAAGGGCACATCGCGCACCACTCCCCAGCATCCTTCTTGCCAATGTCCAGTCTCTTGACAACAAGGTTGACGAAATCCGAGCAAGGGTGGCATTCCAGAGGGACATCAGAGACTGCAACATTCTCTGCTTCACGGAAACATGGCTCACTGGAGAGACGCTATCCGATGCGATGCAGCCAACGGGTTTCTCCACGCATCGCGCCGACAGAAACAAACATCTTTCTGGTAAGAAGAGTGGCGGGGGCGTATGCCTCATGACTAACGAGACATGGTGTGATGAAGGAAACATACAGGAACTCAAATCCTTCTGTTCACCTGATTTAGAATTCCTCACAATCAAATGTAGACCGCATTATCTTCCAAGAGAATTCTCTTCGATTATAATCACAGCCCCCCCCAAGCAGACACATCGATGGCTCTGAACGAACTTTATTTAACTCTTTGCAAACTGGAAACCATTTATCCGGAGGCTGCATTCATTGTAGCTGGGGATTTTAACAAAGCTAATCTGAAAACAAGACTCCCTAAATTTTATCAGCATATCGATTGCGCAACCAGGGGTGGTAAAATCTTGGATCATTGTTACTCTAACTTCCGCGACGCATATAAGGCCCTGCCCCGCCCCCCTTTCGGAAAAGCTGACCACGACTCCATTTTGCTGATCCCTGCCTACAGGCAGAAACTAAAACAAGAGGCTCCCACGCTGAGGTCTGTCCAACGCTGGTCAGACCAAGCTGACTCCACACTCCAAGACTGCTTCCATCACGTGGACTGGGACATGTTTCGTATTGCGTCAGATAAAAATATTGACGAATACGCTGATTCGGTGTGCGAGTTCATTAGAACGTGCGTCGAAGATGTCGTTCCCATAGCAACGATAAAAACATTCCCTAACCAGAAACCGTGGATTGATGGCAGCATTCGCGTGAAACTGAAAGCGCGAACTACTGCTTTTAATCAGGGCAAGGTGACCGGAAACATGACAGAATATAAACAATGCAGCTATTCCCTCCGCAAGGCTATTAAACAAGCTAAGCATCAGTACAGAGACAAAGTGGAATCTCAATTCAGACACAAGAGGCATGTGGCAGGGTCTACAGTCAATCACGGACTACAAGAAGAAACCCAGCCCAGTCACGGACCAGGATGTCTTGCTCCCAGGCAGACTAAATAACTTTTTTGCCCACTTTGAGGACAATACAGTGCCACTGACACGGCCTGCAACGAAAACATGCGGTCTCTCCTTCACTGCAGCCGAGGTGAGTAAAGACATTTAAACGTGTTAACCCTCGCAAGGCTGCAGGCCCAGACGGCATCCCCAGCCGCGCCCTCAGAGCATGCGCAGACCAGCTGGCCGGTGTGTTTATGGACATATTCAATCAATCCCTATAACAGTCTGCTGTTCCCACATGCTTCAAGAGGGCCACCATTGTTCTTGTTCCCAAGAAAGCTAAGGTAACTGAGCTAAACGACTACCGCCCCGTAGCACTCACTTCCCTCATCATGAAGTGCTTTGAGAGACTAGTCAAGGACCATATCACCTCCACCCTACCTGACACCCTAGACCCACTCCAATTTGCTTACCGCCCAAATAGGTCCACAGACGATGCAATCTCAACCACACTGCACACTGCCCTAACCCACCTGGACAAGAGGAATACCTATGTGAGAATGCTGTTCATCGACTACAGCTCGGCATTCAACACCATAGTACCCTCCAAGCTCGTCATCAAGCTCGAGACCCTGGGTCTCGACCCCGCGCTGTGCAACTGGGTATTGGACTTCCTGACGGGCCGCCCCCAGGTGGTGAGGGTAGGCAACAACATCTCCTCCCCGCTGATCCTCAACACGGGGGCCCCATTCCCCCGTTCTGAGTCCTCTCCTGTACTCACTGTTCACCCACGACTGCGTGGCCACGCACGCCTCCAACTCAATCATCAAGTTTGTGGACGACACAACAGTGGTAGGCTTGATTACCAACAACGACGAGACGGCCTACAGGGAGGAGGTGAGGGCCCTCGGAGTGTGGTGTCAGGAAAATAATCTCACACTCAACGTCAACAAAACTAAGGAGATGATTGTGGACTTCAGGAAACAGCAGAGGGAACACCCCCCTATCCACATCGATGGAACAGTAGTGGAGAGGGTAGCAAGTTTTAAGTTCCTCGGCATACACATCACAGACAAACTGAATTGGTCCACTCACACTGACAGCGTCGCGAAGAAGGCGCAGCAGCGCCTCTTCAACCTCAGGAGGCTGAAGAAATTTGGCTTGTCACCAAAAGCACTTACAAACTTCTACAGATGCACAATCGAGAGCATCCTGGCGGGCTGTATCACCGCCTGGTACGGCAACTGCTCCGCCCTCAACCGTAAGGCTCTCCAGAGGGTAGTGAGGTCTGCACAACGCATCACCGGGGGCAAACTACCTGCCCTCCAGGACACCTACACCACCCGATGTTACAGGAAGGCCATAAAGATCATCAAGGACATCAACCACCCGAACCACTGCCTGTTCACCCCGCTATCATCCAGAAGGCGAGGTCAGTACAGGTGCATAAAAGCTGGGACCGAGAGACTGAAAAACAGCTTCTATCTCAAGGCCATCAGACTGTTAAACAGCCACCACTAACATTGAGTGGCTGCTGCCAACACACTGTCATTGACACTGACCCAACTCCAGCCACTTTAATAATGGGATTTGATGGGAAATTATGTAAATATATCACTAGCCACTTTAAACAATGCTACCTTATATAATGTTACTTACCCTACATTATTCATCTCATATGCATACGTATATACTGTACTCTACATCATCGACTGCATCCTTATGTAATACATGTATCACTAGCCACTTTAACTATGCCACTTTGTTTACTTTGTCTACATACTCATCTCATATGTATATACTGTACTCGATACCATCTACTGTATGCTGCTCTGTACCATCACTCATTCATATATCCTTATGTACATATTCTTTATCCCCTTACACTGTGTATAAGACAGTAGTTTTGGAATTGTTAGTTAGATTACTTGCTGGTTATCACTGCATTGTCGGAACTAGAAGCACAAGCATTTCGCTACACTCGCATTAACATCTGCTAACCATGTGTATGTGACAAATAAAAAAAAATGATTTGATTTGAGTCCCAGGATCCTTAGCTTGGTGATGAGCTTTGAGGGTACTATGGTTTTGAACACTGAGCTGTCGTCAATGAACAGCATTCTCACATAGGTGTTCCTTTTGTCCAGGTGGGAAAGGGCAGTGTGGAGTGCAATAGAGATTGCATCATCTGTGGATCTGTTTGGGCGGTATCCAAATTGGAGTGTGTCTCGGGTGTCTAGGGTTCCCGTGCTACGGGTCTGTAGTCATTTAGGCAGGTTGCCTTTGTGTTCTTGGGCACAGGGACTATGGTGGTCTGCTTGAAGCATGTTGGTATTACAGACTCAATCAGGGACATGTTGAAAATGTCAGTGAAGACACCTGCCAGTTGGTCAGCACATGCCCGGAGCACACATCCTGGTCATCCGTCTGGACCCGCAGCCTTGTGTATGTTGACTTGTTTAAAGGTCTTACGTCGGCTACGGAGAGCGTGATCACACAGTCGTCCATAACAGCTGATGCTCTCATGCATGCCTCAGTGTTGCTTGCCTCGAAGTAAGCATAGAAGTGATTTAGCTCATCTGGTAGGCTCGTGTCACTGGGCAGCTTGCGGCTGTGCTTCCCTTTGTAGTCTGTAATAGTTTGCAAGCCCTGCCACATCCGACAAACGTCAGAACCGGTGTAGTATGATTCAATCTTAGCGCTGTATTGACACTTTGCCTGTTTGATGGTTCGTCGCAGGGCATAGCGGGATTTCTTGTAAGCTTCCGGATTAGAGTCCCGTACCTTGAAAGCGGCAGCTCTACCCTTTAGCTCAGTGGGAATGTTGCCTGTAATCCATGGCTTCTGGTTGGGGTATGTACGTACAGTCACTGTGGGGACGACGTCCTCAATGCACTTATTGGTAAAGCCAGTGACTGATGTGGTGTATTCCTCAATGTCATCGGAAGAATCCCAGAACATGTTCCAGTCTGTGATAGATGTGGAGAGTCAACACCTTTCGTTGCTCCACCTTTTTTGGTTTACTACTGTCTTTAAGTTTGGTGTTGGTTTTTTCTTTTGTTTGCCTCTTCTTGGGCAGATTTAGTGGGTCTCATGGGGGGGTGCCTTTTATGTCGCAGTTGTTGTTACTAGTCAACTTTCAGTGGACACCCCCATAGTGTCTTTCAGAACTGCTCCTAAAACCCCACCTGTTTAGTTGTTGTCAGTGACTCTTTGTTAGTTCCGTCTTCTATTTAAGGGACATTTCTCGTTTTCCTGCTGGGGAACGTAATAACAAACAATGTAGTAAAACAAGCTTATATTTTGGGTTGTATATTGCATCCAATTGTTCATATTTGAATCAATGACATTTCAATATCATTTTCCTTAAAATGCTCATTAGTCTTTCAGTTGTTAATCTTCAGTTTTTTATCCTCTTATGTTTGTTGTGTAGTAAATGTGAGTTTTTCATTGTTTTCTTTATGTAAAGCCATGGTCGGAAATTTGCTATATAAATAAAGTTTGATTTGAACATATTGCGAAACCAATGACCGACCAATCAACAGACTTTGGCATAAGCAACACATATTTGGGGCGGCAGGTAGCCTGGTTAGAGTGTAAATGTTTATTTTCATTGTTTTAGATTTTTTCTCTGAAGCCATTGTGTTGCATCCATGTCTGAAAGGTGCTGTATAAATAAAGCTTGATTTGAACATATTGTAAAACAAATGAACCCAATGACTGACCAATCAACAGCCTCTTGCAAAACCAATGAACAAATCTGTGCAAAAGCAGCATGTATCTTCGTCCATTTTAGGATGGAAAATAGTATAAATTCAGCATATCTTCCACTGTCAAAATAGTGCATGGTATGTAAATTTAGTATCACTTTTCAACGAACCCAGTACATTTGTTGAAAATGATAAATCCACCCTGCAACACAGAAACACATTTAGTCATATTATAATAAACACTCAAAGTAATGGATATGGAGCATCTATGGCCTCAGTTACACTTCACCAATGGTATGGTGAAGATCCGGACTGTGCCCTCTGTTCCATGCCAGCCAACCTCAGGCACATTCTCACAGGGTGTAAAACAAGCCTCACCCAAGGACGCTACACTTGGCGTCACAACCAAGTCCTTAAAAACCTTGCGTCCGCCCTGGAGGACAAGCGAGCTGCCACCAACTCCCTACCATCCCCAGCAGCGTCACACCCCTTACGGACTAACTTTGTCTGCGAAGGGGCTAAACCACCGAAGAGCGCCTCAACACCATTAGAGCGAGACCAGCTGCGCTTGGCCCGCGACTGGAAAATGCTAGTTGACATTGGCCGGCAACTTGTGTTTCCCTAAGACTTGACATGGTGCTCTGGTCCCGTTCGCTCAAGAAGGTCTTCATCATTGAGCTCACAGTACCCTGGGAGGACTCAGTAGATGAGGCTTATGAGCGAAAACATCTGCGCTATGCCGATCTAGCTGCCGAAGCACGGCATCATGGCTGGAACACAGAAGTCCGACCAGTGGAGGTTGGCTGCAGAGGTTTTGTGGCAACATCTACAACCAGACTGCTTAGAGACCTTGGAATTAAGGGCCAGAGCCAGCGTTCGGCAATCAAAGCTGTATCGGAGGCGGCAGAAGGCAGCAGTCAGTGGCTCTGGATGAAGAGGAAAGACCCCAGCTGGGCCCCGAAGTGAGAGGGCCAGGAGGTATGCGGTCAACAATGCTTGACTCAGGGAGGAGGACGCCCCTGCCATGCATAGTCCCATTGGATGTTGGCTATCAACAACAAGGCAACTCCTATGATTAATTGGGAATGGGACGCAAGCGTAGGATTGATCACCCTGTCGCTGGCCGCCTTTGGGGAGGGTGTATAGTGTGAAAGGCCGAAACACCCTAGGAACCAAAGGTACACTACTGACGATGCGCTCCCCAAATTTCACCAGGCTCACTGTTCATTAACTCTTGGAAGTGCTTGCACACAGGATAGTAACATCTCATCCTGTGTTCTTGGAATCTGGTACCTAAATGTGACTTCTGTCATCCAATCACAGCAAGCTGCATTAGGTTCAGATCTATCAGGATGGGCCTTTGACATAGTCTGGATGCAGTCAGGCCACTGAATATAAATAAGCAATGTAAAGAGTAGTGGGGAAAAGTACATTCTACACAAATGACCTTCATAATAACAAATAACTAATGTGTGTGCCTGAGGGGAAATTAACTTTCATACAGACAAAATGGGTGAGAAATTACACCAATATCAGTGGACAATTTGCACTGCTGTTGAAAAGCATCTCCACAGTATGATGTTTCCACCACCATGCTTCAACTTAGGGATGGTGCCAATTTTCCTCCAGACGTGACACTTGGCATTCAGGCCAAAGAGTTCAATTTTTGCTTAATCAGACCAGAGAATCTTGTTTCTCATGGTCTGAGAGTCCTTCAGGTGCCTTTTGGCAAACTCCAAGCGGGCTGCCATGTACCTTTTACTGAGGAGTGGCTTCCGTCTGGCCTCTCTACCATAAAGGCCTGATTGGTGGGGTGCTGTTAGATATTACTTATCAGATAGTACTGCACTGTCGGAGATAGAAACACAAGCATTTCGATACACCTGCAATAATATCTGCTAAACATGTGTATGTGACCAATAGAATGTGATTTGATTTGGATTTTAAATAAATGTCCTATTTATCAAGGTGCTTTTGCCTGGGGTCAAAATTACTCCAAAGGATTTGAAATTGTTAAAAGTCCATTTTGATACAGAAACACTAAACCATTATTTAGATTTATTAAGAACAAGTTGATTGACAAAGTCATGAAAAATTGGAAGAATTGAATAAACCACTTTTTATTTATTTATTTTATTATATTTTATTTCACCTTTATTTAACCAGGTAGGCAAGTTGAGAACAAGTTCTCATTTACAAGTGCGACCTGGCCAAGATAAAGCAAAGCAGTTCAACACATACAACGACACAGAGTTACACATGGAGTAAAACAAACATACAGTCAATAATACAGTATAAACAAGTCTATATACGATGTGAGCAAATGAGGTGAGATAAGGGAGGTAAAGGCAAAAAAAGGCCATGGTGGCAAAGTAAATACAATATAGCAAGTAAAACACTGGAATGGTAGATTTGCAGTGGAAGAATGTGCAAAGTAGAAATAAAAATAATGGGATGCAAAGGAGCAAAATAAATAAATAAAATAAGTAGGGAAAGAGGTAGTTGTTTGGGCTAAATTATAGGTGGGCTATGTACAGGTGCAGTAATCTGTGAGCTGCTCTGACAGTTGGTGCTTAAAGCTAGTGAGGGAGATAAGTGTTTCCAGTTTCAGAGATTTTTGTAGTTCGTTCCAATCATTGGCAGCAGAGAACTGGAAGGAGAGGCGGCCAAAGAAAGAATTGGTTTTTAGGGGTAAACAGAGAGATATACCTGCTGGAGCGCGTGCTACATGTGGGAGATGCTATGGTGACCAGCGAGCTGAGATAAGGGGGGACTTTACCTAGCAGAGTCTTGTAGATGACATGGAGCCAGTGGGTTTGGCGACGAGTATGAAGCGAGGGCCAGCCAACGAGAGCGTACAGGTCGCAATGGTGGGTAGTATATGGAGCTTTGGTGACAAAACGGATTGCACTGTGATAGACTGCATCCAATTAGTTGAGTAGGGTATTGGAGGCTATTTGTTCTTAACTGACTTGCCTAGTTAAATAAAGGTAAAATTAAAATAAATAAATAAAAAACCTAGGTGTCTGGTTAGACTGTAAACTCTCCTTCCAGACCCACATCAAACATCTCCAATCCAAAGTTAAATCTCTTATTTCACAACAAAGCATCCTTCACTCATGCTGCCAAACATACCCTTGTAAAACTGACCATCCTACCAATCACCTTTATTTAACTAGGTAAGTCAGTTAAGAACAAATTCTTATTTTCAATGACAGCCTAGGGACAGTGGGTTAACTGCCTGTTCAGGGGTAGAACAGCAGATTTGTACCTTGTCAGCTCGGGATTTGAACTTGCAACCTTCCAGTTACAAGTCCAACGCTCTAACCTCTAGGCTACCCTGCCACTCTGAGGTACTTGTAGTTGTCCACGTATTCTAAGTCAGAGTCGTCCAGAGTAGTGATGTTGGACAGGGGGGCAGGTGCAGGCAGCGATTGGTTGAAGAGCATGCATTTAGTTTTACTTGTATTTAAGAGCAGTTGGAGGCCACGGAAGGAGAGTTGTATGTCATTGAAGCTTGCCTGGAGTGTTGTTAACACAGTGTCCAAAGAAGGGCCAGAAGTATACAGAATGGTGTCGTCTGCGTAGAGGTGGATCAGAGACTCACCAGCAGCAAGAGCGACATCATTGATGTATACAAAGAAGCGAGATATGCCTCCGGGGTCAAAATGATCTATGTCAGAAGTATGGTTCAATGCAAATATGTAATGGGTGTAAAATTTGTTTTAAATTCTCACTCATTGAAAACGAATCAATCAACACATGCTTCTCTTTGAACGACTTAATATAACATTACATTTTTATGAAATAAATGAAAAATAAACTTTTGGTTCCTCAACTGCGTTGCCCATTCCAGTCAGCAGATGGCAATGTGCGTCTTTTAGGTTCAGGCGATGCTGCCAGTGTGACGTATAATCTAGTGGACGGGACGCTGCTTCTACAACAACAGCTAGTCAGGCACCTCGGTCGCTTTCTAGCAAACATAGCTACAACATTAACGCTCTGTACACTGTTTTGGTGTATATTAGTCGATGTGTATTAAACACACTTCTGTCGTATGTACTTGTTGGCCCATTTAATTATATATTTACGTTT
Organism: Oncorhynchus gorbuscha; assembly: GCF_021184085.1. Classification (NCBI taxonomy): domain Eukaryota; kingdom Metazoa; phylum Chordata; class Actinopteri; order Salmoniformes; family Salmonidae; genus Oncorhynchus; species Oncorhynchus gorbuscha. Next base: position 39,668,872 of record NC_060186.1, read on the forward strand.
TTTTGTCAGCTTGCTGGTTTGCTAAATTAGATTAGAACAAGGCTAGTCGCTAATGCTAGCTAGCTAATATCTCCGACCATGAGTTCACTAAACTACTCTCCTCCTGCTAAAGAAGAGAAGATCTGCTGGGCGGAGAAAGAAGCTATCGTGAAAGAGGAGAAGGAAGAGGAGGCTGTTACAATACAAAAACAAGTAGAGGGTGAGGCTGTTACCGTGAAAGAAGAAGAAGACGCGTTCAGAGTGAAAGATGAGGAAGATGTTACAGTAAAAGAAGAGGAGAAAGAGGAGGTTGCAGTGTTTGGATTGAAAGAAGAGCAGGGAGAGATTACTGTCACATTGGAGGAAGAAGAGGAGGTTGGAGATCTGTTTAACACCAGTAAGTACCGTCTCTGCAGTTGTTGAACCAATATGCAGTAAAGGGGTTCTACACTTTAATGTTCTGTAGGAATGGCTGAAGCTACACTGGAACTGTAGAACATCAAGAGTGGACCATCAACAAAACGTTAACAATTGATCAAATGCATCCAATGACAATGCCTGAACTACTATAGTCCTCAATATCTCCTATTAGCTTATCCCAAGATATACTCTTAAAGGGGAAATCAGCAGTTGTTACATCCATTTTGGGACTAATACATTAATGACATGTACCCATTGTTTCTTGAAGAAATCACATAGAAATGCCTCATGATCTTAGTTCAACTGTCATACCCCATCAGAACCCAGATTTTGAAAATCAAAATTTTAAATATAAGCTTTTTTCTCTCACATCAATCATTTCACACAATACTTTCATATCACATCAAAATAGGTAACCAGTTGCGATGCCCCAAACGGTAAACCAAATTAGTTTCTAGTCTTTTCTCCTTCCTTCAGGCTTCTTTTTCTTCTTTGGCCTTTTTATGGCGGTTGGCAACCAACTTTAAGGTGCATTACCACCATCAACTGGACTGGAGTGTGGACCTCAGTTCATATTTCAATCACCCACGTGGGTATATACCAATACAGTTGTGAAGATGGCACAACAAAACCTCTTCCCACTCAGGAGACTGAAAAGATCTGGCATGGGTCCCCAGATCCTCAAAAGGTAATACAGCTGCACCATCGAGAGCATCCTGACCAGTTGCATCACCGCCTGGTATGGCAACTGCTCGGCATCTAACCCTAAGGCGCTACAAAGGGTAGTGCGAACGGCCCAGTACATCACTGGGGCCAAGCTTCCTGCCATCCAGGATCTATATAATAGGCGGTGTCAGAGGAAAGCCCATAAAATTGTCAGAGACTCCAGTCACCCAAGTTATAGACTATTTTCTCTGCTACAGCACGGCAAGCGGTACCTGAGCGTCAAGTCTAGGACCAAAAGCCTCCTCAACAGCTTCTATCCCCAAGCCATACGACTGCTGAACAATTCATAAAATCGACACCGAACAATTTACATGGTTTGCAATTAGAGATCATACGTTTCCTGTAGTTCTTGACCAGGTTTGCATACACTGCAGCAGGGATTTTGGCCCACTCCTCCATACAGACCTTCTCCAGATCCTTCAGGTTTCGGGGCTGTCGCTGGGCAATATGGACTTTCAGGTCCCTCCAAAGATGTTCTATTGGGTTCAGGTCTGGAGACTGGCTAGGCCACTCCAGGACCTTGAGATGCTTCTTACGTAGCCACTCCTTAGTTGCCCTGGTTGTGTGTTTCGGGTCGTTGTCATGCTGGAACACCCAGCCACGACCCATCTTCAATGCTCTTACTGAGGGAAGGAGGTCGTTGGCCAAGATCTCGCGATACATTACCCCATCCATCCTCCCCTCAATACGGTGCAGTCGTCCTGTCCCCTTTGCAGAAAAGCATCCCCAAAGAATGATGCTTCTACCTCCATGCTTCAGGGTTGGTGTTCTTGGGGTTGTACTCATCCTTCTTCTTCCTCCAAACTCTGCGGGTGGAGTTTAGACTAAAAAGCTCTATTTTTGTCTCATCAGACCACATGACCTTCTCCCATTCCTCTTCTGGATCATCCAGATGGTCATTGGCAAACTTCAGACGGGCCTGGACATGCGCTGGCTTGAGCAGGGGGACCTTGCATGCGCTGTAGGATTTTAATCCATGACGGCGTAGTGTGTTACTAATGGTTTTCTTTGAGACTGGGGTCCCAGCTCTCTTCAGGTCATTGACCAGGTCCTGCCGTGTAGTTCTGGGCTGATCCCTTACCTTCCTCATGATCATTGATGCCCCACGAGCTGAGATCTTGCATGGAGCCCCAGACAGAGGGTGATTGACCGTCATCTAGAACTTCCCTAATTTTCTAATAATTGCGCCAACAGTTGTTGCCTTCTCACCAAGCTGCTTGCCTATTGTCCTGTAGCCCATCCCAGCCTTGTGCAGGTCTACAATTTTATCCCTGATGTTCTTACACAGCTCTCTGGTCTTGGCCATTGTGGAGAGGTTGGAGTCTGTTTGATTGAGTGTGTGGACAGGAGTCTTTTATACAGGTAACGAGTTCAAACAGGTGCAGTTAATACAGGTAATGAGTGGAGAACAGGAGGGCTTCTTAAAGAAAAACTAACAGGTCTGTGAGAGCTGGAATTCTTACTGGTTGGTAGGTGATCAAATACTTATCTCATGCAATAAAATGCAAGTTAACTACTTAAAAATCATAAAATGTGATTTTCTGGATTTTTGTTTTAGATTCCGTCTCTCACAGTTGAAGTGTACCTATGATAAAAATGACAGATCTCTACATGCTTTGTAAGTAGGAAAACCTGCAAAATTGGCAGTGTATCAAATACTTGTTCTCCCCACTGTATATATATTTTTTAATGTTGCTTACACCCTTCCCCAGAGGTGTCTCATTTTTGTGATTCATTGCTGATTCCTACCTGTAGCTCACTATGAGGTGTCAAGTGATACAGGTTAAGGGCCCTGTTGGAGATTAGTGGTTGGTTGCGGAGTCGAGGGAACTAGCAGGGTTGGACACGGCTATGTTATTATCGCACACACAGTCTCTGTGGTTCAGATGAACCCCATTCCTGGGAATTAGATTTGATTCCAAATCGCCCCTGTCTGTTACCACAGAAGGGTTCCGTCTGTCCCATTCCCAGCTAGGTTACAAGGCGCTTTGTCGCCAGTACTTGTGACTGGTTGATGGGGGAAACCTCCATGCTTATTATAGAAAAATAGTTTAGGGAAAAACTATTTAGTAAACTGAAATAAAATAGCAAACCTGTTCGAAAAACAAACATTATTCTGAAACTATTATCTTTGCCAACAAATAAAAACATTGCATTCTGCAGCTAGAAAATATCCTAATAGAAATACATATCCTATAAATCACATTGGCTGCACATGGCCAAACTTTAAACATTGTATCAACTATCAACTGGGTCAGCCCAAAACTCGAGATAGCAAACTTGCAACATTGTATGAAATATTCTGGGCCCTCAGTTTCCTGCGCCAGTGAGTTCTCTATTTGTTCAAGGGATAAGAAGTAATCAGGTATTTTATGACATTTCCACTGGATCAGAGCATTACATTTTTCCGTTTTATTCTGAGTGGTTATCAAAAGGGCGAGAGCTGAAAATATTTGAGGTGAAGAAAAAATTACCTTGGGAAAGATGTACAACACCTGTTTGTCCCCGTCCCTTCCTGGTCGGTGAAGGGCGGTATTAAATTGAAGGAATAATTCCGAGCCTAACACTCATCACCTGTGGAAGGCGGGGCTTCCAGCGAGTTGCGGATTTAACAAGTATGATGTACCTAGTTTCCCTCCTTCCGGGAACAGTAGTTATAGTCATAATGTTAAGCTTGTCATATGATGAACTTCAACTTAAATATTGGATCTTGCTGTCGGACAGTGTTTTGATTTCAGATCTCTGAAATGCTCTCTAACTAAGTAACATTTAGTGGCTCCTTATGTTACGCTGGGGAAACAGTTTTCATGGGCACAGCAATTCTAAATCATTTCAGTTTGCTAAATCCAATGGTTCTGAGTCACCTTAAGTTGATTCACAACACCCAAATGGATACTGTCATTAACGCGGTCATTCAATAATTACACATAATACTTAATACTGTAGCTGTTTTGTTAGTCATATGTTCAACTATCATATGCGGATCCAGGAAATAATTTTCTGAATGCCAGTCAAATGACAAACATCACAACATGCAACAACAACCAAAGTGCTTCTTCATTCATTACTCTGGTAAAGACAGTTATGCTGTGCACCATGTTGGATCCAACATCCCTTACAAATTGATGTTATTGTCTGCTCGATTTACAGTAGGGTCTCGTTAGACAAATCAAATCAAATGTTATTTGTCACATACACATGGTTAGCAGATGTTAATGCGAGTGTAGCGAAATGCTTGTGCTTCTAGTTCCGACAATGCAGTAATAACCAGCAAGTAATCTAACTAACAATTCCAAAACTACTGTCTTATACACAGTGTAAGGGGATAAACAATATGTACATAAAGATATATGAATGAGTGATGGTACAGAGCAGCATAGGCAAGATACAGTAGATGGTGTCGAGTACAGTATATACATATGAGATGAGTATGTAAACAAAGTGGCATAGTTAAAGTGGCTAGTGATACAGCCAAGGCTTTCGACTCTGTCAATCACCATATTCTTATCGGCAGACTCTACAGCCTCGGTTTTTCGGATGACTGCCTTGCCTGGTTCACCAATTACTTTGCAGACAGAGTTCAGTGTGTCAAATCGGAGGGCATGCTGTCCGGTCCTCTGGCAGTCTCTATGGGGGTGCCACAGGGTTCAATTCTCGGGCCGACTCTTTTCTCTGTGTATATCAATGATGTTGCTCTTGCTGCGGGCGATTCTCTGATCCACCTCTACGCAGACGACACCATTCTATATACTTTCGGCCCGTCATTGGACACTGTGCTATCTAACCTCCAAACGAGCTTCAATGCCATACAGCACTCCTTCCGTGGCCTCCAACTGCTCTTAAATGCGAGTAAAACCAAATGCATGCTTTTCAACCGATCGCTGCCTGCACCCGCATGCCCGACTAGCATCACCACCCTGGATGGTTCCGACCTTGAATATGTGGACATCTATAAGTACCTAGGTGTCTGGCTAGACTGCAAACTCTCCTTCCAGACCCACATCAAACATCTCCAATCGAAAATCAAATCAAGAGTCGGCTTTCTATTCCGCAACAAAGCCTCCTTCACTCACGCTGCCAAGCTTACCCTAGTTAAACTGACTATCCTACCGATCCTCGACTTCGGCGATGTCATCTACAAAATGGCTTCCAACACTCTACTCAGCAAACTGGATGCAGTCTATCACAGTGCCATCCGTTTTGTCACTAAAGCACCTTATACCACCCACCACTGCGACTTGTATGCTCTAGTCGGCTGGCCCTCACTACATATTCGTCGCCAGACCCACTGGCTCCAGGTCATCTACAAGTCCATGCTAGGTAAAGCTCCGCCTTACCTCAGTTCACTGGTCACGATGGCAACACCCATCCGTAGCACGCGCTCCAGCAGGTGTATCTCTTTCGTTCCAGTACTCTGCTGCCTGTGACTGGAACGAATTGCAAAAATCGCTGAAGTTGGAGACTTTTATCTCCCTCACCAACTTCAAACATCAGCTATCCGAGCAGCTAACCGATCGCTGCAGCTGTACATAGTCTATAGGAAAATAGCCCACCCATTTTCACCTACCTCATTCCCATACTTTTTTTATACTGTTTTTATTTATTTATTTTTCTGCTCTTTTGCACACCAATATCTCTACCTGTACATGACCTGATCATTTATCACTCCAGTGTTAATCTGCAAAACTGTATTATTCGCCTACCTCCTCATGCCTTTTGCACACATTGTATATAGACTGCCCATTTTTTTTTTCTACTGTGTTACTGACTTGTTAATTGTTTATTCCATGTGTAACTCTGTGTTGTCTGTTCACACTGCTATGCTTTTATCTTGGCCAGGTCGCAGTTGCAAATGAGAACTTGTTCTCAACTAGCCTACCTGGTTAAATAAAGGTGAAATAAAAAAATAAATAAATAAATATAGAGTACAGTATATATGTATACATATGAGATGAATAATGTAGGGTATGTAAACATTATATTAGGTAGCATTGTTTAAAGTGGCTAGTGATATATTTTACATCAATTCCCATTATTAAAGTGACTGGAGTTGAGTCAGTGTGTTGGCAGCAGCCATTCAATGTTAGTGGTCTGATGGCCTTGAGATAGAAGCTGTTTTTCAGTCTCTCGGTCCCAGCTTTGATGCACCTGTACTGACCTCGCCTTCTGGATGATAGCGGGGTGAACAGGCAGTGGCTCGGGTGGTTGTCCTTGATGATCTTTACGGCCTTCCTGTAACATCGGGTGGTGTAGGTGTCCTGGAGGGCAGGTAGTTTGCCCCCGGTGATGCGTTGTGCAGACCTCACTACCCTCTGGAGAGCCTTACGGTTGTGGGCGGAGCAGTTGCCGTACCAGGCGGTGATACAGCCCGTCAGGATGCTCTTGATTGTGCATCTGTAGAAGTTTGAGTGCTTTTGGTGACAAGCCGAATTTCTTCAGCCTCCTGAGGTTGAAGAGGCACTGCTGCGCCTTCTTCACGATGCTGTCTGTGTGAGTGGACCAATTCAGTTTGTCTGTGATGTGTATGCCGAGGAACTTAAAACTTACTACCCTCTCCACTACTGTTCCATCGATGTGGATAGGGGGGTGTTCCCTCTGCTGTTTCCTGAAGTCCACAATCATCTCCTTAGTTTTGTTGACGTTAAGTGTGAGGTTATTTTCCTGACACCACACTCCGAGGGCCCTCACCTCCTCCCTGTAGGCCGTCTCGTCGTTGTTGGTAATCAAGCCTACCACTGTTGTGTTGTCCTCAAACTTGATGATTGAGTTGGAGATGTGCGTGGCCACGCAGTCGGGGTGAACAGGGAGTACAGGAGAGGGCTCAGACCGCACCCTTGTGTGGCCCCAGTGTTGAGGATCAGCGGAGTGGAGAGGTTGTTACCTACCCTCACCACCTGGGGGCGGCCCGTCAGTACCCAGTTGCACAGGGTGGGGTCGAGACCCAGGGTCTCGAGCTTGATGACGAGCTTGGAGGGTACTATGGTGTTGAATGCCGAGCTGTAGTCGATGAACAGCATTCTCACATAGGTATTCCTCTTGTCCAGATGGGTTAGGGCAGTGTGCAGTGTGGTTGAGATTGCATCGTCTGTGGACCTATTGGGCGGTAAGCAAATTGGAGTGGGTCTAGGGTGTCAGGTAGGGTGGAGGTGATATGGCCCTTGACTAGTCTCTCAAAGCACTTCATGATGACGGAAGTGAGTGCTACGGGGCGGTAGTCGTTTAGCTCAGTTACCTTAGCTTTCTTGGGAACAGGAACAATGGTGGCCCTCTTGAAGCATGTGGGAACAGCAGACTGGTATAGGGATTGATTGAATATGTCCGTAAACACACAGGCCAGCTGGTCTGCGCATGCTCTGAGGGCACGGCTTGGGATGCCGTCTGGGCCTGCAGCGCTGCGAGGGTTAACACGTTTAAATGTTGCAGGCAGTGTCAGTGGCACTGTATTGTCCTGAAAGCGGGCAAAAAAGTTATTTAGTCTGCCTGGGAGCAAGACATCCTGGTCCGTGACTGGGCTGGTTTTCTTCTTGTAGTCCGTGATTGACTGTAGACCCTGCCACATACTTCTTGTGTCTGACCCGTTGAATTGAGATTCTACTTTGTCTCTATACTGACGCTTAGCTTGTTTGATAGCCTTGCGGAGGGAATAGCTGCACTGTTTGTATTCGGTCATGTTACCAGTCACCTTGCCCTGATTAAAAGCAGTGGTTCGCTCTTTCAGTTTCACGAGAATGCTGCCATCAATCCACGGTTTCTGGTTTGGGAATGTTTTAATCGTTGCTATGGGAATGACATCTTCAACGCACTAATGAACTCGCACACCTAATCAGCGTATTCGTCAATGTTGTTATCTGATGCAATACGAAACATATCCCAGTCCACATGATGGAAGCAGTCTTGGAGTGTGGAATCAGCTTGGTCTGACCAGCGTTGGACAGACCTCAGCGTGGGAGCTTCTTGTTTTAGTTTCTGTCTGTAGGCAGGGATCAGCAAAATGGAGTCGTGGTTAGCTTTTCCGAAAGGAGGGCTGGGCAGGGCCTTATATGCGTCGCGGAAGTTAGAATAACAATGATCCAAGCCCTGGTTGCGCAATCGATATGCTGATACAATTTAGGGAGTCTTGTTTTCAGATTAGCCTTGTTAAAATCCCCAGCTACAATGAATGCAGCCTCAGGATGTATGGATTCCAGTTTGCAAAGAGTCAAATAAAGTTTGTTCAGAGCCATCGATGTGTCTGCTTGGGGGGGAATATATACGGCTGTGATTATAATCGAAGAGAATTCTCTTTGTAGATAATGCGGTCGACATTTGATTGTGAGGAATTCTGAATCAGGTGAACAGAAGGATTTGAGTTCCTGTATGTTTCTGTGATCACGTCTCGTTAGCCATAAGGCATACGCCCCCGCCCCTCTTCTTACCAGAAAGATGTTTGTTTCTGTCGGCGCGATACGTGGAGAAACCCGCTGGCTGCACCGCCTCCGATAGCGTCTCTCCAGTGAGCCATGTTTCCGTGAAGCAAAGAACGTTACAGTCTCTGATGTCCCTCTGGAATGCTACCCTTGCTCGGATTTCATCAACCTTGTTGTCAAGAGACTGGACATTGGCGAGAAGAATGCTAGGGAGTGGTGCACGATGTGCCCGTCTCCGGAGTCTGACCAGAAGACCGCCTCGTTTCCCTCTTTTGCGGAGTCGTTTTTTTGGGTCGCCGGCTGGGATCCATTCCGTTGTCCTGGTTGAAAGGCAGAACACAGGATCCGCTTTGTGAAAATCATATTCTTGGTCGTACTGATGAGTTGATGCTGATCTTATATTCAATAGTTCTTCTCGACTGTATGTAATGAAACCTAAGATGACCTGGGGTACTAATGTAAGAAATAACACGTACAAAAACAAAAACCTGCATAGTTTCCTAGGAACGCGCGGCGAGGCGGCCATCTCTGTCGGCGCCGGATTCTAGGTCGTCTGTCTGCACACGGAGATACTTAGCTCATAATGTGTAAAGAACTGTTCCTTGATGTCCTTTATTCAGGACATTTAGAATGACAACACATTACAGAGTAGCCTAGTGGGATTATTCACAAAATTATCTGGGTTTTTTCCATGTTTTACCTGAAATATTAAATGATCTATAGTCCGAAGTCTATCTTGTTATTATTAGGTGAAGTTATGGGTCCTACAGTAGGTCTATGTTATTGGTATAACTAGTGGTTTCTGCATTAGCATGGATGAGTTTCTACAACCAAATTGAGTCTACATTGCCCTCGTGACAATTTTAGCAAACACAGAAAGGGGCCTATATTGGAGACCAAAAGTCGTCTGGCACAGCGCTTAGGATTTCAACAACTTTAATAACTTATTTCTAGCCTACAATCATTGATGTTACTACTAATGTGAAAACAATAAAAAATATTACTTGTTGCTCACTTGACTGTCTTAAGATAATTGTAACATTCATTACAGATGTCAATTGTTGTTCAACATCATCTATCATGTTGGTATCACCTTTTACAGTGGATTTCTGCTGTTGTGGCCTTAACCATCTGTCTGACTTTAGGAGAGAGACGTGACTACCGTGGATCCTCTGGCGAGTCTCTACAACATCATGAAGCTGACGAGGCAGAGAAGGGCACCTCAGGGCACCTCAAGAAACACAAGCGGAGACCCACAGGGAAGAAATCTCACCGCTGCTCTGACTGTGGGAAAGGTTGCAAATCTTCATCAGAACTTAAAGTACACCTGCGAACACACACAGGAGAGAAATCTCACCACTGTTTTGATTGTGGGAAGAGTTACTTAAGATCAAATTCACTAAAGGTACACATGAGAATTCACACTGGAGAGAAACCTTATAGCTGTGATCAATGTGGGAAGAGTTTTACTCGCTCAAACGGCCTGATGGTACATCTGAGAGCACACACAGGAGAGAAACCTTATATCTGTATTCAATGTGGGAAGAGTTTTACTAGCTCAAGCTGCCTGATAGTACATCTGAGAGCACACACAGGAGAGAAACATTATAGCTGTAATCAATGTGAGAAGAGTTTTACTCGGTCAAGCAGCCTGGTATCACACCAGAGAAAACACACAGGAGATAAACCTTATAGCTGTAGTCAATGTTGGATGAGTTTTACTCAGTCAAGCAACCTGGTATCACACCAGAGAACACACACAGGAGAGAAACCCTATAGCTGTGATCAATGTGGGAAGAGTTTTACTCAATCAAGCAGCCTGGTATCACACCAGAGAACACACACAGGAGAGAAACCTTATAGCTGTGATCAATGTGGGAAGAGTTTTACTACATCTAGCCATCTGACTATACACCAGAGAACACACACAGGAGAGAAGCCTTATAGCTGTACTCAATGTGGGAAGAGTTTTGTTACATCTAGCCATTTGATTTTACACCAGAGAACACACACAGGAGAGAAGCCTTATAGCTGTAAGCAATGTGGGAAGAGTTGTACTCGGTCAAGCAACCTGGTATCACACCAGAGAACACACACAGGATTGAAACCTTATAGCTGTGATCAATGTGGGAAGAGTTTTACTACATCTAGCCATCTGACTATACACCAGAGAACACACACAGGAGAGAAATCTTATAGCTGTGATCAATGTGGGAAGAGATTCTATGATAAAAGAGCTCTAAATAAACATCAGAAAATACATATATAAAGGAGTTGTTTCATGATATCAATGACATTATGTCACAATGTAGAATGTTTAAACATTGTAATAGGAGTGTTTTAGTGATATCACAATGTACAACCATAAACGTTGACATTATGGGGTATTGTGTGTAGATTGATTTGGAAAACAATATTATTTAATACATTTTAGAATAAGACTGTTAACGTTAACGTAACAAAATGAGGAAAGGGGTCTGAATACTTTCTGAATGCTCTGAATATGATATTGGTTTACTGTTAGAATAAGTTGTTTGACTACAGCAATACAGTTAAAGCAACAATGCATCGACCTAGAAAATGGATGGCCAACCTTGCTGGTAGAGATCTAGCTACTGGGTGTGCAGGTTTCTGTTCTAGCCCTGCACTAACACCTGCCATTGTGCTGATTATTTGGATTAGACACTATTCAACTATTCAATCATGTCTTGTTTTGGAGTCAGATGGATGTCTAAATCCACTGCCCATTTCCACAGGTGTTCTTTATGATATGAAATAAAGTAAAGTGTATTTTTGGGTAATTGAACATTCCCTGTTTGCCTGTTTTTTATTTGGTTGTTACTCTAATTTAGTCTGATATTGCACAGATTTGCAGCTGATGTCCTTGGTCATTGGTGTGGGTATAACATCTGATGTCCTTGGTCATTGGTATGGGTATAACATCTGATGTCCTTGATCATTGGTGTGGGTAAAACATCTGATGTCCTTGGTCATTGGTGTGGGTATAACATCTGATGTCCTTGATCATTGGTGTGGGTAAAACATCTGATGTCCTTGGTCATTGGTGTGGGTATAACATCTGATGTCCTTGGTCATTGGTGTGGGTATAACATCTGATGTCCTTGGTCATTGGTGTGGGTATAACATCTGATGTCCTTGATCATTGGTGTGGGTATAACATCTGATGTCCTTGATCATTGGTGTGGGTATAACATCTGATGTCCTTGGTCATTGGTGTGGGTATAACATCTGATGTCCTTGATCATTGGTGTGGGTATAACATCTGATGTCCTTGATCATTGGTGTGGGTATAACATCTGATGTCCTTGATCATTGGTGTGGGTATAACATCTGATGTCCTTGATCATTGGTGTGGGTATAACATCTGATGTCCTTGATCATTGGTGTGGGTATAACATCTGATGTCCTTGATCATTGGTGTGGGTATAACATCTGATGTCCTTGATCATTGGTGTGGGTATAACATCTGATGTCCTTGATCATTGGTGTGGGTATAACATCTGATGTCCTTGATCATTGGTGTGGGTATAACATCTGATGTCCTTGGTCATTGGTGTGGGTATAACATCTGATGTCCTTGATCATTGGTGTGGGTATAACATCTGATGTCCTTGATCATTGGTGTGGGTATAACATCTGATGTCCTTGATCATTGGTGTGGGTAAAACATCTGATGTCCTTGGTCATTGGTGTGGGTATAACATCTGATGTCCTTGGTCATTGGTGTGGGTATAACATCTGATGTCCTTGGTCATCGGTGTGGGTATAACATCTGATGTCCTTGGTCATTGTTGTGGGTATAACATCTGATGTCCTTGGTCATTGGTGTGGGTATAACATCTGATGTCCTTGGTCATTGGTGTGGGTGGAACAGCTGATGTCCTTGATCATTGGTGTGGGTGGAACAGTCCCTGTCTGACCTGTGATGCAGCCTCTGTTCACAACAGCACTTCATACCCACGAAGCAGCAGCCATTATCCTACCAATACCATGATCTGGGTGGGGCTAGGATAACAGTAGTGTTATCGATGGCTACTAGGGCTTTCTCACTTCGTCTTTCCTTGATTATTCACATCTCCTTACCTGTATTGTGTCAAAACAGTATTGGAGGAGAAGGTACAAGGTCCCTGCCCTCTGACCTTCTTCTCCAATGGGTTTTTAGAAGGAGACGAGGAGAGTAATTGAGGAAGGATGAATTGATAAATACCCTAGCACTCACCTGTCAACTAACTCATGTACACACTCACTGAACTCCTCAACCTCAACACACTCACCCCTCTGTTACACTCACTGACCTCCTACACCTCAGCAGCCAGCAGAACTGAGTCAATCTAGTACCCATAGAATGAATGTTGTGTGTATTTCATTCTGCTCCATTTAAACATTTTTTTTTAACTTAAACTTTATTTTTACTAGGCAAATCAGTTCAGAACAAATTCTTATTTACAATGACGGCCTACCGGGGAACAGTGGGTTAACTGCCTTGTTCAGGGGCAGAGTGACAGATTTTTACCAGCTTCGGGATTCAATCCAGCAACCTTTCGGTTTCTGGCCCAACGCTCTAACCACTAGGCTACCTACATTGACTCAAATCATTATTTAATTATGCTACACTGCCTCAGATCAGTATTTAATAATGCTACACTGCCTCAGATCAGTATTTAATAATGCTACACTGCCTCATCAGTATTTAATTATGCTACACTGCCTCAGATCAGTATTTAATTATGCTACACTGCCTCAGATCAGTATTTAATAATGCTACACTGCCTCATCAGTATTTAATTATGCTACACTGCCTCAGATCAGTATTTAATTATGTTTCATTGACTCAGATCAGTATTTAATAATGCTACACTGCCTCATCAGTATTTAATTATGCTACACTGACTCATCAGTATTTAATTATGTTTCATTGACACAGATCAGTATTTAATTCTGCTATACTGCCTCAGATCAGTCGGTGTTTGCGTTATACTGTCTGGCATAGGAGGAGGTGAAAGCGGTGTGACTAGCAGACGTGAGCTCTAGTTGCCATGGATGTGATGTCATCCCACTGAGACTTGAAGTAGTGTCTCCTATATGTCATGAATGGATCTATTTTAATACTGGAAGCATCTCTGCTGCGGGAGGATCTCTGGTAATTTGCACAGATCAGCTTCATTCTGCTACACTCGCTGTCCTCCAGTGGTTGGCATGCTAGCTACAAGTGTAATTTAATTGGTGTCCTGGCCCAGTCAGCCATACAGGGATGGAACTTATACACTACATAGCTATTTTGCAGCCCATGTAAAAGTTATCCTTCACTGTGGTCACTCTCCAGGGGATTTGTCTCGTCTCCACTATCAGTGCTCTACCCTTTTGGTTACAGTGGATTTATTTATGGCATGCATGTCCAATGCAGACATGAGGGGTTAGTATTGGGCTCATAGGCGTGTCCAATGCAGACATGATGGGTTAGTATTGGGCTCATAGGCGTGTCCAATGCAGACATGATGGGTTAGTATTGGGCTCATAGGCGTGTCCAATGCAGACATGATGGGTTAGTATTGGGCTCATAGGCATGTCCAATGCAGACATGATGGGTTAGTATTGGGCTCATAGGCGTGTCCAATGCAGACATGATGGGTTAGTATTGGGCTCATAGGCGTGTCCAATGCAGACATGATGGGTTAGTATTGGGCTCATAGGCGTGTCCAATGCAGACATGATGGGTTAGTATTGGGCTCATAGGCGTGTCCAATGCAGACATGATGGGTTAGTATTGTCATGACATTGCCCTGTTGGGTGAGGTTTATGACCACCCCATAAATACCTTCCCCCCTTTTCTCTCCACTCTACAGAATGGTCTCTTGGAAAGCCCTTTTCTCCCACAGAGAAAGTATGGTAACATCAAAAGGTTGGGGAATGGAACAATAATTCCCTTTCTCAACCAGTTGAAAGTGTCCATTGGTACTTAAAGAATATGTCAGATCAGTTTTTGTCTGGGACATTATATCTGATGACAGGATGACATAAACTGTATCTTGGAAAATATAATCATTCTAGGTATCAGGTGTTATATAAATATTCATACACATAGCTCATATATTATACAGCACTAAGCTAATCCGCCTGACTCAAGTCATCTTATGTACCCCTGCTAAAACCGGAACTAGCTCACACAGCCAGCAATAAAACTACCCCCTAACACTATCCCCTCAGCTTGTTGTCTTACGACCCCAGGAAACAAAGACATTCCATCGCATGAACACATACACCCAGCCATAGTAAACTGCCCCTCTACCTCACGAACCCCTGACACAAACATAAACAGTCTTCACCTCTTTTACTGGTCGGGTGCCCAGAACAGAAGACTGCTGTGCACCAATGGGGGCTTCTACTCTGGCTAGAGCGGGTCCGCCTCCAACCCTACGGGACCATTCAGAAGACGTCACGACAAGGCTATACCTACTTTATTCTAGGTATAAAAATGAATGTAACCTTTGTATAAGTTCTCTTTTTCACCTGACCCCTCATCGGGTTATATGAACTAGATCCGTGCACGATGTAGAACAAGATATCTTTGACCAATAAACGGCCTTTTTGATACACCTGATTCCACTCTGTCCATCGTCGTTGATCTGCATTCCCTCTCCAGTATGAAACACTAACACAGGGTATCATGGAAATGTTGTGCAATTTAAATATGAAACTATTTTTGAGAAGATTAAATGTGATTTTAGCTCCTAAATTAGAGAATTTTTAAGCCATTTTATAATCACTCAATGGCCACACCCAAGTGAACAGACATTGGTTGGGGAGGGATGAAAAACGGCCTTCTCTTCCCCAGTATAAAGCCCCCATGACCCAATTCACATTAGATGAAGCAAACCGAGGTGTGAGCTATGGATGCGAATGGTTGAACAACTACTCTAACAAAATTTACATGAGACCAGATCACGTGGATTTGACGATCACCATGCTGGAATGGTGAATTTCGACTAGATCAGCCAGAATACAGCACGAGCTGATTATGGCAACTTGGTAAAAACTTTGAAAGAGGCACTGAGCTTGAAGGTAGGTCTTGAAATAGATCCACAGGTACACCTCCAATTGACTCAAATTATGTCAATTAATTGTTGGAAAAATTACTTGTATCATGCACAAAGTAGATGTCCTAATCGACTTGCCAAACCTATAGTTTGTTGTTAAGAAATTTGTGGAGTGGTTGAAAAACGAGTTTTAATGACTCCAACCTAACACACCCCATGAGACCCACTAAATCTGCCCAAGAAGAGGCAAACAAAAGAAAAACCCACACAAAACTTAGACAGGAGGTAAACCAAAAAGGTGGTTAAAATAATTTATTACAATCAATACCATTCATACTATTACAAAATCATAATTCTCATTCATTCTTAATTAATTATATTTACAAAAACATCAAACAAAAACAAACCTCAGGGGAGCATCGTCCCTTCCTGTCATACCTAACCAATACCTAACCCTTTCCCTATCTCCCCTTCCCTAATCTATCCCCTTACCAAACTCACTCTAACACTCCCAGCCCTAAACCCCCTCTCCACCTCTCCCGTGCCGCATGCTTCCCCCACTTCCTCTCCTCCCTCTTCATCCTCCCCCTCAAATCACCTTCCACCCTTCTCACTATCCCTTCCACCCCCCAATCTCTCCCTGTCTTGACTAAATTCTGCCTGGCTTCCCACAGTCCCTTTTTAAAGAGACTCATGAGAAGCCAGAGCAGAAACCTGTCCCTATCCATTCCCTTTGCTCTCCCTACGCCTCTCTCTAGCCTAGCCCATGTCAAAACAAAATCCCTCCTAACCACACCTAGCATCACCCGTGCCCTAGCCCATACTAGTCCGGCACAGGCACAGTCCCAGAAGCATGGCGCACAGTCTCCTCCCTGCCACAAGCAGATCTTGGACAGGTGGGGGATCGCACCACACTATACCGGTACAAGATGGAAAGTACCGGCAAGCACTTATGGAGGCCCAACCAATTCAGGTCCTTGAGCCTGTTGTCCAGGCCCCGCGCCTGCACTCCCGCCCAGACCACTGACGAGATGCCCGCTACAGGCGCAGGACTCCCTGCCTGCCTGACCTCTTCGTACAGGTGCCTGTGATCTAAACCTTTTCGGGCAACTTCAACCTCGGGGTGCTCACGCAGCCACTTTGCCGCATGGCCAAAGTGCCACGGCAGCTGTTCCGCCCGAGGACCCGCGTTAGACCACACCATTACGCTTCTCGCCTGGTACGAGAAGAACACCCGCAGAAGGTAACCGGACGGGTGTATCACAGGCTGAGCAAGCTCCGCTAACAAGAAAGAAACAAAAATTGAGTCCAGCTTGAGGGGGAAATGTGGTACCCCCCTACCTCCCTCCCCGATGGGACAGATCATGCGTGCCCTGGCGACCCACTCGCACCTGCCACTCCACATAAACTGAAACACAAGCCTCACTAGAGGCCTCCTCAGACAAGCCGGCAATGGGTAGATGTATGCCAAATACAAAAGAGACGGCAACACATCCACCTTTAGGACCAGGACTTTGCCCATAAAAGACAAATACCTAGCCTTCCACATTGCTAGCTTCCTCTGTACCACTGCGATACGCATGTTCCAGTTTAGCGTCGCTGAGCCGGAGGTCTCAAAATGAACTCCGAGAATCCTCAGGGCCCCTTCGCAGAGAGATCTACCGCGCCATCTTCTGAAAAACTTGACGGAAGACTTTGAATGATTCAGAACTGCTCCCGACGCTCGGGTGAAATCCCCAAAGAGTCCTTGCACAACAGCAAGGAAGTGTCGTCGGCGTACTGCGTCATCTTAACACGCAGCCCACCACTTCCAGGGATCAACAAGCCTTCCACCCCTGTGTCTGCCCTAGTGGCAGCCTCCAGAGGCTCCATGTACAGAACGAAGAGGAGAGCCGAGAGTGGGCATCCCTGCCTGACCCCAGACGAGAGGTCAAAAACGTCACCTAAATGACTATTTACACTAACTCGACACCCCGCTCCGACATATAATGTACGAATCCATCCTATAAACTTCTCCCCAAATCCTAATCTACCTAACACCCTGAATAGAAAAGATCTATTCACGTGATCAAAAGCTTTCGCCTGATCTAGCGCTGCTACCATTAAAGGCAGCCCTCTATCTTCAACCCAAGCGATGGAATCCCTGATCAACTGTAGGTTCCATCTTATAGAGCGGCCCTCTACCCCGCACGTCTGATCCTCGTGGACGACGTAGGGAAGGGCTGTGCGCAACCGGTCTGCTAAAACCTTTGCAAGAATCTTGTAATCTACGCACAGCATGGTCAAAGGCCGCCAGTTGCCAAGGTCAGTTGCTTCCCCCCTTCTTATAAAGAAGTGACAGCACACCAACAGCCATTGATCCCCCCGGGACCCCCGTCTCAAGGATGGCCTTCAAGACTTCGAGAACCACTGGTCCAAGTATACCCCAAAACTTGAGGTAAAACTCAGCCGGCAGCCCATCCATCCCAGGCACCTTCCCTTTTCCCATCCTCCTAAGAGCGCTCTCAACCTCTTCTAGTGAGATCTGGGCCTCCATCACGTCTCTAATGTCCTCTGGCAGCCGCCGGGACAAGTGTTCTAAAAACACCCCCCCTGGAGTTGCGCCATGTAGGACCGACCATTGCCAGAGTAGTGTGCAGGCCACCATCAACCAGACCATGGCAAGCCATTAGCCCAGTGATGGCGCCTGCACTGCTATCACCACCTACCCCTAAATCTATATTAAAATTCCCTCCTATCACCAAGTGCCTGTTTGTAACACACAGGGTAGCCAGACAGTCCACCATCTCCCTCCTGTCTGCCGCCACCTGTGGCCCATACACCCCAATTAACCTATATCTAGCTTCTCTATACTTGACATCTATCCCCAATACTCTACCCTGCATTATAACAAAAGTGCTCTCTACCTTAACCTCTCTGTTCCCACACATAATCCCTACTCCTGTTGAGTGCACCCCTCCTATGCCCCAAAAAGATTCCCCCTTATCCCACTCCCTCCTAAATATACACACATCCCCACCATCCCTCAGGTGAACCTCCTGTAAGAAACAGAAATCAAACCCCACACCATCTAAATAACAAAAAACCGCCCTCCTTTTAACATTATCCCTTAACCCCCTAACATTTAGACTAAAAAAAGAAACAGAACTATTCATTTAATTGTTTTCAACAAATAAACCCCAAAAACCAAAGAAAAAACCAGGAGACTCACCCGATGCTCCCCTGGTCCATCTCCACCGGCGGGGACGTCCTCTCCACTCCTGACGCCCCCCGTCCTCCATCCCAACCCATGACCCAGGCAGTGTGTTGGGTCCTCCCTCCCCACCCACCATCCCCCCATCCCTGCTTGCCTCGGGGCTGCATGTAGGGGACCCCATCTCCTCAAACAGGAGTTGGGATCCCTCTAGCAAACAGCCCACCGACCCCTCACTGGAGTCATCCACTAAAATGCAAGGGGCTGAGGCAAACCGGGAGGACAAATTACCCTCCCTCCCCCCGCCACTCTCTTAGCCCCCCTCCCCCTCCACACTCCCTCCCTCTCACTTCCTGCAAAGCTCCCCCTCTTCATCCCTTTCTTCTTTGGTGAAGGAGGTAGCGGGGAGACAACGTCCCATCCCCGCTAACTCCTCCACCAAAACCCTCATTTCAACCTCGAGGAAGCATGGCAGGCTGTCCCCCACTCCTTCCCCCATCTCCCCCCTCCCGTCCCACCTCCACTCCTCCCTCCTTCTCCGTCACTGTCCCCGTTCCCTCTTCCACTCCTTCTCATACCACTGTCCCCTTCTCCCTCTTCTCTGCTCCTCCACGTTCTTCCACCTTCGTTTTAATCTCTCCTTCTTTTTCCTTCTTTCCATCTTCTCTCCTCTTTCTTTTCGCCTCTTCCTTCTTCCCTTCTTCGTCCTTCTCCGTCCTTTCCCCTGTGCCATCCGTACAATCCGCATGCGTCCTCTCTTTCTCCCCCATCCCCTGCCCCCCCAGCTGCAGACGCGTATGACCTGTGACGAGCCTTGGGCTCGTCACATTCCTTGGCCTCGTGCTCTTCTGACCCACAAAATCGACACCTCTTGGCACTGCACGAGGCCAGGATATGGCCATAGGCCATACAACGCCTGCAGAACGGGGGCTGACGTGCATAGTATAGTGTTCCCCTGTCAGCCCCCAGGGAGAACATCGCCGGAGGATGGAGATAGCCATCCACACTCTTCGGGGACTCCCTGAGTAATGCCTGGAAACCTCTCTTTCCGTTCCAGAAACCCAGGGAGTCCCTGAGGTACCTCGCTGAGGAGACATTGTCCATGTACCTCCCCAGAAAGGCCCTCACCTCTTCATCTTTCACATGCGGATTGTACATGGTTACGGTGACCACCCTGAAGTTGTTCTTCGCCAGGCTGGTCACCGCATAATGTCACAGGGGTCCCGTTTTCTCCGCTTCCTTTGCCATCTTCATTACTTCGTCATGTTTTTCTTCTTTGTGAAACGTCACATCGAAAGCCTTCTCAATCGGGTTCCCTTGAAGGCAGAGCACTTCCTTCACCTCTATCCTGAGGCATCCCATCAAAATGGTCCTTCCAAATGTCTCTCTACTCCATGGCTCCATCTCCTTTTCAGTCCAGGCAAATCGTAAGGTATTTGCCATACCAATCCCCGGAAACGATCTTGTTTGCTTGTATTGATTCATTTAAAAAAATAAGCTCTCTTCAGAAAGAAGCTTCAACCTGAAATGAAAAACATCTTTAATAGGAAAAGGTGGAGCAACTAAAGGTGTTGACTCTCCACATCTATCAAGACAAGTGGAGCACTGGGCCAGACACTCTTAAATAGAACCTGGACCAGCTCAGGTGAAACACCTTCCCACTAACGAGATGGACAAGCCAGCACAGGTGTAACATATACTAACTAACAAGGTGACACCAATCAGTGCGTGCTACGTGCTAAAGTCCAACCTCAAAACATAATGGAAAAACCAAATCCTTCCACCTTAAGACAACACATATATACTATATATTTGTTGGACAAGTTTGTTTACCACCAACAGGTATATTGAACGTCAGGCCTGGTCTTCTTTTCAATTACATTTTGCTAGGTGGGATAGCCCCAATGTCAAAACATTTTTAAAGTCTCCAAATCAATAACCAATATGCAGAAACAGTTTGTGATATATAGAAAACCTAAATATAAAATGTGCTATCTACACAAACATCTGCCACAATGATTATAGAAGGTGTATTTCCTACTGATTAATAAACAGTGAGCTCTTGTCATTGAAGTGCCTTCCTAAATCTTCACCTGCCTCTTTAATAGTAACTTGTGTTGTGGAATAATCAGAATTGGTTGGTAACATAGGTAAGATGTTTTATTTTCATGATATGCTTATGAGTTGGCGACGAGGAGGGGATGTGAATCTTCACTCGGTGACCGTTCCTACGATCTAGGTAAATAAATTGTGCACGAGGGATCCCCTAAACTTGGGATCTCAGGGAGAACCACACTTCGGGAACGAAGCAGATGGACCAACCTTTGATCTAAGAGGAAGCGAGCCGAGTGGATACCACATCTCAAACTGAGTTTTTTTTAAAGAAAAAGGTGAGCGAACCACACACAGATTTGAAGTAAAGTTTTAAAATTATGCCTGTTACGTATACTCTGAGCGTGAATTCGTTTGTAAGGAAGGCACCTTGGCGGCGTAAGCAGGGCCGAGTCAGAGGAGAGTAATCTGGGGGTTTTGTGGACTCAAAAGATACTCTGCACTGTCCGGTTGTCAGTGACCAAGAGCCCTCCTGGCACTGAATTTATCACAGTGGGGATTTGGTGAGGTTGTCTGTCGGGGTGAGGGGCCAGGGGGACTGTGTTCTAGGTGAAACACGGCACTTGGTGAAGCCCTATTGGAAGAAGGACCTCATTCTGTGTATTTGTGTGATTTGTCTAAGTGACCCTCAGATGTGGTGAATTCCAATTATTTTAAATGTGCTAGCCAGGTATGCCCTGGGTTACTCTGTGTGAGTATTTTGTTATGGGATCACTAGGTAATAGTTGTCGGACCGTTCTGTGTGAGCGGGGTAGGGTTGACTCTGTGTGGGCAAACCTTTTTTCTGATGTTCTGTGTGGACGTCTGACCAGTTCTATGTGAACATCTGACCAATCCTGTGTGGATGATCCTGAAAGTTCTGTGTGAGTACCTAAGATTTCTTAAGTTTTATATGGATTCTGTGAATTCTTTGAAATTATGATGAATTGTATGTGTGTATAATCAATTACTAGAGATTTGATAAAGTAATGCTGAGAATGATTAGATACAATTTAAACCACCCATTCGTATACGTACGTAGGTTTTGAGTTGATATCTTAAATGGATAATTTGATAAAGATGACTATGCACTATTAAAATAATCTACAAAATCTGGGAAATTGAGCTCTAGAAACTGATTAGAGTGTGTCCACTTTTGGTTATCTTACCCTAACGATGTAACTATAGAACGCATATTGGATTATCTCCATCTGGGTGAAACATTTTAACATTGAAAGACGTTGCGTAAGTAAATGATAGACACTGAACTGATCTGAGAGTCACAGGGTTATGATAAAGCTCATATAATTAAAGATGGACTTTGATAACTAACTCTGACTTGTGTTGTGGTTTGCGCTCATGATTTGGTAAATAGAGGAAATTTCCACGACAATTGCCTTCCAGTTCCACCATAGATCTAAAAGCGTGAAGCTAGGAAGAGAAGGAATCAGGAAATAGGCTCTTTCTTTCTTTTAATGTTCCCTCTGTCGCTCTGACTCCTGCTGACCCCTGGTTCAGGACACAAAGCAGAGAGGGACTGAAAGGGAAGGAGAGGCAGGGCACGTGACAGTGGCCTATGAATACTGAGGTCTTGTGGAGTGGTCACTCTCTCCTCTTAGGGCTTGAACTGACATGTGTTACTGTAATTTAATTATACCAATGTGTTTTCATTAATTGAATTCCCTTAATCTATTTTGAGAATTTGTAAGATTCTTTTGCATAAAATAGACAGAGACCAGTCTTATCAATAATTGTCATGTTTTGTCTTATATTGTCTTGTCATTTTGCTTTTCCTTCTGTTCGTTTTCCCCCTGCTGGTCTTTTTAGGTTCGTTCCCCTTTTTCTCTCTCCCTCCCTCTCTCTCTTCTCTCTATCGTTCCGTTCCTGCTCCCAGCTGTTCCTATTCCCCTAATCAATCATTTAGTCTTCCCACACCTGTTCCCTATCTTTTCCCCTGATTAGAGTCCCTATTTCTCCCCTTGTTTTCCGTTTCTGCCCTGTCGGATCCTTGTATATTGTTCACCGTGCTGTGTCTTTGTATCGCCCTGTCGTGTCGTGTTTCCCTCAGATGCTGCGTGGTGAGCAGGTGTCTGAGTCTGCTACGGTCAAGTGCCTTCCCGAGGCAACCTGCAGTTTATTATCGAGTCTCCAGTCAGTTCTCGTGATTACGAGTGGAATTGTTTTTTATGCTTTATTTACCGCTCCGATTTGTCTAGGAGTATTGCTATTTCCTTTAACTGGATTAAAGACTCTGTTTTCGCCAAGTCGCTTTTGGGTCCTCATTCACCTGCATAACAGAAGGATCCGACCAAGGAATGGACCCAGCGACTACAGACGCTCGTAACACTGCCGTCAAGATCCAAGGAGCCATGCTCGGCAGACACGAGCAGGAATTGTCTGCTGCTCGTCATGCCATGGAGAACCTGGCCGCTCAGGTTTCCGACCTCTCTGGACAGTTCCAGAGTCTTCGTCTCGTGCCACCTGTTACTTCCTGGTCTGCCGAGCCTCCGGAACCTAGGGTTAATAACCCACCTTGCTACTCCGGGCAGCCCAAGGAGTGCCGCTCCTTTCTCACCCAGTGTGATATTGTGTTCTCTCTCCAACCCAACACATACTCTAGAGAGAGAGCTCGGGTTGCTTACGTCATTTCACTCCTTACTGGCCGGGCTCGAGAGTGGGGCACAGCTATCTGGGAGGCAAGGGCTGATTGTTCAAACAATTACCAGAACTTTAAAGAGGAGATGATTCGGGTTTTTGACCGTTCAGTTTTTGGTAGGGAGGCTTCTAGGGCCCTGGCTTCCCTATGCCAAGGTGATCGATCCATAACGGATTACTCTATAGAGTTTCGCACTCTTGCTGCCTCTAGTGACTGGAACGAGCCGGCGCTGCTCGCTCGTTTTCTGGAGGGACTCCACGCAGTGGTTAAAGATGAGATTCTCTCCCGGGAGGTTCCTTCCAGTGTGGACTCTTTGATTGCTCTCGCCATCCGCATAGAACGACGGGTAGATCTTCGTCACCAAGCTCGTGGAAGAGAGCTCGCGTCAACGGTGTTTCCCTGCTCCGCATCGCAACCATCTCCCTCCTCTGGCTCAGAGACTGAGCCCATGCAGCTGGGAGGTATTCGCATCTCGACTAAGGAGAGGGAACGGAGGATCACCAACCGCCTGTGCCTCTATTGCGGATTTGATGGACATTTTGTCAATTCATGTCCAGTAAAAGCCAGAGCTCATCAGTAAGCGGAGGGCTACTGGTGAGCGCTACTACTCAGGTCTCTCCATCTAGATCCTGTACTACTATGTCGGTCCATCTACGCTGGACCGGTTCGGGTGCTACATGCAGTGCCTTGATAGACTCTGGGGCTGAGGGTTGTTTCATGGACGAAGCATGGGCTCGGAAACATGACATTCCTTTCAGACAGTTAGACAAGCCTACGCCCATGTTCGCCTTAGATGGTAGTCATCTTCCCAGTATCATATTTGAGACACTACCTTTAACCCTCACAGTATCTGGTAACCACAGTGAGACTATTTCTTTTTTGATTTTTCGTTCACCTTTTACACCTGTTGTTTTGGGTCATCCCTGGCTAGTATGTCATAATCCTTCTATTAATTGGTCTAGTAATTCTATCCTATCCTGGAACGTTTCTTGTCATGTGAAGTGTTTAATGTCTGCCATCCCTCCCATTTCTTCTGTCCCCACTTCTCAGGAGGAACCTGGCGATTTGACAGGAGTGCCGGAGGAATATCATGATCTGCGCACGGTCTTCAGTCGGTCCCGAGCCAACTCCCTTCCTCCTCACCGGTCGTATGATTGTAGTATTGATCTCCTTCCGGGGACCACTCCTCCTCGGGGTAGACTATACTCTCTGTCGGCTCCCGAACGTAAGGCTCTCGAGGATTATTTGTCTGTGTCTCTTGACGCCGGTACCATAGTGCCTTCTTCCTCTCCGGCCGGGGCGGGGTTTTTTTGTTAAGAAAAAGGACGGTACTCTGAGCCCCTGCGTGGATTATCGAGGGCTGAATGACATAACGGTTAAGAATCGTTATCCGCTTCCCCTTATGTCATCAGCCTTCGAGATTCTGCAGGGAGCCAGGTGCTTTACTAAGTTGGACCTTCGTAACGCTTACCATCTCGTGCGCATCAGAGAGGGGGACGAGTGGAAAACGGCGTTTAACACTCCGTTAGGGCATTTTGAGTACCGTGTTCTGCCGTTTGGTCTCGCCAATGCGCCAGCTGTTTTTCAGGCATTAGTTAATGATGTTCTGAGAGACATGCTGAACATCTTTGTTTTTGTCTACCTTGACGATATCCTGATTTTTTCACCGTCACTCGAGATTCATGTTCAGCACGTTCGACGTGTTCTCCAGCGCCTTTTAGAGAATTGTCTCTACGTGAAGGCTGAGAAGTGCTCTTTTCATGTCTCCTCCGTTACTTTTCTCGGTTCCGTTATTTCCGCTGAAGGCATTCAGATGGATTCCGCTAAGGTCCAAGCTGTCAGTGAGTGGCCCGTTCCAAGGTCACGTGTCGAGTTGCAGCGCTTTCTAGGTTTCGCTAATTTCTATCGGCGTTTCATTCGTAATTTCGGTCAAGTTGCTGCCCCTCTCACAGCTCTTACTTCTGTCAAGACGTGTTTTAAGTGGTCCGGTTCCGCCCAGGGAGCTTTTGATCTTCTAAAAGAACGTTTTACGTCCGCTCCTATCCTCGTTACTCCTGACGTCACTAGACAATTCATTGTCGAGGTTGACGCTTCAGAGGTAGGCGTGGGAGCCATTCTATCCCAGCGCTTCCAGTCTGACGATAAGGTTCATCCTTGCGCTTATTTTTCTCATCGCCTGTCGCCATCTGAACGCAACTATGATGTGGGTAACCGCGAACTGCTCGCCATCCGCTTAGCCCTAGGCGAATGGCGACAGTGGTTGGAGGGGGCGACCGTTCCTTTTGTCGTTTGGACAGACCATAAGAACCTTGAGTACATCCGTTCTGCCAAACGACTTAATGCTCGTCAAGCTCGTTGGGCGTTATTTTTCGCTCGTTTCGAGTTTGTGATTTCTTACCGTCCGGGTAGCAAGAACACCAAGCCTGATGCCTTATCCCGTCTTTTTAGTTCTTCTGTGGCTTCTACTGATCCCGAGGGGATTCTTCCTTATGGGCGTGTTGTCGGGTTGACAGTCTGGGGAATTGAAAGACAGGTTAAGCAAGCACTCACGCACACTGCGTCGCCGCGCGCTTGTCCTAGTAACCTTCTTTTCGTTCCTGTTTCCACTCGTCTGGCTGTTCTTCAGTGGGCTCACTCTGCCAAGTTAGCTGGTCATCCCGGTGTTCGAGGCACTCTTGCTTCTATTCGCCAGCGCTTTTGGTGGCCGACTCAGGAGCGTGATACGCGCCGTTTCGTGGCTGCTTGTTCGGACTGCGCGCAGACTAAGTCAGGTAACTCTCCTCCTGCCGGTCGTCTCAGACCGCTCCCCATTCCTTCTCGACCATGGTCTCACATCGCCCTAGACTTCATTACCGGTCTGCCTTTGTCTGCGGGGAAGACTGTGATTCTTACGGTTGTCGATAGGTTCTCTAAGGCGGCACATTTCATTCCTCTCGCTAAACTTCCTTCCGCTAAGGAGACGGCACAAATCATCATCGAGAATGTGTTCAGAATTCATGGCCTCCCGTTAGACGCCGTTTCAGACAGAGGTCCGCAATTCACGTCACAGTTTTGGAGGGAGTTCTGTCGTTTGATTGGTGCGTCCGTCAGTCTCTCTTCCGGGTTTCATCCCCAGTCTAACGGTCAAGCAGAGAGGGCCAATCAGACGATTGGTCGCATACTACGCAGCCTTTCTTTCAGAAACCCTGCGTCTTGGGCAGAACAGCTCCCCTGGGCAGAATACGCTCACAACTCGCTTCCTTCGTCTGCTACCGGGTTATCTCCGTTTCAGAGTAGTCTGGGTTACCAGCCTCCTCTGTTCTCATCCCAGCTTGCCGAGTCCAGCGTTCCATCCGCTCAAGCGTTTGTCCAACGTTGTGAGCGCACCTGGAGGAGGGTGAGGTCTGCACTTTGCCGTTACAGGGCACAGACTGTGAGAGCCGCCAATAAACGTAGGATTAAGAGTCCAAGGTATTGTTGCGGCCAGAGAGTGTGGCTTTCCACTCGCAACCTTCCTCTTACGACAGCTTCTCGTAAGTTGACTCCGCGGTTCATTGGTCCGTTCCGTGTCTCCCAGGTCGTCAATCCTGTCGCTGTGCGACTGCTTCTTCCGCGACATCTTCGTCACGTCCATCCTGTCTTCCATGTCTCCTGTGTCAAGCCCTTTCTTCGCACCCCTGTTCGTCTTCCCTCCCCTCCTCCCGTCCTTGTCGAGAGCGCACCTATTTACAAGGTACGTAGGATCATGGACATGCGTTCTCGGGGACGGGGTCACCAATACTTAGTGGATTGGGAGGGTTACGGTCCTGAGGAGAGGAGTTGGGTTCCGTCTCGGGACGTGCTGGACCGTTCACTGATTGATGATTTCCTCCGTTGCCGCCAGGATTCCTCCTCGAGTGCGCCAGGAGGCGCTCGGTGAGTGGGGGGGGTACTGTCATGTTTTGTCTTATATTGTCTTGTCATTTTGCTTTTCCTTCTGTTCGTTTTCCCCCTGCTGGTCTTTTTAGGTTCGTTCCCCTTTTTCTCTCTCCTCCCTCTCTCTCTTCTCTCTATCGTTCCGTTCCTGCTCCCAGCTGTTCCTATTCCCCTAATCAATCATTTAGTCTTCCCACACCTGTTCCCTATCTTTTCCCCTGATTAGAGTCCCTATTTCTCCCCTTGTTTTCCGTTTCTGCCCTGTCGGATCCTTGTATATTGTTCACCGTGCTGTGTCTTTGTATCGCCCTGTCGTGTCGTGTTTCCCTCAGATGCTGCGTGGTGAGCAGGTGTCTGAGTCTGCTACGGTCAAGTGCCTTCCCGAGGCAACCTGCAGTTTATTATCGAGTCTCCAGTCAGTTCTCGTGATTACGAGTGGAATTGTTTTTTATGCTTTATTTACCGCTCCGATTTGTCTAGGAGTATTGCTATTTCCTTTAACTGGATTAAAGACTCTGTTTTCGCCAAGTCGCTTTTGGGTCCTCATTCACCTGCATAACAGAAGGATCCGACCAAGGAATGGACCCAGCGACTACAGACGCTCGTAACACTGCCGTCAAGATCCAAGGAGCCATGCTCGGCAGACACGAGCAGGAATTGTCTGCTGCTCGTCATGCCATGGAGAACCTGGCCGCTCAGGTTTCCGACCTCTCTGGACAGTTCCAGAGTCTTCGTCTCGTGCCACCTGTTACTTCCTGGTCTGCCGAGCCTCCGGAACCTAGGGTTAATAACCCACCTTGCTACTCCGGGCAGCCCAAGGAGTGCCGCTCCTTTCTCACCCAGTGTGATATTGTGTTCTCTCTCCAACCCAACACATACTCTAGAGAGAGAGCTCGGGTTGCTTACGTCATTTCACTCCTTACTGGCCGGGCTCGAGAGTGGGGCACAGCTATCTGGGAGGCAAGGGCTGATTGTTCAAACAATTACCAGAACTTTAAAGAGGAGATGATTCGGGTTTTTGACCGTTCAGTTTTTGGTAGGGAGGCTTCTAGGGCCCTGGCTTCCCTATGCCAAGGTGATCGATCCATAACGGATTACTCTATAGAGTTTCGCACTCTTGCTGCCTCTAGTGACTGGAACGAGCCGGCGCTGCTCGCTCGTTTTCTGGAGGGACTCCACGCAGTGGTTAAAGATGAGATTCTCTCCCGGGAGGTTCCTTCCAGTGTGGACTCTTTGATTGCTCTCGCCATCCGCATAGAACGACGGGTAGATCTTCGTCACCAAGCTCGTGGAAGAGAGCTCGCGTCAACGGTGTTTCCCTGCTCCGCATCGCAACCATCTCCCTCCTCTGGCTCAGAGACTGAGCCCATGCAGCTGGGAGGTATTCGCATCTCGACTAAGGAGAGGGAACGGAGGATCACCAACCGCCTGTGCCTCTATTGCGGATTTGATGGACATTTTGTCAATTCATGTCCAGTAAAAGCCAGAGCTCATCAGTAAGCGGAGGGCTACTGGTGAGCGCTACTACTCAGGTCTCTCCATCTAGATCCTGTACTACTATGTCGGTCCATCTACGCTGGACCGGTTCGGGTGCTACATGCAGTGCCTTGATAGACTCTGGGGCTGAGGGTTGTTTCATGGACGAAGCATGGGCTCGGAAACATGACATTCCTTTCAGACAGTTAGACAAGCCTACGCCCATGTTCGCCTTAGATGGTAGTCATCTTCCCAGTATCATATTTGAGACACTACCTTTAACCCTCACAGTATCTGGTAACCACAGTGAGACTATTTCTTTTTGATTTTTCGTTCACCTTTTACACCTGTTGTTTTGGGTCATCCCTGGCTAGTATGTCATAATCCTTCTATTAATTGGTCTAGTAATTCTATCCTATCCTGGAACGTTTCTTGTCATGTGAAGTGTTTAATGTCTGCCATCCCTCCCATTTCTTCTGTCCCCACTTCTCAGGAGGAACCTGGCGATTTGACAGGAGTGCCGGAGGAATATCATGATCTGCGCACAGTCTTCAGTCGGTCCCGAGCCAACTCCCTTCCTCCTCACCGGTCGTATGATTGTAGTATTGATCTCCTTCCGGGGACCACTCCTCCTCGGGGTAGACTATACTCTCTGTCGGCTCCCGAACGTAAGGCTCTCGAGGATTATTTGTCTGTGTCTCTTGACGCCGGTACCATAGTGCCTTCTTCCTCTCCGGCCGGGGCGGGGTTTTTTTTTGTTAAGAAAAAGGACGGTACTCTGCGCCCCTGCGTGGATTATCGAGGGCTGAATGACATAACGGTTAAGAATCGTTATCCGCTTCCCCTTATGTCATCAGCCTTCGAGATTCTGCAGGGAGCCAGGTGCTTTACTAAGTTGGACCTTCGTAACGCTTACCATCTCGTGCGCATCAGAGAGGGGGACGAGTGGAAAACGGCGTTTAACACTCCGTTAGGGCATTTTGAGTACCGTGTTCTGCCGTTTGGTCTCGCCAATGCGCCAGCTGTTTTTCAGGCATTAGTTAATGATGTTCTGAGAGACATGCTGAACATCTTTGTTTTTGTCTACCTTGACGATATCCTGATTTTTTCACCGTCACTCGAGATTCATGTTCAGCACGTTCGACGTGTTCTCCAGCGCCTTTTAGAGAATTGTCTCTACGTGAAGGCTGAGAAGTGCTCTTTTCATGTCTCCTCCGTTACTTTTCTCGGTTCCGTTATTTCCGCTGAAGGCATTCAGATGGATTCCGCTAAGGTCCAAGCTGTCAGTGAGTGGCCCGTTCCAAGGTCACGTGTCGAGTTGCAGCGCTTTCTAGGTTTCGCTAATTTCTATCGGCGTTTCATTCGTAATTTCGGTCAAGTTGCTGCCCCTCTCACAGCTCTTACTTCTGTCAAGACGTGTTTTAAGTGGTCCGGTTCCGCCCAGGGAGCTTTTGATCTTCTAAAAGAACGTTTTACGTCCGCTCCTATCCTCGTTACTCCTGACGTCACTAGACAATTCATTGTCGAGGTTGACGCTTCAGAGGTAGGCGTGGGAGCCATTCTATCCCAGCGCTTCCAGTCTGACGATAAGGTTCATCCTTGCGCTTATTTTTCTCATCGCCTGTCGCCATCTGAACGCAACTATGATGTGGGTAACCGCGAACTGCTCGCCATCCGCTTAGCCCTAGGCGAATGGCGACAGTGGTTGGAGGGGGCGACCGTTCCTTTGTCGTTTGGACAGACCATAAGAACCTTGAGTACATCCGTTCTGCCAAACGACTTAATGCTCGTCAAGCTCGTTGGGCGTTATTTTTCGCTCGTTTCGAGTTTGTGATTTCTTACCGTCCGGGTAGCAAGAACACCAAGCCTGATGCCTTATCCCGTCTTTTTAGTTCTTCTGTGGCTTCTACTGATCCCGAGGGGATTCTTCCTTATGGGCGTGTTGTCGGGTTGACAGTCTGGGGAATTGAAAGACAGGTTAAGCAAGCACTCACGCACACTGCGTCGCCGCGCTTGTCCTAGTAACCTTCTTTTCGTTCCTGTTTCCACTCGTCTGGCTGTTCTTCAGTGGGCTCACTCTGCCAAGTTAGCTGGTCATCCCGGTGTTCGAGGCACTCTTGCTTCTATTCGCCAGCGCTTTTGGTGGCCGACTCAGGAGCGTGATACGCGTCGTTTCGTGGCTGCTTGTTCGGACTGCGCGCAGACTAAGTCAGGTAACTCTCCTCCTGCCGGTCGTCTCAGACCGCTCCCCATTCCTTCTCGACCATGGTCTCACATCGCCCTAGACTTCATTACCGGTCTGCCTTTGTCTGCGGGGAAGACTGTGATTCTTACGGTTGTCGATAGGTTCTCTAAGGCGGCACATTTCATTCCTCTCGCTAAACTTCCTTCCGCTAAGGAGACGGCACAAATCATCATCGAGAATGTGTTCAGAATTCATGGCCTCCCGTTAGACGCCGTTTCAGACAGAGGTCCGCAATTCACGTCACAGTTTTGGAGGGAGTTCTGTCGTTTGATTGGTGCGTCCGTCAGTCTCTCTTCCGGGTTTCATCCCCAGTCTAACGGTCAAGCAGAGAGGGCCAATCAGACGATTGGTCGCATACTACGCAGCCTTTCTTTCAGAAACCCTGCGTCTTGGGCAGAACAGCTCCCCTGGGCAGAATACGCTCACAACTCGCTTCCTTCGTCTGCTACCGGGTTATCTCCGTTTCAGAGTAGTCTGGGTTACCAGCCTCCTCTGTTCTCATCCCAGCTTGCCGAGTCCAGCGTTCCATCCGCTCAAGCGTTTGTCCAACGTTGTGAGCGCACCTGGAGGAGGGTGAGGTCTGCACTTTGCCGTTACAGGGCACAGACTGTGAGAGCCGCCAATAAACGTAGGATTAAGAGTCCAAGGTATTGTTGCGGCCAGAGAGTGTGGCTTTCCACTCGCAACCTTCCTCTTACGACAGCTTCTCGTAAGTTGACTCCGCGGTTCATTGGTCCGTTCCGTGTCTCCCAGGTCGTCAATCCTGTCGCTGTGCGACTGCTTCTTCCGCGACATCTTCGTCACGTCCATCCTGTCTTCCATGTCTCCTGTGTCAAGCCCTTTCTTCGCACCCCCGTTCGTCTTCCCTCCCCTCCTCCCGTCCTTGTCGAGAGCGCACCTATTTACAAGGTACGTAGGATCATGGACATGCGTTCTCGGGGACGGGGTCACCAATACTTAGTGGATTGGGAGGGTTACGGTCCTGAGGAGAGGAGTTGGGTTCCGTCTCGGGACGTGCTGGACCGTTCACTGATTGATGATTTCCTCCGTTGCCGCCAGGATTCCTCCTCGAGTGCGCCAGGAGGCGCTCGGTGAGTGGGGGGTACTGTCATGTTTTGTCTTATATTGTCTTGTCATTTTGCTTTTCCTTCTGTTCGTTTTCCCCCTGCTGGTCTTTTTAGGTTCGTTCCCCTTTTTCTCTCTCCCTCCCTCTCTCTCTTCTCTCTATCGTTCCGTTCCTGCTCCCAGCTGTTCCTATTCCCCTAATCAATCATTTAGTCTTCCCACACCTGTTCCCTATCTTTTCCCCTGATTAGAGTCCCTATTTCTCCCCTTGTTTTCCGTTTCTGCCCTGTCGGATCCTTGTATATTGTTCACCGTGCTGTGTCTTTGTATCGCCCTGTCGTGTCGTGTTTCCCTCAGATGCTGCGTGGTGAGCAGGTGTCTGAGTCTGCTACGGTCAAGTGCCTTCCCGAGGCAACCTGCAGTTTATTATCGAGTCTCCAGTCAGTTCTCGTGATTACGAGTGGAATTGTTTTTTATGCTTTATTTACCGCTCCGATTTGTCTAGGAGTATTGCTATTTCCTTTAACTGGATTAAAGACTCTGTTTTCGCCAAGTCGCTTTTGGGTCCTCATTCACCTGCATAACAATAATAGGTAACATCATTTATTCTCGGAGCGCGCTGCCACGTTACCACGAGCAACAGTTTATATACAATAACATGACGTCATTTCATTGCTCCTAAAATGAATCTCCTCCTCCAGACTGGGTCAAAGCGAACTTTAAAGGTTCATTCTGAGTTCATTCTGACCCCCTAGCACATACACAGGACACACAACACAACTGAATTAACTTTTGACTCACCATTATCGATCACCACTTAGCTGACAGTTCTAATTAACAGAAAACCTAGGAATGCACTCACTGCCTTATCTAAAACACGCCAGAGCTCAGTTTCGTCGGTTCAACCATAGGTTAACTACCTTATCTGTTTACTTAATCCACAAACCATTCCTTTCTTCCTAGTTGGAATGGTGTTCATTAACTTTAATTACTCCTTGTCCGTGTCACACAATCCCTTCTTATGAACTCATATTGTTAATCAGATATAATAAAACAGAGTATAAGTTTACTTAGTTACAGTTCCCTTTAAAATGATTTGTTCAGTCATTTAATCATAATTTTCCTAAAATATGGGAGCAAGGGACCTCCAAGAATCAAAGCAGAGGTAGTAGGAGAGAGGAAGAGAGAGAGAGACAAAAAAGAGGAAGAGAGAGAGTGGAGGTTAGAACAAGTGTCTTCAGTTCTATTAAGGACCTAGTACTACCTTGCCTGGTTCCGGGCCACTGGCCTTCGTCCTTTTCTTTCTCTCTGCCTGTGGAACGCTTTCAACACCTTGTAAGAGTCCGTGTCCTGACAAATTGAGGCTGTTCTTAGAGCAAAAGGAGGTGCAACTCGATATTAAGGTGTTCCTAATATTTTATCCACAATGATCATACAAGTTCCTTATAAACTGCACAAACACCAGAAATGCTGTTGTTTTGACAAGTAGCAATGAATCACTGATATCGATTAAGGGGGGAAAATCAGGTTGCACTTGCTGTTGAAACTAACACAACTAAAAAAACACATGGAAATGGGAGATATCTTTTACCTCACTGGCTAGAGGACAACCTGAAGAAGACAGACAGCTACATTTTGAAGCGTACATTTTGAATCAAGTGGGTCACCAACGTGGTAAGTGTTACACAACTCTTTTTTGTTAGTCACGTTTTGTTAAATCATAAAAATAGTACTCATCCATTTCAAAGCCTGGATTTGTCCCCTGATGAGGAGATATAGATATATATACGCTGCTCAAAAAAATAAAGGGAACACTTAAACAACACAATGTAACTCTAAGTCAATCACACTTCTGTGAAATCAAAGTGTCCACTTAGGAAGCAACACTGATTGACAATAAATTGCACATGCTGTTGTGCAAATGGAATAGACAACAGGTGGAAATTATAGGCATTTAGCAAGACACCCCCAATAAAGAAATGGTTCTGCAGGTGGTGACCAGACCCCTTTTCAGTTCCTATGCTCCCTGGCTGATGTTTTGGTCACTTTTGAATGCTGGCGGTTCTTTCACTCTAGTGGTAGCATGAGACGGAGTCTACAACCCACACAAGTGGCTCAGGTAGTGCAGCTCATCCAGGATGGCACATCAATGCGAGCTGTGGCAAGAAGGTTTGCTGTGTCTGTCAGCGTAGTGTCCAGAGCATGGAGGCGCAACCAGGAGACAGGCCAGTACATCAGGAGACGTGGAGGAGGCCGTAGGAGGGCAACAACCCAGCAGCAGGACCGCTACCTCCACCTTTGTGCAAGGAGGAGCAGGAGGAGCACTGCCAGAGCCCTGTAAAAAGACCTCCAGCAGGCCACAAATGTGCATGTGTCTGCTCAAACGGTCAGAAAAAGACTCCATGAGGGTGGTATGAGGGCCCGACGTCCACAGGTGGGGGTTGTGCTTACAGCTCAACACCGTGCAGGCCGTTTGGCATTTGCCAGAGAACACCAAGATTGGCAAATTCGCTACTGGCACCCTGTGCTCTTCACAGATGAAAGCAGGTTCACACTGAGCACATGTGACAGACGTGACAGAGTCTGGAGACGCCGTGGAGAATGTTCTGCTGTCTGCAACATCCTCAAGCGTGACCGGTTTGGCGGTGGGTCAGTCATGGTGTGGGGTGGCATTTCTTTGGGGGGCCGCACAGCCCTCCATGTGCTCGCCAGAGGTAGCCTGACTGCCATTAGGTACCGAGATGAGATCCTCAGACCCCTTGTGAGACCATATGCTGGTGCGGTTGGCCCTGGGTTCCTCCTAATGCAAGACCTCATGTGGCTGGAGTGTGTCAGCAGTTCCTGCAAGAGGAAGGCATTGATGCTATGGACTGGCCCGCCCGTTCCCCAGACCTGAATCCAATTGAGCACATCTGGGACATCATGTCTCGCTCCATCCACCAACGCCACGTTGCACCACAGACTGTCCAGGAGTTGGTGGATGCTTTAGTCCAGGTCTGGGAGGAGATCCCTCAGGAGACCATCCACCACCTCATCAGGAGCATGCCCAGGCGTTGTTGGGAGTTCATACAGGCACGTGGAGGCCACACACACTACTGAGCCTCATTTTGACTTGTTTTAAGGACATTAC
This sequence comes from Oncorhynchus gorbuscha, assembly GCF_021184085.1. Lineage (NCBI taxonomy): Eukaryota > Metazoa > Chordata > Actinopteri > Salmoniformes > Salmonidae > Oncorhynchus > Oncorhynchus gorbuscha. Next base: position 39,704,208 of record NC_060186.1, read on the forward strand.
ATCAAAGATGGATCAGCCTGTAGTGTGGTTTTCCACTTTCATATTGAGTGTGACTCCAAATCCAGACCTCCATGGGTTGATGAATTTGATTTCCATTGATAATTTTTGCGTGATTTTGTTTGTCAGCACATTCAACTATGTAAAGAAAAAAGTATTTAAGAAGAATATTTCATTCATTCAGATCTAGGATGTGTTGTTTTAGTGTTCCCTTTATGTTTTTGAGCAGTGTATATCAAATAAACAGGGGACAAACGTTTAGGGTTTTACATTCTGACATCATTAAAATACTCCTACTACAATGTTAAAACATTCTACATTGTGACATTAATTCATTGACATTATAAAACAACTCCATGTATTTTCTGATGTTTGATCAGAAATATTTTATCAGAGAATCTCTTGTCACATTGATCACAGCCATAAGGTTTGTCTCCAGTATGAATTCTCTGATGTATTTTAAGGTCCACTGAAGAGGTGAATCTCTTCCCACAGTCAGAGCAGCAGTGAGATTTCTCTCCAGTGTGTATTCTCAGGTCTACTTTCAGTGAATTTGATCTTAATTCATTAAAACTTCTTGCAACTACCGCTCCCGGATCCGGGAGAATTGTCATCAACAGACACTGGCATAACGCAACGGACAAAAGAATATTACTAGAAAATATTAATATTCATGAAATCACAAGTGAAATATATTGAAACACAGCTTAGCCTTTTGTTAATCACCCTGTCATCTCAGATTTTGAAATTAGGTTTTACAGCCAAAGCAAGACAATCATTTGTGTAAATTTATCGATAGCCTAGCATAGCATTATGCTTAGCTAGCAGCAGGCAGCTTGGTCACAAAAATCAGAAAAGCAATCAAATTAAATTGTTTACCTTTGATGATCTTCGGATGTTTTCACTCACGAGACTCCCAGTTAGATAGCAAATGTTCCTTTTTTCCATAAAGATTATTTTTGTAGGCGAAATAGCTCCATTTGTTCTTCACGTTTGGCTGAGAAATCGAACGGAAATTGCTGTCACGACAACCTGAAAAATACTCCAAATTAGATCCATAATATCGACAGAAACATGGCAAACGTTTTTTATAATCAACCCTCAAGGTGCTTTTCAAATATCTATTTGATAATTTATCAACCGGGTCAGTTGGCTTCTTAGTAGGAGCGAGAGAAACAATGGCCGCATTTGTCTATTACGCACATATCACTCTGAGAGCCACCAGCTGACCACTGACGCAATGTTGTCGCTCACGCTCATTTTTCAAAATAAAAGCCTGAAACTACAGTGCCTTGCGAAAGTATTCGGCCCCCTTGAACTTTGCGACCTTTTGCCACATTTCAGGCTTCAAACATAAAGACATAAAACTGTATTTTTTTGTGAAGAATCAACAACAAGTGGGACACAATCATGAAGTGGAACGACATTTATTGGATATTTCAAACTTTTTAAACAAATTTTTGGTTGATTTAAAATCCGTTTTTATAGCCTAACAGGAAACATTTTGTGAATCGCTTGTGTCGTGAATTCCGTCTCATTCCATTTTCGACGACACATTCCAGGTAAATAACCTACACAGAATGTGACTTTTCCAGTCATGTTTGGTTTCACTGCAATCAACTGGTTTGTTTGTAACACAATCAAATCTGATGGGTCATTTCACGGGATGTATTGACTGAAAGAAACGGATCTGAAGAAACAAACCAAATCAAATCAAATTTTATTTGTCACATACACATGGTTAGCAGATGTTAATGCGAGTGTAGCGAAATGCTTGTGCTTCTAGTTCCGACAATGCAGTAATAACCAACAAGTAATCTAACTAAGAATTCCAAAACTACTGTCTTATACACACAAGTGTAGGGGGATAAAGAATATGTACATAAAGATATATGAATGAGTGATGGTGCAGAGCGGCATAGGCAAGATGCAGTAGATGGTATCGAGTACAGTATATACCTATGAGATGAGTAGTGTAGGGTATGTAAACAAAGTGGCATAGTTAAAGTGGCTAGTGATACATGTATTACATAAAGATGCAGTAGATGATAGAGTACAGTATATACATATGAGATGGATAATGTAGGGTATATAAACATTATATTAAGTAGTATTGTTTAAAGTGGCTAGTGATATATTTTCCATCAATTTCCATCAATTCCCATTATTAAAGTGGCTGGAGTTGAGTCAGTGTGTTGGCAGCAGGCACTCAATGTTAGTGGTGGCTGTCTGTTTAACAGTCTGATGGCCTTGAGATAGAAGCTGTTTTTCAGTCTCTCGGTCCCAGCTTTGATGCACCTGTACTGACCTCGCCTTCTGGATGACAGTGGGGGGAACAGGCAGTGGCTCGGGTGGTTGATGTCCTTGATGACCTTTTGGCCTTCTTGTGACATTGGGTGGTGTAGGTGTCCTGGAGGGCAGGTAGTTTGCCCCCGGTGATGCGTTGTGCAAACCTGCCTACCCTCTGGAGTGTCGTACGGTTGTGGGCGGAGCAGGTGCCATACCAGGCGGTGATACAGCCAGACAGGATGCTCTCGATTGTGCATCTGTAAAAGTTTATGAGTGTTTTTGGTGACAAATTTCTTCAGCCTCCTGAAGTTGAAGAGGCGCTGCTGCGCCTTCTTCACGATGCTGTCTGTGTGGGTGGACCAATTCAGTTTGTCTGTGATGTGTACGCCGAGGAAATTAAAACTTACTAACCTCTCCACTACTGTCCCATCGATGTGGATACGGGGGTGCACCCTCTGCTGTTTCCTGAAGTCCACAATCATCTCCTTAGTTTTGTTGACGTTGAGTGTGAGGTTATTTTCCTGACACCACACTCCGAGGGCCCTCACCTCCTCCCTGTAGGCAGTCTCGTCGTTGTTGGTAATCAAGCCTACCACTGTTGTGTTGTCCGCAAACTTGATGATTGAGTTGGAGGCGTGCCTGGCCACGCAGTCGTGGGTGAAGAGGGAGTACAGGAGAGGGCTCAGAACGCACCCTTGTGGGGCCCCAGTATTGAGGATCAGCGGGGTGGAGATGTTGTTACCTACCCTCACCACGTGGGGGCGGCCCGTCAGGAAGTCCAGTACCCAGTTGCACAGGGCGGGGTCGAGTCCCAGGGTCTCGAGCTTGATGATGAGTTTGGAGGGTACTATGGTGTTAAATGCTGAGCTGTAGTCGATGAACAGCATTCTCACATAGGTATTCCTCTTGTCAAATCAAATCAAATCAAATCAAATCAAATTTATTTATATAGCCCTTCGTACATCAGCTGATATCTCAAAGTGCTGTACAGAAACCCAGCCTAAAACCCCAAACAGCAAACAATGCAGGTGTAAAAGCACGGTGGCTAGGAAAAACTCCCTAGAAAGGCCAAAACCTAGGAAGAAACCTAGAGAGGAACCGGGCTATGTGGGGTGGCCAGTCCTCTTCTGGCTGTGCCGGGTAGAGATTAACACCTACACCACCCAATGTCACAAGAAGGCCAAAAGGTCATCAAGGACATCAACCACCCGAGCCACTGCCTGTTCCCCCCACTGTCATCCAGAAGGCGAGGTCAGTACAGGTGCATCAAAGCTGGGACCGAGAGACTGAAAAACAGCTTCTATCTCAAGGCCATCAGATGGGTTAGGGCAGTGTGGTTGAGACTGCATCGTCTGTGGACCTATTTGGGCGGTAAGCAAATTGGAGTGGGTCTAGGGTGTCAGGTAGGGTGGAGGTGATAAGCAAGACATCCTGGTCCGTGACGGGGCTGATTTTCTTTTTGTAATCCGCGATTGACTATAGACCCTGCCACATACCTCTTGTGTCTGAGCCGTTGAATTGCGACTCTACTTTGTCTCTATACTGACCCTTAGCTTGTTTGATTGCCTTGCGGAGGGAATAGTTACACTGTTTGTATTCGGTCATGTTTCCGGTCACCTTTCCCTGATTAAAAGCAGTGGTTCGCGCTTTCAGTTTCACGCGAATGCTGCCATCAATCCACGGTTTCTGGTTTGGGAATGTTTTAATCGTTGCTATTGGAACGACATCTTCACTGCACGTTCTAATGAACTCGCACACCGAATCAGCGTATTCGACAATGTTGTTGTTCGCAATGCGGAACATATCCCAGTCCACATGATGGAAGCAGTCTTGGAGCGTGGAATCAGATTGGTCAGACCAGCGTTGAACAGACCTCAGCGCGGGAGCTTCATGTTTTTATTAAATATGAGATGCGTGTCTGCCGCCCCACCCCAACCCAAATGAAATAGCCTATTTGAGGCTGTTGAGTGGAGGGCAGGCCCACAACAATGGCCAAAGTGAAATGGAGACAGTAGATACAGCTGGTCTGTTGTAATATAATAAAGACAGTAGATCTAGCTGGTCTGTCATAATATAATAGAGACAGTAGATCTAGCAGGTACAGTGCCTTGTGAAAGTATTCAGCCCCCTTGAACTTTGAGACCTTTTGCCACATTTCAGGCTTCAAACATAAAGATATAAAACTGTATTTTTTTGTGAAGAATCAACAACAAGTGGGACGCAATCATGAAGTGGAACGACATTTATTGGATATTTCAACGTTTTTTAACAAATCAAAAACTTAAAATTTGGGCGTGCAAAATTATTCAGCCCCTTTACTTTCATTGCAGCAAACTCTCTCCAGAAGTTCAGTGAGGATCTCTGAATGATACAATGTTGACCTAAATGACTAATGATGATAAATACAATCCACCTGCGTGTAATCAAGTCTCCGTATAAATGCACCTGCACTGTGATAGTCTCAGAGGTCCGTTAAAAGCGCAGAGAGCATCATGAAGAACAAGGAACACACCAGGCAGGTCCGAGATACTGTTGTGAAGAAGTTTAAAGCCGGATTTGGATGCAAAAAGATTTCCCAAGCTTTAAACATCCCAAGGAGCACTGTGCAAGCGATAATATTGAAATGGAAGGAGTATCAGACCACTGCAAATCTACCAAGACCTGGCCGTCCCTCTAAACTTTCAGCTCATACAAGGAGAAGACTGATCAGAGATGCAGCCAAGAGGCCCATGATCACTCTGGATGAACTGCAGAGATCTACAGCTGAGGTGGGAGACTCTGTCCATAGGACAGCAATCAGTCGTATATTGCACAAATCTGGCCTTTATGGAAGAGTGGCAAGAAGAAAGCCATTTCTTAAAGATATCCATAAAAATTGTCGTCATATATCCATGTAGGATTGTAACTGTCATGCTGGTGAAAGAGGACCCAAAAGCGACTTGGCGAAAACAGAGTCTTTAATCCAGTAAAGTAAATACAATCAAAAAAACACAACTTTCACTCGAAAAGACGAGGACAAACTGGAGACTCGATCTTGAACAGCAGGTGAACAGCAGGTTGCCTCGGGAAGGCACTTGAACCAAACAGACTCAGACACCTGCTCACCACGCAGCATCTGAGGAAAACACGACACGACAGGGCGATACACAAACACAGCACGGTGAATTCTAGACAAGGAACCGACAGGGCAGAAACGAATAACAAGGAGAGAAACAGGGACTCTAATCAGGGAAAAGGATCGGGAACAGGTGTGGGAAGACTAAATGATTGATTAGGGGAATAGGAACAGCTGGGAGCAGGAACGGAACGATAGAGAGAAGAGAGAGCGGGAGAGTGAGAGAGGGAGGGGGAGAGAGAGGGATAGAAAGAGGGAAAGAACCTAATAAGACCAGCAGAGGGAAACGAATAGAAGGAGAAGAACAGGGACAAGGCATGATAATCAATGACAAAACATGACAGTACCCCCCACTCACCGAGCGCCTCCTGGCGCACTCGAGGAGGAATCCTGGCGGCAACGGAGGAAATCATCAATGAGTGAACGGTCCAGCACGTCCCGAGACGGAACCCAACTCCTCTCCTCAGGACCGTAACCCTCCCAATCCACTAAGTATTGGTGACCCCGTCCCCGAGAACGCATGTCCATGATCTTATGTACCTTGTAAATAGGTGCGCTCTCGACAAGGACGGGAGGGGGAGGGAAGACGAACGGGAGTGCGAAGAAAGGGCTTGACACAGGAGACATGGAAGACAGGATGGACGCGACGAAGATGTCGCGGAAGAAGCAGTCGCACAGCGACAGGATTGACGACCTGGGAGACACGGAACGGACCAATGAACCGCGGAGTCAACTTACGAGAAGCTGTCGTAAGAGGAAGGTTGCGAGTGGAAAGCCACACTCTCTGGCCGCAACAATACCTTGGACTCTTAATCCTGCGTTTATTGGCGGCTCTCACAGTCTGTGCCCTGTAACGGCAAAGTGCAGACCTCACCCTCCTCCAGGTGCGCTCACAACGTTGGACAAACGCTTGAGCGGAGGGAACGCTGGACTCGGCAAGCTGGGATGAGAACAGAGGAGGCTGGTAACCCAGACTACTCTGAAACGGAGATAACCCGGTAGCAGACGAAGGAAGCGAATTGTGAGCGTATTCTGCCCAGGGGAGCTGTTCTGCCCAAGACGCAGGGTTTCTGAAAGAAAGGCTGCGTAGTATGCGACCAATCGTCTGATTGGCCCTCTCTGCTTGACCGTTAGACTGGGGATGAAACCCGGAAGAGAGACTGACGGACGCACCAATCAAACGACAGAACTCCCTCCAAAACTGTGACGTGAATTGCGGGCCTCTGTCTGAAACGGCGTCTAACGGGAGGCCATGAATTCTGAATACATTCTCGATAATGATTTGTGCCGTCTCCTTAGCGGAAGGAAGTTTAGCGAGGGGAATGAAATGTGCCGCCTTAGAGAACCTATCGACAACCGTAAGAATCACAGTCTTCCCCGCAGACAAAGGCAGACCGGTAATGAAGTCTAGGGTGATGTGAGACCATGGTCGAGAAGGAATGGGGAGCGGTCTGAGACGACCGGCAGGAGGAGAGTTACCCGACTTAGTCTGCGCGCAGTCCGAACAAGCAGCCACGAAACGGCGCGTGTCACGCTCCTGAGTCGGCCACCAAAAGCGCTGGCGAATAGACGCAAGAGTGCCTCGAACACCGGGATGACCAGCTAACATGGCAGAGTGAGCCCACTGAAGAACAGCCAGACGAGTGGAAACAGGAACGAAAAGGAGGTTACTAGGACAAGCGCGCGGCGACGCAGTGTGCGTGAGTGCTTGCTTAACCTGTCTTTCAATTCCCCAGACTGTTAACCCGACAACACGCCCATAAGGAAGAATCCCCTCGGGATCAGTAGAAGCCACAGAAGAACTAAACAGACGGGATAAGGCATCAGGCTTGGTGTTCTTGCTACCCGGACGGTAAGAAATCACAAACTCGAAACGAGCGAAAAACAACGCCCAACGAGCTTGACGGGCATTAAGTCGTTTGGCAGAACGGATGTACTCAAGGTTCTTATGGTCTGTCCAAACGACAAAAGGAACGGTCGCCCCCTCCAACCACTGTCGCCATTCGCCTAGGGCTAAGCGGATGGCGAGCAGTTCACGGTTACCCACATCATAGTTGCGCTCAGATGGCGACAGGCGATGAGAAAAATAAGCGCAAGGATGAACCTTATCGTCAGACTGGAAGCGCTGGGATAGAATGGCTCCCACGCCTACCTCTGAAGCGTCAACCTCGACAATGAATTGTCTAGTGACGTCAGGAGTAACGAGGATAGGAGCGGACGTAAAACGTTCTTTTAGAAGATCAAAAGCTCCCTGGGCGGAACCGGACCACTTAAAACACGTCTTGACAGAAGTAAGAGCTGTGAGAGGGGCAGCAACTTGACCGAAATTACGAATGAAACGCCGATAGAAATTAGCGAAACCTAAAAGCGCTGCAACTCGACACGTGACCTTGGAACGGGCCAATCACTGACAGCTTGGACCTTAGCGGAATCCATCTGAATGCCTTCAGCGGAAATAACGGAACCGAGAAAAGTAACGGAGGAGACATGAAAAGAGCACTTCTCAGCCTTTACGTAGAGACAATTCTCTAAAAGGCGCTGTAGAACACGTCGAACGTGCTGAACATGAATCTCGAGTGACGGAGAAAAAAATCAGGATATCGTCAAGATAGACAAAAACAAAGATGTTCAGCATGTCTCTCAGAACATCATTAACTAATGCCTGAAAAACAGCTGGCGCATTGGCGAGACCAAACGGCAGAACCCGGTACTCAAAATGCCCTAACGGAGTGTTAAACGCCGTTTTCCACTCGTCCCCCTCTCTGATGCGCACGAGATGGTAAGCGTTACGAAGGTCCAACTTAGTAAAGCACCTGGCTCCCTGCAGAATCTCGAAGGCTGATGACATAAGGGGAAGCGGATAACGATTCTTAACCGTTATGTCATTCAGCCCTCGATAATCCACGCAGGGGCGCAGAGTACCGTCCTTCTTCTTAACAAAAAGAACCCCGCCCCGGCCGGAGAGGAAGAAGGCACTATGGTACCGGCGTCAAGAGACACAGACAAATAATCCTCGAGAGCCTTACGTTCGGGAGCCGACAGAGAGTATAGTCTACCCCGAGGAGGAGTGGTCCCCGGAAGGAGATCAATACTACAATCATACGACCGGTGAGGAGGAAGGGAGTTGGCTCGGGACCGACTGAAGACCGTGCGCAGATCATGATATTCCTCCGGCACTCCTGTCAAATCGCCAGGTTCCTCCTGAGAAGTAGGGACAGAAGAAACGGGAGGGATGGCAGACATTAAACACTTCACATGACAAGAAACGTTCCAGGATAGGATAGAATTACTAGACCAATTAATAGAAGGATTATGACATACTAGCCAGGGATGACCCAAAACAACAGGTGTAAACGGTGAACGAAAAATCAAAAAAGAAATAGTCTCACTGTGGTTACCAGATACTGTGAGGGTTAAAGGTAGTGTCTCAAATCTGATACTGGGAAGATGACTACCATCTAAGGCGAACATGGGCGTAGGCTTCTCTAACTCTCTGAAAGGAATGTCATGTTTCCGAACCCATGCTTCGTCCATGAAACAACCCTCAGCCCCAGAGTCTATCAAGGCACTACATGTAGCACCCGAACCGGTCCAGCGTAGATGGACCGACAAAGTAGTACAGGATCTTGATGGAGAGACTTGAGTAGTTGCGCTCACCTGTAGCCCTCCGCTTACAGATGAGCTCTGGCTTTTACTGGACATGAATTAACAAAATGTCCAGCAACTCCGCAATAGAGGCACAGGCGGTTGGTGATCCTCCGTTCCCTCTCCTTAGTCGAGATGCGAATCCCTCCCAGCTGCATGGGCTCAGTCTCTGAGCCAGAGGAGGGAGATGGTTGCGATGCGGAGCAGGGAAACACCGTTGATGCGAGCTCTCTTCCACGAGCCCGGTGACGAAGATCTACCCGTCGTTCTATGCGGATGGCGAGAGCAATCAAAGAGTCCACATCTGAAGGAACCTCCCGGGAGAGAATCTCATCCTTAACCACTGCGTGGAGTCCCTCCAGAAAACGAGCGAGCAGCGCCGGCTCGTTCCACTCACTAGAGGCAGCAAGAGTGCGAAACTCAATAGAATAATCCGTTATGGACCGTTCACCTTGGCATAGGGAAGCCAGGGCCCTAGAAGCCTCCCTACCAAAAACTGAACGGTCAAAAACCCGAATCATCTCCTCTTTAAAGTTCTGGTACTTGTTAGAGCAATCAGCCCTTGCCTCCCAGATAGCTGTGCCCCATTCTCGAGCCCGGCCAGTAAGGAGTGAAATTACGTAAGCAACCCGAGCTCTCTCTCTAGAGTATGTGTTGGGTTGGAGAGAGAACACAATCTCACACTGCGTGAGAAAGGAGCGGCACTCAGTGGGCTGCCCGGAGTAGCAAGGTGGGTTATTAACCCTAGGTTCTGGAGGCTCGGCAGGCCAGGAAGTAACAGGTGGCACGAGACGAAGACTCTGGAACTGTCCAGAGAGGTCGGAAACCTGAGCGGCCAGGTTCTCCACGGCATGGCGAGCAGCAGACAATTCCTGCTCGTGTCTGCCGAGCATGGCTCCTTGGATCTCGACGGCAGTGTAACGAGCGTCTGAAGTCGCTGGGTCCATTCCTTGGTCGGTTCCTTCTGTCATGCCGGTGAAAGAGGACCCAAAAGCGACTTGGCGAAAACAGAGTCTTTAATCCAGTAAAGTAAATACAATCAAAAAACACAACTTTCACTCGAAAAGACGAGGACAAACTGGAGACTCGATCTTGAACAGCAGGTGAACAGCAGGTTGCCTCGGGAAGGCACTTGAACCAAACAGACTCAGACACCTGCTCACCACGCAGCATCTGAGGAAAACACGACACGACAGGGCGATACACAAACACAGCACGGTGAATTCTAGACAAGGAACCGACAGGGCAGAAACGAATAACAAGGAGAGAAATAGGGACTCTAATCAGGGAAAAGGATCGGGAACAGGTGTGGGAAGACTAAATGATTGATTAGGGGAATAGGAACAGCTGGGAGCAGGAACGGAACGATAGAGAGAAGAGAGAGCGGGAGAGTGAGAGAGGGAGGGGGAGAGAGAGGGATAGAAAGAGGGAAAGAACCTAATAAGACCAGCAGAGGGAAACGAATAGAAGGAGAAGAACAGGGACAAGGCATGATAATCAATGACAAAACATGACAGTAACCAGGTGTGATACAAGACAAGACAAAACCAATGGAAAATGAAAAGAGGATCAGTGATGGCTAGAAGGTCGGTGACTTCGATCACCTCCACCCTACCTGTTACCCTAGACCCACTCCAATACACTTGTTGTGTATTTAAACCTCTGTTTCCCCTCATGTCCTGGTCGGTGATTCTGTAAGGGGGTAGTTTTCCTCTCCTGCGTCTGACTTCTCTGCCGCCAGTATGCACCCCCTTATACTGATCAAATAATTGAGTTTATGGTGTGAAAATGAGCTGGCTAATAAAGTCAGACAGCTAACGTTAGCTAGCTAACGTTCCAACATCAGATGAGCTAACATTAGTAACCTAACCAATTCGCTATAGTAATAACTGGTATGCGGCTCCTTGCCGTTGTTGTGCTGAAAATCTAGCAGAAAACATTTTTTATTTGTGTCCTTTCATCGCGGGGGAGGCACTAGTAATGTCTGCAGTTTTCAGTTTGGCTATTTGTTTCAAGTGTATCAGTTTATAAATACATCTCTTTGCCAAAATCCATCATCTCTCCCATGTCTTATTCGACTAGTAGTTGTTCTGAAATGTTTATTGCTTGCCTACATTTTACTCCCTCCTTTATGTTTAATATAACACACATACATTACTTATTGATTTCGGTTGATTATCCTGACGTGAAGTTTGTTCTATAGAAAGTATTTGACTCTGATGTGTGCCACAGAAAGTATTTCACTCTAGTGACAAAATTAAGGAAATTAAAAGGGGGGAGTGAGGATTTTGGCAAGGCCATTTTCTTGCCTGCCGAACCCCCCTTCTAATTTGCTTAATTTTGCGGCTAGAGTCAAATACTTTCTGTGGCACACACTACTGGTCAACATGAGCTACCAACATGATTCGGAAGTGTGCCAGGCCTTGCAGTCCCAAGATAGAAGGTGGGGGGGGGACTCGGCAACACTCATTCGTCTGATGATGGCACTCATCCTAAGGAATCGAGAAATCCCTGAAGTGTGTATTTCCGAGGAGAGCCGAAAACACTCGAGGTTCCCCGAGAATCATCAATGACGGGTGAATTGGATACTCCTGAGCCTATGCAACTGGGAAGAGCTAGGTTATTGGTTGGGGAACGCTCATGTAGGCAGAGTTGTGGAGGGGCAGGACATATAATAGCTACCTGTCCTGTTAGGAAACCCTTGTCTCTGGTGGGTACAAGTACTCTGGTGAGCCAGACTGGGAGTTCCCTAATATCATGACACAAGACGAGACCCAGATGCAGACACAGGGGGCAGATGGTTGGAGTCTTACAATATTTATTAATCCAATAGGGTAAGGCAAGAGAATAGTCGTGGACAGGCAAGAAGGTCAAAAAAAGTTAATGTCCAAAAGGTACCGAAGGGAAGGCAGAATCAAGGTCAGGGCAAGCAGGATGATCAGGCAGGTAGGAAAGTAGTCCAGAGTCAGGCAGGGGTCAAAACCGGGAAGTCTAGCAAAAGGAATACGGGAAAACACACTGGTTGACTTGACTTAACATACAAAACAAACTGGCACAGAGAGACAGGAAACACAGGGATAAATACACTGGGGGAAATAAGTGACACTGGGTGGGGGGGTGGACAGGTGAAACAGATCAGGGCGTGACACTACCACTGTATGATCAAAGCTAAGTAAGTTTCAGAGATTGTCAGAATATGAATGTCATCTGTTGCTAGCAAATTATTGATTTCATGAACCTTGTTTCTTAATTTTTGGGATAGGGGGCAGCATTTTTACTTTTGGATGGTAAACGTGCCCAGAGTGAACTGTCTCCTAGTCTGTCCCAGATGCTAATATATGCATATTATTAGTATTGGATAGCAAACACTCTGAAGTTTCTAAAACTGTTTGAATGATGTCTGTAAGTATAACAAAAATCCAACAAGGAAGTGGGACATCTGAGGTTTGTAGTTTTTCAACTCAGCCCCCATTGAAGATACAGGGTGATATTAGTTATGTTTCACTTCCCAGGGCTTACACTAGATGTCAACAGTATTTAAAACCTGTTTTGAGGATGATGGGATTCCTGGGAGTGCATTCTGATGAAGATCATCAAAGTTAAGTGAATATTTAAAATGCTATTTCTGATTAATGTTGACTAGGCAATTATTTCTTAGCGGTCTTCTTAATTATTTTGTGGTTTCAGGTTGTGGACAAGGCAGCCATCACCGTAGAAGAGAACAGCAATGCCGGGAATGCCCATGCCCTGAACATCTTCGCTAGTCTTCCTCCTCGGCTCACTGTCAACTGGCCCTTCCTCTTCTTCATTTACCTCGAAGCCACCAGCAGCCTCCTCTTCATATGCAGGGTGATCGACCCCTCCAAGTTAAACACAGTGTCATATAGGTGTTTGTGGTTGAGTAATAACACTAAATCAAATGGTCTTGTATGTCTATACTGTCTTTTTAGTAACATTCAAGTTGAAGGGGACAGTATTAATGGATTCTTTATTGTGGTAGGTTATATTCAGATATGGTGACACTGAAGGGCAGATTGCAGTTGAAAAATTGTTTAGGCCGGGATTCAATCTGTTAGGTGTAGATTTGAAAGAAAATGTGCCTTTAAAAACTGCAAAGCCTATAACCCGCGATGGGATTGAATCGTGGTCCTAGTTTTTCAACACTTACACCCCAATGTGTTGAGCAGTTTTTATCCAATGTCCTAAAATGATACTCTCCTTCCTTTTTTGTAATGTTAATAACACAGAACATGTTTTTCCTGCTGTACAATCTCAAAAGTATGACATTAGCAGAATGTAACTTAGGGACCAACCTTGTGTAAAACATCCCAAAGGACTGTGAAGGAAATTTTACTTTGTGAAGAAACAGTCTTGAAAATGTTCATCTTGACTTTGGTGTCCTAAACAATCCTTGGTTCCTGCCTGAGCCTGGTAAAGATATGAGGGGGGGGGCCGTCACGACCTCCTCCTTTGGACCATCTGGCAGAACATCCAGAATATGTTCTATAAGTTAAGATAGGAGACGGAGCCAGACATGCCGGAACCAACCCTATGAACTATGTCTATGTAACGTGTCTGTAACCAATATATAAGAGAACTAATGGGACAGCCCCGTCGGAGCTCCTGATCGATATGTGCACTTTTGTGTATTAAGTTGGTTGGATCTTCTCCAATGCGCTGACAATAAAGGATGATTCATTTAATATTGACTTTGATTGTCCCTGTGTAGTATTTCCACGACAGGACTAACAAAATCAGTGGTAGTTTCCCAGACACAGATTCGGCATAGTCCTGGATTTAAAATAACTTCAGATGAAGATGATCTATTTAGCTTTTTAGTCCAGGACTATGCGTAATCTGTGTCTGAAAGAAACTGCCCCATAAAGCATGTCATGCACTGACCTATGCTTTATATTAGAATAAGATAGTAAGTTGAGCTCATTATTAACGCATGTCAGATTTTCAGCACAGGTTTTATTGATTGGGCGGTGAGGGTTGGCGTGGGCAGATCCCTCCGGAGGCACCAGTAATATAAAACAAAGAGAAGAGAGAAAGCATGCTATAATACAAGGAAAAAAAATATAATGAGCCAATAAATAAAATAAAAGTACAAAGAAATACGTTCTGTTACATTTTTTGTTTGAATTACTTTTTTTTGTTGACAAATGGTAGAAGCCTCAAACCTTAACTAAGGAAGATTTTAGACCAGGGCTAAGCGAGTGTTCACAATGCCTAGGGTGCTCACTGTCCAATCACAAAAGCTACACTGTTACCTAATTTACATATGCTCGTGATGCCTGTGATGCATTCATACTTTCATCCTTCCAACCAAAATAATTTATTCTGTTCAAAAACATTGGTTGCTATGACTATCAAAAATAGCTGCTATGCAAGCTGGCTAATGTCGTCTCACTAAAATCCTACTGAAGTTACAAAAACTCTACAGCTGGAATTGGAGAAAATGCATAGAATTAAAATAGCCTAGTAATAATTTTATATGATCTCTATGAGCAGACACTACATGTTTGTCTGTTTCCATAGCTTTTCCATTGACATTTCATTTGATTCAGAGATTCAGAAAACATGCATAGCATTCTTTTTAAAGGGGAGAGATCGAATTTCAGAAGGTCAGACAGGCAGACAGCAAGGTTTATGCAATCCATCACTGTTGGAAAGCAAATGCTAGACTAGAAGCAAGGGGAAATAATCTGTTGATAAATGTCAATGCTTATAACATTGGTCGCATGTTGTGTTTGTCCGTTAGCTCAGGGCTTTGGAAAGTGTGAATCCTTAGCCCAGGGCTAAAGCTTACCTCAGGGTTAAACTGAAGAGGATCAAATTATGCCCTTTCTAAGCTAAAAGCACCACCACCACCATTTTATCTATACTTCGAGCTAACAAAAACAATGAAGAAGCATATTATAGCTGGCTACGTGTTCATGTGCCAGAGACACCTTGAACATTTCTCTTGCCCCTTTAACACAGGCCTGGGCAATCCCAGTCCTTGGGGGCCTGATCGGTGTCACACTTTTCAACAATCCCAAGCAAACAACCTGATTTAAATTAATTGCATTAGTAACACAATATATGCACTGCAGCAACTAAACGGGTTTCCATGGTGACGACATGCTACAGCAATGCCTGGCTGAAAGAGTGTAATGCATCTCTTTAAATTTGTAATAAAATTGTACAGGCGACAATATGTTTCATTTGGTTCAAATAAAATAAAACTCTATACACATTGCACGTAAATGGCACATCATTTTTTGTTTCCATTTAGTAGGGCTGCTTCATGATGTCTGATCTAAGGTAAAATCCTGCCATTGCGCACTCTACCAAGGCACTTCACCCCTAAAGTGTTCTTGGGGCACTGCTCTGTGGCTACCCGTTGCTCTGTGGCTACCCGTTGAATAGTAGTAGCAGTGGTGGAAAAAGTAACCATTTAAATATATATATATATATATATATATATATATATATACACAGACACATGGGATAATCAAACGTAGTCAATAATACAATCTACAAATGTGAATACAGTGTGTGCAAATGAAGTAAGGCGGTAAGACAATAAATAGGCCGATAGTGGCGAAGTAATTACAATTTAGAAATTTACACTGGAGTGATATATGTGCAGATGAGGATGTCCAAGTAGAAATACTGGTGTGCTAAAGAGCAGAAAAACAAAAACAAATATGGGGATGAGGTAGGTAGTAGGTTGGATGGGCTATTTACAAATGGGCTGCGTACAGGTGCAGCGATCGGTAAGCTGCTGTGACAGCTGACGCTTAAAGTTAGTGAGGGAGATATAAGTCTCCAGCTTCAGGGATTTTTGCAATTCGTTCCAGTCATTGGCAGCAGAGAACTGGAAGGAAAGGCGGCCAAAGGGGGTGTTGGTTTTGGGGATGACCAGCGACATATACCTGCTGGAGCGCGTGCTACGGGTGGGTGTTGCTATGGTGACCATTGAGCAAAGATGAGTAGGAGCTTTACCAAGCATAGACGTATAGATGACCTGGAGCCAGTGGGTCTGGTGATGAATATGTAGCGAGGGCCAGCACACTGGAGCATACAGGTCACAGTGGTGGGTGGTATGAGGGGCTTTGGTGACAAAAAGGATGGCATTGTGATACACAGCATCCAATTTGCTGAGTAGAGTATTGGAGGCTATTTTGTAAATGACATCGCCGAAGTCATCCTTGATGGTAGGATAGTCAGTTTTACGAGGGTATGTTTGGCATTATTAGTGAAGGAGGCTTTTTTTGCGAAATAGGAAGCTGATTTAGATTTAACTTTGGATTGGAGATGCTTAATGTGAGTCTGGAAGGAGAGTTTACAGTCTAGCCAAACACCTGGGTATTTATAGTTCTCCACATATTCTAAATTAGAACCGTCCAGGTTAGTGATGCTAGTCGGGCGGGCGGGTACGGGCAGCGATCGATTGAAGAGCATGCATTTAGTTTTACTAGCATTTAAGAGCAGTTGGAGGCCACAGAAGGAGTGTTTGTTAAGGTTTGTTAACACAGTGTCCAAAGATGGGCCAGATGTATACCAAATGGTGTCATTTGCGTAGAGGTGGATCAAAGAATCACCCGCAACAAGAGTGACGTCATTGATATATACAGAGACGAGAGTCGGCCCGAGAATTGAACCCTGTGGCTCCCTCATAGAGACTGCCAGAGGTCCGGACAACAGGCCCTCTGATTTGACACACTGAACTCTATCTGAGAAGTAGTTATTGAACCAGGCGAGGCAGTCATTAGAGAAACCAAGGCTGTTGAGTCTGCCGATGAGAATAAGGTGATTGACAGAGTCGAAAGCCTTGGCCAGGTCGATGAAGATGGCTGCACAGTACTGTCTCTTATCGATGGCGGTTATGATATCATTTATGACCTTGAATGTGGCTGAGGTGCACCCGTGACCAGCTCGGAAACCAGATTGCATAGCGGAGAAGGTACGGTGGCATTCGAAATTGTTGGCGATCTGTTAGTTCACTTGGCTTTCAAAGACTTTAGAAAGGCAGGGCAGGATGGACATAGGTATGTAACAGTTTAGGTCTAGAGTGTCTCCCTCTTTGAAGAGGGGTTGACCACGGCCGCTTTCCGATCTTTAGGAATCTCAGATGATACGAAAGAGAGGTTGAACAGAGTAGTAATAGCATAGCGGTTGCAACAATGGCGGCCGGTTGCTGCGATGGTGCAGAGCTGTTGGCCGGGGTTGGGGTAGCCAGGTGGAAGCATGGCCAGCCATAGAGAAATGCTTATTGAAAATCTCGATTATCATAGATTTATCAGTGGTGACAGTGTTTCCTAGTGTCAGTGCAGTGGGCAGCTGAGAGGAGGTTCTCTTATTCTCTATGGACTTTACAGTGTCCCTTTACAGTCTGCCCAAACTTTTTTGGAATTAGCACTGCAGTTTTCATACTTGAGTAAAAGTAAAGATGAATTAATAAAAAATGACTCAAGTAAAAGTGAAAATCATTCAGTAAAATCTTACTTGTGTAAAAGTAAAAAAGTATTTGCTTTTAAATATACTTAGGCATCAAAAGTTAAAGTATATATATAATTTCAAATTCCTTATATTAAGCAAACCAGACGGCACAATTTTCTTGTTTTTTTTAATTTAAGGATAGCCAGGGGCACACTTCAACACTCAGACATAATTTACAAACAAAGCATTTGTGTTTAATGAGTCCGCCAGATCAGATGCAGTAGGGATGACCAGGGATTTTATTTTTTTAGTGAATGAATTACACCATTTCTTGTCCTGCTATGCATTCAAAATGTAACGAGTACTTTTGGGTGTCAGGCAAAATGTATGGAAAGTACATTATTTTCTTTAGTAATGTGGTGGAGTAAATGTAAAAGTTGACAAAAATAGAAAAAGTAAAGTACAGATACTGAAAAAAACTACTTAAGCAGTACTTTAAAGTATTTTTACTTAAGTACTTCACACCACTGAGTAGTAGCAAAATAAAGTAAGTAGGTTGAGGAGCAGTCATGTCTCTCCACTCTATTTATAAAATGTACCATGTTTACTGGTGAGTTGCTGGTCTGGCAACCACTTTCAGTGGATACAAAGTCTCTAAGGCTGAAAACATCAACAACACAAACACTACTTCAAATCCCTGCAATTGGCACTTCTACAGAACAAGGTGTTGCTGGCATTTTTCCTCTCAACCACAATTCAGAAACCTAGGCCTATTTTACGTAAACATATACTCAAAATGAAATACTTTTAAACAAATAATAAAAAAAAATTCAACAAGATTGTATAGCAACGGTCCATAGCCTGTCTTTCAATCTGTACAAATTATTGGGTCATGGGAAACGTATCATGGAAATTTGATCTGCGCATCCCAAATGGCACCCTAATCCCTTTATAGTGCTTTTTTAAACTTTAGCCCTAGCAAAAATTGGCGCACTATGTAGGGAATAGTGGTCAAAAGTAGGTCACTATGTTGGGACGCACTCATATCTTCTTTCAGTACCAAGTGAGCTTGGCCGATAGGGACATTCCCCAGCTGCCAGCACTCCTGCACACTCACCCAGTCAACACTTTGCTGATCCATTTCCACATTCACACTCTCTGAATGGGGGAAAATTTGATCCCTGCCTGACTGAAATTAAGCGCCTCGCACTCTTGGCCTTGCATTTAGCAGAAACATAACACTATGTTACATATCTCACTACTTTGTTCCATACTCTGTGCTCTCCTCATGCCTAATATTAACACTTGTCAATATTAATGAAAGGGATTATGTTCAGTAAAACCAGGGAATATGGTGTTAATAATATTTATACAACTCTATTAGCAAAGTACAAATTACAAGTACAAGCGCATAAATATATCGTAATTTGTCATGAAGAAAAATAGTTGGAAAAAGTATTTATCATTTTGTTGCAATGTTTTTATAAATCATGTCCAATATTTGATTGGCATAAAAAATGTGTTGATGTTGGTCACATTACTGGTAAATAATTTGAGTTTGTCATGCTGCGCAGTTCCAAAACAATCCAAATGGTAGCAGCCTAAACCACAAATGAAGGTTTTCCATGAAATTATGTTTTAGTTACACGCAATTTAGCGGGATTGAGAATTTAGGCTACCATCCTTTGGATTATGTTGGAACTGCTTAAAATCACATTAGCAGTAGGCTTGTATTACAACTGTAGAGTATTTAATTACACAAAAACACCACCTCCAACCCGCTGTAGTAACAACACTTCACAATTTTACACACATGTACATACCAGCAGACAATCCATTCTCCAACTAAATATTCACGTTTGCGAGTTATATTACACAGTACTAGGACGTTAGTCCATCAATAAAGATTAGAAATAAAACTAAATGAATCTGTAGATGCAAACCTTTTTATGACTTCACTCTTCCCCAAGCGTGTTATTATCTATATCTTTGTCAGTTGTCATGATGCATTCTATTTTGGGTCATTGGGCTCCACAACCAGATATGTAGACGTCTTAATGCACTGAAAGACCTCTCACAGCTGCTAACTGGGATGGTCAGCGCGGCCTGTATGATTGCCTTCAGTGATGGAAACATTACAGGGTCTAACAGTTTATACACACAGGACTTGTCAGAAGTGGCATCTTTCTTTTTTTGAGAGACAATGTTTAGCAAGAACTACTTTCTCTGGCTTGAGTGGAATATGACATGTTTGTCTTGTTTGGGCCTCCCCTCTCTCTGTGTTCTCTCTCTGTCCTGTCTGCTCCCCTCTCTTCCTTGTCTGAAGTTCTGCTTTCCTGGATCTCCTATATTATTACAGAGATGGCATAGTATCAGTACCATAGCAATATGGAGTATTCTGAACAGTCAAACACACACACACACACACACACACACACACACACACACACACACACACACACACACACACACACACACACACACACACACACACACACACACACACACACACACACACACACACACACACACACACACACACACACACACACACACACACACACACACACACACGGAAAATATGAACAAAAGGCAAATCATGTTTACCTGAATTGAGCTAAAGGTAAAATCTGGGATAATTTCTGTTCCATAATAATATTAGCAGTTCACTCAATCTTAAACCTGATTAACATTCAACTGTCTTATCCTTCACTAACCTCAATACCTGTTCTCTCTCGCTCTGTCACTTTAGCAACAAAATCGACATGCGTGCAACCATGGGGAAAAACCAATGAGGTTGGCTTAGATTGTTGACAACATGTAAGCTATATTTTTTCTCCAATGTGTATTGAAAACAAATACATTTGCACAATGACCAATTGTTGTTTCAAATACATTTACAGTTGTTGGTTAGATAGCGAGCAAATACTTGCCGTATGTGACCGACCACCTTGATTTGGTCTTATGTAGCAAAATTTGAAATGGTGTTTTTTGCATTGGATAAAAGCTGAGACACAGAGCTCCTTGTCATGGATGCCATGGTTGCCCTTAGTTTGAAGATGTAATCCGGAGACAGGTGTTTTCTCAATCTCCTTAGCTTTCATACTCTAATTCCACTGATTTCAAAACTCGGTCCTCCAGAAAGTGGAGAGCAACACTGATGCAGTCCTACTATGCGATACATTTAAAATAAAGCTGCATTAGACAGGATTACCAACACATACTGACCAGCTCAAATAGACAGAACCGTGCTATATGGCAGACCAATCCGAACTCATCTCTCAGCAGGTCCAGCCCACTCATTATCTCAGGCAATCATGGCTAGCGGGAAGGTTGCTCACTTTTTTTTGTGACTAAACCAACAACCATTTTATTCATATTTATAGATGGCATATAAGTCTGTTATTAAAGGCACATGAAAGTTCACATGTTCCCAAAGGCATTTCTTCCCCGAAACGCATTTGTTTTTTAAAGTTCAATTTAAATGACTCTCATACGAAGTAATGACCAGCGACAAATGCCTAGTTTCCTGAAACGAGTCACATATTTGCATTGACATGAAATTAGTCAAAACACCTCAAAACAAGACATGGTATCAATAACATGATGAAACATGCTGAAATAAGTCACTTATGATTCCCTACATGGCAGTGTCATTCTTGCTAGCAGTCTGGCCATCCAGAATCACAACAGGCTGACTTCTGCCCCATGGAAGCCCGCACATTGTTCTCATGACGTTGTCAGCCAATCCATCTATATAGCTACTGTAGATGCTAAGTAATTGTACTGTAAACACACATACAAAATCTATTAAATTGCTCCTGCAAATAAAACAACCGTCACTGTGTTTGCTGAGTTGTATCTTTCGCCCTCTTTCTCATGAAGAAATGTCCATCTTCTATAAATTGGGAAAAAAATGTAGCTCGGCTATCCAGCTAAGTTTTTCAACAGATAGCTTGCTAATTGAGCTGATGACAAAAAGTAGCTAACGATTTAGCCTTAACTAGCTTCTTAAGGCTAAGGGGCAGTATTCTGAAGTTCGGATGACTGATGTGCCCAAAGTAAACTGTCTGTTACTCAGGCCCAGAAGCTAGGATATGCATATAATTGGAAGCATTGAATAGAAAACACGCTGAAGTTTCTAAAACTGTTAAGATAATGCCTATGAGTATAACAGAACTGATATGGCAGACGAAAACACGAGGAGAATCCATCCAGCATTTCTTTTGTTGAGGTCACAGCCCATTCAAATGCTTGTTTATGGGATATTCAAAGGAATACCTCCTAGATTGCAGTTCCTATGCCTTCCACTAGATGTCAACAGTCTTCAGAAAGGGTTTCAGGGGGGGATCACGTGACCCTTGAATGAGATGGCCGCATGAACTAAGAGCTCCGCACAAGTAATTTCCAATTCCTAATCTTACCTCCACTCCAAGTTCAAACTCATTTAGCTTTAGTAAAAAAAGTCATGGCGGCTACAAAAAGCAACACTGCAGGTGACATTTTTACCCGGACTTGAGCATTAGCGACGGAAAAGGCCTCCAAGAAGAAGCTAGCTTCAGAAAAAGCTAGCGCCATTAGCCAGGAGCAAGAGGAACCGCTCCCCCCCGAGGCCCAATGAATGCCAACCTCGCACTCTGTCGAAGACATCCTTTCTGAGTTGAGATCCCAACATACAGAACTAAACACTAAATTAGATGCCATTAATTCTCTGCTCAGTGCGATAGGCGGCAGGGTAGCCTAATGGTTAGAGCGTTGGACTAGTAACCTAAAGGTTGCAAGTTCAAATCCCTGAGCTGACAAGGTACAAATCTTTCGTTCTGTCCCTGAACAGGCAGTTAACCCACTGTTCCTAGGCCGTCATTGAAAATAAGAATTTGTTCTTAACTGATTTGCCTAGTAAAAGGTAAAAAAACGAGCTCAGGATTCTTCACCAAGGAGCCTTGCGACACTTCAAAACTCACGAAGAGGCAAAACCATTTTGAAAGACAATCCTGGTCAATGAGAAACGGACCAATGACTAAATGCGATTAATGCTATTTACTAAAGGAGGTAAGACGACATATAGCTGATATCCAAAGACCCAACCGCCCAGCTAAATGTCATTATAGCCGTCCAATTTATATTTATTTTCCTTTAGCTGAGAAGGATAGGCTATAGCCTAAGCTAGGCCTACTAATGTTTCAGCCTACTTTTATTTCCCTGTTTATTTGTTACTATTATTACTTGGGGTTCCCTATGTCCCTTGGGGGAGGTATATGTAGGCTGGGCTATTGATTTTATTTTCTCCCTCTTTTAGTGTGGTCTGGACGAGGGCTACTGTGTCATTTACTCAATGCGGGGCAGAGAGGATGAGGCATTTCTTTGGGGGGGGGAGAGGGAGACATTGTGCGTTGCTAACTGTTCCCAGGTTTTTTGTTTCTTTCGGGAACACACAATTGAGACTGAGCAGGGGGGGGGGGGGTAATAGATCCAACGGGATGCGTTGAGTTGTTTGGGATCTCGGCTGGGGTGTTCAGAGATTGTTATTTTATGTACACCATTTATTTTCCTTTTATGTGAACGCAGCTGTAACTACTATCCACTTTTACCCAGCGATGACTTGCACTAAAGTTCGATAACTGTTCGATGATGATGACTAGTACCTTAAATCTATTGACATGGAACTGCCATGGTCTAGGGCATGTAATACAACGGATTAAAAGATACTATGTGCTCTAAAAAAGGAAAAAGCAGACATCGCGCCATTACAAGAGACACACCGCTGTGACGCTGAACATGCCAAACTCCGCAGAGCTTGGGTGGGACAGGTGTATTTCTCATCTTTCAAATCAAACAGTAGAGGCACAGCCATACTTATCCATAAAAATGTTCCATTCATAATTGATAATTGATCCGGAGGGGAGATTTATTTTGATAACTGGGTCACTATATGGTCAACCAATTACTATCTTAAACATATACGCCCCTAAGACAGATACTCCTGTCTTCATGTCAAAAATGATAACCCTGTTCAATGAGCATTGTGTTTCCTTTGGCGCTGTGGCTGGAGATTTTAATTGCACCCTTAACCCAACCCTAGACAAATCATCTCAAGTCCCCACCACAAATCCTAGATCTGCAAAGATGTTGAAATCTCTTACTAAAGAGATGGGACTGATAGATATCTGGAGATAGACTAATAGCTCATCTATGGACTATACATTCTACTCCAATGTCCATAACACCTACTCCCGTATAGCGTATAGATTACATTTTTATCCCAAGGAGTTTCATAAATTCAGCCACATGTACAATCGGACCCATAACACTTTCAGATCACGCCTTTGTCCACCTCCGCTTTGACCTCTGCCTCTGCAAAAACATACCGAGGTCAAAGAGCTGGAAATTCAACACTTCCATGCTATCAAATGAAGCGTTCCATACATTGGTAACTACATGGATAGACAACTACACACAAGAAAACAAAGATTCTCCTGTTTCTCCGGCCACAATGTGGGACGCTGCTAAAGCCACACTAAGAGGTCATCTAATTGCATATGCTTCCTCTAAGAAAAAAGCAATTGAAGCACACAGGCTAGATCTTGAACGGGAGCTGGAATGCTGTGAAAAAATACATAAACAATCCCCAGACAGCACCTCCTGGAGTCATCTTAAAGCAGCCAAAGCTAAACAGAATTTGGACTATACTCGGGAGATAAAAAAAGTTTTCTTTACTAAACAGAAATACCATGAGTATAGCAATAGGCCCAGTAGATTGCTTGCTTACCAATTTAAAAAGGAGCAGTCAGAGCGTACAATCTTGGCTATCCGAACAGCAGAGGACGAGGTCACATATGACCCCAAAAAGATCAATTTAACCTCTTGAATCTAGGGGGCACTATTTTAATTTTTGGAAAAATAACGTCCCCAAAGTAAACGGCTATTTTGTCAGGAAAAGATGCTAGAATATGCATATAATTGACAGCTTAGGATAGAAAACACTCTAAAGTTCCCAAAACTGTAAAAATATTGTCTGTGAGTATAACAGAACTGATATTGCAGGCGAAAGCCTGTGAAAAATCCGATCAGGAAGGGACTCTTATTTAGAAAGCTCTGCGTTCCTATGCGTCCCTATTGAGCAGTGAATGAGATATCAACCAGATTCCTTTTTTCTATGGCTTCCCTAATGTGTCTCGTGTCACAATACATAGTTTCAGGCTTTTATTTTGAAAAATGAGCCTGAACATGAACATTGCGTCAGTGGTCAGCTGAAGTCTCTCAGAGTGTTTGGTGCGTAAAGGACAAATGCGGCCATTGTTTCTCTCTATCCTACTAAGAAGCCACCAGTCCCGGTTGATATATTATAAAATAGATATTTGAAAACACCTTGAGGGTTCATTATAAACCACGTTTGCCATGTTTCTGTCGATATTATGGAGCTAATTTGGAATATTTTTCGACGTGGTAGTGCAATTTCCGGTCGATTTCTCAGCCAAACGTGAAGAACAAACAGAGCTATTTCGCCTACAAAAATAATATTTTTGGAAAAAAGGAACATTTGCTATCTAACTGGGAGTCTCGTGAGTGAAAACATCCGAAGCTCATCAAAGGTAAACGATTTAATTTGATTGCTTTTCTGATTTTCGTGACCAGGTTGCCTGCTGCTAGCTAGTCATAATGCTATGCTAGGCTATCCATAAACTTACACAAATGCTTGTCTTGCTTTGGCTGTAAAGCATATTTTCAAAATCTGAGATGACAGGGTGATTAACAAAAGGCTAAGCTGTGTTTCAATATATTTAACTTGTGATTTCATGAATAGGAATATTTTCTAGTAATATTTATGTCCGTTGCGTTATGCTAATTAGTGTCCGTTGATGATTACGCTCCCGGACCCGATGGGTAGTATCAATGAACTTTTCATGATTTTTTACTGCAAGCTATATACCTCTTAGAGAAAACACACGGAGGCAGAACTCCACTCTTTCCTAGAGGGAATCTTGCTACCTAAACTATCAGAGACCGACCAAGAAGATCTCAACTCCCCCTTCACTCCTGAGGAGATCCTGGCAATTACCTCCATGCCAGCTAATAAGTCCCCAGTCCCAGATGGATTCCCCAGAGAGTTCTACAAAGCTTTTTGGCCCCAGCTCAGCCCCATCTTCATGCCAATACTGGAGGATTTTTGCAAAGAACAGAGTTCTCCCAGACTCAATGCACACAGCTCGCATTACAGTGTTGCTCAAAAAGGACAAGGACCCCCTATCCTGCTCGTCCTTCCAGACCATAAGCTTGTTGGATTTCGACTATAAAATAATTACCAAATTGCTCGCCAAAAGACTAAACACTCTTCTTCCCAAAATAATAAAAGCGGACCAAACTGGATTTATTAGAGACAGATACTCTTCTGATAACATTCGCTGCCTTTTTGATATTATTGATCAAGTAAACGCATAGAAGACCCCTGTCCTGCTGGCTTCACTGGATGCTGAGAAGTGGTTTGACACGATGGAGTGGAGCTTTCTGTTTTCAGTCTTAGAAAAGTTCTTTTTGGGCCCAAATTTTATTAAATGGATCAAATCACAAGACAAGGGTGCTCGCTGTCCCCCCTGCTCTACTTCTTAGGGGCGGAGCCTCTGGCAGAGCTGATAAGGAGCAATCCAAGTATTATGGGTGTTTCTGCAGGCGGCCTGCAGCACAAGATTTCGCTTTACGCGGATGATGTCTTGTTCTACATATCCAACCCTGAGAAATCCCTCCCTCTCATTTTAGACACAATTGCTCAGTATGGCAAGTTTTCAGGTTATAAGATCAATTTTAACAAATCCACTGTCTGCCCTCTCAATATTACACTCACCAGCTCTATGAAGACACTATGTCCTTTCCAATGGAAAACACAGGGGTTTCAATACCTCGGGATCTTCATAACACCAGATCTGAATGGCCTTTTCAAGGAAAATGATCTTCCACTCCAGGATCGAATCAAGAATGATCTCCAAACCTGGATCTCCCTCCCAATTAGCTTAGTAGGAAGAATTAATGTCATCCGTATGAATGTCCTCCCTAGACTGAACTACTTATTTCAGATGCTCCCATGCTATCTCCCAGTCTCCTTTTTCAAAACAACTAACCAAAGCATCACCAAATTTATATGGGGCAATAAAAAACCTAGGATCAAGTTTTCCACTCTATCGAAACCTGAATCTAAGGGTGGTCTTGCCCTTCCCTCCCTTCAATTGTATTACTGGCCTGCCCAAATCCGCAACATGGTGACATGGATCACAAACAGACAAGAGTCAACGTGGATTCAGATAGAAGCCCAATCATGTGGTTCATTGCCCTTATTATTAAGTCCTGTATTGATGATTTGCTTGTTTGATGATTCGTCTGAGGGCATAGCGGGATTTCTTATAAGCGTCTGGATTAGTCTCACGCTCCTTGAAAGCGGCAGCTCTAGCCTTTAGCTTGATGCGGATGTTACCTGTAATCCATGGCTTCTGGTTGGGATATGTACAAACAATCACTGTGGAGATGACGTCGCCGATGCACTTTTTGATGAAGCCGATGACTGAGGTGGTGTACTCCTCAATGCCATTGGATGAATCGCGGAACATATTCCAGTCTGTCCTAGCAAAACAGACCTGTAGTGTAGCATCTGTGTCATTTGACCACTTCCATATTGAGTGACTCACTGGTACTTCCTGCTTTACTTTTTGCTTGTAAGCAGGAGGATAGAATTATGGTCAGATTTGCCAAATGGAGGGCGGAGGAGAGCTTTGTATGCATCTCTGTGTGTGGAGTAAAGGTGGTCTAGCATTTTTTTCTCTGGTTGCACATGCGACATGCTGGTAAAAATGAGGTAAAACTGATTTAAGTTTGCCTGCATTAATGTCCACTAGGAGCGCCACTTCTGGGTGAGCATTTTCTTCTTTGCCTATGGCCTTATAGAGTTGGATGAGAGTGGTCTTAGTGCCAGATTCGTTCTGTGGTGGTAAATAGACAGCTATGAATAATATAGATGAGAACTCTCTTGGTAGATAGTGTGGTCTACAGCTTTTCATATGGTAATCCAACTCAGACAGGCAATACCTCAAGACTTCTTTAATATTAGACATCACGCACCAGCTGTTATTGACAAAATAGACACACACCCCCACCCCTCGTCTTACAAGAGGTAGCGTCTTTGTCCTGCCGGTGCATGGAAAAACCCTGCAAGCTCTACATTGCCCGTTTCGTCGTTCAGCCACGTCTCGGTGAAACATCAGATGTTACAGTTTTTGATGTCCCGTTGGTAGGATAATCTTAATCGTACGTCATCAGTTTTATTTTCCAATGATTGCACGTTAGCAAGCAAAATGGATGGCAGTGGGAGTGTACGCGCTCGCCTACAGATTCCCAGAAGGCTGCCCGATCGTCAGCCCAATTTCCTGTGTCTTTTCTTCACGCAAAAAGCGTGGATCTGGTCCTGTTCCAGTGAAAGCAGGATATTGTTCTTGTCGGACTCGTTAAAGGAAAAAGTTTCTTCCTGTCCACTGTGAGTAATCACTGTTCTGATGTCCAGAAGTAATTTTTGGTCATAAGAGATGGTAGCAGCAACATTATGTACACAATAAGTGTACAGTGTGCAGGTTCCCGCAAGACATTGTGTAGTTTCACACACTACAAAGTAGTAAAGAGTGCAAGAAAAGCGGGAGACAGACAAGTTCTGGGTGCTATTTAGAAACAGCAGGCCCAGGGAGGAGGTATACAGAGTAAAATGTTTACTTGTTTCCACCTACACGCACACTTTTATTACCCCTGGGTCCAATGGACCCGAACACCACGTATGTAATATAAATGTGTAGGGGGATGCAGTGTGCACTCAATGAAAATGTGTTCTTCACAGAAAATGAGCCGAAGCCAGTGAGTCTCAGGTTGAAAATGTATTAATTCTATCATTTTTCTTTTAGTAAACATTGAAAATGTTAACCCACACAAGGGTTAATCTTCAGAATGTAGAAACTGTGCTAAATATGAGGCTGAAAATTGGTGACAGTTTCATTTTAGGAAAATGGGAAACAGGTGCAGTCAAACATCAATCATTTGGTGTATGAAGATGGAGTAAGGTTAATTGCAGCATCATCATAGATGGATTATAGCTCAATGATGACTTGTCATTCAAATAATGATAATCTCTACATTTACTTTTAGTGCAGCCTAATTAGGATGTTGCACATAACAGTCCATACATATAAATGTGAACTTTGAAAATATATTTTTTACACTCAAATAACACCAAACAGCAGCAATGTCATATCAATGTAGCCTGTAACCATCTGCAAAATTCACTGGGGAAAATCACAGAGCAGGATTTACAAACAATAAATCAAAATGCATGTATATTTTTTAAATAGCATATTTTCTTAGGTTAGAGTAAGAAATACTTCTCAAAAGATCCACCTTCTCTCTGCTTTTGAGTTTTCACTACACAGTTCAAATGAGCTGTGAGCTAAAGATAGCACCTCAGTCTAACAAAGCCATCTTCTGTGGCGTTCCTCAGTTTGGACAGAGTGGACCACTGTGCTAGAAGTGGAACCAGATTCCCACACGTCTTACAGATCAAGTGATGAATTCTACAGAAAAAGCGTTCATCTGTCAATCAACATTGTTGGCAAGTAGTTTCCATTGCCTTGACAGGTTTTGCAATTACATACTATGTTTTTAATACTGACCAATGCAGTTCAGTCATGGATACAGAACAGCTTGTTATAGACCTATTTCAAGACTAAAACAGCTGCCTCTACCATATGGATGTCTGTGATAATTCACAATCCAATTAGTGGTCATAATGTAATTGAACAACAATCCAAGAGACAACATTGTAGATAATTATATGTTGTAAAATGTGAGCCATCATAACATGGACAGTACATTGCATGAATAATGCACTAGGTTGGGTTATGTGGTACAGTAGTAGTTCAGTCCAATGCTAGAGGGCAAGAGGAATGGTGGTGTCAAAAGAACTTCATTCATGGATCCATCCTCTGTGAAGTCATTTGGCACCCTCATGAGGAGTTTGTCTGAAGTGAAGTGCAAGCACACACACTTACCGACTTTGTTAAGTCTACCTTAGTCTGGTCTTAAAGTTTAATTGTGAACTCTAGGTTCAACGCACTCTACTCTATATTATTGCTCAAATATCACACTAAAAACAATGAATATGTGAAGCGATTTTGTGCCGTATTCCCTCTGTTGTCTCTTACTTTGACTATGATTTTACACATTAGTCTTCACCAAACTGTTCTTGGTTGCACTCTTCATGGTTGAGGTACTTGATCAGTTGTTGTGGGAGGGGCAGTTTGTTGATGTACCTCAGTCTGTGGATTCCAACTTTCTGGCGGATCTTCAGCCTGCACAGCTGCATCAGTGGACGTGGTGGCGCTGGAAGACAATGACAACATATATGAGGTTGTACATGTTTGTATACATATATATACACATATAACATGTGCACAAGTCACTCCAAATAAGTGCCCGTTTGGGCAGTGCATTGTGTGCGTGCGTACATGACATCCCCCCTCATCACAGCAGTAACCCCAGCAGCCAAGGGCGTAACTTTGTGTTGCATGTTAGGGGGGGTCTGGGGACATGCTCCCCCTGGAGATTTAATATATATAAACAAATAAATAACTGTGAAATGATTGTTTCTGGTAAAATTTGTAGGGAAAACACATAAAACATTCCTGATAATTTGGTCTTCGGGAAAGTATTCATTCATGACTTTGTCCACATTTTGTTTCATTACAGCCTTATTTTAAAATGGATTAAATAAAAAAACACCGTAGCAATCTACACACAATATCCCATAGCGACAAAGCAAAAACATGTTGAGATATTTTTGCAAATGTATTAAAAACAGAAATACCTTATTTACATGAGTATTCAGACCATTTGCTATTAGAGTAGAAATTGACCTCAGGTGCATCCTGTTTTTATTGATCATCCTTGAGATGTTTCTACAACTTGGCGTCCACCTGTGGTAAATTACATTTATTGGGCATGATTTGGAAAGGCACACACCTGTCTATATTAGGTCCTACAGTTGACAGTGTCAGTCAGAGCAAAACCCAAGCCATGAGTGTCATGCAGGTGAAAGAGGACCCAAAAGCGACTTGGCGAAAACAGAGTCTTTAATCCAGTAAAGTAAATACAATCAAAAAAACACAACTTTCACTCGAAAAGACGAGGACAAACTGGAGACTCGATCTTGAACAGCAGGTGAACAGCAGGTTGCCTCGGGAAGGCACTTGAACCAAACAGACTCAGACACCTGCTCACCACGCAGCATCTGAGGAAAACACGACACGACAGGGCGATACACAAACACAGCACGGTGAATTCTTGACAAGGAACCGACAGGGCAGAAACGAATAACAAGGAGAGAAATAGGGACTCTAATCAGGGAAAAGGATCGGGAACAGGTGTGGGAAGACTAAATGATTAATTAGGGGAATAGGAACAGCTGGGAGCAGGAACGGAACGATAGAGAGAAGAGAGAGCGGGAGAGTGAGAGAGGGAGGGGGAGAGAGAGGGATAGAAAGAGGGAAAGAACCTAATAAGACCAGCAGAGGGAAACGAATAGAAGGAAGCACAGGGACAAGACAAGATAATAAATGACAAAACATGACAGTACCCCCCCACTCACCGAGCGCCTCCTGGCGCACTCGAGGAGGAATCCTGGCGGCAACGGAGGAAATCATCAATGAGTGAACGGTCCAGCACGTCCCGAGACGGAACCCAACTCCTCTCCTCAGGACCGTAACCCTCCCAATCCACTAAGTATTGGTGACCCCGTCCCGAGAACGCATGTCCATGATCTTATGTACCTTGTAAATAGGTGCGCTCTCGACAAGGACGGGAGGGGGGAGGGAAGACGAACGGGAGTGCGAAGAAAGGGCTTGACACAGGAGACATGGAAGACAGGATGGACGCGACGAAGATGTCGCGGAAGAAGCAGTCGCACAGCGACAGGATTGACGACCTGGGAGACACGGAACGGACCAATGAACCGCGGAGTCAACTTACGAGAAGCTGTCGTAAGAGGAAGGTTGCGAGTGGAAAGCCACACTCTCTGGCCGCAACAATACCTTGGACTCTTAATCCTGCGTTTATTGGCGGCTCTCACAGTCTGTGCCCTGTAAC
Source organism: Oncorhynchus gorbuscha (assembly GCF_021184085.1). Classification (NCBI taxonomy): domain Eukaryota; kingdom Metazoa; phylum Chordata; class Actinopteri; order Salmoniformes; family Salmonidae; genus Oncorhynchus; species Oncorhynchus gorbuscha. Next base: position 39,735,847 of record NC_060186.1, read on the forward strand.
GGCAAAGTGCAGACCTCACCCTCCTCCAGGTGCGCTCACAACGTTGGACAAACGCTTGAGCGGAGGGAACGCTGGACTCGGCAAGCTGGGATGAGAACAGAGGAGGCTGGTAACCCAGACTACTCTGAAACGGAGATAACCCGGTAGCAGACGAAGGAAGCGAATTGTGAGCGTATTCTGCCCAGGGGAGCTGTTCTGCCCAAGACGCAGGGTTTCTGAAAGAAAGGCTGCGTAGTATGCGACCAATCGTCTGATTGGCCCTCTCTGCTTGACCGTTAGACTGGGGATGAAACCCGGAAGAGAGACTGACGGACGCACCAATCAAACGACAGAACTCCCTCCAAAACTGTGACGTGAATTGCGGGCCTCTGTCTGAAACGGCGTCTAACGGGAGGCCATGAATTCTGAATACATTCTCGATAATGATTTGTGCCGTCTCCTTAGCGGAAGGAAGTTTAGCGAGGGGAATGAAATGTGCCGCCTTAGAGAACCTATCGACAACCGTAAGAATCACAGTCTTCCCCGCAGACAAAGGCAGACCGGTAATGAAGTCTAGGGCGATGTGAGACCATGGTCGAGAAGGAATGGGGAGCGGTCTGAGACGACCGGCAGGAGGAGAGTTACCCGACTTAGTCTGCGCGCAGTCCGAACAAGCAGCCACGAAACGGCGCGTGTCACGCTCCTGAGTCGGCCACCAAAAGCGCTGGCGAATAGACGCAAGAGTGCCTCGAACACCGGGATGACCAGCTAACTTGGCAGAGTGAGCCCACTGAAGAACAGCCAGACGAGTGGAAACAGGAACGAAAAGGAGGTTACTAGGACAAGCGCGCGGCGACGCAGTGTGCGTGAGTGCTTGCTTAACCTGTCTTTCAATTCCCCAGACTGTTAACCCGACAACACGCCCATAAGGAAGAATCCCTCGGGATCAGTAGAAGCCACAGAAGAACTAAACAGACGGGATAAGGCATCAGGCTTGGTGTTCTTGCTACCCGGACGGTAAGAAATCACAAACTCGAAACGAGCGGAAAACAACGCCCAACGAGCTTGACGGGCATTAAGTCGTTTGGCAGAACGGATGTACTCAAGGTTCTTATGGTCTGTCCAAACGACAAAAGGAACGGTCGCCCCCTCCAACCACTGTCGCCATTCGCCTAGGGCTAAGCGGATGGCGAGCAGTTCACGGTTACCCACATCATAGTTGCGCTCAGATGGCGACAGGCGATGAGAAAAATAAGCGCAAGGATGAACCTTATCGTCAGACTGGAAGCGCTGGGATAGAATGGCTCCCACGCCTACCTCTGAAGCGTCAACCTCGACAATGAATTGTCTAGTGACGTCAGGAGTAACGAGGATAGGAGCGGACGTAAAACGTTCTTTTAGAAGATCAAAAGCTCCCTGGGCGGAACCGGACCACTTAAAACACGTCTTGACAGAAGTAAGAGCTGTGAGAGGGGCAGCAACTTGACCGAAATTACGAATGAAACGCCGATAGAAATTAGCGAAACCTAAAAAGCGCTGCAACTCGACACGTGACCTTGGAACGGGCCAATCACTGACAGCTTGGACCTTAGCGGAATCCATCTGAATGCCTTCAGCGGAAATAACGGAACCGAGAAAAGTAACGGAGGAGACATGAAAAGAGCACTTCTCAGCCTTTACGTAGAGACAATTCTCTAAAAGGCGCTGTAGAACACGTCGAACGTGCTGAACATGAATCTCGAGTGACGGAGAAAAAATCAGGATATCGTCAAGATAGACAAAAACAAAGATGTTCAGCATGTCTCTCAGAACATCATTAACTAATGCCTGAAAAACAGCTGGCGCATTGGCGAGACCGAACGGCAGAACCCGGTACTCAAAATGCCCTAACGGAGTGTTAAACGCCGTTTTCCACTCGTCCCCCTCTCTGATGCGCAAGAGATGGTAAGCGTTACGAAGGTCCAACTTAGTAAAGCACCTGGCTCCCTGCAGAATCTCGAAGGCTGATGACATAAGGGGAAGCGGATAACGATTCTTAACCGTTATGTCATTCAGCCCTCGATAATCCACGCAGGGGCGCAGAGTACCGTCCTTCTTCTTAACAAAAAATAACCCCGCCCCGGCCGGAGAGGAAGAAGGCACTATGGTACCGGCGTCAAGAGACACAGACAAATAATCCTCGAGAGCCTTACGTTCGGGAGCCGACAGAGAGTATAGTCTACCCCGAGGAGGAGTGGTCCCCGGAAGGAGATCAATACTACAATCATACGACCGGTGAGGAGGAAGGGAGTTGGCTCGGGACCGACTGAAGACCGTGCGCAGATCATGATATTCCTCCGGCACTCCTGTCAATATATATATATATATAAATCGCCAGGTTCCTCCTGAGAAGTAGGGACAGAAGAAACGGGAGGGATGGCAGACATTAAACACTTCACATGACAAGAAACGTTCCAGGATAGGATAGAATTACTAGACCAATTAATAGAAGGATTATGACATACTAGCCAGGGATGACCCAAAACAACAGGTGTAAACGGTGAACGGAAAATCAAAAAAGAAATAGTCTCACTGTGGTTACCAGATACTGTGAGGGTTAAAGGTAGTGTCTCAAATCTGATACTGGGAAGATGACTACCATCTAAGGCGAACATGGGCGTAGGCTTCTCTAACTCTCTGAAAGGAATGTCATGTTTCCGAACCCATGCTTCGTCCATGAAACAACCCTCAGCCCCAGAGTCTATCAAGGCACTACATGTAGCACCCGAACCGGTCCAGCGTAGATGGACCGACAAAGTAGTACAGGATTTTGATGGAGAGACTTGAGTAGTTGCGCTCACCTGTAGCCCTCCGCTTACAGATGAGCTCTGGCTTTTACTGGACATGAATTAACAAAATGTCCAGCAACTCCGCAATAGAGGCACAGGCGGTTGGTGATCCTCCGTTCCCTCTCCTTAGTCGAGATGCGAATCCCTCCCAGCTGCATGGGCTCAGTCTCTGAGCCAGAGGAGGGAGATGGTTGCGATGCGGAGCAGGGAAACACCGTTGATGCGAGCTCTCTTCCACGAGCCCGGTGACGAAGATCTACCCGTCGTTCTATGCGGATGGCGAGAGCAATCAAAGAGTCCACATCTGAAGGAACCTCCCGGGAGAGAATCTCATCCTTAACCACTGCGTGGAGTCCCTCCAGAAAACGAGCGAGCAGCGCCGGCTCGTTCCACTCACTAGAGGCAGCAAGAGTGCGAAACTCAATAGAATAATCCGTTATGGACCGTTCACCTTGGCATAAGGAAGCCAGGGCCCTAGAAGCCTCCCTACCAAAAACTGAACGGTCAAAAACCCGAATCATCTCCTCTTTAAAGTTCTGGAACTTGTTAGAGCAATCAGCCCTTGCCTCCCAGATAGCTGTGCCCCATTCTCGAGCCCGGCCAGTAAGGAGTGAAATGACGTAAGCAACCCGAGCTCTCTCTCTAGAGTATGTGTTGGGTTGGAGAGAGAACACAATCTCACACTGCGTGAGAAAGGAGCGGCACTCAGTGGGCTGCCCGGAGTAGCAAGGTGGGTTATTAACCCTAGGTTCTGGAGGCTCGGCAGGCCAGGAAGTAACAGGTGGCACGAGACGTAGACTCTGGAACTGTCCAGAGAGGTCGGAAACCTGAGCGGCCAGGTTCTCCACGGCATGGCGAGCAGCAGACAATTCCTGCTCGTGTCTGCCGAGCATGACTCCTTGGATCTCGACGGCAGTGTAACGAGCGTCTGAAGTCGCTGGGTCCATTCCTTGTTCGGTTCCTTCTGTCATGCAGGTGAAAGAGGACCCAAAAGCGACTTGGCGAAAACAGAGTCTTTAATCCAGTAAAGTAAATACAATCAAAAAAACACAACTTTCACTCGAAAAGACGAGGACAAACTGGAGACTCGATCTTGAACAGCAGGTGAACAGCAGGTTGCCTCGGGAAGGCACTTGAACCAAACAGACTCAGACACCTGCTCACCACGCAGCATCTGAGGAAAACACGACACGACAGGGCGATACACAAACACAGCACGGTGAATTCTTGACAAGGAACCGACAGGGCAGAAACGAATAACAAGGAGAGAAATAGGGACTCTAATCAGGGAAAAGGATCGGGAACAGGTGTGGGAAGACTAAATGATTAATTAGGGGAATAGGAACAGCTGGGAGCAGGAACGGAACGATAGAGAGAAGAGAGAGCGGGAGAGTGAGAGAGGGAGGGGGAGAGAGAGGGATAGAAAGAGGGAAAGAACCTAATAAGACCAGCAGAGGGAAACGAATAGAAGGAAGCACAGGGACAAGACAAGATAATAAATGACAAAACATGACAATGAGGACAAAGGAATTGTCAGTAGAGCTCTGAGACAGGATTGTGTTGAGGCACAGATCTGGGAAAGGGTACCAAAAAAAAATTCTGCAGGGTTGAATGTCCCCAAGAACACAGTGGCCTCCATCATTCTTACATGGAAGAAGTTTGGAACCACCAATACTCTTCCTAGAGCTGGCAGCTGGGCCAAACTGAGCAATCAGGGGGAGAAGGGACTTGGTCAGGGAAGTGAGCAAGAATCCGATGGTCACTCTGACAGAGCTCCAGAGTTCCTCTGTGAAGATGGGATAACCTTCCATAAGGACAACCATCTCTGCAGCAGTCCACCAAAAGGCCTTTATGGTCGAGTGGCCAGACGGAAGCCACTCCTCAGTAAAAGGCACATGACAGCGCGCTTTGTGTTGACCAAAAGGCACCTAAAAGACTCTCAGACCATGACAAACAAGATTCTCTGGTCTGATGAAACCAAGATTAAATTCTTTGGCTTGATTGCTCAGCATCACATCTTGAGGTACCCTGGCACATCCCTACAGTGAAGCATGGTGGTGGCAGCATCATGCTGTGGGGTTGTTTTTCAGAGGCTAGGACTAGCAGACTAGTCAGGACTGAGGCAAAGGTGAACGGAGCAAAGTACAGAGAGATCCTTGACGAAAACCTCAAACTGGGGCGAAGGTTGACCTACCAACAGGACAACGACCCTAATAACATAGCCAAGACAACACAGGAGTGGCTTCGGGACAAGTCTCTGAATGTTCTTGAGTGTCCCAGCCAGAGCCTGGACTTGAACCCGATTGAACTTCTCTGGAGAGACCTGAAAATAACTGTGCAGCAATGTTCCCCATCCAACCTGACAGCTTGAGAGGATCTGCTGAGAAGAATGGGAGAAACTCCCCAATACAGGTGTGCCAGGTTTGTAACGTCATACCCAAGAAGACTTGAGGCTGTCAATGGAGCTGCAATAAAGTGCTGAGTTAAGGATTTGAATAATTCTGTCAATCTGATATCACAGTTATTTATTTTTTTATAAATTAGCAAAAAAGAAAGAAACATGTTTGTGCTTTGTCATTGTAGGGTTTTGTGTGTACATTTCCGCCCCTCATTAATCAATTTTAGAATAAGGCTGTAACCTAACAAAATGTGGCAAAAGTCCAGGGGTCCGAATACTTTCCGATGACACTGTATCCCCAACCACAACTGAACGACGTTTGTACTCCAAAATGAGTGAAAATAAAATGATGCTGACACTGTCTAAAAAATAATTTTATCCTCCAGAAATGAGCCGAACAACATACTGGTCCATATTATCAGGCTGGTGTGTTATTTAGCAATAAGCATTATCAGCTGTGCCTAACTGATGCAGCATACTGGCTATAAACAAATAGGCCAAATCATGGGGTTGCCCATGATTTGTGCTAACCATTCGGTTGATCAGTGCTTCCCAAACTTTTTCATTCATAACCCCCTTTCAGCATGGGGGAACATAATTGGCTCTGGAAGTATTCTAAGGGTGACTATTAGGTTGCATAAACATGATTCGTGCTATCCCCCCACAATTCTGGCCTTCCAATTTGTTTTCTGAACATAAATAAGGAGGATAGGCTGCTGGTGAGAGTCTGGGAGACAGGCAGGGCAGGCTGCCCTAGGAGAAACAGCCTTGCTTGAGTCTACATACTAAATGAGTTTCAGAGAAGCAACCCTCTAGCTGCTGGTTAGACATTAGCTCTGGGATTCAGGTCGCGACACCACTGTAACATGCTGGTATTGAACCCTAGTTATCAACCACACATACTGTACCCCTACACCAAATGCTACCTTCTGTTGTGTAATATGTGTAATTGTGTAGGTGTATTTCTACAGCATGTATGCATATGTGCGTCCGTTTGGAAGCAGGGGACACTCACTTGCTTTCTCCTTGATGACTTCCCAGTCCTTGAAGCTATCTAGGTGTTCAGTGAGTCTGGAGCAGAGTTTCACCTGGCCAACGTAATCCAGGAGTACGTCTATGATGGGTCCTGCCCAGCGGCTCATTGCCCGAGTAGAGATTATCTCACAAAACTAATGATGGAAACACAAAAAGCAATTGTCCCCACTTAACAAGAAGTGTAAGAAGTGTCCCAAATACCTATGTGCTAACATAACATCATGACAGTTACATTGGTGATTACAGTGTTGTTAAACATTGTTACATAGTAAATCCAAAAAACATTCCTTACCAAAGGACACTTTAACAGGAAAATAAAGAAAAAGGAGCTCTCGGTTCCTGTATAGAAAGTAAGATGGCGCAAACAGACATGGTAGCTCTGCTTCTAGCTCCTAAGCAATTTTGCAGTTTTTTTGTGTGTGTGTTATTTCTTACTTTATTAACCCAGAAAGTTCTTTGTATTATTACATACAGCCCGCAACAACTTTTGGATATAAGAGCGACGGTAACTCACCAGCATTACAACCAGTAATAAGATTTTCCCTAATTGGAGCCTTTGTTCGCACCCCCAAAGCAATTAAACTTATCTCAGAGGCTGCTCGAAGTCACTGCTGTTGGAGAAGAGGTATTTGGAATGGACTTCTAGTCCGACTCAGGAGGCTGGCACACCCTCCATTGCTTCCGAGTAAATCACTCGCTAATGTTCAGTCTCTGGACAATAAAGTAGATGAGCTCAGAGCGAGGATCTTCTTCCAGAGAGACATCAGGGACTGTAACAAACTCTGTTTCATGGAATCATGGCTCTCTGGGGATATACTGTCTCCATCCAGTCGGTCAGCTGGGTACTCAGTTCATCGTGCAGATGGGAAGAAATAACTCAGGGAAGAAGAAATACGGAGGTCTATGCTTCATGATTACCTACTCATGGTGTGATTGTGATAACATACAGAAACTCAAGTCCCTTTGTTCACCCAATCTACAATACTTCAATCAAATGACGGCCGTATTACATCCCAAGAGAATTCTCAAGGTGGGATGCTACCGTCCCACTGGTAGCAGACAGGTTAAATGACGATCGCCCCGTAGCACTCACTTGTCATCATGAAGTGCTTTGAGAGGCTAGTTAAGGATCATGTCCCCTCTAACTTACACCACGAGCATGTGGCCAGTCTTTAGGCATTGTTTCAGGCTTTTACTCTGAAATTTTAGGGAGATACAGCACGTTCAATGAGTGGACAATGGAAATTTCCAGACATGAGCCAAGCTCGTGATCGGGAGCGCGCCACTTGTTTCTCCTTTTCTATTGACGAAGCTTTTGTTCGGTTGAAATATTATCGATAATTTGTGACAAAAACAACCTGAGGATTGATTTTAAACATCGTTTGACATTTTTCTACAAACTTTTAATGTACTTTTTAAAAACTTTTCATCTAGATGTTGTGAGTGCACATTGTGCCTTTGGATTACTGATCTAAACGCACCAACAAAACTGAGGTTTTTGGACATAAAGAGGAACATTATCGAACAAAACAAACATTTATTGTTAAAGGTAAGTGATTAATTTTAACACTATTTCTGACTTTTTGACACCTCTCCTTGGTTGGAAAATGGCTGTATGGTTCTCTGTGGCTAGGCGCTGACCTAACATAATCACATGGTGTGCTTTTGCCGTAAAGCCTTTTTGAAATCTGACACAGCGGATGCATTAAGGAGAAGTTTCTTTAATCCTATGCATAACACTTGTATCTTAGATCAATGTTTATGATGAGTTTTTTGTAATTTGATGTGGCTCTCTGAAATATCACCGGATGTTTGTTTGAGACAATGATTACTGTACATAACGCACCAATTTCAACTGAGGTTTTTGGACATAAAGATTAACTTTATCGAACAAAACACACATTTATTGTGTAACATGAAGTCCTGTGAGTGCTATCTGATGAAGATCAAAGGTTAGTGATTAATTTAATCGCTATTTCTGACTTTTGTGAGCCCTCTCCTTTTCTGGAAAATGGCTGTTTGGTTTTCTGTGACTAGACACTGACCTAACATATTCAGATGGGGTGCTTTCGCCTGTAAAGCCTTTTTGAAATCAGACACTGTGGTTGGATTTACAAGAAGTTTATGGTGTAGAAGTAAATTGTCATGTTTGTCATTTATTATCATGTCTTGTCCCTGTGCTCCCCATTCTGTTCGTTTCCCTCTGCTGGTCTTATTGGGTTCTTTCCCTCTTTCTATCCCTCTCTCTCCCCCTCCCCCTCTCACTCTCTCGCTCTCTCTTCTCTCTATCGTTCCGTTCCTGCTCCCAGCTGTTCCTATTCCCCTAATCATCATTTAGTCTTCCCACACCTGTTCCCGATCCTTTCCCCTGATTAGAGTCCCTATTTATTCCTTTGTGTTCCGTTCCTGTCCCGTCGGTTCCTTGTTTAGTATTCACCATGCTGTGATTGCGTTTCGCCCTGTCCTGTCGTGTTTTTTGCCTTCATCAGATGCTGCGTGTGAGCAGGTGTCTCTGTCTACTACGGCCTGCGTCTACCCGAAGCGACCTGCAGTCTGTGGCCGCTTCTCCAGTTATTCCCCTCTACAGACTAGAGGATTTCTGTTATTCCCTGTTTGGACTTAAATAAACTCTGTTTCTGTTAAGTCGCTTTTGGGTCCTCTTTCACCTGCATGACAGAAGGAACCGACCAAGGAATGGACCCAGCGACTTCAGACGCTCGTTACACTGCCGTCGAGATCCAAGGAGCCATGCTCGGCAGACACGAGCAGGAATTGTCTGCTGCTCGCCATGCCGTGGAGAACCTGGCCGCTCAGGTTTCCGACCTCTCTGGACAGTTCCAGAGTCTACGTCTCGTGCCACCTGTTACTTCCTGGCCTGCCGAGCCTCCAGAACCTAGGGTTAATAACCCACCTTGCTACTCCGGGCAGCCCACTGAGTGCCGCTCCTTTCTCACGCAGTGTGAGATTGTGTTCTCTCTCCAACCCAACACATACTCTAGAGAGAGAGCTCGGGTTGCTTACGTCATTTCACTCCTTACTGGCCGGGCTCGAGAATGGGGCACAGCTATCTGGGAGGCAAGGGCTGATTGCTCTAACAAGTTCCAGAACTTTAAAGAGGAGATGATTCGGGTTTTTTGACCGTTCAGTTTTTGGTAGGGAGGCTTCTAGGGCCCTGGCTTCCTTATGCCAAGGTGAACGGTCCATAACGGATTATTCTATTGAGTTTCGCACTCTTGCTGCCTCTAGTGAGTGGAACGAGCCGGCGCTGCTCGCTCGTTTTCTGGAGGGACTCCACGCAGTGGTTAAGGATGAGATTCTCTCCCGGGAGGTTCCTTCAGATGTGGACTCTTTGATTGCTCTCGCCATCCGCATAGAACGACGGGTAGATCTTCGTCACCGGGCTCGTGGAAGAGAGCTCGCATCAACGGTGTTTCCCTGCTCCGCATCGCAACCATCTCCCTCCTCTGGCTTTGAGACTGAGCCCATGCAGCTGGGAGGGATTCGCATCTCGAATAAGGAGAGGGAACGGAGGATCACCAACCGCCTGTGCCTCTATTGCGGAGTTGCTGGACATTTTGTTAATTCATGTCCAGTAAAGCCAGAGCTCATCTGTAAGCGGAGGGCTACAGGTGAGCGCAACTACTCAAGTCTCTCCATCAAAGTCCTGTACTACTTTGTCGGTCCACCTACGCTGGACCGGTTCGGGTGCTACATGTAGTGCCTTGATAGACTCTGGGGCTGAGGGTTGTTTCATGGACGAAGCATGGGTTCGGAAACATGACATTCCTTTCAGAGAGTTAGAGAAGCCTACGCCCATGTTCGCCTTAGATGGTAGTCATCTTCCCAGTATCAGATTTGAGACACTACCTTTAACCCTCACAGTATCTGGTAACCACAGTGAGACTATTTCTTTTTTGATTTTCCGTTCACCGTTTACACCTGTTGTTTTGGGTCATCCCTGGCTAGTATGTCATAATCCTTCTATTAATTGGTCTAGTAATTCTATCCTATCCTGGAACGTTTCTTGTCATGTGAAGTGTTTAATGTCTGCCATCCCTCCCGTTTCTTCTGTCCCTACTTCTCAGGAGGAACCTGGCGATTTGACAGGAGTGCCGGAGGAATATCATGATCTGCGCACGGTCTTCAGTCGGTCCCGAGCCAACTCCCTTCCTCCTCACCGGTCGTATGATTGTAGTATTGATCTCCTTCCGGGGACCACTCCTCCTCGAGGTAGACTATACTCTCTGTCGGCTCCCGAACGTAAGGCTCTCGAGGATTATTTGTCTGTGTCTCTTGACGCCGGTACCATAGTGCCTTCTTCTTCTCCGGCCGGGGCGGGGTTCTTTTTGTTAAGAAGAAGGACGGTACTCTGCGCCCCTGCGTGGATTATCGAGGGCTGAATGACATAACGGTTAAGAATCGTTATCCGCTTCCCCTTATGTCATCAGCCTTCGAGATTCTGCAGGGAGCCAGGTGCTTTACTAAGTTGGACCTTCGTAACGCTTACCATCTCGTGCGCATCAGAGAGGGGGACGAGTGGAAAACGGCGTTTAACACTCCGTTAGGGCATTTTGAGTACCGGGTTCTGCCGTTCGGTCTCGCCAATGCGCCAGCTGTTTTTCAGGCATTAGTTAATGATGTTCTGAGAGACATGCTGAACATTTTTGTTTTTGTCTATCTTGACGATATCCTGATTTTTTCTCCGTCACTCGAGATTCATGTTCAGCACGTTCGACGTGTTCTACAGCGCCTTTTAGAGAATTGTCTCTACGTAAAGGCTGAGAAGTGCTCTTTTCATGTCTCCTCCGTTACTTTTCTCGGTTCCGTTATTTCCGCTGAAGGCATTCAGATGGATTCCGCTAAGGTCCAAGCTGTCAGTGATTGGCCCGTTCCAAGGTCACGTGTCGAGTTGCAGCGCTTTTTAGGTTTCGCTAATTTCTATCGGCGTTTCATTCGTAATTTCGGTCAAGTTGCTGCCCCTCTCACAGCTCTTACTTCTGTCAAGACGTGTTTTAAGTGGTCCGGTTCCGCCCAGGGAGCTTTTGATCTTCTAAAAGAACGTTTTACGTCCGCTCCTATCCTCGTTACTCCTGACGTCACTAGACAATTCATTGTCGAGGTTGACGCTTCAGAGGTAGGCGTGGGAGCCATTCTATCCCAGCGCTTCCAGTCTGACGATAAGGTTCATCCTTGCGCTTATTTTTCTCATCGCCTGTCGCCATCTGAGCGCAACTATGATGTGGGTAACCGTGAACTGCTCGCCATCCGCTTAGCCCTAGGCGAATGGCGACAGTGGTTGGAGGGGGCGACCGTTCCTTTTGTCGTTTGGACAGACCATAAGAACCTTGAGTACATCCGTTCTGCCAAACGACTTAATGCCCGTCAAGCTCGTTGGGCGTTGTTTTTCGCTCGTTTCGAGTTTGTGATTTCTTACCGTCCGGGTAGCAAGAACACCAAGCCTGATGCCTTATCCCGTCTGTTTAGTTCTTCTGTGGCTTCTACTGATCCCGAGGGGATTCTTCCTTATGGGCGTGTTGTCGGGTTAACAGTCTGGGGAATTGAAAGACAGGTTAAGCAAGCACTCACGCACACTGCGTCGCCGCGCGCTTGTCCTAGTAACCTCCTTTTCGTTCCTGTTTCCACTCGTCTGGCTGTTCTTCAGTGGGCTCACTCTGCCAAGTTAGCTGGTCATCCCGGTGTTCGAGGCACTCTTGCGTCTATTCGCCAGCGCTTTTGGTGGCCGACTCAGGAGCGTGACACGCGCCGTTTCGTGGCTGCTTGTTCGGACTGCGCGCAGACTAAGTCGGGTAACTCTCCTCCTGCCGGTCGTCTCAGACCGCTCCCCATTCCTTCTCGACCATGGTCTCACATTGCCTTAGACTTCATTACCGGTCTGCCTTTGTCTGCGGGGAAGACTGTGATTCTGACGGTTGTCGATAGGTTCTCTAAGGCGGCACATTTCATTCCCCTCGCTAAACTTCCTTCCGCTAAGGAGACGGCACAAATCATTATTGAGAATGTATTCAGAATTCATGGCCTCCCGTTAGACGCCGTTTCAGACAGAGGCCCGCAATTCACGTCACAGTTTTGGAGGGAGTTCTGTCGTTTGATTGGTGCGTCCGTCAGTCTCTCTTCCGGGTTTCATCCCCAGTCTAACGGTCAAGCAGAGAGGGCCAATCAGACGATTGGTCGCATACTACGCAGCCTTTCTTTCAGAAACCCTGCGTCTTGGGCAGAACAGCTCCCCTGGGCAGAATACGCTCACAATTCGCTTCCTTCGTCTGCTACCGGGTTATCTCCGTTTCAGAGTAGTCTGGGTTACCAGCCTCCTCTGTTCTCATCCCAGCTTGCCGAGTCCAGCGTTCCCTCCGCTCAAGCGTTTGTCCAACGTTGTGAGCGCACCTGGAGGAGGGTGAGGTCTGCACTTTGCCGTTACAGGGCACAGACTGTGAGAGCCGCCAATAAACGCAGGATTAAGAGTCCAAGGTATTGTTGCGGCCAGAGAGTGTGGCTTTCCACTCGCAACCTTCCTCTTACGACAGCTTCTCGTAAGTTGACTCCGCGGTTCATTGGTCCGTTCCGTGTCTCCCAGGTCGTCAATCCTGTCGCTGTGCGACTGCTTCTTCCGCGACATCTTCGTCGCGTCCATCCTGTCTTCCATGTCTCCTGTGTCAAGCCCTTTCTTCGCACTCCCGTTCGTCTTCCCTCCCCCCCTCCCGTCCTTGTCGAGAGCGCACCTATTTACAAGGTACATAAGATCATGGACATGCGTTCTCGGGGACGGGGTCACCAATACTTAGTGGATTGGGAGGGTTACGGTCCTGAGGAGAGGAGTTGGGTTCCGTCTCGGGACGTGCTGGACCGTTCACTCATCGATGATTTCCTCCGTTGCCGCCAGGATTCCTCCTCGAGTGCGCCAGGAGGCGCTCGGTGAGTGGGGGGTACTGTCATGTTTGTCATTTATTATCATGTCTTGTCCCTGTGCTCCCCATTCTGTTCGTTTCCCTCTGCTGGTCTTATTGGGTTCTTTCCCTCTTTCTATCCCTCTCTCTCCCCCTCCCCCTCTCACTCTCTCGCTCTCTCTTCTCTCTATCGTTCCGTTCCTGCTCCCAGCTGTTCCTATTCCCCTAATCATCATTTAGTCTTCCCACACCTGTTCCCGATCCTTTCCCCTGATTAGAGTCCCTATTTATTCCTTTGTGTTCCGTTCCTGTCCCGTCGGTTCCTTGTTTAGTATTCACCATGCTGTGATTGCGTTTCGCCCTGTCCTGTCGTGTTTTTTGCCTTCATCAGATGCTGCGTGTGAGCAGGTGTCTCTGTCTACTACGGCCTGCGTCTACCCGAAGCGACCTGCAGTCTGTGGCCGCTTCTCCAGTTATTCCCCTCTACAGACTAGAGGATTTCTGTTATTCCCTGTTTGGACTTAAATAAACTCTGTTTCTGTTAAGTCGCTTTTGGGTCCTCTTTCACCTGCATGACATAAATGGTGTATAATACTTGTATATTTGAGGACTTTTAATTATAGGATTGCTGTTGTTTTGAATTTGGCGTCCTGCAATTTCACTTGCTGTTTTTCAAGGTGGGATGCTACCGTCCCACTGGTAGCAGACAGGTTAAGTGACGATCGCCCCGTAGCACTCACCTGTCATCATGAGGTGCTTTGAGAGGCTAGTTAATTAAGGATCATGTCCCCTCTACCTTACACCAAGGCTTGATTACCAACAATGACGAGACAGCCTACACGGAGGAAGTGAGGGCCCTGGCAGAGTGGGGCCAGAAAAATAACCACACTCTCAACGTCAAAACTAAGGAGCTGATCGGGCACTTCAGGAAACAGCACGTGGAGCACGCCCCTATCCACATCGACGAAACAGCAGTGGAGAACGTGGAAAGCTTCAAGTTTCTCGGCGTACACATCAATGATAATCTGAAATGGTCCACCCACACAGAGAGTGTGGTGAAGAAGGCACAACAGCGCCTCTTCAAACTCAGGAGGCTGAAGAAATTCGGCTTGGCCCATAAGACCCTCAGAAACGTTTACAGATGGATAATTGAGAGCATCCCGTTGGGCTGTATCATCGCCTGAAACGGCAACTGCACCGCCCGCAACCGCAGGGCTCTCCAGAGGGTGGTTTGTATTTTTGGGGGGTTTGTACAATATGCAACACACTTTGAAGATGCAAAATGTATTTATTTATTGTGAAACAAGAAATAAGACACACAACAAAACTGGGTCTGGGCTTTGAATTTAAATGCTTTGAATTTAAATGTTTCCCCTTTAAATGTATCCCCTTTCCGGGCCCAGCAACGAGGGTCCCCAGTCTGGGGCCCACCACGAGGGTCCCCAGTCTGGGGCCCGCAACGAAGGTCCCCAGTCCGGGGCCCGCAGAGAGGGTCCCCAGTCCGGGGTTGTCGACGAGGCGCCACCAAAGTTGGGTGAGCCAGAGGTGGAGCGGGATCTACGTCCCGCACCAGAGCCGCCACCGCGGATAGATGCCCACCAGACCCTCCCTTATAGGTTCAGGTTTTTATGGCCGGAGTCCGCTGGGAGGGGGCGGGGGGGGGGTACTGTCGCGCCCTGACCTTACAGATCCGTTTTTCTATGTTTCTTTATTTCTATGTTTTGGCCGGGTATGGTTCTCAATCAGGGACAGCTGTCTATCGTTGTCTCTGATTGGGAATCATACTTCGGTAGCCCTTTTTCCCTCCTTTCAGTGTGGGTAGTTATCTTTGTTAGTGGCACTATAGCCCTGTGAGATTCACGGTTGTTTTTTTCATTTCTTATTTTGTTGGCGACATTTTAAATAAAAAAATTAATGTACACTCTCCACGCTGCACTTTGGTCTACTTCTTTCGACAACCGCGACAGTACCAGGACATTTTTGCCAAAAACCTGGTTTCATCTGCCAGGAGGCTGAAATTTGAAGCCAAAAGTGGACATTCCAGCAGTACAATAACCCCAAGCACACATACAAATCCACAAATAAATGTTTTTTGCAAATAAACATTTTGCAATGGCCATCTCAGTCTCTTGAGTGGAACCCCTATGGTTTGGATGGAAGAGGACAATCCATAAGCGCAGATGAAGGATATCAGGGATCTGAAAAGTTTCTGTATGGAGGAATGGTCCACGACCCCTCTCTATGTGTTCTCCAATCTCATAAAACATTTGAGAAAAAGGCTCAGTGTTTGCAAGGGGAGGGTGCTGGAGTCTTGAAAACAGGGGATCCAATCATTTTGACCGCTATCCTTTTGAGGTTTTTTAAATTGCTTGTTATACAAAATGCATTTCTCTGAGCAATTGCATTAGTATACAATTAATATATTTTTTAGCATACAAGAGAGCTCAGTATGTATTTATTTTATACAGTCTTCTATTCTCATCTTTATCAAGGGATCCCTAAAGAAATGTATCCTACTGTATGTGAAAATATTACACAAGCACACACTAAACATTTCACTCCTATTCTATTTACCTGAACAGGTTCCCCGGTATTTCTGCGCATATCGGTATTGTAGCGCAAATCATCTCTCTCAGAGGTCTCCTGAAGGGGTGGGTGTGGACCACTGCTGTAAGTGCAACTAAAACAGGAGAGGGCATCGCATCCGTTGTCCATCAGATACTTCAGCATGGACAGATACTTCATACTGAACATGACGGTGGCTGGGAATGAGGTGGGGTGAGTGGGGATGTAGGCATTGACGTTGGCCATGTGCTCCACCAGCAAAGTTACCAATTCAATACTACCTTGCCTCATGGCCACAAGTAGCGGGTTGAATGTGTCCAGGTTTGGGTTGGCACCGGCTTCTAGAAGCATGGTGGTCGTGTCCACATTGCCGTTGGTGACGGCGAAGTAGAGCGCTGTTCTACGATGGTCCTCATACATCCTGGAGCGTTCCTCCGACAGCACGGCATTGACATCGTAGCCGGCCTTGATCAGGACCTCCAGGACTTCATCCCAATTGTACTCGGCGGCCAGGTGGAGGGGACTGATGCCACTGCGTTTCACTCTGGACTTGCTGGTGGCTTTGATCAGCAACGACACGATACTGAAATAGAAAATCACACAGGGGGAATTAGGGGGTGCCCAGATTTGAGGATTAAGGGCTAGGGTTGCAATTTCCCCCTAAAACTTTCCCAAAGTTCCCACGTCTTTCAGAAATCGGAATATTATAGACATGATAGACCAATCCAAACTCATCTCTGCATGTCCAGCACACTCATTATCTCAGTCAATCATGGCTAGCGGAAAGGTTACTTCCTTTTTCTGTGGCTAAACCAACTGGGCTTGTAATTGAACAATTGTATTCGTATTTACAGATGGCATAAAAGTTTGATTTCAAGGTACACGACAGTTCACATGTTCGAGAAGGCATTTCTGCCAAAAAACACATTTTGATAAAACAATATTTTTAGTACGTTCAAACAGCTCTCCTGTGAAGTCACAACATACGCCTAGTTTCCTGAATTGGGTCACATATACGGATCTGTGCCATTTATTTTGAACTGCACTCCCACGTTTACAGCATGAGTGGAGGTGAGTAGATGCACTTGTTTTGAGATCAAAGCGAGAGCTGCATGTAGCCATGTGTGCACATTTTATTCATATTTTGCTAGTTAGTGAGTTATTACCCCAGTTATAGATCATTTGTAGTCAGCAATATGGGAGTAATTGCTTCCTATAAGAGTACAAAACGTGTGCATTTCTAGACATGTTTGAAAAGCGAGTCAGGTAAGTAACTTTTTTTGTCTTATAGGGGCAGTGTTGTATTTGGAGACAGGCTTGAATAAGCTAAGTAACCAATAGGCAGGGGGTAGATTCTCTGTAATAATGGTTTAAAGCATTTTATTTTGTAAAATTATATATTCCACCAAGCAACAACATTTTCAGTCACCTCCTTCTCTGAAGAAAAGTGGTGCCTCTATACGTGCATTGCTTGCTGTTTGGGGTTTTAGGCTGGGTTTCTGTACAGCACTTTGAGATATTAGCTGATGTAAGAAGGGCTATATAAATCAATTTAATTTGATTTGATTTGAATATTCCAAGATGGAGAATTCCCTCCCTGGATATTATCCTCCTGATTGCGGGAATCATCCAACCCGGAATATGGGTTCAAAGTCTCCACAAGTAAAGCCCACCACAAAGGCCGGACACAAGGGGTTCATATTCTAGGTGGAACAAAAACATTTTTTCACAGTTTGGTTTTAGTGTGTCTAGAATATTTGTCACAGGTCCGACCAAATGTTTATGCATGACTATCATTTCGTATCATGTGCTCTACGAACTGAATGATTACAGCAGCCTTTTCATTGGCTGGGAGTCCCTTTAACTTTTCTTTTGAGGTGCGGAGAAAATAGGAGGTAGGGTAGAGTACCCTTGATCCTAGTTAATGTGTCAACAACGACCTGCAAATTATGAGAAGGCAGCAGTTCACACACCAAGTGGACCACTGGGAAGACAGGCAGCACTTACAGTGGCAAGAAAAAGTATGTGAACCCTTTGGAAATACCTGGATTTCTGCATAAATTGGTCATTACATTTGATCTGAACTTCATCTTGGTCACAACAAACACAGTCTGCTTAAACTAATATCACACAAACAATTATACGTTTTCAGGTCTTTACTGAACACACTGTGTAAACATTCACAGTGCAGGTTGGGAAAAGTATGTGAACACTTGGATTTAATAACGGTTGATCCTCCTTTGGCAGCAATAACCTCAAACAACGTTTTCTGTAGTTGTGGATCAGACATGCAATGGTAAAGAGGAATTTTGGACCATTCTTCTTTTCAAAACTGTTTCAGTAAAGCTATATTCTTTGGGATGTCTGGCGTGAACTGTTCTCGAGGTCATGTCACAGCATCTCAATCGCATTGTGGTTAGGACTCTTACTGGGCCACTCCAGAAGGTGTAATTTCTTCTGTTGACGCCCTTCTGTTGTTGATTTATAGACAGCTTCTCAGGCTCCATCTTGGGTCATTGTCCTGTTGCATCACCCAACTTCCATTGAGCTTCAATTGGTGGATAGATAGTCTATCTCCTGCAAAATGTCTTGATAAACTTGGGAATTCATTTTTCCGTCGAAGACAGCAAGCTGTCCAGGCCCTGAGGCAGCCCCAAATCATGATGCTCCCTCCACCATGATTTACATTTAGGATGAGGTTTTGATGTTGGTGTGCTGTGCCTTTTTTTCTCCACACATAGTGTTGTATGTTCCTTCCAAACAACTCAACTGCAGTTTCATCTGTCCACAGAATATTTTGCCAGTAGGGCTGAGAAACATCCAGGTGCACTTTTGCAAACTTCAGATGGGCAGCAAGTTTTTTTTGGACAGTGGTGGCTTCTTCCGTGGTGTCCTCCCATGAACACTATTCTTGTTTAATGTTTGACGTATCATAGACTCGTCAAAAGAGATGTTAGCATTTTCCAGAGATTTCTGTAAGTCTTTAGCTGATGCTCTAGGATTTTTCTTAACCTCACTGAGCATTATGCGCTGTGTTCTTGCAGTCATCTTTGCAGGATGGCCACTCCTAGGGAGAGTAGCAACAGTGCTGAACTTTCTCCATTTATAGACAATTTGTCTTACTGTGGACTGATGAACATCAAGGCTTTTAGTGATACTTCTGTAACCCTTTCCAGCTTTATGCAAGTTAACAATTCTTAATCGTAGTTCTTCTGAGATGTATTTTGTTCGAGGCATGGTTCACATCAGGCAATGCTTCTTGTGAATAGCAAACTCAAATTTTGTGAGCGTTTTTTTATAGGGAAAGTTAGCTCTAACCAACATTTCCAATCTCGTCTCATTGATTGGACTCCAGGTTTGCTGACTCCTGACTCCAATTAGCTTTTGAAGAAGTCATTAGCCTAGGGGTTGACATGCTTTTTCCAACCTACACTGAATGTTCAAATGATGTATTCAATATAGACAAGAAAAATACAATCATTTGTGTTATTAGTTTAAGCTTTTAGCGCACGGTCTAGTTTTCTGAGTTTCCGCCTGTCTGACGTGCCCAAAGTAAACTGCCTGTTACTCAGGCCCAGAAGCTAGGATATGCATATAATTGCTATAATTGGATAGACAACACTCTGAAGTTTCTAAACCTAAGAGGTTAAAATTATGTCTGTGAGTATAACAGAACTGATATGGCAGGCAAAAACCAGAGGGAAATCCTTTTTTTTAGCTCCCAGCTATTTCAAATGTGAAGCTATTGAAAACTATGACTTACACCTCTCAGATTGCAGTTCCTATAGCTTCCATTAGATGACAACAGTCTTTATTCATGGTTTCAGGCTTGTCTTTAGAAAAACCAACGAGGAATAGTAGTTTATCCAAGGGGAGCACGAAGGCAAAAGTAGTCTCTTTGCGCTCGTGAACGAGGGCGCGCGCTTCGTTATTTTCCTTTCCCATTGAACATACTAGTCTTGGTATCAAATATGATCATTTATTTCAATATTAGACTACCTGAGGATTAATTAGAAACGTTGTTTGACTTGTTTGGATGAACTTCACCAGTAACTTTTGGGACTTCTTTGTCTTCATGTTGAACTGGTGGATTACTGAACTCAATGATGCCTACTAAACTTTTTGGGATATAAGGACTTTATCGAACAAAACGGCCATTCATTGTGTAGCTGGGACCGTTGGATTGCAAGCAGAGGAAGATCTTCAAAGGTAAGTGATTTATTTGATATCTATTTATGATTTTATGACACCTGTGCTGGTTTGAAAACATATGTTGTTGTGGGGCGCTGTCCTCAGATAATCAAATGCTATGCGTTCGCCGTAAAGCCTATTGGAAATTGGACAACGCGGTTCGATTACCAAGATTCTAAGCTAAAGAATCATGTATGACACTTGTATTTTCATTCATGTTTAATATTACGATTTTGTATTTTGAATTTGGCGCGCTCAGATTTCACCGGATGTATTTGAATTTGATCCCGCTAGCGGGATCTGTGCTTGAAGAGATTTGAACACCCCTGGAGAGTCTTCTAGCTATAGAATGAAGCACACAGATACTTAGGCATAATAAAACAATTAAGCTTTTGCTGATCATGAGTATCAACTGTCAATTTACAGATATGATTACAAATACAAGTATAGCCATGTCGTTACACCTCTAATACTAATAACAACACAGTAGATGAATCTGATACATAAGCTAAAGAGGATGACCAACAGTGCTTTCTTTAGCGAGTACTAGTGTTAAGGGTGCTGTGCAGGGATATTTGTAATCTAACCATGTTTCAAGGCAATTTAAGCTAATTTCACCTACCCATCATTTCCTTGTTGGGCAGCGATATGGAGTGGCAGAAGTCCTTTCTTTCCCACTTTGTTTGCGACAGCTTTCTGAGAAAGAAGAATCTCCACAATGTCCTCATGGCCGTTCTTAGCCGCCTCATACAGAGCTGTGGACCCATCACTTGCCTCGCTATTGACATCAGCACCTAGAACATATTCAGAACAATGTACAGTTAGAAAGGTTTTTTGTTATATCCATGGTTATAGCCTCAATTCGGTATAATGCCATTTGGCCTACATAATTCATCCTTTTTTCCCAGGGGAAGTCATACCCATACCGTGTTTAATAAGAAATCGAAGTGTTTCCACATGTCCATTCTGGGCTGCAGTAGAAAGTGGTGTGATACTGGACATGGTTGGGTTGGTTGGGTTGACCTTAGCCCCGTTCCGGACTAACATCTCACAGATCTCAACGTTGTTGCGGCTCACAGCCTCTAGGAGAGCTGTCCAGCCCTGGGTAGAGTATTTGTTCACCATAGCACCGTGATTCAGAAGCATGGCCACAATCTCGGCATTGTCCATTTCGCAACCTGAGGAAAATGTCAAAGATTGACAGACAGCAGTTATATGGAAGAATTTTCTGGGGTACTCAAGACAGCTTGAGAGGATACTGGGAGAGGCCATCTGTAATGGCAGATTTTGGGTGTAGCTGTATTTCTATATCAAGCCATCCCTGTCTCCCAATAACCTCTCCTTTCTTCTGAAGTGTGCCCTTGTTCACAAGTGCTCCCCCTTCATGTATTCAACATGTTTTTCAGCTAAAAGAAAATCCCAGTCTTCTGATCTTGCTATCCAACAAGTTATTTTACTATCAGTAGCCTATGACTTACTATGCTTAAAGTAAAAGGATAATAACAAAGTGGTTGGCAGATATTGTAGGTCTTAGAAGGTCTTAAAGGCAAATGTTTTACCTTTGTAGAGGGGGCTCTCTCTCTCCTTGTTGGCAAGGTCTGGGTCAGCCCCCATCTCCAGAAGTGCCTCTACACAGGCCACCTTTTCGCTTTCCACTGCCAAGATGAGAGCGGTCCGGCCTTTCAGGTCGCACGTGTTAATCACACCAGGTTGAGCTTGAAAAGTGGAAAGAAGAACATTAGGATATACTTTATTTTACACTGTATTTTACAGTCTGCTATTTAGCTGGCATTTACTTGGTAAAATGGTAAAATACTTGGTAATTACTTGGTAAAATGGGTGCACCATTTGGTAAGGACTGCTTTTGTATTCTTTAACATGAGACTAGAAAATGTCAATTGTTACCACTACACACTTTCCCAGTAAATAACAGGTAAGTACCAGCTTAAATGGGACTATAAAATATAAAGATACCAGCCTTACAAAAAAGGACAACAACCAATGATGCAAAGAATGACTTTACTAAATGTACAAGGAACCACTCACTATACATGTACAGTACATCTATGGGGTTTTAAATTGCATTTACCCCCAAGAAGAACTCTGACACACTGGTCTTGGCCATAATATGCAGCCTCGTGCAGCGGGATCCATCCATACTTGTCAGGCCGCAGTATGTTATTAGCCATAGCTCGTACCGTAGTCACATCACCATTCAGGATGGCTTTCACAATAGGGTCCTGTTCCCTAATAGGCAAACATACCCATCATCATCCACTTGCCTTTTTCCCTAGCCCACATAAACTATAGAAGAGCTAACATATGCTACTGTACCTGTAGACTTCCAGTCCTTGCTCTAATACTAGTTAACAATGGCTCGCAAAACTACCTCTAGCATCCTTCATAATGCACATAGAGACATAAAATGATATCCACAAGTTCATCTGACTCTGGCTAAGTAGAGAAACGGCTTAATTGCCAGAATCTCGCAGTCCTTTAAAGGGACAATCCAGAACATTCTCAAATTCAATTAGTGAATATTTTATTGATTTGCTATCTTTGAGTTATGGAAAGTGGATTAAAATTAAATACACACATCCTTAGTTATGGTTTATGGTGTTGGAAAGACATTGGTTACTTAAGTTGGGAATTTCACCACTTTTCTACCTCATTTATTATTTCCAACACCAAACCATTGTCTATATATGTGAAAATGGCACTGTGATTAAAAATCTACGATAAAAAAAGTCCAATTTGATGATGTCATCAAAAGTAAAAACATTCTTAAATATAGTGATTTTCAAAGACTATGAGAATCGCGGTCACGTGGTGAGCAGGAAAATGTCCTCCCCTGGCTAGAAACGTTGCAGGTTTTGAAAACCGCTGTTGTGCATTGTTGTTCTTCTTTTCGTTGTTCTGTATTGTAAAAGAAATGCATCGTTTTCACATACAGTATGTACATTTACATTTACATTTAAGTCATTTAGCAGACGCTCTTATCCAGAGCGACTTACAAATTGGTACACGTTGGTATGTTGCTGGAGATAATGCATATGAGGATGAAAAGTGGTGGAAATCCCAGCAGGTATCCCAACAGGTTTCTATTCTTTAACGTGGAAAAATGATGTACAAAGTACAACAAATATCATCACATAATATAGAAACATTATTACATATACTGAAGTGTTCATGTCTTGGTGTGAAGGCAATATATGTTGCTAAATACCATCTGTGAAAGGACACACTTACTTTTCTGTGTCTGGCACGTACTGAATGGAGCCATCGCCTCTGTGATATGCCAGCATGCGCTTTCCATTGCCAGTTACAAAATGAGTCACCACAATGTCTCCACATTTCCTTCTTTCTTCACATGTCCTTCTCCTGCTACAGGAACGGTGAGATATAATTAGTTGACAGTCACATTTTATGCAAATGTGTACATCAAATAAATGAAAGTAATATGGGGGGTCCTTAATCTAATTGTATATTGTGTTTCTTCAAAGTGAAATATTTGAATCCTGAAACAACTTTCATTACTGACATGCGTACTATGGAAAGCTCTGTATCAATGAATACAGTACAGCCATCTAAAGTAATTGTCCACCATCACAATCCACTGCTCAAGTGTTCCCCCGAAAGCATTTCTAAGTGGTAGGCTTAATGCATGTGCATAGTTGATATCCAACATGCACAGTTGCAGGGTACTAATAAGTTATATATTTTTTAAACCCTGGTACCACCAAGTTTTTGTGAAAAACTATAGAGTCACTATTAGTCAAGTTATTTTGACTGGTATTGTTGCAGCAAAATAATCCTGCAGCAAGAGGATTTCAATGTTTAATCCAGAATGTTTTTGATTATGGTTAGGCTATTAGCTGGCCAAAATTAGGCTACATGTAAAGTGCAGTACTGTTAATATAACTGTGTTAGCGCGGATTTTCTATTAATTTATGTCAATCACAAAGCTCATTTGCATTTCCTTCAGCGCAAGAATTCTCACCAAAAAATAGTGATCAAATTAAGATCCTACATCATTAAGGTAACACTGCACGAGTCAAGTCATTTATTTGAGGAAACCGCCACTCATGCATACTTATGATGTCTGCAACCTACATATGAAATCGAATGGCCAAACCCCACCAAAGGTTGTATAAATCTGGAAACATATACTACATTTGCTTTGAAGGAGATGTCTGTATAGTGATACATAGACACACATTACTGACGAGATCCATATAATAATCAGAGAAAGCTTTTATTTTCTACACTGTAACTATAGATAAGGTACTGTTGTTGTGCTAGCTGATTAGCTGTTGTTGTCTCACCTACTGGTTTAGCTAGCTCTCCCAATCAACACCTGTGATTACTGTATGCCTCGCTGTATGTCTCGCTCAAATGTCAATATGCCTTGTATACTGTTGTTCAGGTTAGTTATCATTGTTTTAGTTTACAATGGAGCCCCTAGTTCCACTCTTCATACCCCCGATACCTCCTTTGTCCCACCTCCCACACATGCGGTGACCTCACCCATTAAAACCAGCATGTCCAGAGATACAACCTCTCTTATCATCACCCAGTGCCTGGGCTTACCTCCGCTGTGCCCTGGACACCATTTGTGAATTGATTGCCCCCATCTAGCTTCAGAGTTTGTTCGGGTTAGGTGACCTAAACTGGGATATGCTTAACACCCCGGCAGTCCTACAATCTAAGCTAGATGCCCTCAATCTCACACAAATCATCAAGGAACCCACCAGGTACAACCCTAAATCTGTAAACAAGGGCACCCTCATAGACGTCATCCTGACCAACGGGCCCTCCAAATACACCTCCGCTGTCTTCAACCAGGATCTCAGCGATCACTGCCTCATTGCCTGTATCCGCTACGGATCTGCAGTCAAACGACCACCCCTCATCTCTGTCAAACGCTCCCTAAAACATTTCTGTGAGCAGGTCTTTCTAATCGACCTGGCCCGGGTATCCTGGAAGGACATTGACCTCATCCCGTCAGTTGAGGATGCCTGGTCATTCTTTTAAAGTAACTTCCTCACCATTTTAGATAAGCATGCTCCGTTAAAAAAATGCAGAACTAAGAACAGATACAGCCCTTGGTTCACTCCAGACCTGACTGCCCTCGACCAGCACAAAAACATCCTGTGGTGGACTGCAATAGCATCGAATAGTCCCCGCGATATGCAACTGTTCAGGGAAGTCAGGAACCAATACACGCAGTCAGTCAGGAAAGCAAAGGCCATCTTCTTCAGGCAGAAATTTGCATCCTGTAGCTCTAACTCCCAAAAGTTCTGGGACACTGTGAAGTCTATGGAGAACAAGAGCACCTCCTCCCAGCTGCCCACTGCACTGAGGCTAGGTAACATGGTCACCACCGATAAATCCATGATTATCGAAAACTTCAACAAGCATTTCTCAACGGCTGGTCATGCCTTCCTCCTGGCTACTCCAACCTCGGCCAACAGCTCCCACCCCCCCCCCCGCCGCAGCTACTCGCCCAAGCCTCTCCAGGTACTCCTTTACCCAAATCCAGATAGCAGATGTTCTGAAAGAGCTGCAAAACCTGGACCCGTACAAATCAACTGGGCTTGACAATCTGGACCCTCTATTTCTGACACTATCCGCCGCCATTGTCGCAACCCCAAGGATTGGAAAGCTGCGCCAGTCATCCCCCTATTCAAAGGGGGAGACACCCTGGACCCAAACTGTTACAGACCTATATCTATCCTGCCCTGCCTATCTAAGGTCTTCGAAAGCCAAGTCAACAAACAGGTCACTGACCATCTCGAATCCCACCGTACCTCCTCCGCTGTGCAATCTGGTTTCCGAGCCGGTCACGGGTGCACCTCAGCCACGCTCAAGGTACTAAACGATATCATAACCGCTATCGATAAAAGACAGTACTGTGCAGCCGTCTTCATCGACCTTGCCAAGGCTTTCGACTCTGTCAATCACCATATTCTTATCGGCAGACTCAGTAGCCTCGGTTTCTCTGATGTCTGCCTTGCCTGGTTGACCAACTACTTTTCAGACAGAGTTCAGTGTGTCAAACCGGAGGGCATGCTGTCCGGTCCTCTGGCAGTCTCTATGGGGGTGCCACAGGGTTCAATTCTCGGGCCGACTCTTTTCTCTGTATATATCAATGATGTTGCTCTTGCTGGGGGCGATTCCCTGATCTACCTCTACGCAGACGACACCATTCTGTATACTTCTGGCCCGTCCTTGGACAATGTGCTATCTAACCTCCAAACGAGCTTCAATGCCATACAACACTCCTTCCGTGGCCTCCAACTGCTCTTAAACGCTAGTAAAACCAAATGCATGCTTTTCAACCATACGCTGCCTGCACCCGCATGCCCGACTAGCATCACCACCCTGGATGGTTCCGACCTAGAATATGTGGACATCTATAAGTACCTAGGTGTCTGGCTTAGACTGTAAACTCTCCTTCCAGATTCATATCAAACATCTCCAATCTAAAATCAAATCTAGAGTCGGCTTTCTATTCCGCAACAAAGCCTCCTTTACTCACGCCGCCAAACTTACCCTAGTAAAACTGACTAACCTACCGATCCTCGACTTCGGCGATGTCATCTACAAAATAGCTTCCAACACTCCACTCAGCAAACTGGATGCAGTTTATCACAGTGCCATCCGTTTTGTTACTAAAGCACCTTATACCACCCACCATCGCGACCTGTATGCTCTAGTCGGCTGGCCCTCACTACATATTCGTCGCCAGACCCACTGGCTCCAGGTCATCTACAAGTCCATGCTAGGTAAAGCTCCGCCTTCTCTCAGTTCACTGGTCACGATGGCAACACCCACCCGTAGCACGCGCTCCAGCAGGTGTATCTCACTGATAATCCCTAAAGCCAAAACCTCATTTGGCCGCCTTTCGTTCCAGTTCTCTGCTGCCTCTGACTGGAATGAATTGCAAAAATCTGCTATCTGAGCAGCTGACCGATCGCTGCAGTTGTACATAGTCTGTCGGTAAATAGCCCACCCAATTTTACCTACCTCATCCCCATACTGTTTATATTTATTTACTTTTCTGCTCTTTTGCACACCAATATCTCTACCTGTACATGACCATCTGATCATTTATCACTCCAGTGTTAATCTGCAGAATTGTAATTATTCGCCTACCTCTTCATGCCTTTTGCACACAATGTATATAGACTCTCTTTTTTCTTCTTCTACTGTGTTATTGACTTGTTAATTGTGTAACTCTGTGTTGTCTCTTCACACTGCTATGCTTTATCTTGGCCAGGTCGCAGTTGCAAATGAGAACTTGTTCTCAACTAGCCTACCTGGTTAAATAAAGGTGAAAAAAAATATAGAAAAATAAAAAAAAATAAGGACAGTTATAGTGCTACGGGGCGGCAGGTAGCCTAGTGGTCAGAGTGTTGGGCCAGTAACCCAAAGGTTGCTGGATCGAATCCCTGAGCTGACAAGGTAAAAATCTGTCGTTCTGCCCCTTAACAAGGCCTTAACCCTAACCCTGGTAGGCTGTCATTGTAAATAAGAATTTGTTCTTAACTGACTTGCCTAGTTAAATCAAATAAATGTTCAAAAGAAATACATGTATTATGCCAATGAATTTGAAATGCATGTAACTATCTGTAGCCGACAACTTAATATAAATGGGGGCCCAAAACCCAAAGTGGATCATGAAAATCAAATGAAGGGTCTTTTCAGCTGGTACACACGCGTCAGGTGGGTTGGCAGTAGGCGGCCTATGGCTTGGGTCCTCCCTAGGTGGATTTGATGGGTTCGGTGTAGTTGTGGGTGGATTTTCCCTGAACTGGACTGTTCTTCTGCCTAGAGCTGTGGAGGTCTTGCTGGCTTCACCCAGTGAAGTGGCATTGTGGGGATCACTAAGGCTGCGTTCGATAGCCAGCTGCATCAGCTCGTCATCTGACAGGGTGCTGTAGAGAGTGTAGTCATCAAACCCCAGAGTGGGGCCGATAGTGGAGCCAGGCATAGACTTGCTGGTAACTGCCATGTTGGATCTGGAAAGAAAAGAGAGCATACAATATAACGGTTACATATGATGCTTTGTGCATTATGTCCACCATGTTGGATCTTGAGACCCATTCCTTGGCACCTACACCAGTGGTGGCCAAGACTGGTCCTAGCAGGTGCCACAATGTCGTCCATCTAGAGACCATGATTAAAGGAATAGTTTACCCAAATAGCACAAATACACATGGGTTCTGATTGTGTAGATGATTTGGACATGACATGCAAAAATGGGATTATCAGGGATATTGACTTGCATTGGTTACGTGCCACAAATGCAAAAAACTGAGCATTTGTAGACAGTGGCCAGATAATCAAAACCAAAAGTTTTCTGGGGAAGCATATCAAAACATTTCTGCAGCCTTGAATGTCCCCAAGAACACACATTCTTAAATGAAAGAAGTTTGGAACCACCAATGCTCATCCTAAACTGGCCGCAAGGCCAAACTGAGCAAATGGGGGAGAAGGGCCTTAGTCAGGGAGGTGACCAAGAACCCCATAGCCACTCTGACAGAGCTCTAGAGTTCCTCTGTGGAGATAGGAGAACCTTCCAGAAGGACAACCATCTCTACAGCACTCCACCAATCAAGCCTTTATGGTAGAGTGGCCAGACAGAAGATACTCCGAAATAAAAGGCACATGACAGCCTGCTATGATTCTCTGGTCTGATGAAACCAAGATTTACAATTTTGGCCTGAATGCCACGCGTCAATTCTGGAGAAAACCTTGCACCATCCCTACTGTGAAGCATGGTTGTGGCAGAATCATGTTTTGGGGATGTTTTTCAGTGGCAGGGACTGGGTGACTAGTCAAGATCGAGGCAAAGGTGAACGGAGCAAAGTACAGAGAAGTGCTTGATGAAAACCTGCTCCACAGCGCTCAGGACTTCAGACTAATATGAAGGTCCACCTTCCAACAGGACAATGACCCTAAGAACACAGCCAAGACAACGCGGGAGTGGCTTCGGGACAAGTCTCTGAATGTCCTTGAGTGTCTCAGCCAGTGCCTGGATTTGAACCCGATTGAACTTCTCTGGAGAGACCTGAAAATAGCTGTGCAGCAATGCTCCCCATCCAACCTGACAGAGCTTGAGAGGATCTGCAGAGAAGAATAGGAGAAACTCCGCAAATACAGGTGTGCTAAGCTTGTTGCGTCATTCCCAAGAAGAATCAAGTCTGTAATCGCTGCTAAAGGTGCTTCAACAACGTGCTGAGTAAAGGGTCTGAATTTATTATAATAAATAATAAATTAACAAAAAAATTATAAAAAAGCTTTTTTTTCTTTGGCATTATGGGGTCTTGTGTGTAGATTGATAAGGAAAAAAACAATTTAATCAATTTTAGAATAAGATTGTAACAAAATGTGGAAAAAGTCAAGGGGTCTGAATACTTTCCGTTGAAACTGTAATTATGTTCAACATAGAAATGCTACCATATCTTCAACATAGAAACATCTTCAACATAGAAATGCTACCAACATTTAACAGAAACAAGTTACAAATGATGGAGTGATCCATGATTCATCAAATTATATTTTGAAAGAGAAAGGCGAAGTACTTCAATCATATGTTTTCATTTCCTCCATCTCCACTAACTGAAGTTAATTGTAAGGATTTTTAATATTAATAGTGTACAATTAACAGGTATACAGAAATACTCATGTGAAGGCCTAATTACAGAGGAGAAACGTCTAGATGCAAGTAAAGCCTTCACGTCCGGGAAAACTCCAGGGCTGGTATATCAAAGGTATATCAAATATTTTTCAATGTACTCAAAGGTCCGTTATTAACATGCTTGAACCACTCCTATAAAAATCTTAAATTCTCAGCAAGAAGGTCTGATTTAATGATTACTGAAACAGGACCCAAGAGGTAAATATAAAGATCAAGTCCGACCTAAAAAACTGGAGACCCCTTACACTTTAGTATTGTGATGCCAAAATTCTAGCAAAATGCATAGCGCATAGAATTTATTAAAAAGGTATTGTCATATATTATTCATTCTAGTCAGACAGGGTTTTTACATGGATAGTTTCGAGAAAATACTGAAAATCATACAACTATAAAGAATCTGTGACACCAGGCCTGGTATTCATAGCCTTTGATGAAGTATGACTGGAATTCATATGTAAATGCCTGGATAATTTTAATTTAGGAGAAACCCTTATACAATGTGTTAAAGTTATGTATAGCAACCCCTGGTGTAAAATAGTAAATAATGGCTACTTCTCAGAAAGTATTAAATTGTTAAGAGAAGTAAAATGCTGTCCACTATTGGCATATCTATTTATTATGGCATTGAAATGTTAGCTATTAAAACCAGATCCAACAATAATATCAAGGGGCTAGAGATCTAGAATTGTGATCAATAAAAAATAATACAAGTTTTATTTAAAACCTCTCTGGGATAGGCAGGACGCTTGCGTCCCACCTGGCCAATAGTCAGGGAAAATGTAGAGCACCAAATTCAAATAAAATACTATAAAAATCAAACTTCCATTAAATCACACATGTAATATACCAAATTAAAGCTACACTTGTTGTGAATCCAGCCAACATGTCAGATTTCAAAAAGGCTTTTCGGCGAAAGCATAAGATGCTATTATCTGATGATAGCACAACAGTAAACAAAGAGAGTATCATATTTCAACCCTGCAGGCGCAACACAAAACGCAGAAATAAAAATATAATTCATGCCTTTGACGAGTTTCTTTTGTTGGCACTCCAATATGTCCCATAAACATCACATATGGTCCTTTTGTTCGATTCATTTCGGCGATATATATCCAAAATGTCCATTTAGAAAAACACAGTTTCCAACTTGCGTAACGTCAATACAAAATATATCAAAAGTTACCTGTAAAATTTGCCAAAACATTTCAAACTACTTTTGTAATACAACTGTAGGTATTTTTAAACGTTAATAATCGATCAAATTGAATACGGGACAATCTGTGTTCAATACAGGAAGACAACAAACTCAAGCTACTTTAAGTCATGCTCCTGTCTCAAAAAGTAGACTTCAAATGACACTCATTCAAGATGGCCGTACTTCTTCATTACACAAAGGAATAACCTCAACCAATTTCTAAAGACTGGTGACTTCCAGTGGAAGTGGTAGGAACTGAAAACAAGTCCCTTAAAAATCTAGTTTCCCAATGAAACTTTATTGAATAGACAGTGACCTCAAAAAAAAAATCTGAATGATGGCCAATACAACAGCACAGGTGCTCACATAACCAACGGACAATGGTAACAATAACCAACAAGGACAATGGGGAACAGAGAACACATACAGTTGAAGTTGGAAGTTTACATACACTTAGGTTGGAATCATTAAAACTCGTTTTTCAACCACTCCACACATTTCTTGTTAACAAACTACAGTTTTGGCAAGTCGGTTAGGACATCTACTTTAAGCATGACATAAATCATTTTCCCAACAATTGTTTACAGGCAGATTATTTCACTTATAATTCACTGTAACACAATTCTGAGTGGATCAGAAGTTTACATACACTAAGTTGACTGTGCCTTTAAAAAGCTTGGAAAATTCCAGAAAATGATTTCATGGCATTAGAAGATTCTGATAGGCTAATTGACATAATTTGAGTCAATTTGAGGTGTACCTGTGGATGTATTTCAAGGCCTACCTTCAAACTCAGTGCCTCTTTGCTTGACATCATGGGAAAATCAAAGAAATCAGCCAATACCTCATTGTAGACCATTGTAGACCTCCACAAGTCTGGTTCATCCTTGGGAGCAATTTTCAAATGTCTGAAGGTACCACTTTCATCTGTACAAACAATAGTACGCAAGTATAAACACCATTGGACCACGCAGCCGTCATACCGCTCAGGAAGAAGAAGCGTGTTGAAGTACTTTGGTGAGAAAGTGCAAATCAATCCCAAAACAACAGCAAAGGACCTTGTGAAGATGCTGGAGGAAACAGGTACAAAAGTATCTATATCCACAGTTAAATGAGTCCTATATCAACATAACCTGAAAGGCTGCTCAGCAAGGAAGAAGCCATTGCTCCCAAACAGCCATAAAAAAGCCAGACTCCAATGTGCAACTGCACATGGGGACAAAGATCGTACTTTTTGGAGAAATGTCCTCTGGTCTGATGAAACAAAAATAGAACTCTTTGGCCATAATGACCATCATTATGTTTGGAAAAAAAGGGGGGAAGCTTGCAAGCCGAAGAACACCATCCCAACCGTGAAGTACGGGGGTTGCAACAAAAAGTCAAGGGAGGACAACAAAGTCAAGGACAATAAATCAAGGTATTGGAGTGGCCATCACAAATCCCTGACCTCAATCCCATAGAAAATGTGTGGGCAGAATTGAAAAAGCGTGCACGAGCAAGGAGGCCAACAAACCTGATTCAGTTACACCAGCTCTGTCAGGAAGAATGGGCCAAAATTCACCCAACTTATTGTGGGAAGCTTGTGGAAGGCTACCTGAAACCCCAAGTTAAACAATTTAAAACAATGCTAACGAATACTAATTGAGTGTATGTAAACTTCTGACCCACTGGGAAGATGATGAAAGAAACAAAAAGCTGAAATAAATCATTCTCTCTACTATTATTCTGACATTTCACATTCTTAAATTAAAGTGGTGATCCTAAGACAGGGAATTTTTACTAGTATTAAATGTCAGGAATTGTGAAAAATTGAGTTTAAATGTATTTGGCTAAGGTGTATGTAAATGTACGACTTCAACTGTATACTAATCAAGAGGAATGGGAACCAGGTGTCCATAATGAGACAAGACAGTCCAGGTTTGGTGGTAATGTATCCAGTTCAGTGATGCCTAGACGTAGACCTCTGGAGCTGGTGAATGGAATGAGCAGCAGTACCAGGGGATCCGTGACACTTTGCATGCTAGGAATATGGGACCAAGTACTACACTTTTGACTAATTTTAATTTACAATAAGTGAATTTGTCCAAATACTTATGACACTTTCAAATGGGGGTGCTTTCATTTCTAAATGGTAAAAAAAGATAGTGTTTTAAAATGCCATCAAATAAAATGTGACATTCCTACTGTCACCACATTTATTTATTTTTATCTCAAATCCAAAATGTTGGAATATAGAGCCAAGTTAAACGTTTTAGAATCACTGTCTAAATAAATATGTAGTTGAATGTAACTGCAAAACCAAAGTATGTGCAAGTGGCTTGTCAACTAATAAGGCTAACTCCCATTGTACACAATAATTAGGGATGGGCCGAGTAGTCGGACAAAGGAGTTTTGTAACGGATAATGTAATTTTCTGGATATGATTATGATCAAGTTCTTTTGTAATTATCCGTTAGGACTTATCTTATTAATGTCAGTCAGTCATGTGCAAGGTTCTATGTGGTCTAAATAAATCAACTGGCTGCTGTAAAGAGAAGGGCAGGCTATACGTTAATCCTGCTGTGTTGATTGGATAGATTTAAGCTATATTTCTCCTGTCCACTCGCTTCATAATTTCACTTGATCAGTTTTCCTCGCATGTTTTCGGTCTGATCATTTAGAATGCTACTATGATAAATCACACGTCGAGGACTGTTGCCGTCAAGCCATCAATGTCCATACTATCTAGCAAGCGGGGAAAGGTTAGGGCAAAAATATTAAACGCTGATGTGTATTCTGACTGAGTGACAGCAAACTTGTCTGCCTGCAGCAAGTTGATGACACAGGCACACACACACAACCCCCTCCGTGCTGATCCTAATCTGCAGCTCTTTTGCAGTGAAAATGTGCAGGGAGGTATTTTGCCAACATCTATTTAGTCATAAAAAAAACATTTTTTTTTTCCATGTCGGCACACCCCTAATAAGAATGTCATGCAAATTCTTATTTACAATGACGGCCTACACCGGCCAAACCCAGACTACGCTGTGTGCCACCCTATGGGACTCCCAATCATGGTCATTTGTGATACAGCCTGGGTTCAGACCAGGGTGTCTGTCTGTAGGGACACCTCAAGCAATGAGATGCAATGCTTTAGAGCACTGTACCACTCGGGAGCCCTTGCAGGTTGCAGGTTCCTTCTCGACAATGCAATAAGTAATGATAAAAGATAAGAATATGAAAATAAAGTAAATGGCTCAGTAGAATATTTTTTTAGCATAAGTATAATACAGGGAAGAACAACATAGTCCACAACTTGTCTTACCTTCCACCCAAGCTCTTACCGTTCTCCAGAGGCAAAAACAGTTTAAAAAGTGTTTTTCTTCTCTGGTTAGTCTCACTTTCCCCCACTAAGACTTCTCCACTCCTCTGACAGTGGAGGGCTCTGAGCCTGGGCTTCTGCTCCAGCCGTCTAGGATATTTTTGGAGGCTTCACGTGATATCCAAGGTATGGTGGGCCAACTTTTCCTCTCCCCCTTCATAGCTCAGATTGCTCCAGAGCAGGAGCTGGCCTAGTTTTTTGATGAGGGACTGAGTTTGCTGAACAACAAAACAAATAGCTGGAACTCTTGGGAGTAAAAGCAAAGATTCCCAATATTCAGGAAATGTGTCAATCATACAATTCGTAAATATTACAATAAAGTGATATTGACTATGTTCAATGGAAACTGTGAGTAGTCCAGAGTACAGTCTTTAGGCTTGTAGTCCTCCTGTGCTTGGTCAGACTCTTGCTGCGTCTGGGTCAGGTTTAATTATGGTGAGTTGTTTCTTATGTTAAGCAGTCTGGTATTGTGTTGTGTTAAAATCACTGCAATGCAAAGAGGTGTTCAAGAAATGCATGAAAAAAGATTCAAGTTGATCAACAAGGTTAGCTTCTTTCCGTTGTGTTGGCAACTCAATCTGTGTCATGTGTTTGTTTACTTCTAAACCCAGTACACTTTACGTTCCTTTTTGTATGTGGACAAATTCACAGATACCCACAGGCTGGAATCGAGAATACCAGCCTCTAGAGTTACAGTCATGTCGTCAGTGAATTTGTTAATACCCTGTTGAGTGTAGAGATTAGGGGTTTGTTCTGTACTCAGCTAATTGTTTGTTGTCGTGCAGAACAAGCAATAAAAAGTATGTTGCAGAAAGCCTGGCGTCAGCAGAAAACACCATTTCTAGTTTTACCTACTGAATCAAAGTGTGAACATTTGCTTGCCTATTATTAGTATTATTTTTGTGAATAACATCAAAATAGAAAACAACTAACTTGTCCATGTAGATCTTGGATTCAAAGTTAGTTTAACCACTAGGCTCAACCGCCAGGGGGGAGATTTTAAGCGATAGTTATCGGTTTGAACCCCTAGCTGCTGCCTGTGGGAAAATCCGCAGGGAGTAATCCGGCAGCCAAAAGGTTACCAGCTACAATATCTCTGTATACTACCTGCTGATGTTGTGCCCTTGAGCAAGACACTTTACCCCTAAGTGCCCATGAGCTGCTCCCAGCCTGTGTTGTGTGTCAGGTTGGTCACTGTGACCATGGTCGCGAGGGTAACGTTAGCTACCCAGTAAACATTATAATAGCCAGCGATATTAGCACAGAAAATACACTATATAAGTATTCAGAATTATAAGTATTCAGAACACTTCTCTTTTTCCACATTTTGTTACGTTACAGCCTTATACTAAAATTGATTAAATAAACATTTTCGTCATCAATATATACACAATACCCCACAATGACAAAACAGAAATACAGAAATTCCTATTCAGACCTACTTAGGCCTTTGCTATGAGACTCGGAATTGATCATACTTGAGATGTTTCAAGAACTTGATTGGAGTCCACCTATGATAAATTCAATTGATTGGACATGATTTCTATATCAGGGTCGGCAGTTGACAGTGCATGTCAATGCAAACACCAAGCCATGGAATGGAATCCATAGAGCTCTGAGACAGGATTGTGTCAAGGCACAGAGGGGACTGGGAGACTAGTCAGGATCGAGGGACAGATTAACGGAGCAAAGTACAGAGAGATCCTTTCATGAAAACCTGCCCCAGAGCGCTCAGGACCTCAGACTGGGGTGAAGGTTCACCTTCCAACAGGACAACAACGCTAAGCACGCAGCCAACGCAACACAGGAGTGGCTTCGGCATAAGTATCTGAATATCATTGAGTGGCCCAGACAGAGCCTTGACTTGAACCCGATCAAACATCTCTGGAGAGACCTGAAAATAGCTATGCAGTGACGCTCCCCATCTAACCTGACAGAGCTTGAGAGGATCTGCAGAGAAGAATTGGAGAAACTCCCCAAATACAGGCGTGCCAAGCTTGTACTGTCATACCCAATAAGAATCAAGGCTGTAATCGCCGCCGAAGGTGATTCAACAAAGTACAGAGTTAAGGGTCTGAATACTTATGTTAATGTGATATTTCAGTTTTTTTTTTTTTTAAGTTGCTAAAATTTTGAAAAAACCCTTGGGGGTGTTGTGTGTATGTTGATGAGGAACTTTAAAAAAATCAATTTCAGAATAAGGCTGTAAACTAACAAAGTCAATGGGTCTAAGTATTTTTCTGAAGGCATTCCATACAAAAGTACAGTATGTGGACATCACTTCAAATGACTGGATTTGGCTATTTCAACCACACCCGTTGCTGACAGGTGGATAAAATCGAGCACATAGCCATGGAATCTCCATAGACAAACATTGGCAGTAGAATGGCCTAACTGAAGAGCTCACTGACTTTCAACATGGCACCATCGTAGGATGTTACCTTTCCAGCAAGTAAGTTCATCAAATGTCTGCCCTACTAGAGCTGCCCTGGTAAACTGTGAGTGCTGTTATTTTGAAGTGGAATCATCTAGTAACAAAGGCTCAGCCGCAAAGTGGTAGGACACACAAGCTCACAGAACAGGACCGCCGAGTGCTGAAGCACGTAGCAACACTCACTACCGAGTTCCAAGCTCCCTCTGGAAGCAACATCGGCTCAAGTCATTGGGCAGCTCGCGGCTGGGTTTTCCTTTGTGGTCTGTAATAGTTTTCAAGCCCTGCCTCATCAGACGAGCGTAGCCGGTGTAGTAGGATTCAATCCTAATCCTGTATTGAGGTCAGACTGACAGATAATTGGCATATACATTACTCTTACTGAATTTCCACGTGGGAAAGGTTATTGGAAATCTAATCAAAGCCTAATGGATGATAACTTGTTTTTAACTAAGACAGAGGAATTTATAACTGAATTGTTCTAACATATCATAGGTATAGCAAATCCGCTTATTGTATGGAACTCTTTTAAATGTGCCTTTAGAAGCCATGTAATTCGGTACTCAGCTCTAAAACAAACAAAAGCAATTTAGTTCATACTAACAAAGGAGTCCATACTAACAAAGGAAATAGAAGGTCTAACAGAACAGAAAAATAGCAATAAAAACTGTACCATAGAGGCTCAGAATAAGTCAGGGGAAAAACCAAAATAAATGGTGGAACTTATTCAAAATAGATCAAGTGTAATATATTATAATAATAAAGCAATTGGAATATGGGGAAAAATGCACTAAATTATTTTTGAATCTTCAACATATGAATGCTACCAAAATGAATTGAAACTTGACGGAGTCATCCATGATTCACCAAATTATATTTTGAAAGAGGAAGCAAAGAACTTAAAGCATATGTTTTCATTTCAGTCTCCCCCATCTCCTCTAACCGAAGCTAAATGTATCAATTTTTTTTCTATTAAAACTTCTTAGAGCTAGTCATCCCGATAGAGGGACAACTTCCGGTGAAACTGGAAGGTGCGCAATTCAAGTAAAAAATCATAAGAATTACGGATATTAAACAGTAAGATAAATATAAGTGTCTTATATCGGTTGAAAGCTTAAATTCTTCTTAATCGAACTGCTCTGTCCGTTTTACAGTAGCTGTTACAGCGAAAGCATGCCATGCGATTGTTTGAGGACGGTGCCGCAATTTCCACTGGCACAGGTTTCATAAATTCACCATTAGCGATTAAATATTCACTTACTTTTTGAAAATCTTCCTCTGATTTGTCATCCAAAGGGTCCCAGCTATAACATGTAGTGTTGTTTTGTTAGATAAAATCCTTTTTTATATCCCAAAAAGTCAGTTTAGATGGCACCATCAATGTGAGTAATCCACTCGTTCAAAGTGCAGAGAAAGGAATCTGAAAATCTACCCCTAAACTTTGTTTCAACAAGTCAAAATATGTTTCTATTTACTCCTCAGATACCCTAAAATGTAATCAAACTATAATATTTCTTACGGAAAGAAGTATGTTCAATTGGAAACCGATTTTAGCAGGTGCGTCCTTTCTTCATGGTGCGCGCAAACACAAATTTCCAAGACTATGTCCCTGTACTAAAACTGATATTTCTTCTTTGTTTTTGAAGTTATAAGCCTGAAACGTTGAACATAGTCTGCTGACACCCTATGGAAGCCATAGGAATTGCATCCAGGGAGCTAATGTCCAGCATGCCCCTATACTTTCCATTGTAAGAGCATGGTCTCTCAAAAAACAAAATTCTAGTTGGTTTTTCTTTAAATGTTCTCCTACCCTATCTATTGTGTTATAATCTGGTTGTTTTTCTTTGGGTTTTCTCCTACATTATTTTAACATTTCTACAAACTTCAAAGTGTTTTCTTTCCAATGGTACCAATTATATGCATATCCTGGCTGAGCAAACAGGCAGTTTTCTTTGGGCACATCCTTCAGGCGGAAATTGAGAAAAAAAGGGGCCTAGCCCTTTAATAATAATGTAAAATTAACAACCATATAGAAATACTAATTTGAAGGCGATACTATAGAGGAGGAACTTATTGATGTATATAAAGCCTTTAAGTCCTGGAAAACTCCATGGCTGGATGGCATGCCAGTGGAGGTATACCAAACCTTGTTTGATATACTCAGAGGACCGTTATTAGCTTGTTTTAACCACTCCTATGTAAATGGTAGATAACCAGACACTCAATAATAAGGTCTGATTTCATTATTACTGAAACAGGATACAAGTGGGAAATATAAAGATCCAGTCCATTTAAAAAATTGTAGGCCCCTTACACGCTTGCAGTTATACATTCTCTGACACGGACAATCTCAGTGGAGGTATACCAAACCTTGTTTGATATACTCAGAGGACCGTTATTAGCTTGTTTTAACCACTCCTATGTAAATGGTAGATAACCAGACACTCAACATGAAGGTCTGATTTCATTATTACTGAAACAGGATACAAGTGGGAAATATAAAGATCCAGTCCATTTAAAAAATTGTAGGCCCCTTACACTTATACCCTTACATATAGCTCATAGAATTAAAAAAAGGTATTATTGGATATTATTAATTCTAATCAGACAGATTTCTGACATGGACAATACATTAGAGATAATATAAGACACGTACTGGAAACAATAGAACACCATTAAACATCTGGGAAACCAGGCCTGCTATTCATAGCTGACTTTAAAAAGGCTTTTGATAAAGTACGACTGGAGTTGATATATAAATGCCTGGAACATTTACATTTTGGAGAATCTCTTAGAAAATGGGATAACATTTTGCAGTACTGTTTAAACTGTATGATAGGAACACTGTGGACTATTTTCAGCAAGTTGCAACATTGAAATACTGAAATAAACACTTTTCCAAAAACAAGGTCTAAATCATGTTTGAAGCACTCTGTAAGTAAACATTTTTGCAGTACTGTTTAAAGTTGATGATAAGAATACTGTGGACAATTTTCAGCAAGACTACATTATGAAAAACATAAATAAACACTTTTCCATAAACAAGGTCTAAATCATGTTTGATGCACTCTGTAAGTACAATTTTTTGCAGTACTGTTTAAAGAGACGTAATACAGATTCATTCAACCACCTCCTTACAACTTCTAATCATCCC
Source organism: Oncorhynchus gorbuscha (assembly GCF_021184085.1). NCBI lineage: Eukaryota > Metazoa > Chordata > Actinopteri > Salmoniformes > Salmonidae > Oncorhynchus > Oncorhynchus gorbuscha. The sequence goes on from NC_060186.1 coordinate 39,775,592, forward strand.
TCCTACTCTCAATCTCTACTCCTCATATTCTGATCATCATGCTTAAACCAAACACACACTGTTAGAAACTGTGTTTCCTCTCTCACCATTGTGAGTTTTGGAGATGGGTGAGGATCCACTAGCCATGATGTCTGGGAACACACAATATGGCAGACAGTTAGAGAAAGTGAATACAGATTAACTTTAGACCAGGGTTGTTTTGATATTGGACATTGGTTTCTACAGTAGTTAATGTTTGCATATCTGGAGGTTCGAGATTTGTGTAATTAATATAGCAGAAGTGTTTTGGAGACCATTACACTGCAGGGTGGGGTCATCACCATATTGCTACACCTATCTGAGCCCCACCAGGAAGAACATGGAAAAGAGGGGTTAAGGGTTAATTAAACTGGGTAAAACATATATTTTTAAAACTTCTCTCAGCCTGTACATTCACATGGTGAGAGGGTTTCAACTAAACCAGGCACATATTATTGAAATGTAAGTAATCTTTGCGTTTGCTTTTTCATCCCCCCCCTGCCTCCTCTCTTCCCTTTACTCTGCTTTTGAACTCTAGGGGTTCTGCCATGTTCCAAAACGGAGGCGAGGAGACAAGACAACGGCAGCTTGAGCTAAATTCAATCCCCCCTTCTGAGACTGGCTGCCTGTCGAGGATACGTGACAGGAAGAACTAGTCGCAGCACCTCCTGTCTCTTGATTCTTCTTCTTCCCATTCTCTTCATCCTTGAACTCTTTCTCTCCCTCCAGACGAAATTCTGCATCTACTGACGTCTGATTGCACAACAATCTGCCCACTCATCCCATCCCCTCCTCCATCTCTAGAGACCTCCCATTCCTTACTGCATCAACCCCTCTGAAGCCAAAAATTAGACAGGTATCCATCTCTTTCTTTTCTATGTATTCCATTAACATTATTACATGTCTAATCAAACATATCATTTTAATTAAATCAATCAAAAACTGTTGTTAGAGCCGATTTGGACATATTTGTATAAAAGACTGAACATACGGAGCTCCGTGTATATTTGTTTAAATATATTAAATATGAATGTAAATGGTGAAATATTAGGTACGTACCTTTATGATTTATATGTACCTGATTGAGATATATTAATTTGTTGTTAGTGTAACTCAGTTCGCCAGCCGTGAGTAACTACTGCGAATGAATGAGTTGCCCTGTTCAATGCGATCGTTTGATCATGCATATTATGGAAGCGCAAATGTGCTTTTAATTGGAATGTTTGATAAACTTGGGAATGGAATTCAAAACACAGCGTTGTGAAAACAATTAAGAAGTTTAAGTTTGGTAAACACTGAGATCCTACGCACAATGTAGCCTAATCTTATGTCTAATATTTGGCCTAACGTGGAAATGCAATGCATCAACGCAACGAATGCAATCTAAGGATCTAAATATACTGGGTGTTTAAACTTCATTAAAGGGACAACTTATAATGGGATGAAATGTTTAAAACGCATCTAAAATGCTGAACTTGCACATGTGCAATTCAAAATGGGTCAATATGCTGAAATGGAGGACTGTGTTTTAAAGCATGAAAGGAGGTCTAAAGGGGCATTACGTTTAACAATCAAAAACCAACAACTGTATCATTGTAAATTGAGTGAACTAAAAGTGAATGATGGAGGATGAGATCCCAAATAAGACTCCACTGGAGGGGGCAGAGGAGCATCTAAATTCACTCTATGCAGCCCGGAGAGGCAAACTGGGAGTGTGTACACGCAAAATGAATGAAATAAAAGCCCTTCTTGTTGATGGAGGAAACATTGAAACTGTGGATGAGACTCTTGAAGCATTTCATGCTGTTCTCGATGACTTTAAGAATGCTCATGATTATGTGCCAGAGCTGGTCACAGAGGAGGAACACGAACAGGAGAGCATTAACTATTATCAACCAAGAATGAGAACTTATGAACATTTCCTGAAAGAGGTCGAAATATGGAGAAAAGCTGAAATCGAGCCACAAACGCTCATTGAACCACACGACAGCATTTCCAATGTGTCAAAAACATCAAGTAAAACAAAGTATTCTAAGACTGCTTCCTCAGTGTCCTCTGCACTCCTAAAAGCTGAGGCAGAACGAGCAGCTCTACTAGCTCGCCAAGCATCATTACAGGACAAGCATGCATTGGAACTGGAGAAAGCTCAACTGGAACAACAGAAAGCTCAACTGAATGTTAGGATGGAAAAAAATGGCACTGGAAACAGACATGGCAGCATATAATGCCAAACTGAAGGTTCTGGAGAGTGTTGAGTCAACTTCTCAATCCCATGCTGTTGGCAGCCCATTTTCTAAGCCAAGAAGATGGAATGAACTCTTATTTTGAGAACCAGGAACCCGAGGTCTATAAGGAACCTGAACCATCACCTGTTGAGTTTACTGCATTAGGTGCAGTTCCAAAGACCCCACTACAAAGAGTTTTACAACAACCGACCACAAAGATTGGGAACAGTGCCACAGAGGTGGCCCCCCAGTCACCGCGGGTATCATCTCTCCCACTAATCCCAATGGACATAGATCTGGTGGCCCCTGCGCTGTGTATGCCCGATGGAGATGGGGTGTCTCAGGCTTTTTCTGGGACGCCGGGACCCCCCATCCACAACCCCAACCCCTTCTCTGCATCTTGGGCTTCTCAGAAGGGGGATGCAGTGGATGGGGAGGCCTTAGAGGTTGGGGGTCAAGAGCCCTTGTCCGTGGATGTACGAGGCGTTGGGGAGATGGTCAGTACAACCGAGGTGTCTCCAAGACCGAGGGGACACCCCCATCCCCAACCCCTTCCCCGCATCTTGGGGTTCCCAGGAGGGCAGTATGGGGGGTGGGAAGGTTGGGGGGGCCTCGGAGTCTGCTGGTCAAGCGTCCAAGTTCAATGAGGACCTTTATACACCAGACAGAGTGAGTACTTGATCCCTGCACCTGGTTGACTTTAAGCGTGCAACCATGGCAGAGATTCAAATAATGACTATGAATGTTCGGGGTCTAAGGGACACTGTAAAAAGAACTGCTGTCTTTAGTTGTTTATCAAACATGTTTTACCTTTTGTTTCTTGCAGGAGGTACATTTAAGGGATGGGGGGGATGTAGAGCAGTTTAAAAAAGAGTGGGTAAAATGGAAGTCTTTGTGGAGTGTGCAGGGTGTCCACTCATCAGGGGTTGGGATTTTGTTTGGGACACGGGAGGTGAGGGTGGAAGGCACGTACGTTGCGATGCAGGGGAGGGTTTTGGGGGTGGACATAGCGTTAGGGGCTTTTAGACTTAGGATTATAGGGGTATGCGGGCCACAGACCGTGCCAGAGAGAAGGGAGATGGTGGAGAGTCTGGCACCTCTGTGTGCCACAAACAGAGTTTTGGTAGTGGGAGGGGATTTTAATGTAGATTTAGGAGGGGTGGGAGATAGTAGCGTGGGGGCCATCACCGGACTTATGGCAAGCCATGGTTTGGTGGATGGAGGCCTTAACACTACTCCGGCGCTGGCGGGTCCCACGTGGCGTAACTCCCGGGGGGTCATGCGGAGGCTGGACTATGGATTTCTACCCAAATCCTTGGAGCTTTTGTCTGGGCATCTGCTGCCTGTGTTTTTCTCAGATCACGACGGGGTCCTCCTTCGGCTCAAGGCGCCTGTCTGCCTTTTCGGTAGGGGGTACTGGAAGCTCGACCGGGACATCCTGGAGGAGCGGGCTTTTGTCAATGCTTTCTCTGTTTTTTTTCGGGGGCTTGAGGGTCTCCGGCCTATGTGCGGAGGGGTTTTGGAATAGTGGGAGGTAGTTAAAGTAAGAATTAAGGTATTTATTATTTATTTTTGTAAGAGGAAGGGGAGAGAGGAGAGAAGGGAGGTGGAGCAGCTCCAACGTTTACTCGATCTCGAGTATGAGGCAGGCAACCTCAGTACTTCGATGGACGTTGAGCGTGCTACTAGCCTCAAGGCTCAACTCAGGGAGGTGCATGAGCGGAAGGCCCGTGCCTTCCTGCAGCGTGCACACTGAGTTTATAGAGCAGAATGAGACCTGCTCTGCAGTGTTCTTCAAATAAGTTAGGGAAAAGCAGGTAAGACAGGTTTTTTTTATGGGGTGAGGGATGGACAGGGTAGGGTAGTTAGGGAGCCGGAGCAGCTGGTCAGGGTGGCAACTGACCATTTACGGGGGGGTTTCCAGGAGAGGGTAGTAGAAGAAGAACAGGGTACCGTGTTCTTAGAACACTTGTCCCGGCGTGTGCCGGAGGACATTAGATGGATGCCCCGATGACACTAGAGGAGGTGGAGAGCGCCCTCAAGAGGATGGGGAAAGGGAAGGTGCCTGGGATGGATGGGCTGCCAGCTGAGTTTTATCTCAAGTTTTGGGGGTATGCTTGGACCGGTGGTCCTCAAAGTCCTGACGGTCGTCTACCTCGAGGAGGAGTGGTCCAGGTGAAGGAGATCGGTGGTCGGGCAGGTCAATGGCTGTAGGCGGGCTGTCCCTCTACAAGAAGGGAGACACTGCCGACCTTAGCAACTGGCGGCCGCTGACCATGCTGTGCGTAGATTATAAGATACTAGCTAAGGTCATGGCAGACCGTGTGCGCACAGCCCTTCCCTACGTTGTCCATGAGGATCAAACGTGTGGGGTGGAAGGCTGCTCCATTAGGTTGAACCTCCAACTGATCAGGGACTCCCTCGCCTGGGTTGAGGATAGAAGTCTACCTCTGATGGTAGCGGTGCTTTATCAGGCCAAGGCTTTTGATCGCGTCAGTAGGGTTTTTCTTTTCAGAGTGATGGGTAGATTTTGTATGTGGGAGCGGGGTGCCGGGTGAGCATAAACAGCCATCTGGGCGACGTTTTTAGCCTCTCCTCAGGGGTCAGGCAGGGATGCCCGCTCTCGGCACTCCTTTTCATGCTCTATATGGAGTCCCTGGCAGCTGCCATTAGGGCTGACGCAGGGGTGGAGGGCTTGCTGGTCCCTGGTAGCGGCGGTTTGCATGTTAACCTCTTCAACCTATGGGGGCGCTATGTCATTATTGGATAAAAAAAACGTGCCCGTTTTAAGCGCAATATTTTGTCATTAAAAGATGCTCGACTATGCATAAAATTGGCAGCTTTGGAAAGAAAACACTCTGACGTTTCCAAAACTGCAAAGATATTATCTGTGAGTGCCCCAGAACTGATGCAACAGGCGAAACCAAGATGAAACTTCAAACAGGAAATGAGCAGGATTTTTGACACTCTGTTTTTCATTGTCTCCTTATATGGCTGTGAAAGCGCCACGAATTAGCCTGCCCTTTCTATCGTTTCTCCAAGTTGTCTGCAGCATTGTGACGTATTTGTAGGCATATCATTGGAAGATTGGCCATAAGAGACTACATTTACCAGGGGTCCACCCAGTGTCCTTTGTTGAAATTGTTGCGTAATCTCCAAGCTGCTCGCATTCATCCATGTGATTGAGACAGAGAGGAGACTTCCAGGAATGATATATCATGAAGAGATATGTGAAAAACACCTTGAGGATTGATTCTAAACAACGTTTACCATGTTTCAGTCGATATTATGGAGTTAATGTGGAAGAAAGTTTGGCGTTTCTTTTTTGGTAGCCAAACATGACGCAGAAAACGGACCGATTTCTCCTGCACAAATAATCTTTCAGGAAAACTGAACATTTGCTATCTAACTGAGAGTCTCCTCATTGAAAACATCCGAAGTTCTTCAAAGGTAAATTATTTATTGAATGTTTTTGCTGGTTTTTGTGAAAATGTTGCGTGCTAATGCTAACACTAAATGCTAATGCTAACCCTAAATGCTAAATGCTAGTTTGCTATGGTTGGAAAATCTGAGATGACAGTGTTGTTAACAAAAGGCTAAGCATGAGAGCTAGCATATTGATTTCATTTCATTTGCGATTTTCATGAATAGTTAACGTTGCGTTATAGTAATGGGCTTGAGGCTGTAGTCATGATCCCGGATCCGGGTTGGCTCGACGCAAGAAGTTAAAGTGACACAGTACGCCGTGTCATGTATTGTCATGTATTGTCATGTCTTGTCCCTGTGCTTTCTCTTCTCTTCGTTTCCCACTGCTGGTCTTATTAGGTTTCTTTCTCTCTCTCTATCCCTCTCTCTCTCTATCGTTCCGTTCCTGCTCCCAGCTGTTCCTCATTCTCCTAACGACCTCGTTTACTCTCTCACACCTGTCCCCTATTTTGCCCTCTGATTAGGTCTCTATTTCTCTCTCGGTTTCTGCCTCTGTCCTTGTCAGATTCTTGTTTGCTGTGTCCTTGTTCCGTCCTGTCGTGTTCTGCCTTTTCATCAGATGCTGCGTGTGAGCAGATGTCTCTGTCCGCTACGGCCCGCGCCTACCCGAAGGGACCTGCAGTCTGTTGCCGCTTATCCTGCAATTCTCCTCAACAACTAAAGAGGATTTATGTTTTCCCTGTTTGGACATTTCCTGTAAAGGATTGAGGATTATGTTTTCTCTGTTTGGACTTTAATAAACTCAGTTTCTGTTAAGTCGCTTTTGGGTCCTCACTCACCTGCATAACAGAAGAATCCGACCAAGAATGGACCCAGCGACTACGGATCCTCGCTACTCAGCCGTCGAGATCCAGGGAGCGATGCTCGGCAGACACGAGCAGGAATTGTCTGCTGCGCGGCATGCCGTTGAGACCCTGGCCGCTCAGGTCTCCGACCTCTCAAAACAGTTTCACAATCTCCGTCTCGATCCACCAGCTACTTCCTGGGCTTCCGAGTCTCCGGAGCCCAGAATTAATAACCCACCGTGTTACTCTGGGCAGCCCACTGAATGCCGCTCGTTTCTCACCCAGTGTGATATTGTGTTCTCTCTCCAGCCCAACACATACTCAAGGGGTAGAGCTCGTATCGCCTACGTCATATCTCTCCTTACTGGACGGGCTCGTGAGTGGGGCACGGCAATCTGGGAGGCAAGGGCTGAGTGTACTAACGAGTATCAGAACTTTAAAGAGGAGATGATACGGGTTTTTGATCGTTCAGTTTTTGGGAAAGAAGCTTCCAGGGCCCTGGCTTCCCTATGTCAAGGTAATCGATCCATAACGGATTACTCTATAGAGTTTCGCACTCTTGCTGCCTCCAGTGACTGGAACGAGCCGGCGTTGCTCGCTCGTTTTCTGGAGGGTCTCCACGCTGAGGTTAAGGATGAGATTCTCTCCCGGGAGGTTCCTTTCAGCGTGGATTCTTTGATTGAACTCGCCATCCGCATAGAACGACGGGTAGATCTTCGTCACCGAGCTCGTGGAAGAGAGCTCGCGTTAACAGTGTCTCCCCTCTCCGCATCACTACCATCTCCCCCCACTGCCTCAGGTGTTGAGCCCATGCAGCTGGGGGGTATTCGCATCTCGACTAAGGAGAGGGAACGGAGAATTGCGGTTCCACTGGACATTTTGTCATTTCATGTCCAGTAAAAGCCAGAGCTCATCAGTAAGCGGAGGGCTACTGGTGAGCGCTACTACTCAGGTCTCTCCGTCAAGATCCTGTACTACCTTGTCGGTCCATCTACGCTGGACCGGTTCGGCAGCTTCCTGCAGTGCCTTGATAGACTCTGGGGCTGAGGGCTGTTTTATGGACGAAGCCTGGGCTCGGGAACATGACATTCCTCTCAGACAGTTAGGGGAGCCCACGGCCATGTTCGCCTTGGATGGTAGTCCTCTCCCCAGTATATTATGTGAAACACTACCTTTAACCCTCACAGTTTCTGGTAACCATAGTGAAACCATTTCTTTTTTGATTTTTCGTTCACCTTTTACACCTGTTGTTTTGGGTCATCCCTGGCTAGTGTGTCATAATCCTTCTATTAATTGGTCTAGTAATTCTATCCTATCCTGGAACGTTTCTTGTCATGTGAAATGTTTAATGTCTGCTATCCCTCCTGTTTCTTCTGGCCCCTCTTCACAGGAGGAGCCTGGTGATTTGACAGGGGTGCCGGAGGAATATCATGATCTACGCACGGTCTTCAGTCGGTCCAGGGCCACCTCCCTTCCTCCTCACCGGTCGTATGATTGTAGTATTGATCTCCTTCCGGGGACCACTCCCCCCGGGGTAGACTATACTCTCTGTCGGCTCCCGAACGTAAGGCTCTCGAAGATTATCTGTCTGTTGCTCTCGACGCTGGTACCGTAGTCCCTTCTTCCTCTCCCCCCCGGAGCGGGGTTTTTTTTTGTTAAGAAAAAGGACGGTACCCTGCGCCCCTGCGTGGATTATCGAGGGCTGAATGACATAACGGTTAAGAATCGTTATCCGCTTCCCCTTATGTCGTCAGCCTTCGAGATTCTGCAGGGAGCCAGGTTCTTTACTAAGTTGGACCTTCATAACTCGTACCATCTCGTGCGCATCAGGGAGGGGGACGAGTGGAAAACGGCGTTTAACACTCCGTTAGGGCATTTTGAATACCGGGTTCTGCCGTTCGGTCTCGCTAATGCTCCAGCTGTCTTTCAGGCATTAGTGAATGATGTACTGAGAGACATGCTGAACATCTTTGTTTTCGTTTACCTTGACGATATCCTGATTTTTTCACCGTCACTCCAGATTCATGTTCAGCACGTTCGACGTGTTCTCCAGCGCCTTTTAGAGAATTGTCTTTATGTGAAGGCTGAGAAGTGCGCTTTTCATGTCTCCTCCGTCACATTTCTCGGTTCTGTTATTTCCGCTGAAGGCATTCAGATGGATCCCGCTAAGGTCCATGCTGTCAGCGATTGGCCCGTCCCTAAGTCACGTGTCGAGCTACAGCGCTTTCTCGGTTTCGCGAATTTCTATCGGCGTTTCATTCGTAATTTCGGTCAAGTGGCAGCTCCTCTCACAGCCCTTACTTCTGTCAAGACGTGCTTTAAGTGGTCCGTTTCCGCCCAGGGAGCTTTTGATCTCTTCAAGAAGCGTTTTACATCCGCTCCTATCCTTGTTACTCCTGACGTCACTAAACAATTCATTGTCGAGGTTGACGCGTCAGAGGTGGGCGTGGGAGCCATTCTGTCCCAGCGCTCCCAGTCTGACGATAAGGTCCACCCTTGCGCGTATTTTTCTCATCGCCTGTCGCCGTCGGAACGTAACTATGATGTGGTAAACCGCGAACTGGTCGCCATCCGCTTAGCCCTAGGCGAATGGCGACAGTGGTTGGAGGGGGCGACCGTTCCTTTTGTCGTTTGGACTGACCATAAGAACCTTGAGTACATCCGTTCTGCCAAACGACTCAATGCGCGTCAGGCTCGTTGGGCGTTGTTTTTCGCTCGTTTCGAGTTCGTGATTTCTTATCGTCCAGGCACTAAGAACACCAAGCCTGATGCTTTATCCCGTCTCTTCAGTTCTTCTGTAGCCTCTACCGACCCCGAGGGGATTCTCCCTGAGGGGCGTGTTGTTGGGTTGACTGTCTGGGGAATTGAGAGACAGGTAAAGCAAGCACTCACTCACACTCCGTCGCCGCGCGCTTGTCCTAGTAACCTTCTATTCGTTCCCGTTTCTACTCGTCTGGCCGTTCTTCAGTGGGCTCACTCTGCCAAGTTAGCTGGCCATCCCGGCATTCGGGGTACGCTTGCTTCTATTCGCCAGCGTTTTTGGTGGCCTACTCAGGAGCGTGACACGCGCCGTTTCGTGGCTGCTTGTTCGGACTGCGCGCAGACTAAGTCAGGTAACTCTCCTCCTGCCGGTGGTCTCAGACCGCTTTCCATTCCCTCTCGACCATGGTCTCACATCGCCTTAGACTTTATTACCGGTCTGCCTTCGTCAGCGGGGAAGACTGTTATTCTAACGCTTGTCGATAGGTTCTCTAAGGCGGCTCATTTTATTCCCCTCGCTAAGCTTCCTTCCGCTAAAGAGACGGCACAAATCATCATCGAGAATGTGTTCAGAATTCATGGCCTCCCGTTAGACGCCGTTTCAGACAGAGGTCCGCAATTCACGTCACAGTTTTGGAGGGAGTTCTGTCGTTTGATTGGTGCGTCCGTCAGTCTCTCTTCCGGGTTTCATCCCCAGTCTAACGGTCAAGCAGAGAGGGCCAATCAGACGATTGGTCGCATACTACGCAGCCTTTCTTTCAGAAACCCTGCGTCTTGGGCAGAACAGCTCCCCTGGGCAGAATACGCTCACCACTCGCTTCCTTCGTCTGCGACCGGGCTATCTCCTTTTCAGAGTAGCCTTGGGTACCAGCCCCCTCTGTTCTCATCGCAGCTCGCCGAGTCCAGCGTTCCCTCCGCTCAGGCTTTTGTCCAACGTTGTGAGCGCACCTGGAAAAGGGTCAGGTCTGCACTTTGCTGTTATAGGGCGCAGACTGTGAGAGCCGCTAATAAGCGTAGGACTAAGAGTCCTAGGTATTGTCGCGGTCAGAGAGTATGGCTCTCCACTCGTAACCTTCCCCTTACGACAGCTTCTCGCAAATTGACCCCGCGGTTCATTGGTCCGTTCCGTATTTCTCAGGTTGTTAATCCTGTCGCAGTGCGACTTCTTCTTCCGCGACATCTTCGTCGCGTCCACCCAGTCTTCCATGTCTCCTGTGTCAAGCCTTTTCTTCGCGCCCCCGTTCGTCTTCCCACCCCCCCGTCTTTGTCGAGGGCGCACCTATCTACAGGGTCCGGAAGATTATGGACATGCGTTCTCGGGGACGTGGTCACCAGTACTTAGTGGATTGGGAGGGGTACGGTCCTGAGGAGAGGAGTTGGGTTCCATCTCGGGACGTGCTGGACCGTTCGCTGATCGATGATTTGCTCCGTTGCCGCCAGGTTTCCTCCTCGAGTGCGCCAGGAGGCGCTCGGTGAGTGGGGGGGTACTGTCATGTATTGTCATGTATTGTCATGTCTTGTCCCTGTGCTTTCTCTTCTCTTCGTTTCCCCCTGCTGGTCTTATTAGGTTTCTTTCTCTCTCTCTATCCCTCTCTCTCTATATCGTTCCGTTCCTGCTCCCAGCTGTTCCTCATTCTCCTAACGACCTCGTTTACTCTCTCACACCTGTCCCCTATTTTGCCCTCTGATTAGGTCTCTATTTCTCTCTCGGTTTCTGCCTCTGTCCTTGTCGGATTCTTGTTTGCTGTGTCCTTGTTCCGTCCTGTCGTGTTTTGCCTTTTCATCAGATGCTGCGTGTGAGCAGGTGTCTCTGTCCGCTATGGCCCGCGCCTACCCGAAGGGACCTGCAGTCTGTTGCCGCTTATCCTGCAATTCTCCTCAACAACTAAAGAGGATTTATGTTTTCCCTGTTTGGACATTTCCTGTAAAGGATTGAGGATTATGTTTTCTCTGTTTGGACTTTAATAAACTCAGTTTCTGTTAAGTCGCTTTTGGGTCCTCACTCACCTGCATAACACGCCGATGACACCACCTTGCTTTTGTGCAAGGACTCGTGCCTGCTAAGAAGCATGATGGTGTGGTCCAACACGGGTCCTCGGGCTGAACAGCTGCCGTGGCACTTCAGCCATGCGGCGAAGTGGCTGCGCGCGCATCCCAAGGTTGAAGTCGCCCGAGTAGGTTTGGACCACAGACGCCTGTACGAGGAGATCAGACGGACCGTTTGTGCACCCCCTGTCGTGGGTACTCCTATGGTGGTCTGGGAGACCATACAGGTGCTGGGCCTAGACATTTGTCTTAAGGATCTTAATTGGTTAAGCCTCCACAAGTGCCTGCCGGTACGATCCATCATGTACCGGCATAGCTTGGCATGGTCCCCCCAGGGACTGTCCTTTCGCAGGAGTAGTGTGGGCCAGGGCTCAGGGTTTGCTAGGGAGAGTGAAGGGAGGTTTTGTTTTAACATGGGCAAGGGTGGAGAGGGGTAGGGAGAGCAGGGTGGGTAGGTAGGGACCATTTTCTGTTGTGGCTGCTTATCAGTCTTTTTAAGAAAGGGCTCTGGGATGCCAGCTATGGGCTGGTTAAGTCGTTGGCAGACATGGTGGTGGAGGGAATAGTGAGGAGAGTGGAGGGAGATTTGAGGGTGAGGATAAGGAGGAAGTGGGGCCACCATGCCGCCTTAGAGTGGTGGAAAGTGGGATTGGGGCTTGTCAGGTAGGTAAGGTTTAGAAGGTAGGTTGGTAGGTTTTGTGGGATTTGGAATGCTTATGTTTATTAATGGCTTGTGATTTTTGTTAGTTTGCAGCAGCCCCCTGGAAAAGATTGGGTTGGTTGCCTATCTCTTACCAGCGAGAAAGGTGTTCAGCGTTTTTTGAAAACCGATGGGTTGTTTTTTGTTACAAGTTTTGTTTGGATATGGGCATGTTAAAACAATTGTGAAATGTTCACCGTGTAAATGTATGAAAAGTTAGAATACAGGCTTTGAATAATCTGTTCTTGTCAGTTTAATATCTGATAGGTCCCCTATCTGGGGACCATATATTAAATAGATTTTTGGAACAGGGAGATGGAATAGGGACTTGCTCGGTGCACCCCCTATTCAACTTCTGGCGCCGACAGAGATGGCCGCCTCGCTTCGCATTCCTAGGAAACTATGCAGTATTTTATTTTTTTACGTGTTATTTATTACATTGGCACTCCAGGTAATCTTAGGTTTTATTACATACAGTCGGGAGGAACTACTGGATATAAAAGCAACGTCAACTCACCATCATTACGAACAGGAATACGACTTTCCCGAATCGGATCCTGTGTTTTGCCCACCAGCCGGGACAATTGATCGGTTCCCAGCCGGCAAACCAAAACAAAGGCGCCGTAAAAGGGGCAGACGAAGCGGTCTTCTGGTCAGGCTCCGTAGACAAGACTCCCTAAATTCTATCAGCATATCGATTGTGCTACCAGGGCTTGTAAAACCCTGGATCATGTTATTCTAACTTCCACGACGCATATAAGGCCCTCCCCCGCAGTATTTGAGCGAAACTGAAAGAGCGAACCACTGCTTTTAACCAGCGCAAGGTGACCGGAAACATGACCGAATACAAACAGTGTAGCTATTCCCTCTGCAAGAAAATCAAACAAGCTAAGCGTCAGTATAGAGACAAAGTAGTGTCGCAATTCAACGGCTCAGACACGAGGTATGTGGCAGGGTCTACAGTCAACCACGGATTACAATAAGAAAACCAGCCCAGTCGCGGACCAGGATGTCTTGCTCCCGGACAGACTAAACAACTTCTTTGCTCGCTTTGAGGACAATACAGTGCAACTGACACGGTCCGCTGCCAAAACCTGCGGACTCTCCTTCACTGCAGCCGACGTGAGTAAAACATTTAATTGTGTTAAATCAAGGACCATATCGCCTCCACCAAATTGCCGCCCCAATAGGTCCTCAGACAACGCAATCGCAACCACACTGCACACTGCCCTAACCCATCTGGACAAGAGGAATACCTATGTGAGAATGCTGTTCATCAACTACAGCTCAGCATTTAACACCATAGTACCCTCCAAACTCGTCATCAAGCTCGAGACACTGGGTCTCGACCCTGCCCTGTGCAACTGGGTACTGGACCTCCCGACGGGCCGCACCCAGGTGGTGAGTGTATGTAACAACATCTCCACCCCGTTTATCCTCAACACTGGGGCCCCACATGGGTGCGTTCTGAGCCCTCTCCTGTACTCCCTGTTCACCCACACTGTTCACCCACACTATAGTGGTAGGCTTGATTACCAACAACGATGAGGTGGCCTATAAGGAGGAGGTGAGCGACCTCGGAGTGTGGTGTCAGGAAAATAACCTCACACTCAACGTCAACAAAACTAAGGAGATGATCGTGGACTTCAGGAAACAGCAGAGGGAGCACCCACCTATCCACATCGACGGGGGAACAGCAGTGGAGAGGGTAGAAAGTTTTAAGTTCCTCGGCCTACACATCATGGACAAACTGAATTGGGCCACCCACACAGACAACGTGGTGAAGAAGGCACAGCAGCGCTTCTTCAACCTCAGGAGGCTGAAGAAATTTGGCTTGTCACCAAAAGCACTCACAAACTTTTACAGATGCACAATCGAGAGCATCCTGTCAGGCTGTATCACCGCCTGGTATGGCAACTGCTCCGCCCACAACCGTAAGGCTCTCCAGACGGTAGTGAGGACTGCACAACGCATCACCGGGAGCAAACTACCTGCCCTCCAGGACACCTACACCCCCCGATGTCACAGGAAGGCCATACAGATCATCAAGGACAACAACCACCCGAGCCACTGCCTGTTCACCCCGTTATCATCCAGAAGGCGAGGTCAGTACAGGTGCATCAAAGCAGGGACCAAGAGACTGAAAAACAGCTTCTATCTCAAGGCCATCAGACGGTTAAACAGTGGCTGCTGCCAACATACTGACTCAACTCCAGCCACTTTAATAATGGAAAAATTGATTTAAAAAAAATGTATCACTAGCCACTTTAAACCATGCCACTTAATATGTTTACACACCCTACATTACACATCTCATATGTATATACTGTACACAATACCATCTACTGTATCTTTCCTATGCCGTTCTGTACCATCACTCATTAATAGATCTTTATGAACATATTCTTCATCCCTTTACACTTGTGTGTATATGGTAGCTGTTGTGAAATTGTTAGGTTAGTTGGTTGTTACTGCATTGTCGGAATTAGAAGCACAAGCATTTCGCTACACTCACATTAACATCTGCTAACCATATGTATGTAGTTCTACCAATGTTTCACGGCCTTTGCATATGATACATCATGACTGATCCTATATCTCTGAGCTTCTCTAGCCTCTCTCTTTACCTGCCATCCACCAAAAGCTGCACTGGGTTCTCCACCACAATTACAGCACTTCACATTGCTTCCACATTCACCCGTAATCATGTGCCCCTCCACACTTCGCACATCTTTTATTTCCTTTACACTGAGCAGTTACATGCCCCATTCTTTGTCATTTAAAACACTGCAGTACATATGGGACAAATACTTAAACATTGAAACTAAGGAATCCTATCTGTACTTTTCCCAGCAAGACTGTGTCGAACTTCAGCATCACTGATACGCTTTCACTTATTTGACCCTCTTTCCTAATGATAAACCTTTTGTCACTCTGTCTCCCTTGACATTTTCTTTAATGTCATCAGTGGACATACAGTGCCTTGCGAAAGTACTCGGCCCCCTTGAATTTTGCGACCTTTTGCCACATTTCAGGCTTCAAACATAAAGATATAAAACTGTATTTTTTTGTGAAGAATCAACAACAAGTGGGACACAATCATGAAGAGGAACGACATTTATTGGATATTTCAAACTTTTTTAACAAATCAAAAACTGAAAAATTGGGCGTGCAAAATTATTCAGCCCCCTTAAGTTAATACTTTGTAGCGTCACCTTTTGCTGCGATTACAGCTGTAAGTTGCTTGGGGTATGTCTCTATCAGTTTTGCACATCGAGAGACTGACATTTGTTCCCCAACCTCCTTGCAAAACAGCTCGAGCTCAGTGAGGTTGGATGGAGAGCATTTGTGAACAGCAGTTTTCAGTTCTTTCCACAGATTCTCGATTGGATTCAGGTCTGGACTTTGACTTGGCCATTCTAACACCTGGATATGTTTATTTTTGAACCATTCCATTGTAGATTTTGCTTTATGTTTTGGATCATTGTCTTGTTGGAAGACAAATCTCTGTCCCAGTCTCAGGTCTTTTGCAGACTCCATCAGGTTTTCTTCCAGAATGGTCCTGTATTTGGCTCCATCCATCTTCCCATCAATTTTAACCATCTTCCCTGTCCCTGCTGAAGAAAAGCAGGCCCAAGCCATGATGCTGCCACCACCATGTTTGACAGTGGGGATGGTGTGTTCAGGGTGATGAGCTGTGTTGCTTTTACGCCAAACATAACGTTTTGCATTGTTGCCAAAAAGATCAATTTTGGTTTCATCTGACCAGAGAACCTTCTTCCACATGTTTGGTGTGTCTCCCAGGTGGCTTGTGGCAAACTTTAAACAACACTTTTTATGGATATCTTTAAGAAATGGCTTTCTTCTTGCCACTCATCCATAAAGGCCAGATTTGTGCAATATACGACTGATTGTTGTCCTATGGACAGAGTCTCCCACCTCAGCTGTAGATCTCTGCAGTTCATCCAGAGTGATCATGGGCCTCTTGGCTGCATCTCTGATCAGTCTTCTCCTTGTATGAGCTGAAAGTTTAGAGGGACGGCCAGGTCTTGGTAGATTTGCAGTAGTCTGATACTCCTTACATTTCTATATTATCGCTTGCACAGTGCTCCTTGGGATGTTTAAAGCTTGGGAAATCTTTTTGTATCCAAATCCGGCTTTAAACTTCTTCACAACAGTATCTTGGATCTGCCTGGTGTGTTCCTTGTTCTTCATGATGCTCTCTGCGCTTTTAACGGACCTCTGAGACTATCACAGTGCAGGTGCATTTATACGGAGACTTGATTACACACAGGTGGATTGTATTTATCATCATTAGTCATTTAGGTCAACATTGGATCATTCAGAGATCCTCACTGAACTTCTGGAGAAAGTTTGCTGCAATGAAAGTAAAGGGGCTGAATAATTTTGCACGCCCAATTTTTCAGTTTTTGATTTGTTAAAAAAGTTTGAAATATCCAATAAATGTCGTTCCACTTCATGATTGTGTCCCACTTGTTGATTCTACACAAAAAATACAGTTTTATATCTTTATGTTTGAAGCCTGAAATGTGGCAAAAGGTCGCAAATTTCAAGGGGGCCGAATACTTTCGCAAGGCACTGTAGCTATTGGGACCTCAGTGATGGCTACCTTCAATCCAACATAAGCACCAGGGACATGACTTTTAATCTTCTTCCCATTAAGCTTTTCCATTTTCAGAATCATCTCTTGTTGAGCTTGGCAACCACACCATATTAACAATCTACCATTTCCAATGAACAAAGTTAATTTCACTTCACCTACCTCTTTCTCTATGGCATTAGTTAGTCGGATAGGGTGAAAGTGAGGCCCTGTGGTCTCATCAAAACTATCACCACTTTCCAATCGAACACATCGTTTCTCTTGCTTCCTACCTTGGCCCTCTTTATACTTTCTTTACTAGATACTCCACTGCTTTCTGTATCATGATCTCTCTTCTTCCTATGTCTACCACTACCGACCTCCCGCTCCATATCATCAGAACTGACACCCATATTGTTCGCATTCCAGCACAGCTGTTGCTTCACCAACTTTTTATCCATTTCTTCCATTTCGTCCGCACTGCCAGCCGCCATTTCCAACCTCCAATCTTTTGTTGTGTTCCCCCTAGCAATACACAGCTGATTCAAATATCCAAATCATCAAAATGTGCCCCAAGATCGAGTTTGGGACACCCTGTTCTAGACGGGTCATTCCTAGTTTGCCGTGCCATTTGGACCTCATAACGTTTGATGGGAAAAGTATATATATTTTTTATTATTCTATCAGAAAAAGGACATGTTTGACTTTCAGACAAACATATTGGTCAAACTCAGGCACTATTGTTTTTTTAGGTGCATTTTTCAACCTGTTAGGTGCATAATCCTAACAGAGTGGCAATTCTGAGACCGAATTAGCCATAGCTCTGTGAGTGCGCAAGATTTAGCTAGCATGATAATGAACACTTGAACATGATTTTAACTTCTCTATCAAACAGGTAGAGGTGCTAAAGGAGCATCTTAAACTTGACCCCAAAAAAACATCTGGGTCAGATGGTTTAGACCCTTTCTTCTTTAAGGTTGCTTCCCGTATCATTGCCAATCCTATCTCCAACCCTTTTAACCTGTCTCTCATTTCTGGGGAGGTTCCCATTGATTGGAAGGCAGCCACGGTTCATCCTTTAATTAAAGGGGAGATCAAGCTGATCCTAACTGTTATAGACCCATTTCTATTTTGCCCTGTTTATCAAAAGTGTTGGAAAACTTGTCAATAATCTACTGACTGGCTGTCTTGATGTCTATAGTTTTCTCCCTGGTACGCAATCTGGTTTCCGCTCAGGTTATTGATGTGTCACTGTAACCTTAGAGGTCTTCAATGATGTCACCATTGCCCTTGATTCTAAGCAATGTTGTGCCCGATATTTTTATTGACTTGGCCAAAGCTTTTGATATGGTAGACCATTCCATTCTTGTGGGCTGGCCAAGGAGTCTCTGAGGCGTCTTTGGCCTGGTTTGCTATCTACCTCTCTCAAAGAGTGCAGTGTATAAAGTCAGAAAATCTGCTGTCTCAGCCACTGCCTGTCACCAAGGGAGTACCCCAAGGCTCGATCCTAGGCCCCACGCTCTTCTCAATGTACATCGACAACATATTTCAGGCAGTAGGAAGCTCTCTCCGCCATTTATATGCAGATGATACAGTCTCATACTCAGCTGGCCCTTCCCTGGTTTTTGTGTTAAATGCTCTACAACAAAGCTTTCTTAGTGTCCAACAAGCTTTCTCTACCCTTAACTTTGTTCGGAACACCTCCAAAACAAACGTCATGTGGTTTGGTAAGAAGAATGCCCCTCTTATTACTACCTCTGAGGGTTTAGAGCTTGAGGTAGTCACCTCATACAAGTACTTGAGATTATGGCTAGACAGTGCACTGTTCTTCTCTCAGCACATATCAAAGCTGCAGGCTAAGTTTATTCTAGACATGGTTTCCTCTATCGTAATCGCTCATCTTTCACTCCAGCTGCCAAACAAGATGACCATCCTACCCATGCTAGATTATGGAGACATAATTTATAGATCGCCAGGTAATGGTGCTCTCGAGCGGCTAGATGTTCTTTACCATTAGGCCATCAGATTTGCCACCAATGCTCCTTATAGGACGCATCACTGCACTCTATACTCCTCTGTAAACCGGTCATCTCTGTATACCCGTCGCAAGGACACTGGTTGATCCTTATTTATAAAACCCTCTTAGCCTCACTCCCCCCTATCTGTGATGTCTACTGCAGCCCTCATCCTCCACATACAACACCCGTTCTGCCAGTCACATTCTGTTAAAGGTCCCTAAAGCACACACATCCTTGGGTCGCTTGTCTTTTGAATTCACTGCAACTAGCAACTGGGACGAGCTGCAACAAACACTCAGACTGGACAGTTTTATCTCAATCTCTTCATTCAAAGACTCAATCATGGACACTCTTATTGACAGTTGTGGCTGCTTTTTGTGATGTATTATTTGCTGCCTTGCTATGTTGTTGTCTTTGGTCTCTCTTTATGTAGTGTTGTGTTGTCTCTCTTGTTGTGATGTGTGTTTTGTCCTGTATTTATTTATTTATTTAAATCCCAGGCCCTCTTCCCCGCAGGAGGCCTTTTGCCTTTTGGCAGGCCGTCATTGTAAATAAGAATTTGTTCTTACCTGACTTGCCTAGTTAAATAAAGGTTAAATAAAATAAAAAATAAAAAAATATATTTTAACATTTTGAAATGTAAATTTTCTCTATAATTTTGCCTAACAAAATTCAAAAGGCACTCGCACATCTGAGCAATTGTCACGAATCCCGCCGATTAGTTTTGTCTGATTAGTTGCACCTGTTTCTTGTTTAGGTTTTGGTTTTGGGCTATTTAAACCCGGTAGGCCCGCCGGCTTTTGTGCGGGCTTGTTATCTGTTATTTGATGTGTGTGATTTCTGTGGAAGTATTTTGTTCTCGAACCGTTTCGTCCTGTTGTTTTGGACTGGGTCTTATTGCGCCCCTGTGTGTGGCGTTGACCGACACTGTTGTTTTGGGAATAAAACATTCCACATATCAACTACCCTGCTCTCTGCGCCTGACTCCTCCACCCACTACTTCTAGAAGTACATGACAGCAATCGTATTTGCAGGCGCATAAGCGTACGTATCGGCCACACGGCCTTCATCAGAGCCATTTTTTAGCCTAACATGGTGGAAATGTCTGAGTGGGACATATAGACGAACAACATGAAACATGAAAAAATAGATCAAACTTTGTGTTTATACTGTATGTATGTACGTTTGCACCATTATTTTCCCACAAAAGAAATTATGACACTTCCTGGATGTGGTGTTATTTTAGAAAGGGGTTGTTTTCTTAAATTGAGAATTAGAAACAAACTCACAGGGTGGGAAGTGAAATAAGTGACACAGACAATCTTAAGTTAAATAATGGTAATTAATGAGAGAGAATTTAACTAGGGCTATAAAATAATGAAGAAAGATTTAAAAGTTGTTTTTATTTTAAGGCTTATATTTTGCTTCACCTGGGGACATGGCAAAAACGACTACAACAACACAAAGTGTTAAAATGCATACAATTTCCTTTCAAGATCCACATTTACATTAATAGCACTTGCTTGTCCTTATGGGTGTGTTCCTAAATTCACTCTGGAGTGCCAGAGTGCGCTTCATAAATTCAGAGGGTTGTCAAATTGTCAGTTTGTAAATTCAGAACGGTTCACTTTTGGACTGTTCAGAGTTGCACACTGGACGCTCTGGCCAAGGAGTAGATTAGATCCGAGTGTTCTGACATCACAATGGCAGTTAAGCACCCCAGCTAACTGGCTAAAGTTAGCTAGCTTGATAGTTTCTTCCAGATACAAATGAGAGAACGCCTCACTGATCATTTTACTCACCCTAGCAGAGCTGGATAAGCCGTTTGCACGTTATCTAGAGCATTGGTGACTGCAACAATTTAATTATATATATATTATATATATATTTTTGCTGACATACTGACATGGTCATATTCAACGTGTGTTGTGTGTTCGTAAGTGCATCAGTTATTTTGTGTTCTGGCGAATTTACGGACACATCCTAATTTATCCTGAACATTTTTGTATTTTTTTTTAGATTACTTTGGTTTATTTGTGTGGTGGCAAGTAGCCTAGTGGTTAGAGCGTTGGGGCAGTAACCGAAAGGTTGCTGGATCAAATCCCCATCTGTTGTTCTGCCCCTGAACAAGGCAGTTAACCATCTGTTCCTTGGTAGGCCGTCATTGTAAATAAGAATTTGTTCTTAACTGACTTGCCAAGTTAAAGGTTAAATTAAAAAAATATTATGAAATATAAAGCGGGGCAAAAAAGTATTTAGTCAGCCATCAATTTTGCAAGTTCTCACACTTAAAAAGATGAGAGAGGCCTGTAATCTTCATCATAGGTACACTTCAACTACGACAGACAAAATGAGAAGAAAAATCCAGAAAATCCCATTGTATGATTTTTAATGAATTTATTTGCAAATTATGGTGGAAAATAAGTATTTGGTCAATAACAAAAGTTTATCCCTGTGTATCAATCAGTTTGAGCTGTTTTTTACAACCCACTATCGGTTCAGCTTTTTGCTTTTCCAGCTTCTTGTTTTTGGATTTTAATGTTTCACTTTGCCTGGTACGGCAATTGCTCGGCCTCCGACCGCAAGGCACTACAAAGGGTAATGCGTACATCACTGGGGCTAAGCTGCCTGCCATTCAGGACCTCTACACCAGGCGGTGTCAGAGGAAGGCCCTAAAAATTGTCAAAGACCCCAGTCACCCCAATCATAGACTGTTCTCTCTACTACCGCATGGCAAGTGGTCCGGAGTACCAAATCTAGGACAAAAAGGCTTCTCAAAAGTTTTTACCCCCAAGCCATAAGACTCCTGAACAGGTAATCAAATGGCTACCCGGACTATTTGCAGTGTGTTCCCCCCAACCCATCTTTTTCGCTGCTGCTACACTCTGTTTATCATAAATGCATAGTCACTCTAACTATACATTCATGTACATACTACCTCAATTGGCCCGACCAACCAGTGCCCCAGCACATTGTCTAACCGGGCTATCTGCATTGTGTCCCGACACCTACCACCCGCCAACCCCTCTTTTACGCTACTGCAACTCTCTGTTTATCATATATGCATAGTCACTTTAACCATATCTATATGTACATACTTCCTCAATCAGCCAGACTAACCACTGCCTGTATGTAGCCTCGCTACTGTTATAGCCTCGCTACTGTAATTTTTAACTGTCTTTTTACTGTTGTTTTTATTTCTGAGCTGAAGACAGGAGGAGAAATGGAAGTGAATGAGTGTGAATTATCGGAGGTGGTAGGTGTGGTATAGATATCGGAGACCGAGGTATGAACCAAGGATCAGGAGGTAGGTGTAGTATAGATATCAGAGATCTAGGTATGAACCAAGGATCAGGAGGTAGGTGTGGTATAGATATCGGAGATCTAGGTATGAACCAAGGATCAGGAGGTAGGTGTGGTATAGATATCGGAGACCGAGGTATGAACCAAGGATCAGGAGGTAGGTGTGGTATAGATATCGGAGATCTAGGTATGAACCAAGGATCAGGAGGTAGGTGTGGTATAGATATCGGAGACCGAGGTATGAACCAAGGATCAGGAGGTAGGTGTGGTATAGATATCGGAGATCTAGGTATGAACCAAGGATCAGGAGGTAGGTGTGGTATAGATATCGGAGGCCGAGGTATGAACCAAGGATCAGGAGGTAGGTGTGGTATAGATATCGGAGATCTAGGTATGAACCAAGGATCAGGAGGTAGGTGTGGTATAGATATCGGAGACCGAGGTATGAACCAAGGATCAGGAGGTAGGTGTGGTATAGATATCGGAGATCTAGGTATGAACCAAGGATCAGGAGGTAGGTGTGGTATAGATATCGGAGGCCGAGGTATGAACCAAGGATCAGGAGGTAGGTGTGGTATAGATATCGGAGATCTAGGTATGAACCAAGGATCAGGAGGTAGGTGTGGTATAGATATCGGAGACCGAGGTATGAACCAAGGATCAGGAGGTAGGTGTGGTATAGATATCGGAGATCTAGGTATGAACCAAGGATCAGGAGGTAGGTGTGGTATAGATATCGGAGGCCGAGGTATGAACCAAGGATCAGGAGGTAGGTGTGGTATAGATATCGGAGATCTAGGTATGAACCAAGGATCAGGAGGTAGGTGTGGTATAGATATCGGAGATCTAGGTATGAACCAAGGATCAGGAGGTAGGTGTGGTATAGATATCGGAGACCGAGGTATGAACCAAGGATCAGGAGGTAGGTGTGGTATAGATATCGGAGGCCGAGGTATGAACCAAGGATCAGGAGGTAGGTGTGGTATAGATATCGGAGGCCGAGGTATGAACCAAGGATCAGGAGGTAGGTGTGGTATAGATATCGGAGACCGAGGTATGAACCGTGGATCAGGAAAAAGATGAGTCTGTGAAAGTAGGAGTGACGTTTATGGAAAAAGTGGACTCTTTCCTTTTGGCTGATCCATTTGTGGTTTCACGGTCGGTGAAAAAAGAGTTGGGTAATGTGGAATCAGTGAGGGTAACCAGAAATGGTCCAGTGATAATTGTTTGTGTTTCTGTTGGTCAGAGGGAGCTCGAAGTAAAATGAATTTGGGCAAGAAAAGTGAATGGTTTCGTTCTCAAGTAAAGAGCACCAATGAAAGGAGTGATAACTGGGGTAGCAGTAAATAGAAATGTTGACCAGCTGAGGGGAAATATTCCCTGTGTATGTGATGCTTGTCGTTTGATGCGACGCAAACAGGGTGGCAAGAGTGAGGAAACAGAAGAGTCATTGTCTGTTCTTCTGAGTTTTGAAGTTGAGTCTTTGCCTGACAAAGTGAAGTTAGGATATTTAAGTTAACCTGTACAAGCGTATATGCCGAATACGTTACGATGTTACAGGTGTCAAGCTTACGGGCATGTGGCAGCAGTGTGTAGGAGGGGGGTGTGAGAAATGTGCAGAAAGGAATGATAAAAGGGAATGTGTAGTATTGGGGAAAGTAGTGAAATGTGTTAATTGCAGAGGTGTCCATGGAGCTGGGTGTAATATTCATATGTGTAAACATACTGAATTGTAATTGGATGCATTTTACCGCCATGACTCACCTGGTTACTGTGCTATGATTGGTTAAGACCACCCAAATGGTTAGGTCATGGGCAGTTTGATCCTGGTTAGCGATACGTGAACATGCCAGTTATAGGTAGCTAATAAAGAGCTACGTTAAGAAATATCCTGTAGTACTGCATTTTATTATTTTGTACAAAGTGTGCAAAACAAGACACTGGGGATCAGAAATGTCCCGTGCGAGAGTGGCAGGTGAGGATTCCAGGGTTAGAGTAGTGCAGACGTTGTCATATGCTGAGGCAGTGAAGAAAGTAGAGGAAGTTGTGTTAAGGGGGAGGAGTGGTGAGAGTAGTAGAGATATACCAGTACAGAGGGACAGGCCAAAAAGTGATATAGGTTTCAGTAAGATTGGATTTTTAGCATTTATAGCAATGGTTATCAGCTGTGCTGCAGAGATGGAACGGAAGTTGCAGAAAATGGAGGTTGTGGTGGCAGATGCAGAGAGGTATTTGGGTGTACAAGACTTGACATCAGAAGAGTTACAGGGTGTGTTAAGTGGTGATGTCCCATCCTTTCAGGATGATGGCATGAGGTAGGAATAAATACATTTAAATTAGTGGAGAAGGCTGGTGTTAATTTTATTTGATATAATTTAGAAATTAGTGAGTGTAGTGTTAGATGGTAGGGTATTTATTTAGTACATTTTAATGTTTCAAGCAAAGTATAAGGGAGTTGTACTCCAGTCGAGTAGGTGGCGGCAATGCAACAAATTGGATGCCAACCGCCGTTAAATCGCATAGAAGAAGAATAAGAAGACTTCCAATTAAAAGTGAGTGTATTTTGTCCTTACTAGGGAACCGTAGGAATTTGTCTCATTCTCCACTCCGACCTGTGGTTTGTGCTATCTGACGTGAGATAAGCACCGGTGGAAAGCTAGCAGTCTGAACTATGGAGCAGATACATGATATCCAGGTCGTTCCGTGCACCAACTCCAATTATCTGAAACCATTCAGGGTGCACTATAACCAGGTGAGTCAAAATAGCTCACTCGCGTCTGAATCTAGTCTGAATTCCCCGACTCATTCATTTCTATTGCTAGTAGCCCAACCCCCATTCTTTCCCCCATTGCTTTATTGTGCTGCTTCAACGGCATAACCTTCATAAAAATACAGTACACCATATTTCAGTGACACTTATGGACTTAGCTATCTTAACTTTGCTTCACCACTGCCACCAAATGTTTTCTCTTAGCATGAAATGTAGATTTTCAGGCAAGTAGCTAACATATCAGTTACTGTCTCATGAGCATATGCTTTACATTAACGTTAGCTAACTAGCAACCTAGTTAAGCAACTGGCTAGTTTGTTGGAAATGTACAACCTGATGCTTAGCTACAATATCTACATTTCTCCTGTGGTTGTTGTTGCACGTTGAGCGTTAGCTAGCCTAGTCATGTAATGTCAGGCCTTGTTGGGATGTGTCAAACTAGAGATGGCCTTGCTAGTTTGATAGTGATTTTATGAGGTCGGATGTTGAGCATTTGGTGCTGTACTGAGCTTGCAAACCCATTTTACTTTCAGTGATATATTTGAATATATCTAGGGAACCCACACAAGTCCACTTATGTATAGAACCCACCAGTATTTTATGGCCCACAAATCATCTTGTGAAAATGTTCATCTACCTGAGTCTTTAATCTAAAGGGCAGCTGGCCCCTCGGGAGATAAAATGCATGTTAGGATAGCTTTCTAGTTAGCTACATTGATTCCACTAGTAACTATCCTCTTAGGTACGTACAGTAGCTAGTTGTTTGGAAGATGGATACACCAGGATTTGTGGTCGTTGTTTCAGTATGATATGTTGGATAAAGGAATACTAGACTCCGTAACAGTCGTTGCCATTCTTGAATTAGGCTGTTAATACTTTCTGGATCGAAAGCTATGCTCAGGTCAATCAATAACATGCATGTAGGCTTCTAGAGGCTGGTCAAAGGCTGTGCCATTGCTTCCTTTGACACTTTCCTTCAGGAAATGTAGAAATGTTCTGCTGTGATTTCTTTGGTAGTGAGACTCTTTGGGGCGGGCAACGCTTCATCACTTCACTCAACCTTTCCTGACATAATGACATTTCTCCTTCTGTGAATTTCATGAAGGGCATTAGGCACCGTTTCGGCAGGAGGGCATCTGTAGATATTTCCGTCCCAAGTGTTCTCCCCATCTGGGATTGTGGTCCTGGCCAAATGCTTCCTGTCATTGAGTGTGGAAGTGTTCTGCTTCTCTGGCCCATTGTTGCTCTTTAGGTGTTTGTGAGTCTTAGGCTGAATGACCACTGTTGAGCCCTATTGGTATGGCATTTCTTCCCCATCCGCTGTGTTATAGCAGAGACTTGATACTTTAAGTAGGGCGTTAAAGGACAAAATGAAACTTTGGGTCTGGTGTTATACTTTGTATTGTTATAGAGAAACTTCTCATGAACACAATACTTTTTTTTGATTTCATGAAGATAGGACTAGCCATTGCTGAGATCTTATTTTCAAGATATCTGAAAAGATCAACAAGGTTGCAGACAGGTCAATGTTAATCCTAGTTAATAATTTCACCATCACCTGTCTGGATTTTTTATTTATATTAACATGTTTTGTCCAATATCTCAAGAGAGGGGGATCATATTGTAATTAAATTGATTAAAAGTAAAGTGCAACTTATGAAATAGAAATGCTATATTATGCAAATTAGGCACGACAGAATATATATTTACAGTAATTTAAGCCCAATAATGTGAAGTAGGGTGGTCATATTAACAGATGTTCATGCTTTATACAAAACTGAGTTACAATTCATTACATTTGATTAACTTGTTATACAACTTTGCAAATGATATATGTAATATGCTAATTAGTCTGTATGGAATAAAAAGAGAAATGCAGCATGTTAAACCCATTCATTTAAAGTAAGGTGGTCATATCATTAACATATATTGGTGTGTGTGGTGTGTGTACCAGGGGTACTAGCAGTGTACATATAATTGTCAGGGCTCTAGAAGCACCTTTTTTTACAAGGAGCCCGTGGGTGTCTGTAAGCCGGTAATAGACTGCTTTTGACTGTAAAAATAAATAGAAAATTGGCACCAGCCAAGTGTCCAGGATGAGAGGGAAAATCCCATTGTGAAATAATGCTTTTTTTAGCCTATTCATTGAAGGAAATACCAGTTGATGTAAATACATTTGACTGGTTATGCTTATCGTTCTATTGGTTCATTTGCATCATTTAGTGGAATTAAATTGGCCAGTTTGTATATTCTTTATGCATTTTATTTATCAGATGTGCATAGTGTACAGAGAGCCTTTGAGCAGAAAATGAAGGCCAATGGTGACTTTTTAAAACTGTTTTAATGGCTGTGATAGAAAACCTGAGGATGAATCAACAACATTGTAGGTACTCCGCAACACTAACTTCAGGGTAATAAAGAACGTTTTGTAACCTTTCTTTACCAAGAAAGTCTTCATCATTTCATCATTTCCTGCCACTCATACACATTACATGTATCTGTTCCATCACCTCTGAAAGTGGATGGCTCACACATATCAGATTTCATGACAGTTTACCTTAATATCATCATCCATGTGTAGTTAACTAGTGATTGATTTATAGTTCTTAAAAGTTTTTTTATAAGATAGGTTTAATGCTAGCTAGTAACTTACTTTGGCTTCTTACTGCATTCGCGTAACCGGTAGGCTCCTCGTGGAGTGCAATGAGAGGTAGGTGGTTAGAGCGTTGGACTAGTTAACCAAAAGGTTGCAAGATTGAATCCGCGAGCTGACAAGGTAAAAATATGTCATTCTGCCCTGAACAAGGCAGTTAAACCCCACCAGAATGTGTTCTTAACTGACATGTCTAGTTAAATAAAGGTACAAAAAATAAAATATCTGCCAAATCGGTGTCCAAAAATACAGATTTCCGATTTGGCTATTCCGATTAATCGGTCGACCTCTAATTTAGATTTGTATTTTTTTATTTCACCTTTATTTAACCATGTACGCTAGTTGAGAACAAGTTCTCATTTGCAACTGCGACCTGGCCAAGATAAAGCAAAGCAGTGTGACACAGACAACAGTTACACATGGAGTAAATGATAAAAAAGCCAATAACACAATAAACAAGTCAATGACACAGTAGAAAAAATAAAGTCAATATACAGTGTGTGCAAAAGGCATGAGGGGATGGGCAATAAATAGGCCATAGGAGTGAATAATTACAATTTAGCAGATTAACACGAGTGATAAATGAGCTGATAATGATGTGCAAATAGAGATACTAGTGTGCAGAAAAGTAAATAAAAACAGTATGAGGATGAGGTAGTTGTAGATTGGGTGGGCTATTTACAGATGGACTATGTAAGCTGCTCAGATAGTTGGTGAGGGGGGGAAAGAAAGTCTCCAACTAAAGCGATTTTTACAATTTGTTCCAGTCACTGGCAGCAGAGAACTGGAAGATAAGGCGGCCAAATTAGGTGTTTGCTTTGGGGATAGTCAGTGAGATATACCTGCTGGAACATGTGCTACGGATGGGTGTTGTTATCGTGACCAGTGAACTGAGAAGGCGGAGCTTTACCTAGCAAAGAATTATAGATGACCTGGAGCCAGTGGGTCTGGCGACGAATATGTAGCGAGGGCCAGCCGACTAGAGCATACAGGTCGCAGTGGTAGGTGATATTAAGTAAATGATGGATCAGAAGCATAGAATATAAGGAGTGAAAGAGACTGGGTTTTATGTCTGAAGTTAATGGTTCTCTGAAGAAAGACAGAAGGCTTTGGAATGTGTTGGATGGACGGGAGGAAGTCACAGGATTGCTATAGGGGAAGCAGATGGGCATCTGATAATTAGGTGAAGGAGGAGTTGAGGTCAGGTCAGATCCCCTGAAGGGAGTAATAAGTTTTTTTTTACTCTATTACCCTGTTACTGTGGAACCATAAGATGAGAGGAGTGTCTAAAGTGGGATATATATCTATCTGTGATGGTGAGATGTTTTTTGTTGTTGTCTGAATACAGCTGCCATCCCTATGGGAAGAATTAAA
Organism: Oncorhynchus gorbuscha; assembly: GCF_021184085.1. Lineage (NCBI taxonomy): Eukaryota > Metazoa > Chordata > Actinopteri > Salmoniformes > Salmonidae > Oncorhynchus > Oncorhynchus gorbuscha. The sequence goes on from NC_060186.1 coordinate 39,804,330, forward strand.
CTTGGATAAACTTCTCTAGTGTCCTTGAGTTATTTACTCTGAAAAATAAGAACCTAACACCAGTAAAAGTGGTGGATCACCATTGTGCTTGACCAGAGTACCTGGATTCTTAGGTGTGGACATGTTATTCATGACGAATATTCAAATTGACTGTCTCCTTAAAGTTGACGGCAGGTGTAGTTCTCTTCTCTGGAGCACTGCTGTATTCCCGGTGATCTTGTAGATCCGGGTCATGGCACCAATTTTGTAACCAACTTCACACAGCCCCCCCCCCAGAAGAAAGGCACACAGACACCCACACTTCAGGTTGACTCGGGTTTTCATCTGCAGTAAAATATATCAAACCGTGATGACAGGCATTGACAGGACGGTCACATTCACACGTTCACTGGTTAGGTAGGACACGACATCTTTTAGATAGGAGCGACATTAATGATACATGCCCTCAACGTGAAGTGATATTAATCTATAAATACAGAGCACAACTACAACCCTTCTTATATTTAAGTGAATGTTTATATGAAAATAAACATTCACTTAATATTTCAATAAATCACCTGCTAGCAATAGCTATCGTGACATTGTAGTGCAGTGGCCAAGTTAGCTCGTCATTAACATGGCTAGCTAAGCCAGTAAAAACTTGGTTAACTTGCCGAATTAGGTGTTAAATACATTAACGGCAAAATAAATATATACAGTTGAAGATGGAAGTTTACATGCATGTTGCCAAATACATTTAAACTCAGTTTTTCACCATTTCTGACATTTTATACTAGTAATAATTCCCTGTCTTAGGTCAGATAGCATCACCACTTTATTTTAAGAATGTCTTATTTCTTTCATCAAATTCCCAGTGGGCCAGAAGTTTACATATACTCAATTAGTAGCATTGTCTAACTTGGGTCAGATGTTTCAGGTAGCCTTCCACAAGCTTCCCACAATAACTTGGTTGCATTTTGGCCCATTACTCCTGACAGGGCTGATGTAACTGAGTCAGGCTTGCACACGCTTCATCAGTTCTGCCCACACATTTTCTATAGGATTGAGGTCAGGGCTTTGTGATGGCCACTCCAATACCTTGACTTTGTTGTCCTTAAGCCATTTTTGCCACAAATTTGGAAGTATGCTTGGGGTCATTGTCCATTTTGGAAAACCCATTTGTAACCAAGCTTTAACTTCCTGAATGATGTCTTGAGATGTTGCTTCAATATCTCCAAATAGTCATTCCTCATGATGCCACTTATTTTGTGAAGTGCACCAGTCCCTCCTGCAGCAAAGCACCCCCACAACATGCTACCACCCCCTTGCTTCACGGTTGGGATGGTGTTCTTTGGCTTGCAGGCCTCCCCTTTTTCCACCAAACATAACGATGGTCATTATGGCCAAACAGTTCTGTTTTTGTTTCATCAGACCAGAGGACATTTCTCCAAAAAGTACTATCTTGTCTCCATTTGGAGTTGCGAACCGTAGCTTCTTCCTTGCTCAGTGGCCTTTCAGGTTATGTCGATATAGGACTCGTTTTACTGTGCATATAGATACTTTTGTACTGGTTTCCCCCAACATCTTCACAAGGTCCTTTGCTGTTGTTCTAGGATTGATTTGAACTTTTTGCACCAAAGTACGTTCATCTCTAGGAAACACAACGCGTCTCCCTCCTGAGCGTTATGACAGCTGCTTGGTCCCATGGTGTTTATACTTGCGTACGATTGTTTGTACAGATGAACGTGGTACCTTCAGGTGTTTGGAAACTTCTCCCAAGGATGAACCAGACTTGTGGAGGTCCACAATTTTTTTTTCTGAGGTCTTTGCTGATTTCTTTTGATTTTCCCATGAGGTCAAGCAAGGAGGCACTGAGTTTGAAGATGGGCCTTGAAATGCATCTAGAGGTACACCTCCAATTGACTCAAATTATGTCAATTAGTCTGTCAGAAGATTCTGAAGCCCTGACATATTTTTTGGGAATTTCCCAAGCTGTTTAAAGGTACAGTCAACTTAGTGTATTTTAATTTCTGACCCACTGGAATTATGATACTGTGAATTATAAGTCAAATCTTTCTGTAAACAATTGTTTGAAAAATAACTTGTCATGCACAAAGTAGATGGCCTAACAGACTTGCCAAAACTATAGTTTAACAAGAAATTTGACTACAACTGTACATAGTCACATTCGCTATTTAATTTAGGATATATGAACCTGTTTTCCAACAACACTTTTTATGCAGTTTTTATATACAGAGGAAGGAGACATGATCCTGCTCTCAGAATATCTCTCTGACTGAGGAGCAGGCAGACCCAACTTCCCAAATAGGGGAGAAGCACTCAAAACCCACTAGTTGTTCTTTCAAAGAAAATAATACAAAAATGGTAAGTCTGAAGACCTCTTCTATTACCAACCTTAATACAATGGCAGCAAATATTCTTATGAATTCAGCAACACATAATGAAAGGTAACTTTATTTATATCACCCCTTTTCCTGAAGTGAATGGTTTCACCCACTACTCTACTCGCGAGTTGCGGCATTCTTTGATATCTACATTGCGTGCGAGGTTGATGGAAACTCTACATTTTCACTTTGTCACACTAAGCTAGACAGAAAATGCTACCTGCTCCCAAAGTATCAATTGCTGATCGCCTATTAACTTCAATCTACTAGCCCTATAATGAATTTTATTTTGAAATTTCATCTGATGGGTTCTTTGAATCAGTACACCACACACATACACGATATCTAGCGGCAAACAGTATCTGACAGCCACCTAGCTAGAATTGACATGCACCCCTACTGAAATCTCAAAAGCTCAGAACATATTCATACCTCTTGACTTATTCCACATTTTGTGGTGTTACAGCCTGATTAAATCAAATGTAAATCTCACTCGTCTGCACATAATACCCAATAATGACAATGTGAAAATATATTTTTAGACATTTTAATTGTTTTTTTTTCTTCCCCCATTTGATTTACCCAACATTTGTAGCACTTTGAAGGTGCGTAATATGTGTTTATTAGCACCCCTTTTTGGATGGGGATTTGATTTGAACAGACCTCCAGGCTGTGTAAGGGCTATTTGACCAAGAAGGAGAGCTGGAGTGCTGCATCAGATGACCTGGCCTCCACAATCATCTGACCTCAACCCAATTCAAATCAAATGTTATTTGTCACATACACTTGGTTAGCAGATGTTTAATGCGAGTGTAGCGAAATGCTTGTGTGTCTAGTTCCGACAATGCAGTAATAACCAACGAGTAGTCTAACCTAACAATTTCACAACAGCTACCTTATACACACAAGTGTAAAGGGATGAAGAAAATGTTCATAAAGATATATGAATGAGTGATGGTGCAGAATGGCATAGGCAAGATGCAGTAGATGGTATTGAGTACAGTATATACATATGAGATGAGTAATGTAGAGTATGTAAACATTATATTAAGTGGCATTGTTTAAAGTGGCTAGTGATACATTTTTTACATGTATTGCAGCAGCCACTCAATGTTAGTGATGGCTGTTTAACAGTCTGATGGCCTTGAGATGGAAGCTGTTTTTCAGTCTCTGTCCCTGCTTTGGTGCACCTGTACTGACCTCATCTTCTGGATGATAGCGGGGTGAACAGGCACTGGCTCGGGTGGTTGTTGTCCTTGATGATCTTTATGGCCTTCCTGTGATATCGGGTGGTGTAGGTGTCCTGGAGGGCAGGTAGTTTGCCCCAGGTGATGCGTTCTGCGGACCTCACTACCCTCTGGAGAGCCTTACGGAATGTGGGCGGAGCAGTTGCCGTACCAGGCGGTCATACAGCTTTTGGTGACCAGCCGAATTTCTTCAGCCTCCTGAGGTTGAATAGGCGCTGCTGTGCCTTCTTCACCACACTGTCTGTGTGGGTGGACCAATTCGGTTTGTCCGTGATGTGTACACCGAGGAACTTAACTTTCTACCCTCTCCACTACTGTCCCGTCGATGTGGATAGGGGGTTGCTCCCTCTGCTGTTTCCTGAAGTCCACGATCATCTCCTTTGTTTTGTTGACGTTGAGTGTGAGGTTATTTACCTGACACCACACTCTGAGGGTGGTCAGGTAGGGTGGAGGTGATATGGTCCTTGACTAGTCTCTCAAAGCACTTCATGATGACGGAAGTGAGTGCCACGGGGCGGTAGTCGTTTAGCTCAGTTACCGTAGCTTTCTTGGGAACAGGAACAATTGAGATCTTTTGGGATGAGTTGGACTGCGGAGTGAAGGAAAAGCAGAGGGAACTCAGTGGGAACTCCCTCAAGATTGTTGAAAAAGTATTCCAGATACAGCTGGTTGAGAGAATGCCAAGAGTGTGCACAGCTGTCATCAAGGCAAGGCAAAGGGTGGCTACTTTGAAGAACCTCAAATATAAAATATATTTTGATTGAACACTTTTTAGTTAACACATGATTCCGTATGTGTTATATCATAGTTTGTCTTCACTATTATTCTACAATGTAGAAAATAGTCAAAATAAAAAATTGAATGAGTAGGTGTCCAAACTTTTTTTTGACAGGTACTGTATATAAATGCTTCTTATTGTAGTTTTGCTCGGCATCAGGCAAATTTTGTGCTTCAGTTGCACTTCTAAACTCGGATGAGAATTCACCAACAGGCATTCCATCAGTAGACGGCGCTCTTACTGATGTATAGCTACTTTTCTCCAGTACGTTTTGCTTGCAAATGTCCAAACTCACCAAAAATTACTTTAAGTAGCTACTACTTGTATAACTTTTTATAATTTCTTTGTAATTTGTTTTTCATTTGCACTCGCTAGCGGTCTTCATATTGAAATCTGCTATTAGTTTGTGCAAATGTTGTTAGCAATCTGGTAACTGATGCCCAATTAGCTTATTTTTTTGCCCCTTGTGTACTAAGACGGCAATACTGTAAATCCCGCGATGAAAGGCCGGCATGACCATATGAATCTGGATACCGTCCTAGTTAATGGATGATTTGATATCCATCCGAGCCCACCAACATGTAGGACAATTAACTAGATCCTAGCACAGTTCTTTCAGAATGTGAATGTCATTCATGTATTGTTTTTGTGTTCACAGAATGGGACAAAGAAATCGTGGGACTTCATGCGAACTCATGACAGGTGAGCTTTTATCTGCCATTGACCCGTTTCGTTGTTGATAAGAGAAACTCTGTGCTCTAGATGGGGTGTATTCACATGAACACACTCAAACACTCTTTCAACTACCTCGCTGTCAGCTGAGAAGAGTCTTCAGATGTGAAAACCCCACATGCCCACCCCCCCGCCTCTTCCCAACACATTCCTATACCCTTCACTTTGACTTGCTACCTAATAAACTAACAAAATATAATATTGAGGCCATTTCCTTGAACTTGGGAAAGCCCAGACAATTTCTCTCTTCAGTCAGTATAAGCTCTTGGCATTTCTTGTGGAGATTTTAAAATCTGAGGTATGAGGGGACATTTTTGGCTGATATTTTCCTTGCCAAAAAACCTTTAGCGTTTAACATTTAGCGGCCTTTTAAGCATTCTAGTATAGTTGAAACGCACAAACTGACAAAGTTAGTTTGTTGGCATTTACGTATATCCCCATTACCAGTAAAACATAAAACCTATTTCTTTCATTTGCTGTGCTGTTTCGTTGTTCATTTAAGTCGTTTCATTCTCAACCAAGATTTCATCATACATTTCAAGCAGTGAGGTTTCAGCTCTCTGTCCGTGGCCTCTTCCTCGGTGCGCACTGTCACTGTGTCCGTTTCCATCTTGTCCAGCTCTGTCTGTCCGTGGCCTCTTCCTCGGTGCGCACTGTCACTGTGTCCGTTTCCATCTTGTCCAGCTCTGTCTGTCCGTGGACTCTCCACTCACTGTGTCCATCTTGTCCAGCTCTGTCTGTCCGTGGACTCTCCTCTTCGGTGCGCACTGTCACTGTGTCCGTTTCCATCTTGTCCAGCTGTATCTGTAACATTTCATGTAAACCCTGTTTCTTGTCTGCATCGAAGTAGTGGTCTTTGTACCTAGCATCGAGCATGGTGGCGACACAGTAAAGCGGCTCAGAGAGAATGCCACCGACTCGCTTGTTCACAGCCTCTATTAGAGTACATTCGGCAGTTTGTTGAGCAGGCATTTCGTGAAGCTAATAGCAGTGACACCCATAGCAAGTAGCTCAAGTAACTCATGGGTGAACAGGGAGTACAGGAGAGGGCTCAACTCCGTGTAACTCCGGTATGGCTACATCTGAACAATAGCGCCTACTTGGTAGTGTGTACCGGGGCCCGAGGTGCTCGACAAGTCGGCAAAAGCCAACATCCATGACAGAGAGCGGTTGATTGTCAAGGGCAATGAATTCCATTATCTTGGCGTTAATGAATTTCGCGTTTTGAGTTGTCTCACTAAAATTCATTGCAAATTACAAAAAGTTTAAGAACAAATTTTCTCACATAGTTTGGATATCCAAAAAAGCAAAATTCCAAGAATTATTAAATAATATGAAGTCAACTTGGAAAATCATTAATCAACTGTTATAGTTGTAGATCTTATTCATCTCAATTGTTGGAAATAAGACCTATCGTGTTCCTGATGTTATTTCATGTGACTTTTCTGTAACTTTTTTGGTGAATGTGGGTTCCTCTGTTAAAGAAAATTGAGAATACTTCTGGAAATCCCTTGTCTGCTTCCTTTTGATCTTCCTGATGTTATGGAGGTGATGGCGGTAACTGGTAACTTAAAGATTTCATCATGTTATTAGTCACTACCATAAACCGTACTTTAACATTCAGAGTCCTGTACTTTGCTTAATTTATCTTTGCCACGATCCTGGCTAGTCTCCCACAGTCCCTGCCACTGGAGAACATCCCCACAGCATGATGCTGCCACCATCATCCTTCACTGTAGGGAGGGTACCCGATTTCCTCCAGGTGTGATACTTGGCATTCAGGCCAAATAGTTCAATTTTGTTTTCATCAGACCAGAGAATCCTGTTTCTTATGTTCAGTCCTTTAGGTGCATTTTTTGCCAATTCCAAGGGGGCTGTCTTGTACCTTTCTTAAAATGTATTTTGTATCATTTTTTTTTACTGAGGAGTGGCTTCCATCTAGCCACACTACAATAAAGGCCTGATTGGTGGAGTGCTGCAGAGATGGTTTTCCTTCTGGAAGGTTCTCCCATCTCCACAGAGTAACTCTAGAGCTCTGTCAGAGTGACCATTGGGTTCTTGGTCACCTCCCTGACCAAGACCCTTCTCCCCCCGATTGCTCAGTTTGACAGCTCTGTGAAGTCTTGGTGGTTCCCAACTTTTTCCTTTTTAAGAATTAATGGAGGCCACTGTGTTCTTGGACCTTCAATGCTGTCAAACAAATGTTGGTACCCTTCCCCAGATCTGTGCCTCGATACAATCCTGTCTTGGAGCTCTTCTGACAATTCCTTTGACCTCATGGCTTGGTTTTTGATCTAACTGTCAACTGTGGGACCATATATAGACCGGTTTGTGTGCCTTTCCAAATCATGTCCAATGAATTAAATCTACCACAGGTGGACTACAATCAAGTTGTAGAAACCTCTCAAGGATGATCAGTGGAAACGGGATACAGTTGAGCTCACATCAAAGGGTCTAAATACTTATGTAAATGTATTTCTGTTATTTTTAATACATTGGCATATATATATCACACACACACTACCATTCAAATAGCTTATCAAAGTTTATAATTTTGTTAGCACAGCTGAAAACTGTTGTCCTGATTTAAAGAAGCAATAAAACTGGCCTTCTTTTAGACTAGTTGAGTATCTGGAGCATCAGCATTTATGGGTTTGATTACAGGCTCAAAATGGCCAGAAACCAAGAACTCTATTCTGAAAGTCGTCAGTCTATTGTTCTGAAAAATGAAGGCTATTCCATGTGAGAAATTGCCAAGAAACTGAAGATCTCGTCCAACGCTGCATACTACTCCCTTCACAGAACAGTGCAAACTGGCTCTAACCAGTACATTAGTGTTTCTCAAACTAGGCAGACTCCTTTAAAACAGAGTTTAATGGCTGTGATAGGAAACAATTGAGGATGGATCATCAACATTGTAGTTACTCCACAATACTATCCTAATTGACAGTGAAAATGAAGCCTGTACAAAATAAAACATATTCCAAAACATGCATCCTGTTTTTGCCGTAAGTCCCTACAGTAAAACTGCAACAAAAGTGACACAATACCATGAATACAAAGTGTTGTGTAGCGCTTTCCCCAAACATCACCGAGTACCATTCTTCATATTTTCAAGCATGGTGGTGGTTGCATCATGCTATGGGTATGCTTGTCATTGACGAGGACTAGGGAGTTTTTTATTTTTGCAAAAAGAAACCGATTTAGAGCTAAGCACAGAAACTCTTGGAAAGCAGACTGAACCAGGTTATTTTCTAACAGACACTGAGAGAAAGTTACCTTTCAGTATGCCAATAACCTGAAATATAAGGCCAAATATGCACTGAGTTGCTTACCACAATGTTCCTGAGTGGCATATTTACAGTTTTTACTTAAATTGGCTTGAAAAATCGATGGCAAGACTTAAATGACTCTAGCAATGATCAACAACCAACGTGAAACTGTTAAATATTGTTTTTTTTAAAGAATAATGTGCAAATATTTGTACAATCCAGTTGTGCAAAGCTCTTAGACTTACCCGGAAAGACTCAGGGGTGTGAATACTTAAGTAAATTAGATTTCTGTATTTCATTTTCAATACATTGGGGGGGGTGTAGATGGTTGAGGGGAGAAAAATATTGCATTTATTACATTTTGAGTTGGCTGTAACAAAATGTGGTGTAAACACTTTCTGAAGGCACTGTATATACTTTCGGAACAATTTATTTGGTTATGTTTCTAAAGGTATTGGGTAACTGATTTATTTTTAATGTTTTTCAATGAACACTAGCATTATCCTGAGTTAGTCTACAGTAACAATCTGCTACTGTGTGCATGGAACAGCAGTTATTCTGGGAAAAAGGTATATTTTGAAATATAACAATGTTATAGGTCCCAGTTTTGGGACTGGTGTGGCAGATAATAGTTCCTGTAACAGGATAGATGATGAAACGGGCTTCTCTTTCAAAGGTTCTCAATTATTTTATTCAACATTCTCTAGTGCAAACTGTCTTTCTGTCTTTTCATTGTATTTCAATGTTTTTTTGTCTTGAATCTCACATACCTGACATTACTTCATACACATATCAAACATGCATCAATTTACACATAAAAAAATATTAAAATCCAATTCACATCCTCTAATTCTTTACATTTGTACCCCAAACACTTAATCTGAATTTGCCTGTTTAGGCTATAATTATGAAGTTGATTGTTGCCCACTATAGCCCCATAGGAGACTGTAAAACATGAAAGCCTTTAAAGACTGGAATAACTCAGTTTACGTTAACTTCAAATAACTCACTTTTGTACAATTGACCTTATTTTAGCGCCCCAAAAACGTAATACTTCCAGATCAACTGCAATGTCAATACCATTGTAAAGCACAATGTCTCCCCTTTCCAACAAAATCAATTACATGACCTAAACGCTGCCCATTTCTGCATAATTCAAGCAGAGCCCTGTCGGGTCTTTTTAAAAATGGCACGTGGGGAAGCGAAACTAATGCGTGATAGTGAGAAGGAGAGATGTTGTGAAAAAAAGCATTTTTCCCACTCGATCTGTCCAACTTATCACCTTATCGCCTCAAATGTAAATAAAACACTAATGAGTTTATATAATGTGTAATTACATACCTATTTGAAGGTTTGTGTCGAATTTGAATCGGGTTTTTAGGGTTGTGCTAAAGTGATCTTAGAAGTAAACGGCGGCTTTGAGAATGATGATCGCATGCAATGATGATGCAAAAAATTACTAGGTATCCCCCCCTTACCCCCGTCACTGTCCATTTCTTGTTTTAAAAAGATCTCCACCAGGTGAGAGATTGTAAGACAGAAATAGTTGCTTTATGCATGCTCTACGTTACGACATGACACGTCACGATGTAACGGAGGGTCTGTTTTTTTTCAGCTTTTCTCCAATATTATAGAGCCATTACCATGTTGATCAACACTTGAATAGAAACCTAGTTCACACCCCCGATTTTGAAGTCAACACAGTCGCTAGAGTCCCATTAATTTTCTTTGTAACCTCGTTTGAATGTTGCGCACATTTGTACGGAATGGGGTGAGTTTACGTTACTTCATACCCATGCTCAAAATACATTCGCCAGTGTAAGAAGAGCTAATAGAAAGACAAGACTATTGCAACTGACATTAATGTTAATTATTGGAAAATGACTGAACAAGCTAGCGTAGCACTAACCGGAGCTAGCCAACAGCTGACTGGAGCTAGCCAACAGCTAGCAGCTTTTCTAACATTTACAGTATAACAATTAGAATGTTCTTAAACATCGCCGTTACAACATTAAATTCTCTAAACCCTTAGGATATTGTTAGGTGTGTCTTTTTCAAAAATAAAGATGTTTAGAAGTTAATTTTTTTCTAAATGGAAGGACTGCATCTCAATTTCATTTTACGCTCAACGTGTGTTTTCTGTCCTGTAAGAAGTTAGTAATTGTATATGTTCAAAATAAATAAATAAGAATTTTTCTTAACTGACTTGGCTAGTTAAAGGTTAAATGTAAAAATAAAAAGTTAATATTCTATGTCTTTTTGCACTTTACTGACCTCCCAGATTTGGGACTGCTGCAGCAGATAATTTATCCTGTGTTACAGGAATTTATGAAATGAGAGAACCGTAGTCCCAGATCGCATATAGTGCCAAGCAAACACGTCTCACTGCCTCCTACTGGCCAACGGTAGTATAAATTCATTGCAATGGCGAGAACTTGGACTGACATTTCGGTAAAAGCATTCTTCCCCAATGAACAGAAACACAACTAACTGTACATTTAGTGTGCGTCACACTAATCTCTTTTGCAAAGATAATAGTAACTTCAGGCCAGTTAATATTCTACCTCTGGTGTTGAAGGTTGTTAGTGTGTAGCAGAGTAACTGATTGCCCACCTCAACAACAGCCCCTTCACATTACACTCCATGCAGTTTGGCTTCAGAGCGAAACACTCCACAGAAACAGCCCAACTGCTTTCTTCTGAAAAACAAGTCCAAGATGGACAAAGGGGGCGTTGTTGGGGCTGTGTTTCTGGACCTAAGGAAGGCTTTTGATACTGTTAACCATGAGAATCTCATCACAAAATTGTCCAAGTTCAACTTTTCCCCTGATGCCTTGAGATGGATGAAATCATACCTTGAAGGCAGAACTGTGTGTCAGAGTGAGCAATAAGCTGTCGCCCACTCTTAGCTATGATGTGGGCGTGCCCCAAGGGTCAATACTGGGGCCCCTCCTGTTCAGCTTGTACGTTAATGACCTGCCTTCTGTCTGTACTTGGTCTGAAGTTCAAATGTATGCAGATGATGCGGTGATATATGTGCATACAAACAACAAGCTGCACACTAACTCACTAATGTAATGGTCCAGGTTACAAGGTGGCTCAGTGACTCATGTTAGCATCTCAATGTGAAAAAAACTGTCTGCATGTTGTTCACAAAGCGGGCAACTGATGCTACTGAGCCAGATGTCTGTGTCAGGGGAGAAACTCCAGGTGGTATCTGATATCATACTTGATTCCAACCTCTCTCTGTAAAAGCAGGTGGAAAAGTTAACTCTAACCAAATTCAACTTAGCTAATTTCCGATGTACACGAAATTGTTTGACTACAGAAGTAGCTAAACTGTACTTAAAATCTATGACACTCCCCCACTTAACATATTACTTGACTAGTTGGGACCAAGATTGTTGTACAACAATAAAACCCATTCAGTCAGTCTGCAAACAGGCTCTCAAAGTGCTTAATAGAAAGCCCAATAGCCATCACTGTTACATCCTCAGAAAGCATGAGCTCCTGAGTTGGAATAATCATGTGCAATACACCAACGCGTGTCTTGTATTCAAGATCCTAAATGGCCTGGCTTCCCCCCCCACTCAGTATTTTTGTTAAACAGAAATCCCAAACATATGGCAGCAGATCCACAAGGTCTGCCATGAGAGGTGACTGTATATATAAGCAACTTTAGTCAATCTGTTTTCTCTGAGTGCTTCCCATGTTTGGAACATCCGACACATCTTGCACCACCTATCACAATTTCACAAAAACATGAAGACATGGCTAAAGGCTAAAGGCCAACATAATCCCTAGTTGTGTATGGCCACTTTCCATGTTGTCTGTAGCTTGTGGAAACACTTTGGTGATTTTTATTTATTTTGTCTTGTTGCTTTTTTGTCCTATGTTGCTTTGCATGTGCTCACTGCTCATTGATTGTCTGTATTGTAATAGTTTTTAATAACCTGCCCAGGGACTGTGGTTGAAAATTAGCCAGTTGGCTAAAACAGGAACTTTTACTGAAATGTTGATTTAATTTGCACTGTCCCTGTAAAAAAATAAGCCCGAAGGTAAGTGTTTTGGAAACCTCAATCTGTTCTTTCTGATACTGTATAGAAATCAAAATTCCTTACCTGCATGTGACTGTAGGAAGATTTGAAAAAGTCACTTTACGGTGCTAAAATGTCCTCCTCAGAACTGCTAATAACACATTTTCATCGTTGTAAGCAGACCACCATAGTTCCTGTGCCCAAGAACACCAATGTAACCTGTTGTTGAAGGAATTTAATTCCTCTGTTTTAATTCCCAATTAAAATTAAACACTCTGTTAATTCATAAGAATTTGTAAGACCCTTATTTTATAGGAATGGACAGAGCCCGGTCTTAAAAGTCAAGTAACAGCCTTTATTCAAGCGAGTACTGCCACAATACAGGTAACCACAGGTTATAAACTGAAAATGACATCATTAGTTCTAACACTACCCGTGCCATCTCCGTTCCAGTACCAAGGCTGTGTCTCAAGCCTTCCCACATCTGTCTCCCTACCAATTTAATATAATTTACCAGTCAAGGTTTTCTTGTGTAGATAAGCATTTTAGCCAGTCTGATTCATTTGTACCAAGGAACAGACAGTCATTGTTACTAAACTCTTGACCACATTCACACACATTATTTTCAGTACTGGGATCTGATAAGAAAATTCATACATATACAGTAACATTTAGTATTCTGATTAGTACATATACAGTAACATAGTATTCTGATTAGTACATCCTGATTGAAATGTATACATATTTAGTCATTATAGATAGTCATTTAGACATGTGTTAAGGGAATTTTTATCGCCCCGTAGTACTCACATCTGTAGCCAGGAAATCCTTTGAATGGCTGGTCATGGCTCACATCAACATTATCCCAGACACCCTGGACCCACTAATTTGCTTACTGCCCCAACAGGTCCACAGATCCCTGGACCCACTAATTTGCTTACTGCCCCAACAGGTCCACAGATGAGACAATCTCTATTGCACTCCACACTGCCCTTTCCCACTTTTGCAAAAGGAACACCTACGTGAGAATGCTGTTGACTCAGTGTTCAATACCATAGTGCCCTCCAAGCTCATCACTAAGCTAAATATCCTAGCACTGAACACCTCCCTCTGCAACTGGATAATGGACTTCCTGACGGGCCACCCACAGGTGGGGAGGGCATGCAACAACACATCTGCTACGCTGACCATCAACACGGGGCCCCGGTGGTGCGTGCTTAGTCCCCTCCTGTACTCCCTGTTCACCCATGACCGTGCATGTCTCCAACACCATTACGTTTGCAGAAGACACCACAGTGGTAGGCCTGATCACTAGAGGTCGACCAATTATTTATCAGAATGGGCGATTTTAATTGGCCGATTTCAACTTTTCATAATACTCTGTATTTTTGGACATCGATTGTGGATGATTATTTTTTTTTTCTCCACCTTTTATCTAACTAGGCAAGTCAGTTAAGAACACATTCTTATTTTCATGGTGGGTTAAGTCGCTCTGGATAAGAGCGTCTGCTAAATGACTTAGATGTAAATGTAAATGTTAACTTCCTTGTTCAGGGGCAGAGCGACAGATTTTTACCTGGTCAGCTCTGGGATTTGTTTCTGCAACCTTCCGGTTACTAGTCCAACGCTCTAACCACCTGCCTTACATTGCACTCCACGAGGAACCTGCGTGGCAGGCTTGACTACCTGTTATGCGAGGGCAGCAAGAAGCCAATGTAAGTTGCTAGCTTGCATTAAACATATCTTATAAAGGAAACAATCAGTCTTAACATAATCACTAGTTAACTACTCATGGTTGATATTACTAGTTTATCTAGCGTGTCCTGCGTTGCGTATAATCGATGCGGTGCCTGTTCATTTCTCATTGAATCACAGCCTACTTCGCCTAACGGGTGATGATTTAACAAGCGCATTCGCGAAAAAGGCACTGTCGTTGCACCAATGTGTACCTAAACATCCATGCCTTTCTTTAAAATCAATACACAAGTATATATTTTTAATCCTGCATATTTAGTTAATATTGCCTACTAACATGAATTCCTTATAAGTAGGGAAATTGTGTCACTTGCGTTCCGTACAAGCAGTCAGGGTATATGCAGCAGTTTGGGCCATTTATTCCTAACGAAGACTAATTCATTTGCCAGAATTGTACATAATTATGACATAACATTGAAGGTAGTACAATGTAACAGCAGTATTTAGACTTGGATGCCATCCGTTTGATAAAATATGGAAAGGTTCTGTATTTCACTGAAAGAATAAAAGTTTTGTTTTTGAAATGATAGTTTCTGGATTTGACCATATTAATAACCAAAGGCTCTTATTTCTGTGTTATTAAGTCTATGATAGAGCCGTCTGACTGAGCGACGGTAGGCAGCAGCAGGCTCGTACGCATTCATTCAAACAGCACTTTTGTGCGTTTTGCCAGAAGCTCTTCGCAATGCTTAAAGCATTGAGCTGTTTATGACTTCAAGCCTGCGGGTTGCGCGCTAATAGTTGTTCCCCTTGCTCTGCAAGGGCCGCGGCTTTTGTGGAGCGATGGGTAACGATGCTTCGAGGGTGGATGTCGTCGATGTGTTCCTGGTTCGAGGGGTGAGGAGAGGGATGTAAGCTATACTGTTACACTGGCAATACTAAAGTGCCTATAAGAACATCCAATAGTCAAAGGTATATGAAATACAAATGGTATAGAGAAATAGTCCTATAATAACCTCAACCTAAAACTTCTGCTTTTTTACATGGCACATACTGCACTTTTACTTTCTTCTCCAACACTTTGTTTTTGCATTATTTAAACCAAATTGAACGTGTTTCATTATTTGAGGCTAAATTGATTTGATGTATTATATTAAGTTAAAATAAGTGTTCATTCAATGTTGTAATTATTATAAATAAATACATGTAAATAAAATCTGCAGATTTAATCGGTATCGGCTTTTTTGGGTCCTCCAATAATCGGTATCGGCTTTGAAAAATCATAATCGGTCGACCTCCACTGATCACCGGTCGAAGATGAGACAGCCTATAGGGAGGAGGTCAGTGACCTGGCAGTGTAGTGAAAAAAAAAAAAGTAGGCAAGACTAGCTAATTATGGACTACAGGAAACTGAGGGCCAAGCACGCCACCATTCTACAGGGCTGTAGTGAAGTGGGTTAAGTTCCTCGTTGTCCACATCACTAAGGATCTATGATGGTCCAAACACTAGCAGGCACGACAACGCCTCTTCCTCCTCCAGAAGGCTGAAATTATTTGCTATTGGCCCTCAGGTCCTAAAAATTCTGCACCTGCACCATTGAGAGCATCTTGACTGGCTGCATCACCGCTTGGTATGGCAACTGCTTGGCATCCGACCGCAAGGTGCTACAGAAGGTAGTCCAGACGGCCCACTGCATCACTGGGGCTGAGCTACCTGCCATCAATGAGCTCTGTACCATGCAGTGTCAGAGGAAGACCCTAAAAATTGTGAGACTCCAGCCACCCAAGTCAGACTGTTCTGTCTGCTACTGCACAGAAAACGGTACCAAACCCTAAAACAGCTTCTACCCCCCAAGACATAAGACTGCTAAATAGTTAGTCTGGGTAGCCATTTGGTTAACTATTTACTTTTTTGACTCATCACATACTCTGCTGCTACTGTTTAATTACTATCTGTCACTTTTTTCCTAGTTACAGTTGAATTTGGAAGTTGACATACACCTTAGCCAAATACATTTAAACTCCGTTTTAAGTTTGTCATGACTTTAAAAGCTTCTGATAGGCTAACTGACATCATTTAAGTCAGTTGGAGGTGTACCTGTGGATGTATTTCAAGGCCTACCTTCAAACTCAGTGCCTCTTTGCTGACATCATGGGAATATCAGACGAAATCAGCCAAGACCTCAGAAAAAACATTGTAGACCTCCACAAGTTTGGTTCATCCTTGGGAGCAATTTCCAAACGCCCGAATGTACCACATTCATCTGTACAAACAATAGTACGCAAGTATAAACACCATGTGCCCACGCAGCCATCATACTGCTCAGGAAGGAGACGCCTTCTGTCTCCTAGAGATGAACGTACTTTGGTGCGAAAAGTGCAATTCAATCCCAGAACCACAGCAAAGGACCTTGTGAAGATGCTGGAGGAAACGGGGACAAAAGTATCTATATCCACAGTCAAACTAGTCCTATATCGACATAACCTGAAAGGCCACTCGGCAAGGAAGAAGCCACTGCGCAAAAACCACCATAAAAAAGCCAGACTGCGGTTTGCAATTGCACATGGGGACAAAGATCATTCTTTTTGGAGAAATGTCCTCTGGTCTGATGAAACATAATGGAACTGTTTGGCCATAATGACCATCGTTTAGTTTGGAGGTTAAAGGGGGAGGCTTGCAAGCCAAAGAACACCATCCCAACCGTGAAGCACGGGGGTGGCAGCATCATGTTGTGGGGGTGCTTTGCTGCAGGAGGGACTGGTGCACTTCACAAAATAGATGGCATCATGAGGAATGACAATTATGTGGATATATTGAAGCAACACCAAGACATCAGTCAGGAAGTTAAAGTTTGGTCACAAATGGGTTTTCCAAATGGACAATGACCCCAAGCATACTTCCAAAGTTGTGTAAAAATGGCTTAAGGACAACAAAGTCAAGGTATTGGAGTGGCCATCACAAAGCCCTGACCTCAATCCTATAGAAAACTTGTGGGCAGAACGGAAAAAGCGTGTGCGAGCAAGGAGGCCTACAAACCTGACTCAGTTACACCAGCTCTGTCAGGAAGAATGGGACAAAATTCACCTAACCTATTGTGGGAAGCTTGTGGAAGGCTACCCAAACCATTTGACCCAAGTTAAACAATTTAAAAGGCAATGCTACCAAATACTAATTGAGTGTATAAACTTCTGACCCACTGGGAATGTGATGAAATAAATAAAAGCTGAAATAAATAATTCTCCCTACTATTATTCTGACGTTTCACATTCTTAAAATAAAGTGGTGATTCTAACTGACCTAAGGCAGGGAATTTTTACTAGGATTAAATGTCAGGAATTGTTAAACTGAGTTTAAATGTATTGGACTAAGGTGTATGTTAACTTCCGACTTCAACTGTACACATCTTCCTCAATTACCTCGTACCCCTGAACATCAACTCGGTACTGGTACCCCTTGTAGATAGGAAAGTTGTTGTTGTAACTATACTGAACAAAAATATAAACGCAACATTTTCAGGGATTTTACTCTGTTACAGTTCATATAAGAAAATCAGTCTATTGAAAGAAATTATGCTCTAGTCTATGGATTTCACATGACTGGGCAGAGAGACACAGTCCTGGTTGGGCCTGGGTATCCCACTGGGTAGCCAGGTCCAACCAATTAGAATGAGTTTATCTCCATAAATTAGTATTACAGACAGAAATACTCCCCTGTTACATCAGGTGGCTGGTCTCAGTCACCCCGCAGGTGAAGAAGCCAGAGATCCTGGATTACATGTGGTCTGGGGTTGAAAGGCCGGTTGGACGTACTGCCAAATTCTATAAAACAACGTTGGATGCGGCTATGGTAGAGAAATGAACATGCAACAGCTCTGGACATTTCTGCAGTCCGCATGCCAATTGTACGATCCCTTAACTTGAGACATCTGTGTCAATGTGTTGTGACAACTGCATATTTTAGTGGCCTTTTTATTTTCCCAATAACAAAGTTCACCTGTAACGCTGTTAAAATCAGCTTCTTGATATTTCACACCTGTCGGGTGGATGGGTTATCTTGGCAAAGGAGAAATGCTCACTAACAGGGATGGTAACAAATTTGAGCACAAAATATGAGAAATATACTTTTTTTAAATTATTTTTTTATTTAAGAAAATGGGACCAATACTTTACCTGATGTGTTTTATATTTTTGTTTAGATTTGAGGACTATCCATGGACATATTACACTGCCAAAATGTATGGCTTGTGTTTGTATTTTGATTTTGTATTTTGATTTTGGTATGAAATCACTTTCTCATTTTGTGGGGTAAACGCTCAACTCTCATCAACACAACAGGGCGACTTCCTGCTTAAACTTGAACAATGTAATTCAATTTAGCATATTTTCAAGTTTGTGACATTCTGTAGCTACATTAGGAAGAAGGAATGATGGCAGTCTGGGCAGGTATGTATTTTGTAGTGGATTTCTGTAAGCAGGAAATTGGTGCACTGCGTGATGTCATGTAATGTAGTTAATTTAGTTTATTAACAGTATTATTACTTCACTGTTGCTTGTCCACTGAAAAATTCTGAATGAAACAAACTGAATTAATTATTTTTCTCTACTCCCCCTTTTATTTCCAGTGTTTCGGTGCTGATCTTCAACACCACCTCACACTGCTTCATCTTGGTCAAGCAGTTCCGCCCAGGTAAAACTCCCTACTCCCCATTTCTCCTCGACCAATCAAATCAGGTTTCCTCCGTAAGAACAACCTTTTTTCTAAGGACTGGGAATTCACATTCCTTTTCATATTTTTCATAGTTATTAGACAATGAAGAGGGACAGGAAATTAAAGTAAGGCGGAGAAAGTGTGTTAGAAGGGCGTGGGTCAGAATCGAACCCACCACAACCTTTCTTCATCCCTGTCACATTGAAAGTTTCTTAGCCAGCACCTGTGTATTAAATCGGATTTTGCTGAACTGCCACTTGAGCCTGTAAAGTGGAACAATATCACCCTTAACTCGTGGCCTGGGATCTGTCTGGCACATGCTCTCTCCTCCCGGCCTCCAGCCACCTTTACCCCTGTGGTGTTCACTAGGGTTCGGGTCAATTTTGTATCTGCCAAAGCAGCAGCTATTCTTCCTGGGGTCCAGCAAAATTAAGGCAGCTATACAAATTTAAAAACATTACTATACATTGACAACAGATTTCACAATCCTTTAAGTGTGTACCCTCAGGCCCTTACTCTACTACCACAAATCTACAACACAATCTAGTGTATAGTGTTTATGTTATTGTGTGTGTGTGTATGCATGTGTCTTGCTTCACAGTCCCGCTGGTCCAAAAGGTGTATTTTTACCTGCTTTTAAAATCTGATTCTACTGCTTGCATCAGTTACTTAATATAGTAGAGTTCCATTTAGTCATGGCTCTATGTAGTACTGTGTGCCTCCCGTAGTCTGTTCAGGATTTGGGGATTGTGAAGTGATGTTGGGTGTGCATGGGTGTCCAAGCTGTGTGCTAGTAGTTTAAACAGACAGCTCGGTACATTCAGCTTGTCAACACTTGACGTCAGTCTCTCTTCCACTTTGAGCCATGAGAGATTGACTTGCATATCATTAATGTTAGCTCTCCATGTACTTTTAAGGGCCAGCCGTGCACACCATCTTAGCTACTATATTCCATGGCTACATCAAGCTTGTGACTTAACAAACTTGTTGGATGTATTTCGGTTTTTTTTGGTTGTGTTTTGTATTATGTTTAGCCCAATAGGAAGGGAACGGTGAACGATGTATTGTAATTTTGGAGTCACTTTTATTGTAAGTAAGAATAGATGATGTTTCTGAACATGTCTACATTAATGTGGATGCAACAGTGATTATGGATAATCATGAATGAATTGTGAATGATAACTGAGAAAGTTAGAGGGACCAAGATCATATCCCCCCCTAAAATAAAATGCTCATCTCTGCTGTTGATAATATGTCAGAGGTTTATTATGTTTTGTTGTAGCCTCAACTGTCTCACTCATTATTCATGATTTTTATCGCATTCAGGGTTATTTTAGACTGGTGTTCAGAAACATCTTCTCTACTAACTTATACAGAAAGTTACTCGAGTCATTTTTCACCATTCAGTTATTATTGGGCGTAACCTGAAACCCAACCAAAACAAGCTGCAAATACATCCAGCAAGTGCGTATAGTCACAAGCTTAATGTAGTCATTGCGTGTTAGGAATATGGGACCAAATACTAAACTCTGGACTACTTTAATACACTAAGTGATTTTTGTCCAAATAGTGACGTTTTCAAATTTGGGACTAGATATATAAAGTGCTTTAATTTCAGAGCAGTAAAACATGATACATGAATGTATCTGTGTCCTCAATTGTATGTATTTTATTTTTTTCAATAAAATAATAATTTCATTTTTTTTTTTAAACCAGTCTCTTATTACGGTGTTGACTTCCACCAGCAATGTTTTTACAAGTTCAGGGGTGTGTAGAGGTATACGTGTAATGATTTTTTTTATAGGGGTACGACTTTACTATACAAAGTTTGTCAGACACTTATTATATAATTTCAATTGTGGCATATTTGAAGAATAAAAACAGACTTTGTTTTGAACTGCGCAATCCCTTTTGTTGAGAATTGAAAGGAATGATACATCAACGAGAAAAAGCTATCTGGGTCCCCAGGTCACTATAGTGTAACACATGTTGCGATCTCGCTCTTCCCCATTCACTCTCCCTCCACCCTGTCGCATCCTGCAGCCGTGTACATGTGTGAGTGGGAGAGGACCAAGGAGCCAGCTGTGCAGGCAGCGGCGGGGGAGGAGGAAGGGGCTGCAGCCACTGCTATCCCGGAGACTCCCATCGGCGAGACTCCCCAGGAGGAGGCTGTTGCAAATGCTGGGGACGTCAAGACCCACCAGCCCCCGGGCTCGGCGGGTATGACCTACGAGCTGTGTGCAGGCCTGGTGGACAAGGCCGACCTGTCGCTGGAGGAGATTGCCAGGCAGGAGGTGCTGGAGGAGTGTGGCTACGACGTGCCAGTCGCCAAGCTGCGGAGGATCACCTCGTACAGGTGTGTGTGTGTGTGCACGTATGACTCCGGGCTGAAGTTTCCCCTAGGTACAAATCTAGGAGTAGCTTCCCCTCCTGCAATCCTAACCGTATTCATTAGCTGGGAAAATGCAAAACTGACCCAAGATTAGCGTCTAGCTTCACAAACACACACCCACCCATAACTTCACACAGGCACACACACATGCGCGCACACACACTGTCGTGTATAATTGATTTGCTCAAGGTGTGTAAAATGCTGAACCCAAAGATGAGGCGAATGATTTTTATATTTAAAGGTTTAATAGACGAACAATAGACCCATATGTATATGGGGAGATTGCTATGAACCTCTCAGAGGAATGTGTCTTATCTGCCAACCTCCAGGGCAGGCAGGCATAAAATACTCTTGCTTATCTGTTCGTTCTCCAAGTGTTCCGGTACCCTGGTTGAACATTAAATCAGAGCTGAGACCATTTAAGTCAAAAGTAGGTTATACATTTGAACATCTCAATTGCTTGTGAGTAACCATGGCTGGATTACAGGTAATGGCCGGGATATCAAGTTAGTTTTTTTCTCACTCATTATTCATGATTCATTCATGTTTTTGTTTTTTTATCGCATTATCAGGGTTATTTTAGAAGTGTTCAGAAACATATTTTCTACTCACTTATAAAGTTCCTTTTAGAAAGTGTTCACACCCCTTGACTTTCCACATTTGGTTGTTTTACAGACATAATTTAAAATGGATTAAATTCAGATTTGTTTGTCACTGGCCTACACACAACACCATAATGTCAAAGGGGAATTGTTTTTATTATGTAATTTTGACATGAAATAAGAATGAAAAGCTGAAATGTCTTGTCAAGTATTAAACTCCTTTGTTATGGCAAGCCTAAATAAGTTAATGTGCTTAACAAGTCACATAAGTTGAATGGACTCCCTCTGTGTGCAACAATGGTGTTTAACATATTTTTTAATGACTAGCCCAAACATACAATCACACTACATGACCAAAAGAATGTGGACACCTGCTTGTTGAGCATCTCATTCCAAAATCATGGGCATTAATTTACTGCTGCAACAGCCTCCACTCTTCTGGGAAGGCTTTCCACTAGATGTTGAAACATTGTTGCAGGGACTTTATTCCATACAACCACAAGCATTAGTGAGGTCAGGCACTGATGTTGGGCGATTAGGCCTGGCTCGCAGTCGGCGTTCCAATTAATTCCAAACGTGTTAGATGGGGTTGAGGTCAGTGCTCTGTGCAGGCTAGTTAAGTTCTTCCACATCTACCTCAATAAGCCAGTTATGTATGGACCTCACTTTGTGCACGGGGGCATTGTCATGCTGAAAAAGAAAAGGGCCTTCCCCAAACTGTTGCCACAAAGTTGGATCACAGAATTGTCTAATGTATTTTTTATGCTGTTTCATTAAGATTTCACTTCACTGGATCTAAGGGGCCTAGCCCGAACCATGAAAAACACCCCTAGACCATTATTCCTCCTCCACCAAACTTTACAGTTGGCAGTATTCATTCGGGCAGGTAGCGTTCTCCTGGTATTCTCCAAACCCAGATTTGCCCGTCGGACTGCCAGATGGTGAAAGCGTGATTCATCACTCCAGAGAACATGTTTCCATTGCTCCAGAGTCCAATGCCGGCCAGCATTTACAGCAATCCGGCCGATGCTTGTCATTGCACATTGTGATCTTAGGCTTGTATGCGACTGCTCGGCTATGGAAACTCAATTCATGACGCTCCCGGCCAACAGTTCTTGTATTGACATTGCTTCCAGAGACCGTTTGGAACTCTGCAATGAGTGTTGCAACCAAGGACAGATGTTTTTTCTGCGCTACGCCCTTCAGCACTCGCCAGTCCTGTTCTGTGAGCTTGTGTGGCCTACCACTTTGCGACTGAGCCGTTGTTGCTCCTAGACGTTTCCACTTCACAATAACGGCACTCACAGTTGACCGGGACAGCTCCAGCAGGGCATAAATTTGATGAACTTACTTGCTGGAAAGGTGTCGTCCTATAACGGTGTCACATTGAAAGTCACTTAGCTGTTCAGCTAGGCCATTCTACTGCCAGTGTTTTTCTAAAGAGATTGCATGGCTGTGTGCTCAATTTTATACACCTGTTGGCAATGGTTGTGGCTGAAATAACCAAATCTACTAATTTGTGGGTGGGTGGATAGGTGTGTGATTTTAAAGCAGACATTGAATATCCGTTTGAGCGTGGTGATGTTAATTATACTTTGGATGGTGTATCAATACACCTGGTCACTACAAAGATTCAGGCGTCCTTCCTAACTCAGTTGCCGTAGAGGAATGAAACTGGTCAGTAACAGTAAGAGTTTTTGAAGGCTGTGATGGGAGAAAATTGAGGATGGATCAACATTATAGTTACCCCACAATACTAACCTAATTGACAGAGTGGAAAGGTGGTGTCTCCGGAAGGTGGTGATTGACTCCGCTGTCCTGGCGTCGTGAGGGAGTTTGTTCCACCATTGGGGAGCCAGAGCAGCGAACAGTTTTGACTGGGCTGAGCGGGAACTGTACTTCCTCAGTGGTAGGGAGGCGAGCAGGCCAGAGGTGGATGAACGCAGTGCCCTTATTTGGGTGTAGGGCCTGATCAGAGCCTGGAGGTACTGAGGTGCCGTTCCCCTCACAGCTCCGTAGGCAAGCACCATGGTCTTGTAGTGGATGCGAGCTTCAACTGGAAGCCAGTGGAGAGAGCGGAGGAGCGGGGTGACGTGAGAGAACTTGGGAAGGTTGAACACTAGACGGGCTGCGGCGTTCTGGATGAGTTGTAGGGGTTTAATGGCACAGGCAGGGAGCCCAGCCAACAGCGAGTTGCAGTAATCCCAGCCAACAGCGAGTTGCAGTAATCCAGACGGGAGATGACAAGTGCCTGGATTAGGACCTGCGCCGTTTCCTGTGTGAGGCAGGGTCGTACTCTGCGGATGTTGTAGAGCATGAACCTACAGGAACGGGCCACCGCCTTGATGTTAGTTGAGAACGACAGGGTGTTGTCCAGGATCACGCCAAGGTTCTTAGCGCTCTGGGAGGAGGACACAATGGAGTTGTCAACCGTGATGGCGAGATCATGGAACGGGCAGTCCTTCCCCGGGAAGAAGAGCAGCTCCGTCTTGCCGAAGTTCAGCTTGAGGTGGTGATCAGTCATCCACACTGATATGTCTGCCAGACATGCAGAGATGCGATTCACCACCTAGTCATCAGAAGGGGGAAAGTTTTTTGTTTCTCGCTCGTGTACTGCAATTGATATGCAGATTAGAATTTAGGTAGCCTTGTTCTCAGATTAGCTTTGTTAAAATCCCCAGCTACAATAAATGCATCCTCAGGATATATGGTTTCCAGTTTTTGTAAAACTCCAGTGAAGTTCCTTGATGGCCATTGGTATCTGCTTGCGGGGGGATATACACCTCTGTGACGATAACTGAGGAGAGTGAGGAATTATAAATCAGGTGAACAAAAGGACTTGATCTCTTGTTTGTTTTAGCTGCCTGTGGATGGTGTTCAATTGATGTGCTGTCTTCGGTAGAAGAAGCAATGGCTGTTGGAACACTTGGATCCCAGCCAGTGTCTGGTGTGAGTGTTCCCATAGGTGCAGGTCTAGGATCAGCTTTCCCTCCCCAATTCAGATCAGCGTCTAGGGGCAACATCACCCTACACCTCCCACCAAACCTTTTACAGGATGATTTCCTGGATTCCTTAATCAGGATTAAGGGACCTTACTTGGCCTCTAGCTGTGGGTTAATTTTAGCTGCCTGTGGATGGTGTTTTGATATGGCTGTCATGTGGGGAGAATTGAGGAATCTAAGTGTAGAGGGGAAGCCTGTCATGGGGATCCTCTAGCCCCAAAGAGGATCATCATCATCGCCCTATAGACACACTACACTACACTCCCCACCTCCTCTCCACCAACTCCATGCTGGTGGTGTTTCACCTGGGATTGTCATGGCGATCTCTCAATCTTTGGCATTGGTTTGGGAAAATCTTTGATTTTGAACTGACTGCTAAACCCCTCCAAATTTAGCTGGATAACATTTTGACCTTGTGTGTGTCACCTCTCTCCGCAGCTCCGGCGTAGGTGTGACAGGAGCCAAGCAGACCATGTTCTACGCCGAGGTGTCGGACGAGAACCGCGTGGGCGAGGGCGGAGGCGTGCCTCAGGAGGGGGAGCTGATCGAAGTGGTCAAAGTGCCCCTCCATGAGGCCATGACCTTTGCCTATGACGAGAGCATCCCCAAGACCATGGGTGTCATCTTCAGCTTCATCTGGTTCCACAACAACATGTCGCCCAAGTACAAGATCTCCACCAACGTGTAACCCACCCAACCCCGCCCTTGCACTCTTGAGCCTGAGGTAGAAGTTGCAGTTAACAACAGATCTGGGATCAGAAGACCCCAACCCCAAGCCTAATCTTTACTATTAAGGGTATGGAGAAAAATATCTGACCCTGTGTCAGTGGTTAGAGACAACTTCAATCTACTCCCAACACCTTGCCTCTGACCATTTCCATATAAAATGGACCCGTGGTAACCATTTTTGTCTTGTTACTAACCATGTTCTTTTTTGGGGGTTTGTCAAATATTTGATCTTAATTACTTTTCCTCTAAAACTTGCCATATTCACTTTTTGTTGTTTGTAACCTTTTCCTCAGAGGTCACGAAGATGGCGACATCACTCTTGTTCAGAGCTGCTCGTCTGTAGTTGATTTGATCACGTTCCAGGAATGAGAAAATGTTGTTTCTTATTCAGTGCCAGAGTTTATCACATATGACGGTCGTTGCTGAGTCTGTTAAATTGCCACAGCTGTTCCAGGCACGCCTTGCTTACTTTCTCTATGATCTACACAGCCTCAAAGCCAGTGTTTCTCCCGGGGGGCTTTTATCCCAGCCAAGCACTAACACATTTAACAAATTAATGAGTTGAGTAACTGCTGGGCTAGAAAAAAAATATGGGTCCCCTCACGTCCAGGACTGGGAGACACTTCTCTAAGCAATAGTTTGATAGTTGGTTGCTTGATCATGTTTAGAAACAAATCAACATTTCAGTTTGCTTAGGCATTTAGATATGTTGTAAGCATTGCATTGAATCCAGGGCTGTCACTACAGTAGTGCGTGCTCTGAGGTCACAAGATATTGTACTTTTGATAGAGGCTTATTTTAACTACCACAGGAATATCACCTACCTCTACACTGATAAGCTTTATTTCAGTTACTATACCAGTACCACAATACTCAGAGGTATTGTAAAATCGTGATACTACAATACCCATCACGGTAATGCGATAATTGTGAGTATCGTGATACTGCGCATTGTGATAACCTTCTCGTGGATAATTGCTCTCACACTTATACATGTGTGTTAACAGGAAGGCTTCACCGATACTGGCTGAGAACAACCGCGTTTTAATATGTCTCAGACAGTGTTTTGTTTTTTCCTAATGAAGGAAAGTGATGTCGAGCCCCTATGAGCCTCCGTAGAATGGAGCAGGGTCAATGGGAGTTTTGTTTTGGGAAATTGAAAACCTAGCTTGTAACATGTCTGAGTAATTTTAGCATGCTACTTAACCCAGCTATCTGGGATAGCACCTTGAGCCCATAGTGCTGTTTTGTGATCCCTTTGTTTTTTAACCTGACGCGGGGGGGAGTTTGGTTGATACCTGCACTGTGTGGGGCTCAAAGGAAAATGGTTGCTCTTTTTAACTTGGGCCATGTCTCAGCTTCACAAGTTTAATCCTCCCTTTCCCCCATGGCTGTTTTGGCCAGACTACTTCAAGACACCCAGATTTCCACAGAAATCAACAACAGCAGCTATTCAAGTCTATAGTGGTTTGAAACTAGGCTTGCAAAACGTTCCCAGGTTTTTCAGTAAACCCGGATGGAGAATTCCATCCTAAATTATTCCCTCAAGTTTTACTAGACTTCTTTCAAGCGGATTTTCTGAAAAACCTAGGAAATTGGGGAAAGGTTCCGGAATTGTGCAACCCTATTTGGGAAAGAAAGAGCTTAAGACAACAATCACAAAATCACTTGCTTAACGTCTTAGGTCGAACCGTTTTCCCCCTCTCGATGAGGTGACATTCAGGGATCACCATTCTGCACCTTTTAGCCATAGGCTTTTTAACCCTTGGGTATTGTGCTGATGACGTATGTCGTAACATTTCTATGTAAGTTTGCCAATATCACAAACTGTCAAAGTCCTAAATGGTTAATTGACAAATCTTCTTTTGGCAACATATTAATGTGTGGATTCATGGCCCCTTTCGCTAAAACTTGGTAAAGATCAGTGGTAATATACTGAACAAATATAAACTCAACATGCAATAATTTCAGATTTTACTGAGTTACAGTTCATATAAAGAATTCCGACACTTGAAATGAATTCATTAAGCCCTAATCTATGGATTTCACATGATTGGGAATACAAATATGCATTTGTTGGTTATACATACCTTTAGTACCAGTACCAGTTAGTACCTGGTGTGACCACCATTTGCCTCATGCAGCGCGACACATCTCCTTCGCATAGAGTTGATCAGGCTGTTGATTGTGGCCTGTGGAATGTTGTCCCACTACTCTTCAAGGGTTGTGCGAAGTTGCTGGATACTGGAACACGCTGTCTTGCAGGTCGATCCCAAACATGCTCAATGGACAAACATGCCCATGGACAAACTGGGACATTTTCAGCTTCCAGGAATTGTATACAGATCCTTGCAACATGAGGCTGTGTATTATCATGCTTATTGCGACAGATGAATGGCACGACAATGGGCCTCCAGGATTTGGTATGCATTCAAATTGCCATCGGGTTAACTGTAAACAGCTTATGCCTACCCATAACTTGTATTCTCCCTAACACAAGGTGTGCCTGTGTAATTGTTTTATTTGATTTAACTTGGCAAGTCAGTTAAGTACAAATTCTTATTTACAATGCCTACCGGGGAACAGTGTTTTTTTGCTTGGGGATTCGATCTAGCAACCTTTTGGTTACTGGCCCAACGCTCTAAATACTAGGCTACCTGCTGTCCCGTAATTATTATGCTGTCAGCTTCTTGATATGCTACATCTATCAGGTGGATGGATTATCTTGGCAAATAAGAAATGCTCACTAACAGGGATGTAAACAAATATTTGTAAAAAACATTTGTGAGAAATAAGGTTTTTGTGCAAATGGAACTTTTCTGGGATGTTTTATTTTAGCTCATGGGACCAGCACTTTACATGTTGCGTTTATATTTTTGTTGTGTACACACAGTGCACTCGGAAAGTATTCAGACCCCTTCACTTTTTCCACATTTTGTTATTAAATCATTTTTTGTCCCTCATCGATCTACACACAATCCCCTTTACATAAGTATTCAGACTCTGTACTCTAGGACGTCTTGATGGTTCCGAAAGTCTAAAAATGTAAGAATGATGGAGGCAACTGTGTTCTTGGGGACCTTCAATGTTGCAGAAATGTTTTAATGCCCTTCCCCAGATCTGTGCCTCAACACAATCCTCTTTCAGAACTTTACAGAAAATTCCTTCGACCTCATGGCTTGGTTTTTGCTCTCAAGTTGTAGAAACATCTCAAGGATGATCAATGGAAACAGGATGAGCTCAAGTTAGTCTCATAGCAAAAGGTCTGAATACTTAAGTAAATAAGGTATTTGTTTTTTATTTTTAATAAATTTTGTCATTATGGGCTTTGTGTGTAGATTGCTGAGAATTGCTTTTAGAATAAGGCTTCAATGTAACAATGTGCAAAAAGTCAAGGTGTGTGTATGTATGTGTTTGTTAAACAAATATGTATATTTTATATTTGAGATTCTTCGATGTAGCTACCCTTTACCTTGACGGCTTTGCACACTTTTCGCATTCTCTCAACCAGCTTCACCTAGAATGCTTTACCAAACGTCTTGAAGGAGTTCCCACATATGCTGAGCACTTGTTTGCTGCAATCCAACTCATCCCAAACCATCTCAATTGGGATGAGGTCAGGTGATTGTGGAGGCCATGTCATCTGATGCAACGCTCCACTCTCCTTGGTCAAATAGCCCTTACACAGCCTGGAGGTGTGTTGGGTCATTGTCCTGTTGAAAAACAAGTGATAGTCCCCACTAAGCGCCAACCAGATGTGATGGCCTATTGCTGCAGAATGCTGTGGTAGCCATGCTGGTTAAGTGTACCTTGAATTCTAAATAAATCACTGTCACCAGCAAAACACCATCACACCTCTTCCTCCATCCTTCACGGTGGGAACCACACATTTTATTTATTTTTATTTCACCTTTATTTAAACAGGTAGGCAATTTGAGAACAGGTTCTCATTTACAATTGCGACCTGGCCAAGATAAAGCAAGTTCAACACATACAATGACACAGAGTTACACATGGAGTAAAACAAACATATAGTCAATAATACAGTATAAACAAGTCTATATACGATGTGAGCAAATGAGGTGAGATAAGGGAGGTAAAGGCAAAAAAAGGCCATGGTGGCAAAGTAAATACAATATAGCAAGTAAAACACTGGAATGGTAGATTTGCAGTGGAAGAATGTGCAAAGTAGAAATAAAAATGGGGTGCAAAGGAGCAAAATAAATAAAATAAATACAGTAGGGAATGAGGTAGTTGTTTGGGCTAAATTATAGGTGGGCTATGTACAGGTGCAATAATCTGTGAGCTGCTCTGACAGTTGGTGCTTAAAGCTAGTGAGGGAGATAAGTGTTTCCAGTTTCAGAGATTTTTGTAGTTCGTTCCAGTCATTGGCAGCAGAGAACTGGAAGGAGAGGCGGCCAAAGAAAGAATTGGTTTTTGGGGTGACCAGAGGGATATACAGTACCTTGCGAAAGTATTCGGCCCCCTTGAACTTTGCGACCTTTTGCCACATTAAAGGCTTCAAACATAAAGAGATAAAACTGTTTTTTTTGTGTGAAGAATCAACAAGTGGGACACAATCATGAAGTGGAATGACATTTATTGGATATTTCAAACTTTTTTAACAAATCAAAAACTGAAATTGGGCGTGCAAAATTATTCAGCCCCCTTAAAACCTCTTGCTTCTACCTGGCACGCAGGCGTCCCATCTAGAGCTCTGGAAATGCAAATGCGCTACGCTAAATGCTAATCGTATTAGTTAAAACTCAAACGTTCATTAAAATACACATGCAGGGTATTGAATTAAAGCTACACTCGTTGTGAATCCAGGCAACAAGTCAGATTTTTTAAATTATTTTCGGCGAAAGCATGAGAAGCTATTATCTGATAGCATGTAACACCACAAAAGACCCGCAGGGGACGTAAACAAAATAATTAGCATATTCGGCGCTACACAAACCGCACAATAAAATATAAAACATTCATTACCTTTGACCATCTTCTTTGTTGGCACTCCTAGATGTCCCATAATCACTATTGGGTCTTTTTTTCGATTAAATCCGTCCATATATAGCCTAGATATCGTTCTATGTAGACTGTGATAAATGGAAAAAAAATAGCATTTTCATTTTTTTAAATTCAAAAAGTCGACGATAAACTTTCACAAACACTTCGAAATACTTTTGTAATGCAACTTAAGGTATTAGTAAACGTTAATAAGCGATCAAATTAATCACGAGACGTAGTGTTTTCTATAGGGATCCATCTTGAAATACTGTCCGTCTATTTCTCAACCAAAATATCCGGAGACCGGAAGAATATCGGAGACCGGAAGAAATGGGCCGTCTCTTGTTCGTTTGACCAAGAAACAAATTCGAGGCAAATTACAAGACTGTTGACATCGTGTGGAAGCTGTAGGTACTGCAACCTCAGCCATATTTAATGTCTTTCGCCCATAACAATGGGTTGAAGCGGCGGATGGATATATTTTTCCACTTTCAGTGATCAGATTTTCCTGCACTTTTCAATGAAACGCACGTTATGTTAAAGCCACAGCCGTGATTTAACCAGTTTTATAAACGTCTGAGTGTTTTCTATCCACACATACTAATCATATGCATATACTATATTCCTGGCATGAGTAGCAGGGCGCTGAAATGTTGCGAGATTTTTAACAATGTTCGAAAAAGTAGGGGGTAAGCTTAACAGGTTAAGTTAATACTTTGTAGCGCCACCTTTTGCTGCGATTACAGCTGTAAGTCGCTTGGGGTATGTCTATCAGTTTTGCACATCGAGAGACTGAAATTTTTCCCATTCCTCCTTGCAAAACAGCTCGAGCTCAGTGATGTTGGATGGAGAGCATTTGTGAACAGCAGTTTTCAGTTCTTTCCACAGATTCTCGATTGGATTCAGGTCTGGACTTTGACTTGGCCATTCTAACACCTGGATATGTTTATTTTTGAACCATTCCATTGTAGATTTTGCTTTATGTTTTGGATCATTGTCTTGTTGGAAGACATCTCCGTCCCAGTCTCAGGTCTTTTGCAGACTCCATCAGGTTTTCTTCCAGAATGGTCCTGTATTTGGCTCCATCCATCTTCCCATCAATTTTAACCATCTTCTCTGTCCCTGCTGAAGAAAAGCAGGCCCAAACCATGATGCTGCCACGACCATGTTTGACAGTGGGGATGATGTGTTCAGGGTGATGAGCTGTGTTGCTTTTATGCCAAACATAACGTTTTGCATTGTTGCCAAAAAGTTCAATTTTAGTTTCATCTGACCCGAGCACCTTCTTCCACATGTTTGGTGTGTCTCTCAGGTGGCTTGTGGCAAACTTTAACCGACACTTTTTATGGATATCTTTAAGAAATGGCTTTCTTCTTGCCACTTCCATAAAGGCCAGATTTGTGCAATATACGACTGATTGTTGTCCTATGGACAGCATCTCCCACCTCAGCTGTAGATCTCTGCAGTTCATCCAGAGTGATCATGGGCCTCTTGGCTGCATCTCTGATCAGTCTTCTCCTTGTATGAGCTGAAAGTTTAGAGGGACGGCCAGGTCTTGGTAGATTTGCAGTGGTCTGATACTCCTTCCATTTCAATATTATCGCTTGCACAGTGCTCCTTGGGATGTTTAAAGCTTGGGAAATCTTTTTGTATCCAAATCCGGCTTTAAACTTCTTCACAACAGTATCTCGGACCTGCCTGGTGTGTTCCTTGTTCTTCATGATGCTCTCTGCGCTTTTAACGGACCTCTGAGACTATCACAGTGCAGTTGCATTTATACGGAGACTTGATTACGCGCAGGTGGATTGTATTTATCATCATTAGTCATTTAGGTCAACATTGGATCATTCAGGGATCCTCATTGAACTTCTGGAGAGAGTTTGCTGCACTGAGAGTAAAGGGGCTGAATAATTTTGCACGCCCAATTTTTCAGTTTTTGATTTGTTAAAGCTTAAAATATCCAATAAATGTCGTTCCACTTCATGATTGTGTCCCACTTGTTGTTGATTCTTCACAAAAAAAATACAGTTTTGTATCTTTGTTTGAAGCCTGAAATGTGGCAAAAGGTCGCAAAGTTCAAGGGGGCCGAATACTTTCGCAAGGCACTGTACCTGCTGGAGCGCGTGCTACAGGTGGGTGATGCTATGGTGACCAGCGATTTGAGATAAGGGGGGACTTTACCTAGCAGAGTCTTGTAGATGACATGGAGCCAGTGGGTTTGGCGACGAGTATGAAGCGAGGGCCAGCCAACGAGAGCGTACAGGTCGCAATGGTGGGTAGTATATGGGGCTTTGGTGACAAAACGGATTGCACTGTGATCGACTGCATCCTATTTGTTGAGTAGAGTATTGGAGGCCATTTTGTAAATGACATTCCCGAAGTCGAGGATTGGTAGGATGGTCAGTTTTACAAGGGTATGTTCGGCAACATGAGTGAAGGATGCTTTGTTTGCAAAATAGGAAGCCAATTCTAGAGAACTTTGGATTGGTGATGTTTGTTTTGGGTCTGGAAGGAGAGTTTACAGTCTAACCAGACACCTAGGTATTTGTCGTTGTCCACGTATTCTAAGTCAGAGCAGTCCAGAGTAGTGATGTTGGACAGGCGGGCAGGTGCAGGCAGTGATCAGTTGAAGAGCATGCATTTAGTTTTACTTGTATTTAAGAGCAATTGGAGGCCGCGGAAGGAGAGTTGGATGGCATTTAAGCTTGCCTGGAGTGTTGTTAACAGTGTCCAAAGAAGGGCCAGAAGTATACAGAATGGTGTCGTCTGTGTAGAGGTGGATCAGAGACTCACCAGCAGCAAGAGCGACATCATTGATGTATACAGAGAAGAGAGTCGGTCCAAGAATTGAACCATGTGGCACCCCCATAGAGACTGCCAGAGGTCCGGACAGCAGACCCTCCGATTTGACACACTGAATTCTATCAGAGAAGTAGTTGGTGAACCAGGCGAGACAATCATTTGAGAAACCAAGGCTGTCGAGTCTGCCGATGAGGATGTGGTGATTGACAGAGTCGAAAGCCTTGGCCAGATCAATGAATACGGCTGCACAGTAATGTTTCTTATCGATGGTGGTTAAGATATCGTTTAAGACCTTGAGCGTGGCTGAGGTGCACCCATGACCAGCTCTGAAACCAGATTGCATAGCAGAGAAGGTATGGTGAGATTCGAAATGGTCGGTAATCTGTTTGTTTACTTGGCTTTCGAAGACCTTAGAAAGGCAGGGTAGGATAGATATAGGTATGTAGTAGTTTGGGTCAAGAGTGTTCCCCCCCTTTGAAGAGGGGGATGACCGCAGCTGCTTTCCAATCTTTGGGAATCTCAGACGACAGTGCTGTTGACCGGGGTAGGAGTAGCCAGGTGGAAAGCATGGCCAGCCGTAGAAAAATGCTTATTGAAATTCTCAATTATAGTGGATTTATCAGTGGTGGGAGGAGGTGTTCTTATTCTCCATCGACTTTACAGTGTCCCAGAACTTTTGAGTTAGTGTTGCAGGAAGGAAATTTCTGAAAATTTCTTCCCTGAACAGCTGTATATCACGGGGGCTGTTCGATGCTAATGCAGAACGCCATAGGATGTTTTTGTGTTGTTTAAGGGCAGTCAGGTCTGGGGAGAACCAAGGGCTATATCTGTTCCTGGTTCTAAATTTCTTGAATGTGGCATGCTTATTTAAGATGGTTAGGAAGGCATTAAAAAAAAATAACCATGCATCCTCTACTGATGGGATGAGATCAGTATCCTTCCAGGATACCCCGGCCAGGTCGATTAGAAAGGCCTGCTCGCTGAAGTGTTTCAGGAAGCGTTTGACAGTGATGAGTGGAAGTTGTTTGACCACTGACCCATTACGGATGCAGGCAATGAGGCTGAGATCTTGGTTGAAGACAGCAGAGGTGTATTTAGAGGGCACGTTGGTTAGGATGATTATCTATGAGGGTGCCCGTGTTTAAGGCTTTGGGGGGGTACCTGGTAGGTTCATTGATAATTTGTGTGAGATTGAGGGCATCAAGCTTAGATTGTAGGATGGCTGGGGTGTTAAGCATGTTCCAGTTTAGGTTGCCTAGCAGCACGAGCTCTGAAGATAGATGGGGGGGCAATCAGTTCACATATGGTGTCCAGAGCTTGGGTCAGAGGGTGGTCTATAGCAGGCGGCAACGGTGAGAGACTTGTTTTTAGAGAGGTGAATTTTTAAAAATAGAAGTTCAAATTGTTTGGGTACAGACCCTGGATAGTAGGACAGAACTCTGCAGGCTATCTTTGCAGTAGATTGCAACACTGCCCCCTTTTGCAGTTCTATCTTGTCTGAAAATGTTGTTGTTTGGGATGAAAATTTCAGAATTTTTGGTGGTCTTCCTACATGCGGAGATCGTCCTCACAAAGACACAGCGGTTGGAACCAATAATCTCAAATTTGGACACATTTCCACCGGTCTAATGTCCATTGCTCGTGTTTCTTGTCCCAAGCAATTCTCTTATTCTTATTGGTGTTTTTTAGTAGTGGTTTTTTTTGCAGCAATTTGACCATGAAGTCCTGATTCACAGTCTCCTCTGAACAGTTGATGTTGAGATGTGTCTGTTACTTGAACTCTGAAGCATTTATTTGGGCTGCAATATCGGAGGATGGTAACTCTAATGAACTTATCCTCTGCAGCAGAGGTAACTCTGGGTCTTCCTTTTCTGTGGCAGGCTTCATGAGAGCCAGTTTCATCATGGAGTGTGATGGTTCTTGTGACTGGACTTGAAGAAACTTTCAAAGTTCTTTACATTTTCCGGATTGACTGTCCTTCATGTCTTAAAGTAATGATGGACTGTTTCTCTTTGCTTTTTTGAGCTGGTCTTGGCACAATATGGACTTGGTCTTTTACCAAATAGGGCTATCTTCTGTATACCACCCTACTGTATCACAGCACAACGGATTTGCTCAAAAGCACGAAGGAAAGAAATTCCACAAATAAACTTTTAACAAGGCACACTTGTTAACCTGTTTGGGCGCATGAACCGCTAGCAGGACACCTACGACAACATCTGGTGAAATTGCATAGCGCCATATTCAAAATACAAAAATCGTTCTTGAAAATACAGGTGTCATAAATCATTTAAAAGCTTCATTTGTTAATCCAACCGTGTTGTCATATTTCAAAAAGGCTTTACGGCGAAAGCATACCATGCGATTATCTGAGGACAGCGCCCCACATCTAAATACTTTTTCAGCCAGCATAGGCATCACAATCACAAATAGCAATTAAATAAATCACTTACCTTTGAAGATCTTCCTCTGTTTCCCAAGGGTCCCTGCTACACAATGAATGGTCGTCGCCAATGATCTCAGTAATCCACTCATTCAACATGCATACAAACAAATCCAAAAAGTTACCTGTAAAGTTCATCCAAACAAGTCAAACGATGTTTCAAATTAATCCTCAGGTACTCTAATATCGAAATAAACTATATTTAAGACGGAGAATAGTATGTTCAATAGGGAACATAAATAACGAAGAGTGCGCACCTCATTCACGCACCAGCGAGACTACTTTTCTAACGAGACACCTTGGAAAAACTACAACTACTTGCTCATTTTTCAAACAACAAGCCTGAAACCCTTTCTAATGACTTTTGACATCTAGTGGAAGCCATAAGATCTGCAATCAGGGTCCTATCTATTTGTATTTCCCATAGGCTAGCATTGAAATGGCCTGTGTCCTCAAAATAAATTATTTCTGGATGTATTTTCCTCGGATTTCCGCCTGCCATATCAGTTCTGTTATACTCAGACATTATTTTAACAGTTTAAGATACTTCAGAGTTTTCTATCCAATGCTACCAAGTATATACATATCCTAGCTTCTGGGCCTGAGTAACATGCAGTTTACTTTGGGCACGTCAGTCATCTGAAATTCCGAATAATGACCAGTATGCTAATGAAGAATTGAAATGCATTCCAGGTGACTACTTCATGAAGCTGGTTGAGAGAATGCCACGAGTGTGCAAAGTTCTCATCAAAGCAAAGGGTGTCTACTTTGACGAATCTCAAATATAAAATATATTTTGATTTAACACTGATTTTGGTTACTACATGATTCCATATGTTCCATAGTTTTGATGTCTTCACTATTATTCTACAATGTAGAAAATAGTAAAAAATAAAAACCCTTGAGTAGGTGTCCAAACTTTTAACTTGTACTGTGTATATATATACAGATGAAGTCGGAAGTTTACATACACCTTAGCCAAAGACATTTCAACTCAATTTTTTATAATTTGACATTTTAGCCTAGTAAAAAATCCCTGTTTTAGATCAGTTAGGATCACTACTTTATTTTAAGAATGTGAAATGTCAGAATAATAGTGATTTTATTTCAGCTTTGATTTCTTTCATCACATTCCCAGTGGGTCAGAAGTTTACGTGCACTCAATTAGTATTTGGTAGCATTGCCTTTAAATTGTTTAACTTGGGTCAAATGTTTTGGGTAGCCTTCCACAAGCTTCCCACAATAGATTCGGTGAATTTTGTCCCATTCCTCCTGACAGAGCTGGTGTAACTGAGTCAGGTTTGTAGGCCTCCTTGCTCGCACACACTTATTCAGTTCTGCCCACAAATCTTCTATAAGATTGAGGTCAGGGCTTTGTGATGGCCACTCCAATACCTTGACTTTGTTGTCCTTAAGCCATATTGCCTCAACTTTTGAAGTCTGTTTGGGGTCATTGTCCATTTGGAAGACCCATTTGCGACCAAGCTTTAACTTCCTGACTGATGTATTGGTGTTGCTTCAATATATCCACATAATTGTCCATCCTCATGATGCCATCTATTTTGTGAAGTGCACCAGTCCCTCCTGCAGCAAAGCACCCCCACAACATGATGCTGCCACCCCCATGCTTTACGGTTGGTATGGTTTTCTTCGGCTTGCAAGCCTTCCCCTTTTTCCTCCAAACATAACATTACATTACATTACATTTAAGTCATTTAGCAGACGCTCTTATAGCCAAACAATTATATTTTTGTTTCATCAGACCAGAGGACATTTCTCCAAAAAGTACTGTCTTTGTACTCAAATGATATCAATTAGCCTACCAGATGCTTCTAAAGCCATGACATAATTTTCTGGGATTTTCCAACCAGTTTAAAGGCACAGTCAATTTAGTGTATGTAAACTTCTGGAATTGTGATACGGTGAAATAATCTGTAAACAATTGTTGGAAAAATGACTTGTGTCATGCACAAAGTAGATGTCTTAACCGACTTGCCAAAACTATAGTTTATTAACAAGAAATATGTGGAGTGGTTGAAAAACTAGTTTTAATGACTCCAACCTAAGTGTCGGTAAACTTTGGACTTCATCTGTAGATATTCAGTCCATTCAGAAAGTTTTCAGACCCCCTGACTTTTTCCACATTTTGTTATCATAATATATGCCATTTAGCAGACGCTTTTATCCAAAGCGACTTACAGTCATGTGTGCATACATTCTACGTTATCATACAGCCTTATTCTGAAATGGACAATAAAAAAATACAAATTCTCATCAATCTACACACAATACCACATAATGACAAAGCAGAAACTGGTTGTTTGAAATGTTTGAACATTTATTAAATATGTCCCTTTACTCAGTACTTTGTTGAAGTACCTTTGGCAGATATTACAGTATTTAATCCTCTTGGGTATGACGCTACAAGCTTGTCACACCTGTATTTGGGGACTTTCTCCTATTATTTTCTACAAAGAAGCGTCACAGCACAGCTTTTTTCGGGTCTCCAAAGATGTTCGATCAGGTTGAAGTCCGGGCTTTGGCTGTGCCACTCAATGACATTTGGAGACTTGTCCCAAAGCCACTACTACATTATCTTGGCTGTGTGCTTACGGTCATTATCCTGTTGGAGGGAGAACCTTGGCCCCAGTCTGAGCGCCTAAAGGCACTCTGGAGCAGGTTTTCATCAAGGATCTCTGTATTTTTCTCTGTTCATCTTTCCCTCCATCCTGACTAGTCTCCCAGTCCCTGCCACTGAAAAACTTCACAACAGCATGATGCTGCCACCATCATGCTTAACTGCAGGGATGGTGCCAGGTTTCCTCCAGACTTGACACCTGGCATTCAGGCCAAAGGGTTCAATCTTGGTTTCATCAGACCAGAGAATCTTGTTTATCATGGTCTGAGTGTCCTTTATGGCAAACTCCAAGCGGGCTGTCATGTGCCTTTTACTTCCGTCTGGTCACTCTACCATAAATGCCTATTGGTGAAGTGCTGCAGAGATGGTTGTCCTTCTGGAAGGTTCTCCCATCTCCACAGAGGAACTGTGGTGCTCTGTCAGTGACATTCGGGTTCTTGGTCACCTCTCTGACCAAGTCCCTTCTCCCCTCTGCTTTGTGTGTAGATTGAGGAAATGTTTTTATTTAATCTGAGTCTGAATACTTTGAGTGTGTGTGTGTGTGTAGATTATTTATAAAGCCAGTCACATTTAACAGGTAGTCAATTGATTATAGACCTAATTAAGTTGGTTTCCTCTCCTCACTTTCCTTAGACAATAAGGTGAGGGCTGTTTCCTCTCTCCTCACTTTCCTTAGACAGCAAGGTGAGGGCTGTTTCCTCTCTCCTCACTTTTCTTAGACAATTAAGGCAATGGCTGTTTTCACCTCTCCTAACTCTGCCGCATTGTTCGCCACACCAATATGCTGGTTAACTTTGCTTTTATTAATATAGCAACATGGTCTAGGAAAAGGTGCCAATTCAACAGCGCAATGTTTCAGAACCTTGGACAGTGACCGCTGTCTGGCGCGGGAGAAAGTGAATTTGTTATCAATGTTATTTTTATTGGTGTTGCGCTATTGTTCTTACAAAATATAACAATATACAATTTCAGTAGCACATGTAGAGTGATGGACTGTGCCATCGCCACAGCCTCCACAATGGAGTAGTTCACTTACAAACGTTTTTATTTTGCTCGACTAAATTAATCTCGGTCTACCAACAGCCTATCAATCAACCAGTCGACTAAGTGGGGACAGCTCTAATCCGCATATAGATGACATTTACAATTTAACAGATTGACCAATAGCATTTATATAAATAGTGAGAAGAACAGGTCCTAGTATTGTCCCCTGTGGAACACTTATGTATTTCAAGAATTTCGGACTTGACCCCATCAATCACCATGGCCTTAGTTCCGTCACTAAGATGTTCATGAAAGCATGAACAGGTGTCAGAGCTCAGGCCTATCGAGGACAACTTATTCAATAACATAGCATGATCAACCGTATCAAAAGAGTCTAAAGCATTGACAACCAAAGTGGCTGCTCTAATAGTGCTATGACCAGGCCTAAACCCTGATTTGGTTTACATTCTAAATACATTTATCAGATTAAAAAATGGCATAGTTGTACATTTACCAATGATTCAAGAATCTTAGCTAGACAAAGAAGTGTTGAAATTGGGCACTAATTATTTTTTGATCACTACTATCCCCACCCTTATGGAGTGGCAGCACGAGATTTCCATACTTTTGGAATTTTGCCCTGACAACAATGTTAAACAAAAAATGTGGGTTATTGAGCCAACAATGATGGGCGCAGCACAATTAAATGATTTGATACTGAGAGGGCTACATTGGACCTTTTTAACTAAAGGTGATTGCTTTATCGTAACATTCTAGAGGTGGGGTACTTCCTCAAAAGGACTGGACTGCTGTCTTCCAGCACCGAGGCGGGCCCTTTCTCCTGAGCATGGAGTTCCCAAACTTCCTCTATTTCGAATCAAGTATCAGGACTTCATGGTTTTTGACCCTACTCATGCTAGTTAGATTGTTCAGCTACTTTGTGTAAAACGGACACATTTTTCTCGCTCTTGGAGGTTTTAATATGTATGAGTTTCTCTTCCTTTGCTCCGCTGATTGAATCGTGATAAGTATTTATGAAGTGAAGTTGGGTAGGCTTCGAAGGCTGCAAGAGAATTAGCATTAGAAAAAGTAATTGTCCATTAGGTTTGCACAAAATTGAAAATTTGCTTTGGCGCTCTTGGCATTGAACGGATAAACAAAATCTACATAAAAACTTAAAAGGATAAAAACAGACATAAAAATGCACATTCCACACTGAGCTTTTCCATATCTGTTCACCATAGAGGATTGTCACTGCAGGGGGGATGAAGGATTGTTTTGTAAAGTTTTTGTTTTGCATGTGGCACCTTTAATCTCCGACCGGGCGGCAGCATGTTGAAGGGTGGGTGTTTTTGTTGTGGACCTAGAGTGTTTTCCTTTTATAGTGTTCTATATCTGGAATAAGTCGAGGGGTATGAATACCTTCTGAAGGCATTGTCGGTCACGAAGGCATATCAGTAGCAGGTGAGGTTGTACTGTGTTAAAGGCTGAGAAACTTCATTAATAAGATCCTGACATTATCTTCTCACCTTAGGTAGCTTCACTCCTACGTGATGCTCGTCCTTCAACAGGTCTGTCTTGTAGGACATGGAACTTTAAACATTTTGATTTTACTCATCCGCCCAACACTAGTTCCTGATTCTTAAAATCACTCCGTTCTCAATATATGCCATTTAATATATGCCATTTAGCAGGCGCTTTTATCCAAAGCGACTTACAGTCATGTGTGCATACATTCTACGTATGGGTGGTCCCGGGGATCGAACCCACTACCCTGGCGTTACAAGCGCCATGCTCTACCAACTGAGCTACAGAAGGACCAGTAGCTAATATGTGCTGGCTACTACGGCAGACCATGTTTGATGAGCTGAGCAAGAGGGGAGGAGACGAAGCCAAAATCTGTCCAAAATAAGCCAAATGCAATTCTATGGTCTTATTTTTTTAACCCTTATTTTACCATGTAAGTTGACTGAGAATACATTCTCATTTACAGCAATGACCTATGTAATAGTTACAGGGGGAGGAATGACCCAATTGTAAGCTGTGGATGATTAGGTGACCGTTTATGGTATGAGGGCCAGATTGGGAATTTAGCCAAAACACAGGGGTTAACACCCCTACTCTTACAATAAGTGCCATGGGATCTTTAATGACCACAGTCAGGACACCCGTTTTAATGTCCCATCCGAAAGACTGCACCCTACACAGGGAAAGGTTCAGGCCCCTACTTGCTGTGTTAAAAAAAGGTCAAGTGACACTGACTCGCACCTGTTGTCTCCCTCTCCTCCCTGCTGCAGCGACCACCACAGAACTTCAACAGTGTTTATCATGCTGTCCGTGTTGCTGAAGCTGCAACATAACTACAGCCATTTCTGACTGAAAAGTCATGTTACCGAAATCCCTGTTTAGGAAAAACATTCCCTATTCCCTCAACCCCCGTTGTCTTTACTTGTATGCATCTCATTCATGTGACCAATAGGGCCTGACCTATAACATCTCATAATCAAATCAATAAATTGGTTATAACAAACTGAACACGTGACCGCAAAATGGATGCAGAGGACATGACAAATAAAGTTGAAACGGTAATGTTTACTGGTTGTGCAGGAGGTTAAAGGGAAGTCGCGTGTGTGGAGTAAATGTGACTAAGTTGTGTAAAATACTAAGTGCTTTTGGACCATTTTGGTACCATGTAAACAACACTAAATATATTAGAAGCGTACCTTAGAGTAAAGTTTTTTTGTTTGTTTTGTAAAGACTTTATTACAGCAAATATTAAACGGTCACATTCATTTGTGAATGCAATTTCCCAAAAGGAAATTATTCATTTCTTATTTACGGTAATTATTTTGCATTTCAAATCATGAATGACTCGTATGCTCTGTGATGACTAATGATGATGATGACAACATAAGGAGATCAAGAAAAAGTAGCATTGTTATTATGAATATTGTTTTTCTGAACATTTGGAACAGAGTAAACGACATTAAATAATACCAGCGGCTGTTTTAACGAAAAAAGTCTGAAGCCTTTATTGCAGCATAGCAAAGACTAAAAACAGACGATTTTGTCAAATTGTTTAATCTGACATGTTGTGTGATGCTTGGTGCTCACGGAATAAGTAGGCTATTAAACAAACACTCAAAAAGAAGCAGAATCTGTCTGAATATGGATGATTTATAAAGCAAAGCACATTACCTAATTAAGTTGGTCTCCTCTCTACTCACTTTTTATATACTATTATAGAGAATTTATAGACTATTATAGAGAATTTATAGACTATTATAGAGAATTTATAGACTATTATAGAGAATTAAGGCAAGAGCTGTATTCTTTCCTCCGCCACGTTGTTCTCAACACCAACATGCTGGTTAACTTTG
Organism: Oncorhynchus gorbuscha; assembly: GCF_021184085.1. Taxonomy (NCBI): domain Eukaryota; kingdom Metazoa; phylum Chordata; class Actinopteri; order Salmoniformes; family Salmonidae; genus Oncorhynchus; species Oncorhynchus gorbuscha. The sequence goes on from NC_060186.1 coordinate 39,847,161, forward strand.
CTACTGTGCACATAGTGGTTGCTCAATGAAAAGTGTTGTGATTATACTGCTGGACTTAGAGGTCATTTGTGGTTTAGTACAGTACCCTGCATCACTGCTTCATTTCTCCAGACCAGCACAAGGGGGCGTTAGAGCACCGATTTATGATTTTGGGTCCCAAGGCTCTACTGTGGCTCTAACTGACAATGAATGGGAGTTATAAACCAAGTAGAAATGGAAAATTGTGCACTAATTTCAATTAACTGAATGATGAGGATGAAGGTGATTGAATTTAAAACAATAGTGTAAGAAATGTAAATTGCTATTCTTATGTTCTGCACGCGCACCCCTGGAAAAAGACACACTTTTGTTGATTCTACTTGTCAGTATTACTTAGTAAAAATGTTATGCTGTTTTTATTCTAAGAGAAACAAAAATGTTAAATTCCATGCTATTCTTAAGATATGTGTTGACTGAATATAATCAAGTTGATGTCGCAGTCATATAGCCTCGGCACCTACATCAAGCTGAGTGACTCACTTATGGCTTTGAATCAAAACAAATAAGTACCAACATTCTTTCTTATAGTCTTTTTTAATAAAGAAATGTTTTGGTTATCCTGACCTGGATGCCATATTATAGTCTCTAAAAGGAAAAATATTACCACCTTCTCTTGCACATGTCATTTTCCATATGGATCCATAATGAAGAAATATCACTGAATGACAGAAATATTGAAATAAAGTAGGTTAATGTATGTAAACATTGTTGCTTACTGGAAAATACTATTTCAAAATGAATGGTAGAGGTGAGGGGAAAAGACAGGTCGAGACAAGCATGGGGACTGGTCTTGATAAATCATTGAATTTTTATTTTCCCTGAATCTCCGTGTGGATGTTTGTTCGACTACAATTAGGGTGTGATAAGGGAATGTATATGTTTAAAGTAATAATAAAATAATCTGAATGACATTAAGAGTAATGACTAAAGTATTTCACCCTAATAGTTACAGAAGCTTAGACAATGTGTTTAGACATAATGCTAGAATATTGTGAGACCGTGGAAACATTTGTGTTTGTGTGTGATAAAGAGGAACTGACAGACATGTTTTGGTCCTGTGAGACCAAGGACAGGAGATAAAGTTCCTCCATCCAGGGAGGAACAGATGTGCTTGTAGACTTGTAGGAGTTATATAAAAGGCTATGCGCATTATATGGTTTTTAGAGCTCTCATGAATAAACTACAACTAACCTTTTGCAGAATCTGAAACTTTGCCTAATTCTTATTAACCCTAGCTTTACCACCTAGGGGGAATTAGTCAAAGCTATAGTGATTGTTATCATCATTGGGATTGAAAATTCTTGTGTCAAAATGTTAGGATTATTTTGTGCTTACTATAGTACTGTAGCCTACTCCAAACCCGTCACATTGTACAGCGCCATTATGGGCTATTAGCAGGACAATATATTCTTGCCATGAAGGAGTGTAAGGGGAGAATTGTAACGTCAAATGCATTTCTTAGTTAGGTTTGCTGTATCACAACCGGCCGTGATTGGGAATCCCATAGGCCCGTGTAGGCTGTCATTGTAAATACGAATTTGTTCTTAACTGACTTGCCTAGTTTAAATAAAGGTCATGTATATTTTCCTGAGGGTTTTGTTTTTCTTGGCATATTAATCAAATTAATTAAGCTACATTTCTTAAAATCAATCTCGTATACTATATGTAGAAATTTAAAATATGTTTTCAATTCTCTACTACAGCCAGTAACTTTCTGTTATTTGAAAACAAAATAAGCTCTGAAATATTGTTAATGTTTTCAAACACTTGTTTTCACAAGTGCTATTAGCAGGACAATAGACACGATGTGGTCCCAAAAACACCTCTCTGATATTGGGTCCAGCATATCTTGCTGATGTCATTGAATGTCTGTTTAATATTCTCTAAAAGGAAAAATATTCCCTAATCTCTTGCGCACGTCATTTTCCAGATTTGCTCTAACAACAAATGCCCCTTGGATATTAATTTAGAATCCTCCAATTCTCTAAATTTAATTATTGGCGGCGAGCCATGTAGATTTCAAAATAGTTGAAGAGATTTTTGATGGCACATGGTTTATGAATTGACACAGTTTTCCGTTCATCCTGAACAATAGTGTAAGAATTGATATTTCTCTGTCCTGCACACACACCCAAATAAATACTTAATTTTTTTATTTTTACTTGATCAGAACAAGCTGTAACTGGACTGTAGCATATTATTTACTAAAACTGTTATACTAAGGTTTTTATTCTAAGAGAAATTAAAATGACCTGGACACCATGTACAGTATTATAGTCTCAAAGGGAAAATATTACCACAGTCTCTTGCGCATTTCATTTCTTTCATAATGCATCCTTATTTACAAAGTGATTTATTATTAGATATTCTCAGTGCACATATGTAAATCCCAAACTCTAAAAGTAATTGCAAAGATAGATGCAAATGATTTGTGGCATTGTGGTTAAAGAATGTAAACAAGATTCTGTGTTTTTATTTACAGTAGTGATGGACAGCTGGAGGCATTTTGAAAACTTGTTTTTCACAAGTGTACTCTAGCAGGTGTAGCCCATCATGCAAACAATGTTTCCTATTACCAGGACAATACTCTTCATAGCCCTGCCGCTGTAGATGTGAAAATCCCCCAATTTGGCCCTAACAGGTCTTCATCAACATCTTTATGCCTTCATGTAATAAAATGAGGAGAAATATTTATTTAAACTACATTTTAGTTGCACTTCCCCCCCAGCTCCACAACCACGGGTAAAACCCTGCTGAGATGCTTGATGCATTTGTTGTGTTAATTTCTCAAGCCAAAACGTCTTCATGGCCTTCATCAGTTCATCTTTGCTTGTTACTGTAGGCTTGGCAGAGTTACGGATTAATGTTTTCAGTTGATGCCTAACAAGTTCGATCGGGTTTAAATCAGGAGACCTAATACATGTAGAGATGGGAACATATTTTTTAGATATACTGTAGGCCTACCATAGGTGTTGTAGGTATTTTGTATTTTACTACGTAAAGGTCTACTTTGCTGGCGTCTTGACCCAGTTTATGTCCTCATTTGCAATGCAAACCTGGGCGGCACTGTGTTTTGGGTCATTGTCTGCATTTGGAGAAAAAAAAAGACATTTAGCCTAACAGCCGACATTAGGTACAATACTAGAAATATACATGTAAATAGGCCTAAATATATCAAAACATTGCTATAATCTTACCTTGAAAGAAATGTGGTCCCAGAAACACCTCTCTGACATAGGGTCCATCATATCTTCAAAGAAAGTTTGAGCCATGATACTTGAAAAGAGGCCACTGTGAATTATTGTTGAACACAGCAGTCCGTGAGGTGTAGGCTACAATATATTATATACCTTTTGCTTTGTAAATGTTAAACTTACTATCAAAAATCAAATATGGGCCTGGTCCCTGGTGAGAAATAGTCCCCTTCCTCACATTTAGTTTGATGGGATGCTTGGGACTCAGCTTGCTTGATCATCTTCCTTTTTTTCTGTAGCAATTATGAGCAAATTGCTCAAGGGCCACAGTTGATACATCTGTGAAGATGGCGTCATTGAATTTCTCGCCAGCTTTGATCCATGCCTGGGCCTGCATGACGCGAAGGTAGTCATCAGATGAATCATTGGGTCGAAACTACAGAACAGTACAAAACGAGAACACACATGGTTAATGTCCTGACATCTGTGTCTGTCGGTCCCCTTCCTTTCTTCAAGTCCAGGCAAGTTTCTTCAACTGTGTTCTGACTGTGATGTAGATGTGCCGTGATGCCAGCCGATAACAGATGGCCTTTGCCAAGCGCTCTTCATCCATTAGTGAGTCGATGGCTTGACTAGTCTTGCTGGAAATGGAATACAATATAAAAATGTGCCGCAGACATTAAAGACCAGCAGTCGATTATTTTAACCATGATTAGGCCTACAGTATTGTAGCCTACTGTATCTGATGTTAGTGTTTGCGAATAGCACTGTCCGTGACTAAAATCTCAAAGTCTACCAATATTTTTAATGTCTTCAGTAGATTTTCCCTTCCTCCTTAAATGTGAAATATCCCACAAGATTATTTGACGACATCAACAATGAAATGTCTCTTTCCGCAATAGTATGAATGATGTGAATGGAACATTTGTACATTTGATTGAATACCAGAAACATTGAATATACAAGTGGCTTAAATCACACACGTGTTATTCTGTTTTTCAAAATTAGCAGCATTTTGTGAGTTGTGAGAGAACATTAAAATTTTCAAAATCAAATTTATTTATATAGCCCTTCGTACATCAGCTGATATCTCAAAGTGCTGTACAGAAACCCAGCCTAAAACCCCAAACAGCAAGCAATGCAGGTGTAGAAGCATGGTGGCTAGGAAAAACTCTCTAGAAAGGCCAAAACCTAGGAAGAAACCTAGAGAGGAACCAGGCTATGTGGGGTGGCCAGTCCTCTTCTGGCTGTGCCGGGTGGAGATTATAACAGAACATGGCCAAGATGTTCAAATGTTCATAAATGATGGTCGAATAATAATAAGGCAGAATAGTTTAAACTGGAGCAGCAGCACAGCCAGGTGGACTGGGGACAGCAAGGAGTCATCATGTCAGGTAGTCCTGGGGCATGGTCCTAGGGCTCAGGTCCTCCGAGAGAGAGAAGGAAAGAGAGGAGAGAATTAGAGAACACACACTTAGATTCACACAGGACACCGAATAGGACATGAGTAGTACTCCAGATATAACAAACTGACCCTAGCCCCCCGACACATAAACTACTGCAGCATAAATACTGGAGGCTGAGACAGGAGGGGTCAGGAGACACTGTGGCCCCATCCGAGGACACCCCCGGACAGGGCCAAACAGGAAGGATATAACCCCACCCACTTTGCCAAAGCACAGCCCCCACACCACCAGAGGGATATCTTCAACCACCAACTTACCATCCTGAGACAAGGCTGAGTATAGCCCACAAAGATCTCCGCCATGGCACAACCCAACGGGGGGTGCCAACCCAGACAGGATGACCACATCAGTGAATTAACCCACTCAGGTGACGCACCCCTTCCAGGGAAGGCATGAGAGAGCCCCAGTAAGCCAGTGACTCAGCCTCTGTAATAGGGTTAGAGGCAGAGAATCCCAGTGGAAAGAGGGGAACCGGCCAGGCAGAGACAGCAAGGGCGGTTCGTTGCTCCAGAGCCTTTCCGTTCACCTTCCCACTCCTGGGCCAGACTACACTCAATCATATGACCCACTGTAGAGATGAGTCTTCAGTAAAGACTTAAAGGTTGAGACCGAGTTTGCGTCTCTGACATGGGTAGGCAGACCGTTCCATAAAAATTGAGCTCTATAGGAGAAAGCCCTGCCTCCGGCTGTTTGCTTAGAAATTCTAGGGACAATTAGGAGGCCTGCGTCTTGTGACCGTAGCGTACGTGTAGGTATGTACGGCAGGACCAAATCAGAGAGATGGGTAGGAGCAAGCCCATGTAATGCTTTGTAGGTTAGCAGTAAAACCTTGAAATCAGCCCTTGCTTTGACAGGAAGCCAGTGTAGGGAGGCTAGCACTGAAGTAATATGATCAAATGTTTTGGTTCTAGTCAGGATTCTAGCAGCCGTATTTAGCACTAACTGAAGTTTATTTAGTGCTTTATCCGGGTAGCCGGAAAGTAGAGCATTGCACTAGTCTAACCTAGAAGTGACAAAAGCATGGATTAATTGTTCTGCATCATTTTTGGACAGAAAGTTTCTGATTTTTGCAATGTTACGTAGATGGAAAAAAGCTGTCCTTGAAATGGTCTTGATATGTTCTTCAAAAGAGAGATCAGAGAGATTTTATTTGAGATGACTGTACAACCATTAAGATTAATTGTCAGATTCAACAGAAGATCTCTTTGTTTCTTGGGACCTAGAACAAGCATCTCTGTTTTGTCCGAGTTTAAAAGTAGAACTTTGCAGCCATCCACTTCCTTATGTCTGAAACACATGCTTCTAGCGAGGGCAATTTTGGGGCTTCACCATGTTTCATTGAAATGTACAGCTGTGTGTCATCCCCATAACAGTGAAAGTTAACATTATGTTTTCGAATAACATCCTAAAACGGAACCTTGAGGAACACCGAAATTTACAGTTGATTTGTCAGAGGACAAACCATTCACAGAGACAAACTGATATCTTTCCGACAGATAAGATCTAAACCAGGCCAGAACTTGTCCATGTAGACCAATTTGGGTTTCCAATCTCTCCAAAAGAATGTGGTGATCGATGGTATCAAAAGCAGCACTAAGGTCTAGGAGCACGAGGACAGATGCAGAGCCTCGGTCCGATGCCATTAAAATGTCATTTACCACCTTCACAAGTGCAGTCTCAGTGCTATGATGGGGTCTAAAACCAGACTGAAGCATTTCGTATACATTGTTTGTCTTCAGGAAGGCAGTGAGTTGCTGCGCAACAGCCTTTTCTAAACATTTTGAGAGGAATGGAAGATTCGATATAGGCCGATAGTTTTTTATATTTTCTGGGTCAAGGTTTGGCTTTTTCAAGAGATGCTTTATTACTGCCACTTTTAGTGAGTTTGGTACACATCCGGTGGATAGAGAGACGTTTATTATGTTCAACATAGGAGGGCCAAGCACAGGAAGCAGCTCTTTCAGTAGTTTAGTTGGAATAGGGTCCAATATGCAGCTTGAAGGTTTAGAGGCCCTGATTATTTTCATCATTGTGTCAAGAGATATAGTACTAAAACACTTCAGCGTCTCTCTTGATCCTAGGTCCTGGCAGAGTTGTGCAGACTCAGGACAACTGAGCTTTGAAGGAATACGCAGATTTAAAGAGGAGTCCGTAATTTGCTTTCTAATAATCATAATCTTTTCCTCAAAGTTCCTCAAGTTCATGAATTTATCACTGCTAAAGTGAAAGTCATCCTCTCTTGGGGAATGCTGCTTTTTTGTTAGCTTTGCGACAGTATCAAAAAGGAATTTCGGATTGTTCTTCTTTTCCTCAATTAAGTTAGAAAAATAGGATGATCGAGCAGCAGTAAGGGCTCTTCGGTACTGCACGGTACTGTCTTTCCAAGCTAGTCGGAAGACTTCCAGTTTGGTGTGGCGCCATTTCCATTCCAATTTTCTGGAAGCTTGCTTCAGAGCTCGGGTATTTTCTGTGTACCAGGGAGCTAGTTTCTTATGAGAAATGTTTTTAGTTTTTAGCAGTGCAACTGCATCTAGGGTATTGCGCAAGGTTAAATTGAGTTCCTCAGTTAGGTGTTATCTGATTTTTGTCCTCTGGCGTCCTTGGGTAGACAGAGGGAATCTGGAAGGACATCAAGGAATCTTTGTGTTGTCTGTGAATTTATAGCACAACTTTTGATGTTCCTTGGTTGGGGTCTGAGCAGATTATTTGTTGCAATTGCAAACGTAATAAAATGGTGGTCCGATAGTCCAGGATTATGAGGAAAAACATTAAGATCCACAACATTTATTTAATGGGACAAAACTAGGTCCAGAGTATGACTGTGACAGTGAGTGGGTCCAGAGACATGTTGGACAAAACCCACTGAGTCGATGATGGCTCCGAAAGCCTTTTGGAGTGGGTCTGTGGACTTTTCCATGTGAATATTAAAGTCACCAAAGATTAGAATATTATCTGCTATGACTACAAGGTCTGATAGGAATTCAGGGAACTCAGTCAGGAACGCTGTATATGGCCCAGGAGGCCTGTAAACAGTAGCTATAAAAAGTGATTTGAGGAGGCTGCATAGATTTCATGACTAGAAGCTCAAAAGACGAAAACGTCATTTTTTTTTTAAATTGAAATTTGCTATCGTAAATGTTAGCAACACCTCCACCTTTGCAGGATGCACTGGGGATATGGTCACTAGTGTAGCCAGGAGGTGAGGCCTCATTTAACACAGTAAATTCATCAGGCCATCAGCCATGTTTCAGTCAGGCCAATCACATCAAGATTTTGATCAGTGATTAGTTCATTGACTATAATTGCCTTTGAAGTAAGGGATCTAACATTAAGTAGCCCTATTTTGAGATGTGAGGTATCATGATCTCTTTCAATAATGACAGGAATGGAGGTGGTCTTTATCCTAGTGAGATTGCTAAGGCGAACACCGCCATGTTTAGTTTTGCCCAACCTAGGTCGAGGCACAGACACGGTCTCAATGGTGATAGCTGAGCTGACTACACTGACTGTGCTAGTGGCAGACTCCACTATGCTGGCAGGCTGGCTAACAGCCTGCTGTCTGGCCTGCACCCTATTTCATTGTGGAGTTAGAGCCCTGTCTATGTTGGTAGATAAGATGACCCCTCCAGCTAGGATGGAGTCCGTCACTCCTCAGCAGGTCAGGCTTAAAAGACTTACTGAGTCTGTTTTGCAGAGTGGAGAACTTGCACAATTGGTGGCTGACTAAATACGTTTTTGCACCACTGTATTTTGTGCCTCTACAGTAGAGTTTCCATTACCATTTACCTGTGCTGTTACTTCCTCTATTAGTCTAATTGACTTAAACTGCTGTTGTTTTAATGATTTGTATTGTATTGAATGGCCTCTAAAAGTACATTTTAAAGTGTCCCATAAAATAAGGGGATCTAAGGGGATCTGCTGTACCTATGTTGTGCAAAAAAAAAGTACACAATGTTTTTTTTTTTTTAACTTAGGAGGGCCTTGTTCAAAAGTCCTGGGAGCACTCATTATAAGATATCATGGAGTGAACTGTTTGGATTTGGCTTCAATCCCCTCCGCATCTCGACAAAGGTAGTCTTACCATTCACCAAGAGTGGAATGAAGTCATGTACAAGTCATGACATAAACCACTTTTATCCTCTTTGTTCTTCTGACACTATCAACATTATCAAATTTAGATAATCTATGATTTTGTAGAGCAGTTTACTGAGGCAAAAATATATGTTTAAGAACAAATTGTCATCCAATAGGCTTTGATTAAATTTCCAATATCCCTGTCCACGTTGAAATTCTGTTAGAGTAATATGGAGGCCAATTAGATGGTGGTCCAATCACATTCAATCTCCCATTAATACTTTTTAAAATGATTAATATTATTTATTTTTTAACTTTTGATGCCAGCAAGAATGAGACTAGGAAGTAACCAAGATGGCTAGCTTGATCCTCCATGTATGTCTCACTAGGTCACGGTTTTTCAGCCTCCATATATCCACTAATTCTAATGCATCCATGATCTTCGTGATCTCCTTAAGTGCTTGAGGGTGATAGTCTGCAGAGTGATTTCCTTTACGATCCATTGAGGTACTTAAAACCGTATTGTAATCCCCCACCATAATAATATATTCATTTGTTGCTTGTGAGCTCAATAGATTATTATATACATTTTCAAAGAGGTGTGGATCATCATTATTTGGCCCATATAGATTAATTAGTCAGATCTGTTTTTGATCAAATAGAATATTTAAAATAATCCATCTTCCTTGAGGATCTGTTTGTACATTCTGATCAAAATTTGTTTTAATCAGTATAATCACCCCTTTTACGTTTCTTTGCCCATTCTTTAATCTTTAAGGTAACCACAATCTCAAAACCTCCCAGCAACCTAAAAATGTACGTTCCCAGAACTGGCAACATTTTTACTTCTGTTCTTAGAAAGTAAAAAATGTTTTCCCTATTACCGGTCAGGAAGCTTATGGCATCATTCCCAGAACCAATGGGAAACACACATTTAATTACCAACGTTTCGACAGCCAAGCTGTCTTCATCAGGGTATAATGTACAACCACACATAACAATGTGTAAGTGATGTACACACAGACCAATGAAGTATCTTCAGGTGCTTCAAGTCATTAACATAGATCAATCTCTAGCATAGATGCCCTTGATGTGAAATGACATAACACATAAGTACTAAATTACCATTCAATCAAAATGCTATTGTTTAAAGAGCAACAATTTCAACTGTTCTGCCTGCGGCTATGGAACCCTGACCTGTTCACTGGACGTGCTAACTGTCCCAGACCTGCTGCTTTCAACTCTCTAGAGACAGCAGGAGCGGTAGAAATACTCTCAATGATCGGCTATGGAACCCTGACCTGTTCACTGGACGTGCTAACTGTCCCAGACCTGCTGCTTTCAACTCTCTAGAGACAGCAGGAGCGGTAGAAATACTCTCAATGATCGGCTACCCTGACCTGCACTGGACGTGCTAACTGTCCCAGACCTGCTGCTTTCAACTAGAGACAGCAGGAGCGGTCTCAATGATCGGCTATGGAACCCTGACCTGTTCACTGGACGTGCTAACTGTCCCAGACCTGCTGCTTTCAACTCTCTAGTCCCAGACCTGATCTGGAATCTGACCTGTTCACTGGACTGCTAACTGTCCCAGAGACAGCAGGAGCGGTAGAGATACTCTCAATGATTGGCTATGAAAAGCCAACTGAGATTTACTCCTGAGGTGCTGACTTGTTGCACCCTCAACAACTACTGTGATTATTATTATTTGACCATGCTGGTCATTTATGAACATTTGAACATCTTGGACATGTTGTTATAATCTCCACCCGGCACAGCCAGAAGAGGACTGGCCACCCCTCATAGCCTGGTTCCTCTCTAGGTGTCTTCCAAGCCACCGTGCTTCTACACCTGCATTGCTTGCTGTTTGGGGTGTTAGGCTGGGTTTCTGTACAGCACTTTGAGATATCAGCTGATGTAAGAAGGGCTATAAAAATACATTTGATTTGAAATTTGATTTGATTTAAACCTGTTACATGATTTGATTATGAACGTGTTATGTAGTCCCTTTGTAGGGAGGACTCCTCCATTACCAAGGGTTAGCAAAGGCACATACTGAATATAAAAGCTCTGAAGTTTCCCCTAGGTACAGATTTAGGATCAGCTCCTCCGCCCCTGCCCCCATCCTAACTTTAACCGTGCAAAACTGCCCCCAGATCAGTGTCTAGGGGTAACTTCACCCTACACAAAGATGATAAAAGGGCAGTACCTTGTGGAGAGCCTCCTGGCTTTAGTGTCGTATGCCTTCCTCACACTGCCACCACCACTCGTTGCCTTAGAGGGAGACATAGTATCCATAAAGTATCTTCCCAGCAGGCAAAATTGATTATGTCATTACAACCAGTTTAGCCTGCTGCTTTTGTCCTGGTTCTTACATAACAAATGACCAGTCAGATCCTGCAGAAAGCACCTTTTTTCTGTTGTGATGACGACTTGACGATGACAACCATCCGCATCAAGCTTTTGCAGCTCGTCATGGCTGCAGGCTGCCAAACTTTTATATGTACCATTTTTTAATCCAAAGACTCCTAATATTCCTTTGTGAACAGAAGGTTCTCCGTTATCTAAACTAGCAGCACCCTGACTGAGCCCTTCTTTCAAAGAATACTGCCCATCCAACAATGTGGCCACAGCAACTGACGTGGCGCGTGTGTGAAATGTGCACAGATAGGGACTCTGTAGAGGCCGTTCGCCTGCTGTTTACAGCACTTACCTTTGACAGGGCACGAGGCTAGTGCACAGGTCGCCACGGCAATCAAGAGCCACCCCATAGTGGTGTGTGGTGTCGGTGGGGACAGCACAATGTTATGCGCGGACAGAGGGCCCAGCCATTATGTGAGGGCAACCTCATTATATGAGGGCAAATCTCACCCACCCAAAACAGCTGATTGACAAAGTCCGGGCCCAGTTACAGCAAGCATAAACGATCGGTCATGGAGCTAGTAGCACAAGGGAACGGACCTCTACACACAGCTTTGGTTCAAGCCAATTCGCCATTATTATGTAAGGATATCTGTCTGTCTGTTTTGTTTGAATCATTGTTCAGTCCATATAACGTTTAAGAAGTATGTTAATTCCCTCCCCAGATGTTTAACACCATTAATTTGTACTGAATTCATATATTTATATGAAAAAGTAAACAACTTTCTCATGCCCAACAACAAACTTTGACATTGTCCTTACTGGGGTTGGGGGGTCAATTCAGGAAGTGGATTGAAATTCAATTCAGGAATAGAAAAATCCTTGTTGAAATGGAATTGACCTCAACCCTGGTCATTACACTTAGGCAGATATTCAATTGTCATCAACTGCCCAGTGTTTAAAACCTGTGGTCATTATTATGAGTGTTATTAAAGCCATGACAGAAAAGTCAAGTTAAGAGTCACTATAACATATACTCAGTGGCCAGTTTATTAGGTACACCCATCTAGTAACCGGTCAGATCCCCCTGTAGCCATGAAGGAATGCACCTGGTCAGCAACAATGTTCAGATACACTGTGGCAGTCAAACGTTGCTGAATTGGTATCAAAGGACCCAACGTTCGCCAGGAAAACATTCCCCACGGCATTACACCATCAGCATGTACCGTTGACACCAGGCAGGATGGGGCCATGGTCTCGTGCTGTTAACGCCAAATCCTGACTCGCCCGTCAGCATGACGCAACAGGAACCGGAATTCATCAGACCAGGCAATGTTTTTCCGCTCCTCTATTGTCCAGTGTTGTTGATCACATGCCCACTGGAGCTGCATCTTCTTTTTAGCTGATAGGAGTGGTACCCGCTGTGGTCTAATCTAATGTTCAATCGAACAGTAACTGAATGCCTCGATTCCTCTTGTGAGAGAAACATTACGTATTCACCTGATTTATTTGATATTAATAGTTAACAATTCATATTTAACTACTGGTGTCTGTGTTTTTATGGTCTCCACTCTAGTTCTCTAGTCACTTAGAAATGCCCTTGTTTTTGAAAGAAAAGCAATTTTTTAAAGTAACATCAAATTGATCAGAAATACAGTGTAGCCACTGTTCATGTTGTAAATGACTATTTTAAGTGGAAACAGCTGATTCTTTATGGAATATCTACATAGGCGTACTGAGGCCCATTATCAGCAACCATCAGTCCTGTGTTCCAATGACACGTTGTGTTAGCTAATCCAGGTGTATAATTTTAAAAGGTTCATTGATTATTAGAAAACTCTTTTGCAATTATGTTAGCAAAGCTGAAATCTGTGCTGATTAAAGAAGCAATAAAACTGGCCTTCTTAGACCAGTTGAGTATCTGGAGCATCAGCATTTGTGGGTTCAATTACAGGTTCAAAATGTCCAGAAACAAATAACTTTCTTCTGAAACTCATCAGTCTATTCTTGTTCTGAGAAATGAAGGCTATTTCCATGCGAGAAATTGCCAAGAAACTGAAGATCTCGTACAACGCTGTGTACTACTCCCTTCACATAACAGCGCAAACTGGTTCTAACCAGAATATAAAGAGGAGTGGGAGGCCCCGGTGCACAACTGAGAAAGAGGACAAGTACATTAGTGTACTAGAAAGTAATCAGTAGCATTTGCCCTTACTGAGAAGTAACATTTAGATTTTTTTAAAGTATACGGCCAATGCATTTTAAAAAAGATAATGACTGACGTAAATGTACAATGTGCTAGACATTCTAATGTACAGTTTAGAGCTGTGCTAACATAATTGAAAAATGTTTTTCAAATAATCAATTAGCCTTTTAAAATGATAAACTTGGATTAACAAACACAACGTGCCATTGGAACACTGGAGAGATGGTTGCTGATAATGGGCCTCTGTATGCCTACAGTTGATGTCAGAAGTTTACATACACTTAGGTTGGAGTCAATTAAACTTGTTTTTCAACCACTCCACAAATTTCTTGTTAACAAACTATAGCTTTGGAGGTGTACCTGTGGATGTACACTGTATATCAAGGTTTACCTTCAAACTCAGTGCCTCTTTGTTTGACATCATGGGAAAATTAAAAGAAATCAGCCAAGACCCGAAAAAAAATGTGTAGACCTCCACCAGTCTGGTTCATCCTTGGGAGCCATTTCCAAACACCTGAAGGCACCATGTTCATTTGAACAAACAATAGTACGCAAGTATAAACATCATGGGACCAGGCAGGAGTGATACCGCTCAGGATGGAGACGCGTTCTGTCTCCAAGAGATGAACGTACTTCGGTGCGAAAAGTGTGACTCAATCCCAGATCAACAGCAAAGGACCTTGTGAAGATGCTGCAGGAAACAGGTACAAAAGTATCTATATCCACAGCAAAACGAGTCCTATATCCACATAACCTGAAAGGCCGCTTATCAAGGAAGAAGCCACTGCTCCAAAACTGCCATAAAAAAATCAGATGACAGTTTGCAACTGCACATGGGGACAAAGATCGTACTTTTTGGAGAAATGTCCTCTGGTCTGATGAAACAAAAACAGAACTGTTTGGCCATAATGACCATCGTTATGTTTGGAGGAAAAAGAGGGAAGCTTGCAAGCTGAAGAACACCATCCCAACCGAGAAGCACGGGGGTGGCAGCATCATGTTGTGGGTATGCTTTGCTGCAGGAGGGACTGGTGCAACTTCACAAAATATATGGCATAATGAGGATGTAATATTATGTGGATATATTGAAGCAACATCTCAAGATATCAATCAGGAAGTTAAAGCTTGGTTGCAAATGGGTCTTCCAAATGGACAATGAACCCAAGCATACTTCCAAAGTTGTGGCAAAATGGCTTAAGGACAACAAAGTCAAGGTATTGGAGTTGCCATCACAAAGCCCTGACCTCAATCCTATAGAAACGTTGTGGGCAGAACTGAAAAAGTGTGTGTGAGCAAGGAGGCCTACAAACCTGACTCAGTTACACCAGCTCTGTCAGGAGGAATGGGCCAAAATTCAACCAATTTGTTGTGGGAAGCTTGTGAAAGGCTACCTGAAACGTTTGACCCAAGTTCAACTATTTAAAGGCAATTCTACCGAATGCTAATTGAGTGTATGTAAACTTCTGACCCACTGGGAATGTGAAAGAAATAAAAACTAAAATAAATCATTCTCTCTACTATTATTCTGACATTTTACATTCTTAAAATAAAGTGGTGATCCTAACTGACCTAAAACAGAACATTTTTAATGGGATTAAATGTCAGGAATTGTGAAAAGTTTAAATTCAGCCGTTTCCAGCTAGTCATTTACAACATTAACAATGTCTACACTGTATTTCTGAACAATTTGATGTTATTTTAAATGGACAAAAATTGTGCTTTTCTTTCAAAAACAAGGACATTTCTGAGTGACCCAAAACTTCTGAACGGTAGTGAATCTCCATAGATCATTATTCATAAACTATAAACATTGATGGGAGAATGCACAATTTTTAATCGACCTGGACCAGTATTATATTGCAGACAGAGTGAAATAGTATGTAGCCTGTTATTTTATTACTTGTGTTGATATCATATTCAAACCAAAGTGAGTACAGAGGACATCATCATCGTTGTGTTTTGGTGAGTGATAAGTCTTATTTGAAACTTCTCGTGAAAAACCTGAATCATTCTCTTAACATCCCATTTTGTTCTTAATATACTGGTTCATACATTGAACGTTAGTGTATTGCTATATAAACACGTGTATTCCTCTTTACATTATGCAAAGGGTACATCCTCCGTTGGCAAATTAAATTGGGCACCAAATGGAACAAAACATACTGACACAGAGAGGGACTTGTCATATTACACATGTTTAGATATTTTACAAACGTTTTCCAGTGCGTGCTCCAATGAACACAGCCCAGGAAATAGCATATAAAGGGCGTGAATGTTCTCTTTTTACATCAGTGGCATTATACCCCGCCCTATCTTGCTTAAAGTACTGTAATTATGTTTTACCTTGGCACACAGCGTTTCCCATTGCCACCTTACACTCAAATATGAGGATCTGGGGCCAAATGTGTCAAGTGTGTTAGAGTAGGAGAGCAGATCTAGGATGAGGTCCCTCCTGTTCATAATATAGTCTTATTAATTATGATCTAAAACTCTAAACTGATCCTAGATCAGCACTCTTACTCCAAAAGAATTATACATACAGGCCATGAGACTGGATCCATGTATATAACAAAGTCAATAGAAAAAGGCAATGCTTTCTCCTATTGAGTCTTCACATGACACGAAGGGTCCTAAAATGATAACAAAAACATTACACAGTCACCGGAGATTACGAGAGCCTCCATCTCTGTTCCTGTCGCAGTTAAACTTCTGTTTGACTTATCAAACCAAACAGTTTAAACAGGAGACAATTAAATTAACAATAGTGCCACAAATGTACTACCAATTACTATGTACCTACAATAAGATAATTATGTGTCAATGTAGACCGACTACAAACAAACACAGAGAATAGTCAAATTCTTAAGATATGCTACTCTTTACGGTAATATATTGTGCAGAGAGCAGTGGACAAAAAAATATACATTTCTTCTCGATGTTTGCCGTAAAAATAAATAAAAAAGGCACAAAGGGTTAAAGGAACACTCAGAAAGATGACATCATCATACAGGCAGTTAACCCACTGTTTCTAGGCCGTCATTGAAAATAAGAATTTGTTCTTAACTGACTTGCCTGGTTAAATAAAGGTAAAAAAAAAAAAATACAAAATGGGGCAACTTCCTACTTACAGACAACAGAGAGAATTACAAATCTGCCAAGACTGACATTATTGGCTATTCCCAATGTGTGTGTGTACCACAGGAGAGGATGCAAATTGTTACGTTTGTTTAATAATGGTCATTTTGGCGGCAGATTTGAATTCTGCTGTTGCTGTTGTATAATGTCCTTCTGTTAATGATGTAATCTGCTGAGTGTACCTTTAATTCTTCAGCTGTGTGCACCACTACCAGGCACATACAGTGTAGAGACTGAAGGGTTTCTTCAACCTAGCACTTTTTCAGGATTTGGGCTGTAAGAGAGCATCTATGGTGGGAATCAGCATTCAGCAATATCCCCATAATATTTTCCTTATTATATAGATAAGCGCTCAAGAATCCAACTTTTTGCCCGACCATACCATGGCAGAGCTCAAATGACTGACAAGTGACAACAATAGCGTTCATGACTTGTTCTACTCAAACAAGAAGGCTGCCCAAAGCTCAGCTCTGTTTTGAACTGGATGTCAAATTAATGTTTCCTTCATTAATTCAACATAATATGCTAACAAAACAAGTTCCTGTTTGCTCAAAAAATATTTGCACAAAAAAAGCACGCTGGAACAAAAACTTGCTTGATAAAGAATGTTTGTTTATAGAACGTGTTCCCTAAGGAGATGAAGCTAACTTAGCGTGTCGAGTTCCAATTGCTGCCAATCTCAAATCTGTTGGTTTTGCAAGGTGTGTGTATTGTTTCTGGTATCGTATTTGCTGATAAGGAAAGTTGTAACCTTTAAACACCTACATAAAATCCGCAAAGAAAAATCAGAAAAAAAATATCTGGTAACGACTACCAGAGCACACAAAACAAGACTGTTTAATTTACAGATTGGATGATAATTAAAGGGAAAGTTCGGGATTTTGGCAATGAAGTCCTTTATCTACTTCCTCAGTAAGATGAACTTGTGGACACCATTTTTATGTCTAACTTCCAGTATGCAGGAAGTTAGAGGTCATTTTGGGAGCCAAGGCTAATAAGCGTTAGCGCAATAATTGGAAGTCTACAGGAACAGCTAGCATATTAGCTGTTCCCATAGACATCCAGTCATTGCTCTACTGCTAGTAGCAATTGCTCACTGCTGCTCCTCTTCGGCCTGGGGTGGGACCTCGGGCTGAACCTGGTCCTCAGGTTGGGGCTGCTCCTGGGGGGGCCTGGCTGGGGCCGGGAGAGGAGGGGGCAGCGGGGGCACAGCCTGATGCTGTCTCTGGCGGTATGCGATGACAGTGCCCAGAAGCAGGGCGATAACCGTCATGAGGTAGAGGTCCCACTCGGGGCCCAGGAGCTGGTCAAGGTCCACCTGACTGACCAGCTCAGTCATCTGGTGGAGGGGGGATGGAGCGAGGAGGGAGGGGGAGAAATGAAGAGGGAGGTCAGAGGGAGCAGAAAGAGAGAACATGGATTACATTTAACAAACAGTACAATCCCATGAATCCTGTACAAATGTAGTAAACTACAACTAGCCTAAGTTTGCCTCAAACATTGAGCCTGGCCCCCACGAGTTGAAATAGAAACGACTGAGGAAACTGAATCACCCAGAGTCACCCGGGTCCAGGAAGCGCTCTGTACTGTACACTCACGTTGAGGTCGTGCATGTACTGCAGGGTGTAGACCAGGCTCAGTTTACACAGAGCCAGGAAGACGGGCACCTGGGCGTCGGGACTGGCCTCGGCAGCCATGTCATAGAAACGCTTGGCCAGGTGGATGTCCTACACCAGGCAGAAAGATAGAGGGTTACATGGTTGTGTGCGTATATTAATGTGTGTGCATGTGTGTGTTTGCCCACCTGTTTGATGCCCAGGCCTTTCTCATGCATGTAGCCCAAGTTGAACATGGCCTGAGCACTGTGCTGCTGCTCCGAGGCCAGCCTATAGTGGATGACAGCAGTCTCGTAGTCCACATCAGTACCATAACCGTAGAAATGGTAGTCCCCAAGCTTTATTCTAGCCACAGTATAACCTGGGTAACACAGTCAGACATATAGTACCCACGTCAGTGCCGTAACCGTACACACATCAATATCATAACCGTAGAAGGGGTAGTCCCCCAGCTTTATCCTAGCCACTGTATAAACTAGGCCCAGTTTTTCAAACCAAATGTCATGGGATCATATATCAAATCACATTTTATTGGTGACATACACACGGTTAGCAAATGTTATTGTGAGTGTAGTGAAATGCTTGTGCTTCTAGTTCCAACAATGCAGCAATATCTAACAAGTAATCTAACAATTCCACAACAACTACCTAATACACACAAATCTAAGTAAAGGAATGGAATATGAATATATACATATAAATATATAGATGAGCAGTGACAGAGCTCATATGAAATGAGTAACGCAAGATATGTAAACATTATTAAAGTGACTAGTGATCCATTTATTAAAGTGGCCAATTATTTCAAGTCTGAATGTAGGCAGCAGCCTCTCAATGTTAGTGATGGCTGTCTGATGGCCTTGATGGCCTCTCTCGGTCCCAGCTTTGATGCACCTGTACTGACCTCGTCCTCTGGATGATAGAGGTGAACAGGCACTTGGTAGTTGTTGTCCTTGATGATCTTTTTATACAACATGTTCTCTATGCTACCGCACGGCAAGGAGTACCGGAGTGCCAAGTCTAGGTCCAAGAGGCTTCTAAAGAGCTTCTACCCCCAAGCCATAAGACTCCAGAACATCTAATCAAATGGCTACCCAGACTAATTGCATTGTCCCCCCCCTCCTCTTTTACACCGCTGCTACTCTCTGTTGTTATCATCTATGCATAGTCACTTTAATAACTCTACCTACAATTGAAGTCGGAAGTTTACATACACCTCAGCCAAATACATTCAAATCAGCTTTTCACAATTCCTGACATTTAATCCCAGTAAAAATTAGGTCAGTGAAGATCACCCCTTTATTTTAAGAATGTGAAATGTCAGGTTTGTAGGCCTCCTTGCTCACAAATGCTTTTTCAGATCTGCCCACAAATGTTCTATAGGATTGAGGTCAGGGCCTTGTGATGGCAACTCTAATACCTTGACATAATATTCCATCTTCATGATGTCATCTATTTTGTGAAGCTCACCAGTCCCTCCTGCAGCAAAGCACCCCCCACAACATGAATTTTTAAAACTGCACTGTTGGTTAGGGGATTGTAAGTAAGCATTTCACTGTAAGGTCTAAACGTAGAAGTGGTTGTCCCCCAGCTTTATCCTAGTCATTGTTTAACCACACTTGAACACACAGTACACATGTCATTACCATACGTTTTAATACCCCAGCTTTATCTTACCTATCCTTGCCAACAATAACTTAAGGGTACAAAAACAAGATGGTTGCTCAGCACAGCAATAAGAGGGGAGGGTGATTTATGAAGGAGGCTAGACCAACCCTGTGCTGCTGCTCTGGTCCAATGGAGGAGGGCTCGAGGGTACGTCTCGTTCTCACTGAAGATCCGGGCCTCTGCTTAAAGTGAGAAATACAAACAAACAAACAAACACACACACAAACAAACACACACACACACACACACACACACACACACACACACACACACACACACACACACACACACACACACACACACACACACACACACACACACACACACACACACACACACACACACACACACACACACACACACACACACACACACACACCAAATTATTATCCAATTGTTTCATTCCGAACAGAACCTCAATATATATTTTTTCCAATAGTGCACTTTTCATATACATGGTAAAATAATGGTTAATAAACAACTCCAAGGGGGCTCCTATAAAATCAGTTTTATATTTTACTTTTAAAACTGCAAGAATCGGACCCTTAAAAAAAAAGAAGCCTAAAATGACACCCAAATATACTGCCTGCAGCTCAGGACCTGAAACAAGGACATGCAAATTCTTGATACCATTTGAGAGGAAACACTTTGAAGTTTGTGGACATTTGAAATGAATGTGGTAGAAAATAACACATGAGATCTGGTAAAAGATAATACAAAGACATATTTTTTGTTGTGTCATCATCTTTGAAATGCAAGAGAAGGGCCATTATATGACTTAAGAATCTAGGCGCAATTTAGGTTTTGGCTACTAGATGGCAGCAGTGTATGTGAAAAGTTTTAGACTGATCCAATGAACCATTGTACTTCTGTTCAAAATGTTGTATCAAGTCTGCCCAAATGTGCCTAATTAGTCAATATACATAACTGTGCACTCTCCTCAAACAATAGCATGGTATGTTTTATTATAAAAACTAGCTACTGTAAATTAGACAGTGCAGTTAGATCAAAAATAATGTACGTTTTCTTCCCATATACGACATGTCTATGTCCTGGGAAATATTTTCTGATAATTACAACCTCATTTTAACCACATTAGAGCAAGTTAGCTCAACCGTCCCGTTGGGGGGGGGACCGATCCCAAAGAGGTTTTAATTAATGGCTTTAGAATTTTTTTGTTCATAGATAAACAACTCAATTAGATGTTCTGAGTCAATGTCAATGCTTAAATCACAGAACACTATTTTCTTTTGGTGTGAAAAACTAACATTTGGGTTTTTAAGTGTAATTCCCCTTTAATTGAGTGTCAGGCCTTTTAATTGTGCTTCTAACAAGTGAGGAATGTGCCGTTTAAGGTGATGGTCTATCAATGTATCTGTACTGCTGTTGTTCATTTCATGACAAAGTTTGCAAATAACAAATAATAGATTCAATTGTATAATTTAGGGGTCACGAACCGGTCGATCGATAAAAAGGCAATACTAGTCGATCACCAGACGTTTCTGTAGAAAAGCCATAAATAAAGTATTGTTCTCCTTTTTTATTATTCATGTTGCGGTATGTGCACTTGATTCAGAAGCCCCGCGCACCGGGTAGGCAAAGTGTTCCCATTTTGAACCATTTAAATGTGTCTAAAAAAAAACTAACTCCGCCTGCCCGGTGGACCGGGAGATCTGTGTAGCTCATATCACCATCCACCAGGATGGATATAGGTCTGTAACAGTTTGGGTCCAAGGTGTCTCCCCCTTTGAAGAGGGGGATTACTGCGGCAGCTTTCCAATCCT
Organism: Oncorhynchus gorbuscha; assembly: GCF_021184085.1. Lineage (NCBI taxonomy): Eukaryota > Metazoa > Chordata > Actinopteri > Salmoniformes > Salmonidae > Oncorhynchus > Oncorhynchus gorbuscha. The sequence continues at coordinate 39,868,704 of NC_060186.1, forward strand.
TGGGGATCTCAGACGATATGAAAGAGAGGTTGAACAAGCTGGTAATAGGGGTTGCGACAATGGCGGCGGATAGTTTCAGAAATAGAGGGTCCAGATTGTCAAGCCCAGCTGATTTGTACGGGTCCAGGTTTTGCAGCTCTTTCTGAACATCTGCTATCTGGATTTGGGTAAAGGAGAAGCTGGGGAGGCTTGGGCGAGTAGCTGCGGGGGGGCGGAGTGTATTGATAGCCCTGCGTGCCAATTTTTATAGAGGAATATTTAACTATCTCTGGTCATAGGAACAACATGAATTTGTGCATGAGGCAGATGCGGTGTGACTCGAGTTTCGCCATAAGGTGGAAAACAGTGTCCCCTCTCACTGGTCAGTCTCACTGGACGAAAGGAAGGAGAGAGCCGTGATTTTAATTTGACTGGACTGATGGTACCTGTTGCGCTCTCCCTCCCTCCGCCGAGACTAATGCCGTGTTCAAAACAACTGGGAACTTGGAAATCTCAGACATCAGTGCGTTCAAGACAACTGGGAAGTCAGTCTAGGAAAAATAGTTCAACGGTCATCCAACTCTGAATTCCAAGTCGGAAACACTAGAATCTTTTTAGAACTCTTGACTTTCCAACCTGAAGATCACTGACATCATGACCTTATTTTTTTCCCCGAGTTCCCAGTTGTCGTGAAAGCACCATGAACATCAAATGTCTAGTAAAATAAAAATGAAAATGATTTGCAAATGATTTACATTTATGCTCAGTTATACCTCACAAGTGCTACACCAACTGATCTATTTTGTCATCAAAGCTTGAGTTTTGAAATATAATATGGTCCTGGGGAGAAATTTTCACTAGGGACAGGGGGGACATGACCCCCCTCACATTCTGAAATGGCATTTTTGTCACCCCCAGTTTTATTATTGCACTGTGATACAAAACAAAGAACAAGTGTTTTAGGACCATGCGGACGCCTCAGGGCGGCCTGGGTAGGCTGTTTTCCAGGTTCAGCCGGCTGGATTTTAGGACTGCACGGACACCACACCACGTGCGGACAGGCTGTGTGAAGGCAAAGCTTCTTAAAGGCTGGAGTATAGGACCGGTGAGATTAACAGAGGCAGCTGCTGTCTGTGTTGCGTATTTCTCCAAATTGTAAAAGCAAGCAGAGCAGAAACTGGATACTCTTTAGTTCACAGATCTAACTGGCAAGTTAAACTGCTGTTTGACAGAAAAAAAAGTTATTTATTCCCAGTACTGAGCTAGTAGTGTAACTGACATGTTACGTTAGCTAATGTTTAATCTCCTCTCGACTGGAGTGAATTAACTACTAGCAGCTGGTTAGCTAGCTAGTAGCCACCACAGCCAGTTCAGCTCTAGCTATCTATCAGTAAGCAGTATCTAACAGCTGTTGTGTGTATGGAAATGTTTTCTAGCGTTTGTTTTGTCCCATTTTAACAGAAGTACATTTGATGTACCATTAGTTAGAGCTAGCCAAAAGTTGTCCAACGTTAGCTAGCTAGCTCACTAACTTCAGCTCTTATTTTTGCCTCAATCACACTAGACCTGAATCAAACGACGAAACCAGCGGCCAAATGTATTGAAGACCGATATTCTGACATTTTTACAGTGCAATGTGAGTTTTTATTTTTCAATATAGAAATGTAATGTTATTGATCTGTCAGTTTACCTAGGTATTTCTCTACCTTTCACACTGACACTGTGTAAACAGCTCTACACGCTTCACTGTCATGGTGCACTGTTAGTACACAACACTATGCTCATCATGTCTTAGCAGGATCCGATGGTGACAGGTGTCTAAGCAGGGTCAGACAGCCAGAGAAGACCAGTCTACAGAGCTCAGGTGAATTTTGCAGGATACAAAAATAATAATAAGTGAATGGATGCAAAGTTCCATCTTGAGTTGATGGGTACAGTCTGGGATCTGGGAAAATGGTCATTTAAATTATTGAACCATTGATTCTATTCTTGGATAATATAATGCATAAATGTACACCAAAGTATGGTCATGCCTCATCTGAACAGGATCAGATGGTGACAGGGATCACAGCAGGGTCAGAAAACCAGGGAAGACCAGTCTCTGACGGCGCAGAAGGGAACTTTTGCAGATACAACACTTTATTCTATCTGTGCAGTAAACACTGGACAAGCAAGAAGCTTCAAAGACTGAAACGAATTTAAGGCAGTGTGAAAAACTTCTAAAGTTGATTTCAAAACTGTATCAAGAGTTGATAGAGGCTTTTTTTCGGTGACACAAAACACGTAAAACAAAAATGTGAGGAAGACCTGAGAGACGCTAATGATGATGAATAGATGCAGAGATGTTAGAATGCCCAGTCATGTTCATATCTCAGACATAAATTACTGCAGGTTAAGACCATCCATAGACCGTACTATATGCCAGTGAAACTGAATATCATGCCCTCTGAAATGTACTTCCTCTGCTGGAGATGTTAAACACATACGGGAACATGTTTCAATATGTTATGGTCTTATGAAGGCTGGCTGAATTCTGGCAAAGAGTCTGTTCTTTTATCTCAATATGTCTACAGATTCTCCCTTTAACCTGTTTTAGTTTGGTTGGAAATGTTGATACTGGAGACTTATCAGAAGAAAGTGTGTAACCTAGCATTTATAGCAGCTAAGAAACGCAGTTGAGTTTAGCTTAAGGCTCTAGGGTAATGGCCCGTGTGCACCGATTCAGGATCAGCTTCACTTACCCTCCCTCATTACAGACCTTAGATCAGTGTTATGGGGCATCTTCATCCTATTTCTCTGGGGCAGAAGCTGATTTAGGTACTGTTGATGTAGGTAGTAGCCTGCGGCTATGTTTTCAACTCTCTGGTAGAGATACTCTGAATGATCGGCTATGAAAAGCCAACGGACATTTACTCCTGAGGTGCTGCACCCTCGACAACCACTGTGATTATTATTATTTGACCCTGCTGGTCATCTATGAACATTTGAACATTTTGGCCATGTTCTGTTATAATCTCCACCCGTCACAGCCAGAAGAAGACTGGCCACCGCTCATAGTATGGTTCCTCTCTTGGTTTCTTCCTAGGTTCTGGCCTTTCTTGGGAGTTTTTCCTAGCCACCGTGCTTCTACACCTGCATTGCTGCTGTTTTGGGATTTTAGGCTGGGTTTCTGTACAGCACTTTGTGACATCAGCTGATGTAAGAATGGTTTTATAAATACATTTGATTGCAATTCATTGGAAGGTTGGTTATCCTCCCACAATGGATGGAAGAAATGTCAAGTTATGTATAACTAGATTTGATTTATTACAAGATTAAGGGTATACTGTGCAACTTTCATAATGTAACGGTCGTCGGTGGAAGAAGAGGAGGACCAATGCGCAGCGTGGTAAGTGTTCATATTTTTAATAACGTAATGAACACCGAACAAAACAAAACGAAAACGACAAACGAACAGTCCTGTATGGTGCTGAAAAAACACTGAACAGAAAATATATCACCCACCCCTCAAGGGTGAAAACAGGCTGCCTAAGTATGGTTCTCAATCAGGGACAACGATTGACAGCTGCCTCTGATTGAGAACCATACCAGGCCAAACATAGAAATTCTAAATCATAGAAAAAAATAACATAGACTGCCCACCCAACTCACGCCCTGACCATACTAAAACAAAGACATCACAAAGGAACTAAGGTTAGAACGTGACACATAAGGTCGGGATGCCTTATGGATGCCGTATATGGAATATTGTACAACAAAAGGAGTCTATTGAAAACATGCCCACGTAAGGGTCGATATCCACACTACATGACCAAAAGTATGTGGCACTTGCTCGTCAAACATCTCATTCCAAAACCATGAGCATTAATATGGAGTTGGTCCCCCCTTTGCTGCTATAAGCGCTTCCACTCTTCTGGATGTTGGAACATTGATTACGGGGACTTGCTCAAATTCAGCCACAATAGCATTAGTGAGGTCGGGCACTGATGTTGGGCTATTACACCTGGCTTGCAGTCGACGTTCCAATTCATCCCAAAGATGCTCGATTGGATTGAGGTCAGGGCTCTGTGGAGGCCAGTGAAGTTCTTCCACACCGATCTTGACAAACCATTTCTGTATGGACCTCACTTTGTGCACAGAGGCATTGTCATGCTGAAACAGGAATGGGCCTTTCCTAAACTGTTGGAAGTACAGAATCGTAGAGTGTCATTGTATACTGTAGCGTTAAGATTTCCCTTCACTGGAACTAAGGAGCCTAGCCCGAACCATGAAAAACAGCCCCAGACCATTATTCCTCCTCCACCAAACTATAAAGTTAGCACTATGCATTGGGGCAGGTGGCGTTCTCCCGGCATCCGGCAAACCCAGAGTGAGAGGGGTAACAGGAACAATCTAAGGCGAAACAGCTATTACCTATGTCGTTGCACATTGGCCCAGTAACGATACCAGGATAATTTTACATTGTTATGGAAAAGACAGACCAGTCATATAATATAATATGGGAGTGAAGTGTTAGACTCATTGGTGAGATACATCTAAGCCATGTCTAAGGGTAGTGAATGCTAAAGAAATTGACACTATTTTCCAGGGATGGGGGTAGTCTTTTTCTCTCTCTTTGAAATGTTTCCTGAGGCTATGGTCTTGGGAGAGCAGTGAGTGAAATTCTGCAGTGTTGTTAGTATAAGAGCTCAATGATGTTGTGGCAGGTGGCAGTGTGGTAGGCACAGCCAGTCCCATGAATTAATCACAAAACATGAGGATTAGCTGATAACTACGAAATAATATAGAGCAGGTATTCCCAAACGGGGGTATGCGCAATTCCCCAGGGGTACGCGCAATGCCGTCGGGGGTACGCCAAATAAAAATGTGATTCACATTTTTAAAAATGGGGCTATACAATTGGGTGAGGGTATTTTCTCGCCTGAGTAGCTTCATTTCACTGCCAAAAATTAAATTAAAACATCTGGTGTTCAGTGAAATAACACCACA